>NC_064889.1:32254594-32879594 GCF_929443795.1 Astur gentilis
AGATGAGCTGTGTCAAGTGTCTCCATAATGGGCTGTCATCCAATCCTCTTACTTCTAATCCCTTCTACTCTTGCTCATCTTTGACCATGCTGACAAGCAGGTGCTCTACTGGGCACCAACAACAGTAAAATTCCCATTCATTCTGTGCTGCCTTTCAACTTGTGCTCCATGGCAGCCAAGGGCTGCACACTCAGGTGGCAGCTGCAACAAAGCTACAGCCTTGATTGGCTTAATTATATTAATCAAGCCATTGGGCTTTTATATCACCTCCCAGTAGCCCCAGGGACACAGAAGGATATAATTTGACACAGCAGAATGAGTCTCACTTCCATAGCCCTGTAGGAGGAGAAAACTAGATTATGACAAGCTGATGTTTCTCACCATTGTGCAGCTGGTGCAGGTTTACTGTCAGTCCAGTGAAGGAATCGGCTTCCCAGGCAGGTGAGTGTTTTCACCCTTGCTTGACACCGTGCCATGCTCTGAAAGAGAGAAAGGTGACAGAGAGTTAGTTCATGTAACAGACCATTCTTTTCCCTTTGTGTCTTTAACGCTGAGCCTCAGAGTCATGCTTCCACAGAGGAAAGATTAATTTCAGACAGGGATAACTTTATCATCACTAGCTCAGCTTCCAGAGCAGCCAAACCTGGGCGATGCAGGGCCAGCCCAAAAACTCAAGCCTGTTCTAGACTCTGTGGTTAGCGTGCTACTCGCCTGGGCAGCAACGACGCTTGCAGCGTACAACTCGTTCCGCTGACCTCCTTCTGCGTGGGTACGCAGTTAAGAGCAATGGGTAACGTGGGCTCAGCCCGCTAAACCTCACTGCTTGCAGGGTGCTCAAAGACAAGGCCCAATACTGTACTGAGGGCAACGCTCAGGCAGAGCTACACCGGCTGCTGTATTTAATTCCTCCCGCAGGCGCTGCTGGGGAGGAATCGGTACAATTGTAGTCAAAATCAGCGAGCCGAGCATCGCCCGGGCCAGGCCGTGGTGCCAGGACCATCCCCCGCACGGAGAAGGCCGGAGCCCCGCACAGGGAACGAGCAGGAGCCGCGGGGCCCACCGCAGCTCGGCCTTGCCGTCCTGCACGCACCATGGCGGGGGAGGGGGGGGGCACCATTACGCCCCCACAGGCAGACGTCGAGGCCTCGCCGCGCTCCATAGACAGCCGCAGCGGCGCGCAAGAGTGCCCCGCTCCCCGTACCGCTATTCCCGCGCCCTTCGGGGCCGCCGTGCCCACGGATGGCTGGCGATAACGACCCGCCCTACTCACCACCTGCTGCCCGGCCGCCATGTCGACCGTGAGCGAGCGCGGAGAAAGAAGGGGGCGGGCTGCGCGCGCCCGCTTCTCCCGCCGAGCCTCGCGAGAGGCGCGGGGACTCATGGGAAGTGTAGTCCCGTCCCGCCGCGGCCTCCACGGCCGGCCCGGACCTGCCCCGCCGCTCAGCACCCCCGTACGGCCGGGACACTAACCGAGGCACCGTGCCCTCGGAGCTGGCCCCCCGGGGCCGTGGGGGTGGGCCTGGGTTTGTGCCAGCGGGTGTCTGGGGGGGGGGGGGGGGGCAGGACTCCTCTGACAGGAGCCGTGAGCAGGGCTGGGTCCCTCACTCCGTCCTGTCTCTGCTGGGTGGGGATGCCAAATGAGAGAAAGAGAAAGAAATAAGTGTGTGTAACTTCTCCCTCGAGTGAGGCTCGACTCTTCCAGAGGCTGCTTCCGTGGCTGTCGCCTCACTCGAGGGTTCCGCAGCCGGTGCAGGGAAGCCACGGAGGTGGATGGGGTCAGGCTCAGCGACACGGGCTCGGAGCTGGGCCTGGGCTCCGTACGCAGAGCTTCTGCGCTGTCATGCTGCTCGTTAATTGCATTTATTCATTCTTCATCTGCCCGGTTTACTAGGGAGACGCGCATGATTGTACTTAGCACGCTAAATGCTTCAAAAGGCTGAACAAGCATTAGCTCATGTAGGAAGGGGCACACTTCAAAAAGACTAATTAGCTGGAGATTGAGGATTAGTCAGAGATTAGTTAGTAAATGTATGTGCCGTGCTTGGAATACGTAATGCTTCCAGTATGTACTATGATTGTCCTTTGCTGTTAAAACCTGCCATGAAATCTGTAGGATCCTGTTTATCTTATGAAGAATAACAAAGTGTAAACAGAACCAAGGAAAGAAAACAATAAGAATAGCTAATATCCACTTTCTTGCCCAAAATCTTTATCCACCCTTGTGGTGAAAAGCTCCAGTGACTGGAAATGGAAAGCAGACAAACCTGAGACTGAAAGCGGAGAAATCTGAGTACAGATGAAAACCCTGTATTTAACTGGTGTCATCCCTGAAACGTCTGAGAGAAGTGGGAGATTCACAGTCCTTTGGGGCACTGGAATCAAGATGTGCTTGTGGGAAAGTTGTCCGGTTCCCCAC
Organism: Astur gentilis; assembly: GCF_929443795.1. Taxonomy (NCBI): domain Eukaryota; kingdom Metazoa; phylum Chordata; class Aves; order Accipitriformes; family Accipitridae; genus Astur; species Astur gentilis. The sequence continues at coordinate 32,257,011 of NC_064889.1, forward strand.
AGCAATAGCAAAGTAAGCTTCCTACATTGGCGTTGTATGGCACGGCCAACTCATCTGTTGTCTGACGTGTGAAAACACCACCTCGTGTTATCCTGAAGAGCTGAGTGCCGTGAGCTGGAGGGAAGCGCTGCCCAGGAGTTCAATGTCTCTCTGCTCCTGGATTCCCTCCGATGGCAGGGAGATGGCTCCATGCTGCTGCCCGCACCGGCTGGCCCTGTGCTCCGGGAGGCCCTTCTCCAGGCAAGGCAGTCAAGTTCCCAGGGAAAGGCAGCATGACTTCATGTTTATTTTTAGTGCTTGGATCCTCCTGGTCTTGTTCCTGTTTTAGAACCTGATTTTTTTTTTTTTTCCCCCAGAGCATACATTTAACCCAACTTGTGAGTCCTTTGCTCTCCAGAATGGCCCACGTTGTTTCCTAAAAGTGTCTCTTAAAAACTCAACAGACTTCAAGAAGTGCCTTTTTTTTTTTTTTTTTTTTCTTCAGTGATGCAGGGTGGCTGTAAAGAGATGCCAAGGTGCTGTTAAAAATAAGCAGCTTCCAACATAAGTGGCTGACTATCAGGCCTTCCCAAGCCCTCTGTGCCCTCTGCTAGCTGCAGAAAGCTAGCAGGCTACCCTGGCAGGTTGGGCAGAAGCCTGGAGGAAGCAGCCTGCAGCAAGTCCCATGCCCTGGCATGAGGACATGAGAAAGCTTTAGCACCTTCCTGCCCCACAGGAGCCTGTTGTACAAGTGTTGACCAGGTGGGAAGGCAGACGATGATACAGAATGGCAGTAATTAATGCAGTCTTCACTGCAGCGGCCTTTGCTCTGTGAAGATGTGGCTGGCATTCTGCCCGATTACTTTTAGCTTTCCAAATAAGCAAATACATAAAACCCCACAACTAGAATTAGCCCTTTAAGTCCCCAAGGGACATAAGGTTTTTTTTAAATAAAACAACTAAAATCGTCCCTCGTGCAGAGTTCAGATCCTGGAAGGAGAGAAGACAGACTTGGATGTGCTGAGGGATTTGCTACCATTGTGATTTTTGGGTTGAAGCTGCTCAGACCATAGAGTAACTGTCTGCTTGTGCCTATAAATGGATAAGCTCTGCCAGGTACCAAGTAATGAACTGACTCAATAATTAAAGCTCAGGAGAACAGCGTGAGTTAAGTGTGCGGTAGATTGGCTGTAATTATTCATGGTTGCAGTGCATAGATAATGTTTCCAAGCATATTTTAGAGGCAGAACAAAGACTCTGGATGAAGAGAGATGGTGATCGCCTTGCCCATGCCCACGCTCTCCTAAATCTCTGCAACTTCGCCTGTGTGGGACTTAAGTTTTCTCAGCTCTTCCCTTTAGAGGGCGTCCATGTCACACACACATCTTCGGCGTGCAAACTTCACCCGGGAGCTGCAGTACAAGGCAAAGCCTCCCAGAGGTCAGCAGAACAGGGTGGCTCTTCTGAAGGGTCTGTGAACCTTCCTAGGGATGCGAAGGAAGCGACAGTCTGGTCTGAACAGTTCTGGTTGAACATATTCTCCTTCCTCAGGCAGTTGCAATGCTGCTTCCAGAGGCGATTTGGACATAATTTTGATAGATTTCCTGTGGCCAATCTCCATCAGCTACGGTATTTTCTTGCTCCAGTCTTTGAAAGGTTGAGCAAGTAAGGAAAGCTATTAAAAGGACATGGAGATCTTCTACATGTGAACGTTTTGGAGCTGCTCTCAACTTCCCAGCAGAGGATCTGGAGGCGATTGTGTCCTCCAGCAAATCGTATGATATATTAAGCCCCCATCTTTCTGCTTCTCAAGGCACTTCAGTATCTGTCGTGCAAAGCCACAGCCTTATGGTCTACAAAGAAGTCTGAGCTCTGCTGTAGGATATTTGGTTATCCATAGAGCAGATAACAGGAGCATGGGCAGAACATGTGACAGAGAAGGGAAAGACGGAAAGACAAACAGAAATCATTGACAGAACCTCTCCAACTTCAGCTGGGCTTTGATCCCATGCTTAAATTGAAGGACAAGGTCTCCTCCCAGTTTCCCACCCATTTCCCCTCTTGGCTGCCTGCAAGTCCCTCCAGGGAGAAACTTGCCATGCTTTACTGACAGCAATGTGATTTCCTCCTGGTTGCCCCCTCTGTCTGTCCCGGTCCCACCCTGCAGACAGGGTTCCACAAAGCCTGGAGAAACAAAGCGTCTGTTCAGAGGTGTCGTGCTGTGGTTATCATCTTTGACATATGGCTGGGGGAAGCAACCAGGGTATCTGAACACATTAAAAAGCTAGTCCCCTATTGCTAATTGCGTCTGGCAGGCACAAGCCCCCTGCGTGGCTTGAGCGTATGAAGCACAAGGAGACGCTGAGGTGCAGGGGGTAGCTAGATTGATGCTTGTCTCTGTTACATCTGCTGTGTGCGCAGCAGTGCACAAAGAACAGTCCCTTGGGGTATGGCTGGAGATTGCTTGCTGGTATTTCAGGTGCCAGACTTCTGAGAGAAAAGATCTGTAGTGTTAAAAAAAGCCTGCCATGAGGTCCCAGATCCTGGTGTCTGCTGCTTCAAATCAGTCCCAAGAAATACCAGAAAGGCTCTTTGGAGCTCAGTAGCAGACAAGCAACGTCTTCCCACACAGGACAAGGCATGCTGCAAACAAAACACCCTTTCCTTCTCCCAGCAGCAAAGCTCTTAAGCCTCCATTTAATGTTAAATACATACTTAAACCCATTCCTCCTCAGTATGTCCTGTGTGCTTATGTAGAATTTTAGCAGGCTCAGAAATGCTCTGCTGTAACTGGAGCCTATCTAAAGTCTGAACCTCATACACTGAATAACAAGAGCTTTATCTTTACAGAATATCTGTGCAATGAAGGGATGGCTTTTCTGGGAGCATGGTGGTATCTGCAGGCAGGGCTATGATAGGAATTCCTGCAGGTGGAGAACAGAAAAGGTTCCCCTTTCTCCTCCCAATGGTGCTGAACAGCAGAAGAAATGGCAATTTCAGCCACTCAGCTGTTCCTCCCACTTCTTGCCCTTTCCTCAACTGAGTTTTGGGCACAGTGCAACAAAACCAGTCTTAAGGTACCGTCTTCAAGTGCAACAAGGAATTGAGCTTGAGGACATCATGTCAGAGGAATGGAGACAAGCTGATCAGCTGACTTGATCGCTTCAGGCCTGATGTCCCAGCTAGGCAAAGTGACCATCTTGTCAGAGCTAGCCAGATTGCATTCACAGCTTCGTTCCTTGGAGGAGCTGATCAGAACAGAGTGCACACAACAAATTGTTCTGATTGCAGTGCATGCATAGATAAATCCTGGGGCCAGACATATGCACTTGTTGAACAATAGCAGTAGGAATCCATCCTCTTCATGGATGAGTATGTTTAATTAAAATGTATATCCTTAGAGCATACCCAGAGATGGAATATGTGTACAGCTGCATAAATGCACTCAAAGATAGTAGGAAAAACTTAACACTGTAAAGCTAGTGAAACCAGGAGTAAGATTTCCATTACAGAAGGTCCTTAAGGCCAAGCTAGATAAGCAGTTACCAGGAATGGAGAGTTGACCTTGCTTTGGGCAGAGGTGGATCCTCTCTATTTTCTGTGTCAGCCTGAGAGATTAAAGACATGGTAAGCAGAAAGGGAGTGAGTTGGTGTAAAAATATAATACCTAGGCAATATTAATGAGTAACTTCTCAGGCCCTCTTGCATCACAAACAGTATTTCTGTTTGCTTGGATTACTCGGCCAACCAGCCGTTGATTCAGTCAACCCAATCTGCACTGTCATATAAGCAATATTTCATCTATCCAGCTTCGATACAAGAAATATGCTAGGCACGCATGGAGCAAACAAGGATATTCTTGCAAGTAATTAGCATAAGCTGCACTGAGGTCAAGTGGTTGTGTCAGCATAATACAAATCACCAACTTTTCTTCCTACCAAAGACTGAAAATGGAGAATTGCAAATACCGTATCTCTGGCTCACCTCTTGCTTCCCATAGTTTATACCAGAGGAAGGAGATAATTGTTTTGAGGTACTTTTGAGAATAGCTTGTCTGCTACTTTCATTGCTTAGTGAGAAAGAACGTGTTTAAATGATGAAAGGTTACATTATTTCAGGACCTGTTAGGTCATTTTTCTTGCCCTTATGCGGAGAAAGCAGGCCAAATGCCTAATTTGACCACGTCCAAAGCGGTAAACTGAGGCCTCACGAGATTACAGAGGGCAGTTGGTTAAAGACCTGCAGTTATTCCTCCTGCTGTCTGTAACAAGATCCTTTGAGGGCAGCCTCCAGGTGACATCTTGAAGGAGCCCTGCTGCAGGGCATCAGACCAAGGGCCACCCAGAATAATGTCATTTTTCTGAGAGATGTCCAAAATGGATGTCTAGTAAAGTGCAGTAGCAGGGTGGTTACATATGGTACATCTCCCACCACCTTTCCAGCCACCAGCCATTTGAGGGGTGCGAACTTTGAGAGCCAGATGTCAGTTCAGTGCCTCCACTAATGGTTTTTCTCTGGAATGGAGATTTTGGTAACTTTCTTTTCCATGAACTTGCCCAGTCCCCCTGTGAACCTGTAACAGCCGTTCCCTCCTGTGGGGAGGACTTGCACAGGTCAGCCCGTGCCGCAAGAGGGACCAGATTCCTCTTGTTTGTTCTGTGTCTGGCTCCTGTTAGTTTTGTTTGATGGCCCCAAGTTCTTGTACAGGAAGAGACCGTGAATGGTCGTTCGTACCCACCCTGCCTGTGCAGGCAGAACTTATGGATCTACTTATCCTTCCCTTCTCTTCAGGCTCCCAAGTCTGATCTCTTCAGAATAGATCAAAGAGTGAGGGTAGCATTGTTTTAAACCACTAGTTTTCTACAGAATGTGATCTATCCACTTGCAGGCGGCTTTTATGGTCTCCAAAGCCTCTCATGGATTAGCCCACAGCTGACTGTATAAACATTTTCTCTATCCCACATCCTGCTTCCACAGCATGTCTCATACTCAATTCTCTGTCCTTTTGCTCAGTTCAAACATCCTGCAAAAAGCCTCCAGCTCTCCTCAACAGCCTCCCCCCCCCTCCCCCAGCCTCTGCCAGGTTGCAAATAAAACTCAATCAGCCCCAAACAACCCCCAAATTCTTGGAGACCTGCTCACAAGGGAGAGACTCAGGTGCCTTTCTTTCTGATTTAACTACCAACACATGTACTGCTGCTTTGCTGTTGACCTAATGCTTCTGCTGTTGCATAAAGGTCGGTCTGTCTTCAGCCATCTCTCCCCCTGCACATTTCAAGTGCTCTCCTTTCTCCCCTCGGCTGTCATCTTGAGCAGCCTTGCTGCTGAAGGAGGTGGGCGGGAGAACGCACACCGCAGGAGATGGCTGATCTTCCATAGCACTTGTGCTCAGGGATGGGAGAACTCAGCCGCGGCAGCATCGTCCTCCACCTCTCCTCGCCATGTCAGGGGGAGAAAGGCCCACGCTACGGCTGCCCAGCACATACGTGTGCACCAGCACTGATGTGTGAGCTCTGTGGCTTGGGGAATGGTGCTGGGGGGCTGGGGGGGGGGCTGTGTGGTGGGAGCTGGATGTACACCCCTTTATCTAGAGAACCAGGGGCTGTTGCTCGCTGGCGCTCCTCCCGCACAGACACATGGCAGAGCCTGTAGAGGAGAGGGAGCTGCTGCAGCTCACCGCTCTCAGGATAACCCCCTTCCCTGGTAGCTGGGGGAGGGGGGCATGACTGAGGCTTATGGGGGGTCGTGGGGTTCCTTCTGCCAGGCCAGCCGTGGGGCAGGCAAACTGAGGCAGGGGTAACCAGGACAGCGTGGGCGGCACCTGATTTACCAGAAGTTGTGTATGAAGTGCTGCTGACTTGGAGTAGCTGGCAAAAAAGTGAAAACAATCCCTCCCCCTTCCCCCCAATCATTATTTAAACAGTATAAAGGTCTCTGTAAATGTTTAAAACAACAACATAGTTGGGAGGGGAAGGAGAAAAGGCAAACAAGTTTGCTGTTTCAGCTTCACAGAAACAGATCTTAATTTTTGGCAGGGTTTTATTCATCCAGAGGATCCAGCTGCCAGCATGCTTCAGGAGGCTCCAAATTCATAATCGCTTCCCTAACATCTTCCTCCAAGAGGCTGCAGTTTGGCACGGGCACCACCTTTGATGTTTGCGTTTGGCCAGCACCTTGTGCTGTAGGATCCCGGTTCGTGGCCAGGTCATGTATGGTAGGAGTCAGTGGCTGTGAGTGCTCCCGATGATGTTTTTCTTTCCCACACCTGAGGTTCACGGTGGTCAGAGCTCAGCAGGAACCAGGGAGCTCAAAGGAGCAAGGTGCTGTGGGCTGGCTGACTGCTGGGGTGCCTTGCCTGCATGTGAGCAGAGCTGGAATCGGGAGCCCCTCTTTTCCCCTGAGCACCTCTCTCAGGAGATGGGAGCTTCCAGTTCCCAACCCACCACCCCTCCTCCTCATCTGCCTTGGTAGCACTACCGGCACCTGGTGCATTACCACAACAGAAACCCTATGTAATTCCTGTTTAAATACACAGCTGGCAACATGACTTTAACTAATTCAGCTTTTTGCTGTTGAAGAGCTGGAGCTGTATCCTGGTTTGGCTCCAGGCTGAGAGGGACTTGATCTGAAGCCCTGGGTATTGCAGGTTGCTGGAGATCACTGGCTGCCCTGGGTCCCAGATCTCAAGCCCTGGAGCATCTGCTCTGGAGCAGGACCATCATCTGTGTGGGATGTCAGGGGAAGGGGGCCATCCTCAGCATGGGGGAGACTGTGGGCTGGGAAAATGAGGGTAGATTTGTGAGAAGGACCTATGAGAACAAGGTCCCTGGGGAACAGAGGAGGACTGTACTCCCCACCAACCTGCCTGAGGTCTCAGCTGGTTGCCAGCCCCCAGTCAGGCCTAGTTTCTGCCCAGTCCCACCTGCTCTGCTCCTGCCCACCCGGGGAAAGGGCTTGTGCTCCTGCCCAGTCTTGTGTTTGGCCTGGTCTCCTTCTGGCCCAATCCTGCTTGGCCCCAGGTGAAGCTGTGGGGTATATATCACCTCAGCATTCATAGCTGGGTAGCTTTCTGCTGTGAGATGTCTCTGCTGTGAGTTACTTTGGCTGCTGTGTGCAACCTGTATTGCTATAGAAATGTGCTCTGATCTGCTGTATTTGCTCTACAGTCTCTAGAATTATGTTCGTGCTTCAGCTGTTCAGTCTGACAATGGTTCTGAGCTGTGATCTGAAGATGCTGTTTCCAGAGAAGCTCAAATATCTGTTGGGTGGCTTAAGAAGTTGGCCTTGCTGCTGCTGAGTTGCGTGTGGCTGTACCTCTGTGCAGATACACGAGGGAAGATGTATGTGGTGGTTCCTCACACAGCTAGTCCCTGCCTGGGACCTGCTGCTTCTGTTGCTGGAGTGACCTGATCAAAAGTAGAAAGATTGAGCTCAGCTGGGCTGGCTTAGCTCTTGAGCAGGGCTGCTTCTGTTGCCTGGGGCTTCATGCAGTTTGGTGGGAGAAAACCCTGATACTACTTTCAACCAAAGCCTGACGAGTGATGTGAGGGACTGGCCTGCTTGTGTGCTGTCCTGCCTCCCCGAATTCCTGTTCTAGTTAAATCAGTAACTGCCCACAGACAGCACCAGGAAAAGCTGTTGCTTGGGTCTCCTTTGCTTTTCTAACTTCAGCCAGCTCCTGTGCAGAACCTACACTGAGATAAAAGAGGCTGACACAGTGTGAAACCTTCCTCCTCTTCAGCAGATGGTGTTTACCACAGTGGACTTTGCTTGTGTTGTTATAACAGAATGGCCTGGTCTAGCCAAGAAACGGAAGGAGAAGCTGCAGTCTAGGCTTGCTGAGACTGGCTTGCTGTGTAAACCTGGACTGAAAGCCTGGATCATAAATGAACTCTTGCTTTTTCAAGGATCAGACTTTGCTGCCATCTTCAATTTACAAGCTGAGGTGCTGTCATGACTTGCCTGCAGCCAGTAGCTCTAGTCACTCCGCAGCATTCATGGCAATCTCCCAGGACTCTCAGTGACCAAAGTTGTGATGCATATTGCAATGTGAACTTCATGTTACCTTCACAGAAAACCTAAATGCATCTTAACTGGGGTCAACCTGGTTTCACTGCCTTAGGCTTTAGCAGATCAGTGTTACATCTGTCCTAGCTGTGAACTCTACATGTTTCATGCCCTAAAATCCTCATGGTTGGAGAAACAGTGCCCTTACTTGAGTGAATCACTGAGATGGTGTGAGTTATTGGCTGGTACTGCTACTGACTGAGCCTGTTCCAGCATATTCTGCTAAAATGATGCACTGAGAAGGTAAAGCTGAACCTCCATCAGGCCCATTGCTCTCAGACTGAGACTGCTGAGCACTAACTGCAATGGGAACTTTCAAGATAAATCTTGGTATCAATCAGGGTGAACAAGAAAAAGCATATGGCCTTGATAGTGTCTGAAGGCTGCCTTCTGCATCACGACTGAGCGTGGAACCTGGTTACCAGCAAAAAAACAGGTGTCAGCTGGTATAAGCCCTCCAAGAGTTACTAAAATTTCTGACTTTATTCCATCTATCACATTCAAGATGTGAGCAAACACAGAGCAAACATTGTTCCTTCAGCTGGAAGGGCCAAGAGACCATATGCTCTGAGGCTGCTTTTGTGTCTCAGCTGGTCCCAGGCCTCCAGAAAGTCTTTCCTCAACTCACTTCTGGCTATCTCTGACCATGTCCCTGCTCCCAAGTAATGCTGCTGCTCCAGAAGCATTGCTGGAGCTCTGCCTGACTGCATCAGCTACCTGAGCTGCTTTGCTCCTTACTCCTCCAAGTAACCAGAGACTCTGTATGTGAGTCTTCAGCCTCCATTGAAAACCCTTCTGAGCCACAGCAATCTGAGAAGAAACTGATGAGCATGGCAGAGAGACTATTGCAGGCTCTGTTCCACATTTGGTTAATACCTGGGGGAGATATTAACCTTCGTGGGGAAAGGGGTTATGTACATCTGCCAGCTCTGCTATTCAAGCACGCAGCGATCCCATGGACATAGACACCTCCACCCGAAATCTGAGAGCCAGCTCAGCCCATGCAACCCCTGTGTGCATCCCTCCTCACTAGTCTGACTCTGATAGCACCAGGCTTTGTCACGGCTGTTGGAGACAAACCTCACTTAGCCCTGACAAGCCTCAAAAGCTCTTTCATATCAAGGCATGTGTAAACTCAGTGTGTCCCATGTCGGCACCATCTACCTGCCTCTATCCTTCCTGGTTACAATAGGCACAACAGGCCTTGACAGGTAGGAGGGCACTGGGCACAGCTGGACTTGGATGCTGGGGCTAGGGGGGGTCAGCCAGAGTACACTCTTTCCCACAGCATTCTGCTTTCAGCTAAAGAGATCTCTCTTTAGCTCCTCTTTCACTCAAAGCTTTCAAAGTGGTACCGTATGGATGCTATCATGATGTTCATTAGTCTCTTGTCTGAGCCCCCTCATGCAGCAAAAATCCCTGGAGGGGATGGGCTGGAGTGGGATGGGTTTTGCTGCAGCTGAGCTCTGGTGTTTTTTCCCCTGGGGTTTCAAGAAGTTTCGTTCCATCCATGAGAAGTGCCAGGCGTCAGGGGAAGATTTGTTTCTTGGCAGCTTGTTCCCGTTTTGCTCTAGAAAACCAATGCTTTGCTAGGAATGCACCGTGACTAAAATTCCTCTGGGCTGCTCAGGTCAAATAGCAAATAGCAGCAATAGGGCAAACGGGGGCCGGGAGAGCAGTCTTGCTCAGCAGAGAGCAAACAGGAGGGCTGAGCCCTTTCCTTTCTCTTTCATCCTCCCCTGAGCCAAAAAGCAGGAGCTGAGCAGTTTGAGGGAGAGGAGGAAGCTGGGGGTTAGCAGACTGCCTGCCTCCCACCTCTGGCAGCCACACAGCACAAGCATGCAGGCTTGGCTCTGCCTGTACCGGCTCTGCCTGTACCTGCTCTGCGGAGCTCTGGCATTGTCAGCCTTGTTGCTTTTGAGGTGGTGTCTGATCCCCCCCGGAGAACAGACCACGCTCTCTCCATTTGTTTTGCAGAGTGCTCAGGGAAGCTTTCGGGATCAGAGGTTTAAACGAGGGGTGTGATGAGCAGTGACAGTTTGGGAAAAACACAAGCAGTAAAAGGTTTTGATACTGTCAGAGAACATGACAGGCAAGTTCACAGCCCCTGCAGGCCTTTGGCTTCTTGTTTTCTTTTGCCAAACGGGGAAAGCAATCCTGTGCTGTGACAGAGTCACAGGCGGTGACCCTGTGGCAGGCAGGGCAGAGCTAGAGAGGCTGAGAGCAAAGCAGAAAGCCTAGGCAGGGGCTGGGAGGGGGGAGGTGACCTGCAGGGGTTAGGGAAGCTGGGCACCTCTTTTTTGGGGTGGATGCTGTGAGGCATCTGGAAACTCGGCTCCTCCAGTGTGCTTAGCTCCATCCGCTGCACCCTGGATGCTGATGTTGCTCTCAGGGCATCTCTTTCTGCTGCTCAGGGGCTGCCAGGGCTGAGAGAACCTCTGGGGCTGGAGAGGGGGTGGGTTAGAGGTGCAGGCAGCCCAAAGTCTGCCTCCTTGCCCTTCACCAGCTGAAGGTGCTGGGACTGAGGATCGGGTCACACCTGCCCAGCGAGCCCTGGGTGAGTGGTGAGCGCAGTGTGGACACAGCCCTAATGCTCCAGCCCCTCGACGCTGCTGCAAAATGGGTTGCCCCATCAAAACAGACCTTGCCTTGTTCCCAGATTAAAAGAAGGGGCTGTGTGATAAAAAACTGCAGCTGGTTTCTCTAATCTCCCACCAGTATCTGCATTAACTCTCAAGACAGTGACTTCCTTGATGCTGGGCAATTTTTTTCTGTGCACGCATCTAGCTAATCAATTAAGTTTCTCAGCAGCTTCCTCCAGCATTCAGGCTTGGAGAGTGGAAGGAATTTGTTATTCTAGGCACTGCTGGAGAGGCATGAACTGTACTAAAAGCAAATTGGTTGCGCTTTCCAAGCACTGACACTTTTCACTCACAGCTTGGCTTTCGGGTCCTCCTCTCTCAACCTTCTCCCTGCTCTCCTGAACACCTCTAGGTGCAGCCCTGGTCCAACCAGCTCAGACAGAGCTGGCCTGAGGCACATCTGCTCAGCCCTATGCTGCACCCTGCTGCTGTGGGGCAGGGTGCTGGGGATGCTCTGTTTCCCGAGCAGAGACATGGACGTTTTCTTTGGGGTAGGGTCTTCGTACAGCAGGTCAGTTTGGCTGTACAAGGGCTTAATGCTGCTGGATTGCCTCTCACCTGCTTTCCCAGCTGTAGCTGGTACAAGCTGGCAAGGCTGGGTACCACGCTGCAGTCCTGGGGACATGCCGGGGCAAGTTGGTTTGTCCGTTAGTTTAGCCTTCTGCTAAAAAAATATTCTCTCTTGATGCTTTTTTTTCCTTTTCCCATCTTGTTTTCCTCCTTCTTCATTGTTGTTCCTTGCCCTGCCCAGGCGTGGTCCTCCCCATACGGGAGGGAGATGCTATGTGAGGTATTCGCATCCGTCCCAGTAACCTTGGGCTTTGCGGAGCCGAGAAATGGAAGAGGAAGGATCCAGCAGGGTGGGTGGAGGCACCAAGAAATATGGGATATTTGGGGTGTTCTCGGGAAGATTTATGGATGGTTGAGAGGAACCGCATCTCCTGCCAGCCCGGCTACACCCTGGCTCTCTGCTAGTGGGAATGGGGATATTTTTTATGTGTGTTTAGCAATACAATGGCTTAAGCATGAGAGCGGCAGGATTGCCGGAGTCAGGAGGGCCGCAGAGGTTTGTTAGGAGCTCAGCCAGTTGTGTAAAACTCCTTACTCCCCACACTTTGGGCTGTCAGGATATACTCATGCATCCTCCCAGGCCAAGGAAAACTTGGCCTGAGCAGAGCAGAGCTGCTGTTGTGCTGTCGGCTGGGTGGCTGACGGGCAGGGACGGCCATAGCTTGAATCCAGCCTGGCCTGGAGGTGAGCAAGATCTTTTCCATTAGGTGCTGCCCGGCAGCCTCGGTGATGCCTGCTCAAACACTTCCCTGTGGGCTTGTTGCCCCAGCGTGACATCCTGCTTAGAAATCTCAGCAGAGAGAATAAGGAGGAACTGGGTGGAGAAAATGACCCATGCTTTCGGAAGGTTACCTTTATCAGCAAGAGGTTTTCAGCCACCTCTAGTCCTGTTCTCCACAGCAAGATAACCTGGTGCTTGCTGCTGGCATTGCTTCTGTGGGATAAATCCCATAGATGTTCTGCTTGGGAAGTAATTTGGCAAACCAGGAAAGAGAACCCAGGATGCCTGCTACTAGTCTTCTTTCCAAGCCATTACACAATACTACTCTGGGGTTAACAAACTAAAAACATCTGGGAATAATCAAAGCTATTTAAGCTCTGGGAAAGCATGGCTGGAGAAAGTTTGAAGGAAGCAACTTGAAAGCTCAGCATTGTTAAAAACAGTCTGGAAGCCTTGGAAATTAAAACTAGGGTAACATCTACAAAGAGCAAGGAAGTATCAAGAGAAGGATCTAATATCCTCTGAGGAACAGAGAGGAGCCAGAATGAATTGTAATGCTCAAGCCTCTACTAAGCTACAGGGCATTAAAAAATGCTTTGGAACAAACAGATCTGCCTTTCCTGTGGTTTCCACTGGCAAGGGAGCAGAGGGAAAGACCAGGGGTCTGTTTTAAAAACAGCCTAGGGAGTGGAAGTACAATTTAATGACCGATAATCACAATCCTCCAAAAGCCTGGTAATGCCGATGCAGAGCCTGCAGTGAGCAGTACCTGCCAGGGCTGGCTCGGGAAGGATGCAGGGCACGCAGCAGACGTTCAGGGCCAAATTGCATCCCTGGCAGGGTGCCACCAGCTGTGGCAGAGAGAAATGTAACCCGCGGGCTTTGCTTTCCAAGCGGCAGGATGCGTGCTTGGTCTGGCTGTTGGCATTGCCACGGGAGGGGGAACGGGATGGATCGTGGTTCCTGAGACGCATTCCCCACAGAAGGTGCCAGTGCCTTGCTGCTTCCCACTGTGGGGAGCATGCTCAGGCCTCCTCTGGGGTGGCAGCTCAGATGACCATGGGATCATCCTCTGAGCCTGGTGGATAACCCAGGGCTGGCAGGTGGAAACACTGTCCGTGGGGATGTCCGGCCAACAGCAGGGACTGTGGCACTCTGCGTGCTTGCTGAGCTACCTGCAGCACTGACCTTGCTCCTTTTGCAGGAGTCTGGGGGGACTGCTTCCCTGGAATGACTCAGAGTAAGGCCACGGAGCCAGCTCTCATCGACGGACATCCCCTCTTCTAGCATCACTGGGGAGGCAAGGCTGTTGCTGGGAAATCTCGCTTCTGCTGATTTATAAGAGCTTTAATCTTGAAAGGCCTCTCTCAGTGCTTTCCTTTCCTTCTTCTACCAGTTTACATCTCCTCCTACTTCTGTCCCCGGCTGGGTCTGGGGTACGAGTCCCCAACCTCTCTAAGAGATGGAGAAGCAGCCTGGGCATGGGGAAGGTGGGCATACCGGAGGAAGGACAACGGGACAACCAGCAAATCGCAGGAGCTATGGAAATGGTTAAAGACTTGGGGAGTCCAGATCTGCCGCATCTTCTGTGACAATCTGGCCTCCCCAGTATCCTTGTAAATGAGAAACCGCATAAGCCTCACACTCTATTATTGCTACGGAGCATTAGAGTCTCTCATTTAGGATAAACATTCTCATCTCCAGCAGAGCATGAATAACATTAAATGAGATAGTTAAAATGTTTCAGGCCAATTATAGCCCTGGTGTAACTTCGGCAGAGTTACACCAGGGATTAATTTGATCCGGAGAGCTCTGCCTCCTGTTCTGAACTGGGATTCCAGCGTGGGTAATTACATCCTGCCTCTCTGCACTTCCTCTGGAGTTTTAATTGGGTTGAATGGACCAAATCCGCAGCAAGTGTAAATCAGTGTAATTGAGCTCTCTCTGGAGAGGAACCCTGCTGATTTACACCCTCAAATCTGGGCCAGCCTTCTCCATTTCCTCTCTGCCAGGCTCCAGCTGCAGGCTGCCCACTGAAGGGCAGCACGGGCTGAGGTTGGTGCAAGGAAACTGCCAGCACCAGCCTTCCTGCAAAGGACTCAACTTCTGCTCTTTTCTTCAGAGAGTCGCCAAATTTCCAAACTTCTACTAAGAGCTGAGAGCTCTGCTCTGCCTCTCTGCCGTGTTAGTGCGGGTCAGGTCTGCTCTGGGGTGCAGGCAGCCCAGCGTGGGTGCACAGCAGCTTGCACCCCGCTGTACCTTCTGCTGGTAAACCCATCACCCCGATCTCATGGTGGGGGGACCGGCCCTCACCTCCCAGCCTGGATCCCACACCGGGCTCCTTGTGCGCTGAGACAGGCAGCTGGACTGTCTCCCTCTTCCACTTCCCAGCCCTCTCAGTAAATCAGCGTTAATGAGGGACATTTGACCCTCTCTTTCCCTGAACAGCCTTAAGAAGCATTTTTGTTCCATGAGATAGTTAAGAAACTTGAAGCAATTTCCTCCCCCTGCTTCTACTGTAGTTTTTTGGTTGGGGGTTGGGGGTTTTTTTGAGAAAAGGAAAAGTTATAGGGCACAAGCAGCCTTTAGCATGCCTCAGAAGCGGAAGCAGAGCGGAGGCAGCAGTGTCTGAATACGGAGGGGATGGAGCAAACAGGGCAGTCAAGATGGGGTGACCCCAGCCCTGGTCCACTTGGTCCGTCAGAGCAACCGTTTGTGCAACCGAGACAGGAGAATCTAAGCTGGGAAAGTGCACTTGCTGGCTGTAATTAGGAATTTAATTGCGAGGCGTTATCTCACTGAGTTGGAGCCTATACAGAACCATATGTCCTCCATAGCCAATTGTATACAGGGGCAATGGTGGAGGGAAGGGTGCTGGGAACGGTCTCCCTCACAGATTTCCAGGACTTTCTGCTGCTGTGTGGTCCCTTTCCCTTCTCACAGAGAAATGATGAAAACAGACAGTCAGCTAAACCCTGGGGAGCTGGGCCCGAGAAGGCCCCACAGCTTCCCCCCCTCCTCCAGGCTGTGTGGGACTGCTGGTCCCACACCACTTCCACCCCCCCAGCTCGGTGTAGCCCCCTCACTGTTTCATTTCCCTTTTGGTTTTTCCCAAATTGTATTTTAGTGGGGACAGAGATGGAAAGAAGAAGAGCATAGATGTCACAATCCTTCCTTCCTCCTCAAACTGCATCTACTCAGCAGGACCACAACAGTGGGACCACGACGGTGGGACCATGTCCTTCAGCCTCCTGGCCACGAGGAGACCATCAGCATCCCATCCCTCAGAGAACTGCGGGTGACACCGTGCCTGGCCCGTGAGGGCTGTCACTACCAATTCTGTGTTTCTCGTAAAGTGGAGGGTGGTTTTGGCCGGCAGAGAGGACACAGTAAACAAGGTTAAGCGAATTCCCACTCCCACCCACCAAGGGCCTTCTGGGACCATCACAAATCTCAGCGCAGACAGCAAACACCTCATCGTGGCCAGCAATCCTTGTGCAGCCGCTGTCTACAGGCAGACTTGCCCGCTCTTAGCTCAGCGGCTGGCTGCGGCTGATTGAGTAAATAAAGAACATTTCTCACAAAATCCACCCTCTTGGAGGTCCCCAGGCAGAGAGCTGGCCTTTCCATGGCTCAGGAAACCTTTATCCCCCAAATCTATAACACCCCCATGCAGTCGATTTAGCAAACGATGTTTGCACACCCAGGTTTGCAGTGCAGTGACCCTGTTCCCGGCAGCACCGTGACATTTGCAGGCACCATTTCCAGCTGGCCCCATGTTGTCCTTTCTGGGATTTGTTGTGTGCTAGTTCAGATGGGGGAAAAAGGTTCGGAGTTACTGCTGGTAAGTTCCAGACTGAAATCCGGATTTTCCCTAAGTCCAGGATGACTGTGCCTGGACGAAGATTGCAGATTTGGGCTCCAGTCAGCTACCCTCAGCAGGTTACTCTAGGCTTTGCTCCTAGTCTTTGGGGCTATCATAGCTCCAGCATATGCGCATCTTTCTTGGGGCTCCTCTCCATCACATTTCTGATCTTGCAGGTCCTCCTTGTTGCTCGTCACTGCCCACCCAGAGCTGAGCAGCCTCAGCCCTGATTCTTCCTCTGCAGCTAAGCCCCCGACCTTTCTTTTCCCTTAAATCAATACGTAAAAGCCATGCTACAGCAATACCAGCATGTCAGGGGAGTCCAGGTGATTTATATCATCTGAGGAGCTGATTCTGCTTGTGAGACTTCAATCCTGAAAAGCTTTTGTCTTTCCAGCCCCCAATCTCTTCTGCGCTGCTTTCAGCGCATGTATATTGTATTCACCCCTGACCCCCCCTTCCTGGCATTATTGACTCTCCATCTTGCTTTTAATCTGCTATAAAATGAAGGCAGCTCCAGGTAAAACAGCAGTTTTATTCTTCCTGATCATAATATTTCCTTTACCAAAAAGAAGAAAAAAAATTGTTTAAAGTGAGTTGAGGTTGTAAAGCCTTAAATTTAAAAGCTTCAGGGGGGAAAAATCTATTAGGAAAACTCTACAGGCATTTGTGCAATTCTCACTGTGGACAACCAAGCCACTGGGAACTCTTGTCCGTATGTCTGGCCTTACCTTGGTGGCGGGGAGGTGACCCTACAGCCCCAGGGTGGGGAGAAGGTGCTGCCATCAGCCAGGAGCATCCCAGGCAGGAGCCACATCCCAGGCTTCTTCCCCACTGACGCTGATCAGCTGCTCTCCTTCCCCCATTGCTGTGTCCTGATCGTGGCTGCCAGTGGTGGTCGGCTTTCAGAAAGGAGCCTGTTCTGGGTGCAAAGGGGTTGTATTTGGCACGGAAAATTCATTCCAGCCATGGTGAGACTGGCGCAACTGTGCCCACAGAAAGGATTCTGCTGTGTGACTGCTTCACTCACCAAAAAAGCAAAGACCTGTCTCCTTCTGCCTCCCATGTATTGGCAAAAGCTTTGGGAACTGCTTTTTCAGTTAGGTTGAAGCTGATGTTTGCAAGTCCATTGGTCCCAATGACTGATCAATACATGCTGATAGACTTTTCCCATCAGAACATTTATTTTTCCAACAGGACACCGAGTTCTCAAACAAATGAAGGCTTGCACAAGAAATCGTCTGCCTCAGTTTGGCAGCAAACAGAAAACAGGAATATTTTTCTTTATTCTAAACCCAAATTTTTGTGGCTAAATAGAGCCAAAAATATATCTCCCCCCCACTTCTCCCAGACACGAGACATCTCTGAATGCTGAAAGCAACTCTTCCCCGCCGCAAATGGACCAAATAAACCCAGCACGAGACTGGTGCTTAGTAGAAACAGATGCGCCTCTAATGCTGTCATCTACAGCAAGCTGCGTCTGCAAACTGATCTTTTATTAATGTATTTATATAGAAGGGAAAGCTGCAGAGGGTGTGCGAACCCCACTGCCAGGAGCAGGACGCCTGATCGCCCCAGGTCCGCAGGCTGTGTTACGGCTTGCAGAGGGCATCGCCGCGGGGTTGCCGGCCCCCCCCCAGGGCTCAGCCTTAAGGGCAGGCAAATTTCTTTTCTGCGCCAGCATTTAGCCCAGTGCCTGGTCCCCCCTGAGCGGCAGGAGGGGACCCAGGGTGATGCGGGTTCATCGGCTTGCGGGTTGATGTCGTGGGTTGTTTTGCCGGGGGTTTCAGCGTGTGCCGAGGCCAGGATGTGCTGGGTGCCGGCCGCAGCGAGCAGGGGAGCTGCAGGAGGAGAAGGAGTCATGGTTAGTTGTTTGCTGAGAGCTGGGACAGGTGGGGTTATGAGCCTTGGGGGATCTGCTGAAGGGAAGGCAGGGCAGGGTGAGTCCCTGAGCTGCTCACAAGCATTCAGCAGTGCCTTGTAGTCTGGGCGGGAATTAGGAAAGACAGCCCTGGCCTCGATTCCCTGCCCCAGCCCAGGCCAGGATCCCCTCACCCTTGACACCAAAGGTTTCCTCCTGGGGCCAAGACAGTGGTGTGAGTTGCCCTGCCTTTGCTAGGAGCTGCAGATGGACAGCCTGGAGCCTGCCCTCACTCTCTAGGGTCACTGTGCAGGACACAAAGCGACGTCAGTCCCAAATCCCCATGTCACATGCACCCCATCCCCACTCCAGCTGGACCACCACCGGCTCTGCTGCCTTTTCTGTCCCTACGAGACTCTCGGCATCCAGGCAGCGGTCGGGAGGCCACAGAGGAAGGGCTGAATGTACCCTCACCTGGGAACTGAGCTGCTATTGGAAGTGATGGAAAAATGGGCTTTTCCCTTCCAGTGGCCGTTTGGGCTCTAATTTCCTTCCCCCAGAGTGAGCCACTTTCCTAGCACCTTCACAGCCTCACCAGTAGGCAAAAAGAGACCTGGGTGAAATCCTGGGTGAAATCCTGGGTGAAACAGGAAGAAACCACCATTAAAAACAAGCATTCAAATGTGGGGTCTGTGACAAGGGCAGAAAGGCAAAGGCCAGGCTTTTTACGCCAAGCTAGCACTTTATTTCCACAATTTCCCCAAAGCTGCATCTATCCCAGATAACTGCTACATCCCACCTGGCTTTTACTCCGAAGCAGTGTTATGTGGCGCGAGGGTCAGAGCCAGCCTCTCCTCTGGTCTCTTCCTCTCCCTCGGGATGCCTGGGGACAGAGAAAGATGGGGTGAGCTGTGGGAGTGGTGCCAATTGCAGCCCTTTCTAAATGAAAGCAATAACTTGCTGCAAGCTTTGCATCGAAGGATCTGAGCCCTCGGTAACAACAAAAACCTCCTTTTCCCCAGTCCCCCCCAGGCTCTTCAAAGCAGTGTGCAGCAGGCAGGGGTGAATGTCCCTTGCGGGGGGACCAAGCACCTCAGCTCAAGTCTCACAAGGAATTCCTGCAGCACAGTTTAGCCTGGAATAGGCTGGTTTTATCCAGCAATTCTTTTTCTCTTTTTTGCTAGGAAATATTATGCGAGTCTTCCGTCACCCACTCTCTCCAACCAGCTGTCCCTTTATCATGGCCCATCCTTCCCCTGGGCTTTGGAACTGGGTCAGTGAGCAACATCCAGCAGCGGTTGCTTCCCACTGAAATTCATAGAAAGCAGATATGGCCCCTGGGTGCTTTTGAGTGGCCCAGCTTTGCCTTTTCGGCACGAGTCTCAGCCAGCGTGGAGCAGGTGGCCGGAGGAGCAGGCGATGCCCAAGCACAACCCTCAAAGGGACCCAGGGCTCTGCCAGCAACACTTTCCTGCATCCCTCTGCCTTGCCAGTGCTCATGGCTTTGCATCTTCGCTACCTGGTAGGGACTGGATGTCTTTGAACATCTATCCCCTGCCAAACTTGGCCGAAATAAGCCAGCAGGCTCGAAAGCCATCTGGGGGAGCAGCCACACGCGTGTGTGCATGTACGCACACACAGACTGCGATCACACAGCACTTATTGCCTGTGGAAACCAGGCAAAAGAAGGAGCAGCTTTGCCCTGTGATTCTCACCCTTGCTCTGCTTGCAGTATTATTCTCTGCCTGGTTACACCTGATGGTAAAAGGGAATTTGTGCTCAATGGGTTGGGGACCAGGTCTTGGGACAGAGCTTGTCTCATCCTAGGGAACATGGCTGAAACAAGTCCAGGAACCTCCTTAAGCTGCCAAAGGAGCCCTGCTGAGACCAGAGAGGTGGGTAAAACCCATCCCCACCTCCAGACACCCAGCTGGCTTTTCCACTTCTGAAGCACAGCTCCTTTTCAGTGCTAGAATTTGGGGTCACTTTCAATAACTTGCTCAAAAATCAGAAGAAAAAACTGGAGATGCTCTCTGAGTCACTGGCATGTTGTTACCAAGGACACTAAGGTTCCTGATTTTGAAGAAGAGATTAATTACATTCTACAAATAGACATTTTATCTGCATTGAGGAGCAGCAAGAGCTAGTTCTTTTAGTGTGGCTCATTATGTATCTGCAGGTAGTATTGTGACAGATGTAGGAATCCAGTCGTATTGTCACTTGGGCTTAATCATCAGCAAGCTGTCTTCCCTGGGTCAGCTTCTAGTGAGGATTTGTAATATTTACATAGCACTTGGGGCTGGCTTCTTTATTGCCGGAGTCTGTATTCACTCGTCAGTCTCTCATTATGCATGTGCCAGTATTAATTGCATTTAGAAATGAGATTCTAAAGGAGAAGTGAGAGCTATTTAGACCTCCATTCAGCTTGAAAGACAGCAGCTTTCTGTGTGACAGCTCTCGAGATGTTCTTGTGCTCGGCTTTCTCTCCAGCTGAAAAGCAGGTGTTGGAGAGAGTTGGTGTCGGAGCCACTGTATCAGCACTGCCTTTTGTGCATGCCCAGACATTTATATAACCGACAGTATAATGACTCCGCAGAAGTGGCACAGAATTGACCCTTCTGGTACTGGATTCAAACACAGCAAGGTAGAGAGTGGATCTGCTCAGTTGCTATACAGATACAAGGGGGAAAATGATGCTAAGCCTTATCTCCTGTGGAAAGAGGGGGGGGGGGGGTATTTTCTTCCTGGTGGTTTTGGGGGTTATTTATTGGCTTGGCTGTGCCTGCAGCACTTTGGAGCTGTGTTTGTGGCCTTGCTAATGTATTTAAAGTCATACAGAAATTCAGCTGACACTTGTCTGTGCGTGCCTGCTGCGCGCTGATTGCTCCAGCCCAGAGATGCAGAGCTGTGTGCCGCTGCTGCCGGCTGCCAGCCGTGCCTGGGCGGTGGAAATGAGGAGGTCACGTCCTGCTTCCCGGAGGGGACTAAGCTGGAAGGTTAAATCCAGATGATGCCAAGCTACTGGCTCTGTTTTCCCCAGCCTGAGGTGCGGAGGGTCTGTTCTCGCCTTGCAGCACAGTGTGTGGGGTGCGACGAGGGTGTCCTCGGGGGAGAGATTGGCACAGGCACAAAACTCTCCCTCTCTCCATGGCCCTGGCTCCCAGTCTTAGGAAAATAACCCCTCTGGAGCCTGGGGGATTCATGTCCAGCCTGTTGTGAGGGGGCCGAGAAAGCAGCAGTAAAGGCAAATCCACATATCGCTTCCCCAAAGCACCTCCTTTGCTTTGCCATAGTCCAGCCCTGCACCACCAAGCCCCCGACCTGATCCCTCTCCAAGAGCTCTCCACGGAGAACATCTCCCCTCACAGACCTGGCTCTTCCCAGCAGGGTCTTTTGGGTGCTCCCGTACTCCCTTGGGTGCTCACTGCTCTGCATCCCCCCATGCTAGACCAGCACCAAGACCAAACCCCAGGCTCCGGGCCAGCAGCATCTCTACCTCCCCAAACCCACATCTCCCTCAGGAGCAGGCGGTGAGCAGCTCCTGCCAGGAAGGGACCGGAGGGGAAGAATGTGAGAAAGGCAAACAGAGCAGACATCTGTAACCAGCCCTGGCCCCCGGCCAGGACCTTCTCGTTAAATATCGCATAAAGCAAAGAATAAATCACTGCTTGTTGAGGAAACCCAAGCACCGAAGCCCAAGGAGTCCCCCTTGACCTTCCTGTCCCTTGACGGGGAGGTTAGTCCAGGGTAGCGTTTCAGTTTGCTTTTCACCTCCAGCAAGAGGCGGATAGCAGACCCCACAGTCGGGCTGTTAGGAGGAAACCCTTCAAGCCTCTCCTTTCAAGACAGTGGCAGCCAGGTCCAGGAGCCAAGCCTAACCCCACGGACCCACGGCTGAGCCCCCCAGCCCTGCGAGTGTGGGCCAAGGACAACCCACGCTGTCCCTGGCAGCTCCAAGGCATATAAATAGAAGACAGGACGTGAAGGAGGTCAAGTGAGCAGGGGATTTCACATAATCTGATCTTGCCTGTGCTGTTCATTTGTGTCCTTTGCCAGGATGCACGCTCTGCATCGCACACGGGGACGTCAGAGCCGGAGGGCCGTTCCTGCGCTGAGGCAGCTTTATCCCTTGGAACATGTGGGCTCCTGTCTTTTTCTTCACTGTGAGCTGGTTTTCAGGGATGTCTTTAATGCAGGGGTCATCCAGACCAGTACACATATGGAGAATCCTGGTCTTTGTTGCTGTATGGGGTCCTGGTGCCTACCCAGCCTGAGCCTGGTCCTCTAACTCAGCAAAATCCAGTTGGATCAAAACCGTGTTGAGGCTCTGGTGCCTCAGGTCAGTTTGTGGTCTGGAGGATGCTGCCTGCCCTCCACCATGCCCATCTGAAGCCTTGGTCTGTTCTGCCTTGGTCGCCTGTCCCACTTCTCCCCAGTCCCTGGCCAGCAGCACGTTTTTCTCTTGCTTCTGCTTCTCTCTTTTCCAAAATACGAAAGGCTGGAGACAAATTCTCTCCTGGTATAAAGCTGTCAGTGGGACTGCTCTGATTTATGCCAGCACAGAGCAAGGTGAGTAGATGAATGTCCAAAATAGAGCAAGTAGAAAACCTGTTAATAGCCACTGGTCTTTAATGGTTAGAGCAATTAATCACCAGAAAAACTAATCTAGCAGCCTATGGCTTCTCCCTTGGCTGGTGCCTTTGCATCTGGACCGAGTGCCTGTCTGAAAGCTGCGGCAGGGCTCGGAGGAAGCTTCTCCCAGCCATCCAGCTGTGAGCCTCCCTCACGCTCCGTGGGGCCCTGCGCCATGCCGGGGAGCCCTCGTGCTGAGTCCAGCCTCAAGCTGCCGGTGCCAGGCTCACTCTCTCCCCACGTTGCGTTGCTGTCTCCCCAGCTGCACATTGATGATGATGGTGGTGATGATGGCAGGTAGGTGCAAGGTCTGACCAGGCTGTTGGGCCCCCATTTAGCCTTGGTGGAAGGGCTGGTGATCCTGCCATGAGTGGAGATAGCCAGGGCAGCCCCAGTGTCCCTCCCAACCCCAAATTTTCAGCTCCAAGCTCCATCCTGCCTCCTCCTGCAAGGTTTTGTGCTTTCCCACTGTTTGCTCCTAACAGCAAGGACATGGTGGCTAAACCACAAACCAGTCCTGCAGCTCAGACGCCTTCTCCCACACTTGCATGCTTTGCTTGCTCCTAACAGGGTACCGAGCCAGCTGCAAATCTGTCCCCGCTCCCCTGCCCTGGCCACCCTGAAGGCAACTCATGCCTGCTCCCACGGGCAGGGCTTCTGCTGTGGCTGGAGCTGCCTCCCCAAGGCAGGGGTCCTGGGCTGCCCTCATGCTGCCAGCATCGGTGCCATCACTCCTGGCGACCTGTCCCCCGCCGCGTACCTGCCCTGTGTGCAGGCAGCGCTGCCCGCTCGCCTTGCAGCTTCCCAAGGGATGAACCTGCAGGCTGCCAGCTCTGCCAGCCTCGCCAGCCACCCCCATAGCCCCTGCCCAGAGACAGCTCCCACCTCTGCAGTGAGCCCATGTTTGCTCAGGCACTTAATGAGTCCTTAATTTAGCTAGTGCTGCAGGTAGCACGGGGAGGGCTGGGGGCATGCAGGCCAGGAGATGCCTTCCCTGCTTCGAGTCTTGTTTCTCCCTCCCTGACTTAATTGGTTCATTAAGTGCCAATTTGACCTCCCCACTTTCAGATGTCTCCAGTCTCCACTGGTAAATAGATTTGCACGTCTCCAGCGGAAACCTCCTCAAGCCGAGCCTGGCGTTGGAGCAGGCGGCTGCACAGCAAGTGAGGGCGATGCTCAGCCACGCTGTGAGCGTGGCCCCGCTGCCGCCAAGCTGAAGCCAAGCGAGTGCTGAACGGGAACAAAACTCCCTCCCAAAAGACACGGGGAGCTGCAGGTAGTGGAAGCCGCAGCCGCCGGCACCGTGCCCGTGGCGCAGCAGGGATGCACCGAGCAGGAGGTGATCCTGCGCTCCGGTCGCGGCTTTGTCATTGCCTTGATGCGGGACTGCAGCAAGTCCCTTCCCATCTGCTCCCTGCCATTGCCTCGGAGCCAGGACGTGTGTGAGTGTGTGTGAGTGAGCGTGCGCGTGGGCACGGAGCACACCGCAACAGGGCCGTGGCTGCAGGCTGGTGGCTGCTGGCTCTTCTGAAAGCCAACATTTAGCTGATGCTCTCGAGCATCCTCTGTACCCTCACGCTCCTCCTATCTCCCAACACTCCAGGGATGGGAGCGGGACCGCCCCGAGGGCTATTTTACCTAGATGAAGGTTTGCCAGCTGGGTGTTGCTGTGTGTCGTTGGCAGCCTGGTGATGTCCCCACGGCCGAGAGCACTGCTCAGTCTCCTCCCCAGCCAAGGCATGAAGACAAACAGGCAGCCAGGCTGCTTGCCTGAATGGATGGATAGCAGGGTGCTGGACTGCTCCATTTGGGAAACACCTTGATCAGTGCACATAAAAGCATCCCAGTTCAGCCCTGTCCCTTTGCATCAGAAAGACAGGGGACCAATCCTGCATTTGGTCCTTGTTCGCACTGGTGCAATGGGGAGGAGGTGGCAGCACAGCACAGAAGGCTTCCCTCTGCCCACCACAAGGGAATGTCTCCTGGCGTCACCCAGAGAACCGCAACTAGAAGGGAACCAAATATCTCCAAGGATGGATCTTGGGCTAAGTAGCAAGGTCTTCCACCCCAGGGCCACCCCTCACCCTCCTGTCCTCGGCCCCAGGGCCCCGAGGGGACGGGAAGGGGACGGGAGAGGACGTACGGTTCGACTTTGTTGAAGAAGCGGCGCCGCAGCATCATGACCAGCGTGCCGAGGAGCAGGACGGTGGTGCACATGGCGCTTCCTCCATCACCACGCAGCGCTGCCGGCCCCTCGCGTCCCTCCCGGAGGCGCCGCTCGTCCCGGGGCTGGCACCCCTGCCCGGCTGGTCCGGCACCCCAGCTGGCGGGCGCCTCTCCCCAGCAGTCACCTGAAGGCTCTCAGGGCTGGTTTTAGGAGGAATTAGGGCAGGATCAGATGTAATTAAGAGGCAACAAATGAGGACGCTCTCCTCTGACCTTCGGATGGGAGGGAGCCAAGTGGCTGGTCCGTGACCCCTTGAGCACTTAATTGGTTTTGGCGTGCGGTGCTCCCGCCCCGGCTGGCCCCCGGCCCTGCACCTCGGCCAGGTGGGAGCCGGGGGTGATGTGTGATGGACCAAGCCCGTTCCCACCCCATCCACCCCATGGCTCCCCCAGCCCATCTTCCTGCCCCCACCACCCCCATCACCACCAGGGCTGGGTGCTCCCCTCTGCTCCCCCCTTTGCCATGTGCCTCCCTCCCCTCTTTGCCCACCTTCCCACCGCTCCTCCCTTTCCCTCCAGCTCCTGTAGCCCTCCTCCGACCGGACCTGCCTCAACCCACTCCCCCCTTTTCATCTCCGTAATCTGACAGGCTCAGACCTGCCTGTAATTCCCCATGGACGCATCTCAGCCAGACGATCCCGAGTCCTTGTCTGCATCCTCCCCTCCCGTGGGCTGGGTTTGCCTCTGCCTCCCCGCTCTCCCATCGCTCAGCAGCACGCACATCTCTCCCCACGGCATGGCTCTGGCCCCACGGTCTCCCCCCAGACCTCTGTGCCCATTTCCACTGTCTTGCCAGGGAAGCCTTTGCTCCCTAGAAGCTCCTTAGATGTCCCGGTCCACGGGCAATAAGGTGCCTTCACACACCTTGTCCTGGCTCTGCCCTTCACAATGAAAAACACGTCTTCTGGAGTTGAGTGACTTTGTGGGTTTAGGTTACAGAGAACAACTGGGAAAGAAACCTCTGTAACAGAGAGGGCAAGGCAGCTCTGTGGGGGTCCTTTACACGTTTACATGCACGCCCGCGACCACACACACGTAGGGTTTAATGGTACATGAAGGTCCTGACCTGGAGAAGACCCCCAGAGCAGGCAGGGAGCCATGGGCACTGGCTTCCTGGGCAGCCATGGGTCAGCGCCCCTGTGGGTTTTTGTCCCCACATGGGTTTTTGCCCCCAGGTGGGGTTTTGCCACAAGGGACCTTGGGTGAACGCTCGCTCTGTGCTGCCCATACTCCCAATGCTGCCTGCCCCACACCGAGCCACAAAGACCCTTGGGGGTCTAATGCTGGTGCTCACCAAGTCAGGATGTGTCTCCATTCAGGGCCATGCCCAGGTGGCTGCACACAACCCTGCGGGTTGGTCTTATGCCATGCCCCAGCTCCATTTTGGCCCTGGGGCACAAACAGGCTGACGTGGGACAAGATGCTGGCTGCAGCACAACGGCTGGGAAAAGCCCCATGCTGAGCGTTCCTGTAAATCACCTGGAAAACAGCTTCCCCCTGCAAAAGGATTTTGAAACCAGAACCAAAGGAAGCAACCCAGATCGGTCCAGGTTCAATGACTAATTGAGTCTGAAAGAGAAAGCAAAGCAGAGCTTTCCAGGAAGCCTGGCTTTCCATCCCCATCCAGTCGGGGCTGGAGATGCCCCCCAAATCCAGCCATGGCAAGGGCCTGGGATGGCTGTGGTTAATCCTCTCTTAGTGGACATGTCCTCTCAAAGTACTCTAGACCATAAAAACAACAGTCACGAGCAGCACTTGAAATGTCAGTAAAACCAAATTCCTGTAAGCCTGTCCAGTAAACAGTCCCTGTCCCTGAACTTGGGGGTCGGCTGGGGTCAGAGGGGATGGATCCGGCCTTGCTGCTGGCACCAGCGGGATGGGAAGCCTTTGGGAGGGCAGTGGAAGAAACATCTCGAGCATCTCCTGCAGCCGGATGAAAACGAGAGTGAGTAATTTCTTCCCGAGTGGAAGTCAGGCTGGAGGGTGCGGAGCTGCCTTACGCAAGGCACCGGGGAGCGCATGGGGTGGCCCAGCCCGACATCCCGGCCAGACGGACTGGAGCACGCTGGGCCCCCAGGACTATGTTTCGGTACGCTGTGAAGTCATTGAAGCCAAATAAACAGCGGCTGCTGGCGGAGCTGGAGCCCAAGAGGCTGGAAGGACCTCCTTTTCCCTGGCAATAGGCAGCGTGGCTTTCGTAATCCCTGGGAGGACATCGCTGCTTGCAAACCCTTCTCCCCTCGCCGAGACTCAGCCGGGCTGACAGCAGCAAGGTCCCCGCTCTCATGCCCCACGTGCTGTCTCAGGCCCTGAGAAAGAGCAGCCGCAGGAGCTCGCTCCTTCATGGCCTTGTTTATAACCATACAGTCCTCCATAACCAAACAGAGGACCGTAACGTGGGCTGCTCCACCATGCCTCCACGGGCACGAACCCTGGGTGCTCCCTGGGTGCAAAAAGGCACCCGGTGCAGGGGGCAATGGCTAAGTGCCGGTCCCTCCACTCGCTTGGCATTGAGTGACCTCACCAGCCAAAACTTGCCCCGCACGGGAGCATATCACTTCCAAACACTCTTGATTGACACCAAGAGATGCTTCGTTCAAAGGCAAGGTAATGTGAGCAGATTAGTTAATGCTTCTTGCCCTAGCCCTTGAGAGCAGGGCTGGAACGGCAAGGCAGACTTAATGGGTTTTGAAGGCTTTTCTTTTTAAGATATGAATCAATGAAGCTGTAAGGGAGCATGGATAATGTGATCGGAATAAGAAACAGCGCTTGTCTTTGAACCGGAGCGAGGTCCCTGACGGTGTTTACTTCATGTCCTGGCACCAAATGCAAGATGACATGAATATATTAGCTTGCTGGCTTTCCTGAGCAACCCCTGCCACGCTCAGACCAGCTTCAGGAAGGAAAAGAGCAGCAAAGAGAATCTGTTTGGAAGTGTCGACTTGTTTCCCAATAACCCTGTCATCCTCACTTACCACTGAAGGACCCAGCTGTGACAAGGGCCGTGCTCCCGGGGTGGCAGGCGGTTCCTGCTGGCGGGGAGAGCTTGGCACGGAGGGGCAATGGGGAAGGTGGTGGCACCGGAGGCTGTTCAGGGTCCGAGGAAGTTTAGCAGCCAGCTGATGCGTTGCCCATGCAGCCCCAGAGTGCCGGATCTGTCACCTGCTTCCTGAGCCTCTTGCTTCATCCCTCCCGGTTGCATCACAAGGTTTCGGTTTCCTCAAATCCCAGGGTGGGACTGGGGTTTTTTGCAAAAGTTCCCAGGCTGAGACCAGGTTTGTCTGGGTGGGAAGCGCTCTCCAGGGCTGCCTTGGCAGCTTCTCGTCCTGCCCTGCCCTGCCTGCGAGGACCAGGCAGCACCCAGCCCTGCTCCCAGGGGCCCTCTTGGCTTCCCTTTGTTCCCCTGGATTTCCTAATCCTTGGGATTTTTAGGTTGTGTGGGTTGGTAGGGATTTTTGGGGGAAGGAGGTGGAAAGCTGGCACAAGGTTTAAGAAGGTCACGGGGAGGCTGCGCCGTCCCCATCTCACCCACCGGCTGCCCCTCTACCTGCTGCCGCCGAGGGTCCCGCCTGGGTGTCTTCTTCCCGTGCTCCCTTCCCCGGCATCACTCCAGCGCTGCTGCTGTCCCGGTCCCCAAGCCAGCATCCCTGGCATCCCACACCATCCTGCTCCCACACGTGGGGGTGGCGAGCTGGAGGTCGGGGTGGCCTCAGGGGTTGGGGGTCCCCTTTGGGAGCTGGGGGCTCGGGGCAGGGTCCCACTGGGGGGTTTGCTTTGGTGGTACCGCAGACCTCGATCTCTGCACGAAGCTGCATCTGTTGGACTTTGACCCCAAAGCAGACAAACCCTATTTCAATGGAAGGAAAGCGTGGGCTGGTTTGGTTTAAACGCATTCCCCACCAGCCCCGGCAGCACCGCCTGAGGTCTGGTTTCAATCAGAGGAGGAGTGTCGGCCCCCCGGCTTTGCCCTGCACAAGCAGCCTGGGTTTCATTTCCCTGGGGCTGCCCAGGGCCCGGGAGGGAGACAGCAGCTCCCGCACTGTCACCTCCCTTGCCCAGCTCTTCCCAGCAGTGCTGAGGACACGGAGCTGGGGGAATCCCAGTCTCTCGATACTACCGGTCTTTACGAGTCAGTTAGCGACTGAGCGTGCCAGCGACGTGGATGATGGCTGCGTGATTAAACTGGGAGCCCACAACATCCTGCATGGGCTCATCACCCCCATGTGATGGAGATGCAGGCAGTGATGCAAGACCAGCTGGGTCTGGGGGGGTCCTGTTGGCTGTAGCCCCTTTTAACCCCCCCCAGCGTGTTGTCCTCCAGCCTGTTCCTGCAGTGATGTCTCACAGGCCCCAGGTGCTGCCGGTGCAGAGCTGAAGCATCAGGATTGTGCACGGGTCTCCTGGGATCAGGGAAGCCGGGGGAAGGAAACCTGCAATAAGTACAGAGCATTTATACAGGCTTTAGGCTAAATCCTTCCCTCCCCGGGTAGCAGGCACTGCAAAGCCATTTCCTAAAGTCTTGTTATTCCTTTTCAGATCAGGACTTTGCAGTTGGCAGCAGGGCTGGATTAGGAAGGGGGAGAGAAAGAGGCATTGCACGCTGGGGGCAATGCGGGGTCAGCCGGGCTGGCAACCAGGGGCTTCATTTCGGCAATGTTCAGGGTGACAAGTCCAACAACTCCAGGTGAGATAGCGCAGCAGCCCGGAGCGACTCCAGGAGGAGGACGAAGGAGGAACATCCAACCTGGCACACACATGTGTCCTGCAATAGCCCTCAGCCACGTCGGTGGGAGCAAAAAAGACGACGAGCCCTACCAGCATTTTCCACCTCCCACCCTGTCCATCTCAGAGGGGAAAGGGGCAGAGTCAGGGCTGCTCTTCTGGATGCCTTGGGCTTGACCACACCGGTGTCTTCAGCCTTATTTCACTTAAAATCCCAGGACTGCTCCTCTTCTGGCCAGGTTGGTGTCTCGAGGGTCTGGAGAAGGGGTCCTCACTGGACTCCCAGTATCACACCAGCATCATGGGCTTGGGGCAGCTCCAGCAGCTCCTTCCCAAGGCAATCCCTGAGGGAGCTCGCGGGGTCTCTTCCCGGGGCCACCCCGACTGATGGTGTTTGTCAGAAGGTCCCAGGGAGCTGACTTCGCAGGAGGCGCAAGAAGTCACCCGCTTTTCTCTGGGAACTGAATAACAAGGCTGTCCCCACGCACAAGGGAAGGTGGGCTCAGCCCCGAGGGTCTGGATTTGGGGTTTCCGCCTTCGCCCCAGAGACAGTGGAGGAGTCAAGGGTGGGGATCTGCCATCATCCACATCCCACACGCTGTGGAGCTGAAGTCTCGGGTTTTTTTGCCTTCGCCTCCTACTCGAAGATTGGGAGCCAAGTACATTTCTCATTGCACCCAGCGCACGGGGAGGAGGAGAGGCGATGTGGGAGGGCACGGGGAGAGTGGGAGAAGCCGTCTGCAGGCGGGTACAGACCCCGCAGGAACACGGCACACCACGAACAAAGGCTCAGAGGGCCTGGAAACCCGTCCTCACCCCCTGCGGCTGTGCAAATGGAGGGCGGCTTGAACAGACAGTTGATCTCTCCCTGCCGTGCAGAAGCTGCGGGAGGAGCAGGCTCGGGCTCGGCAGGGACAGGGCCCCGCTGGCAAGGCTGGCAAGGCAGTGCCACCCCGTCACGGGGAACGGGTCCGTGGGAAGGAGGTGGAAACAGGAGGGCTGTGATGCTCGACTGGAGAAGGGAGAGGGATCAGGGTGTTGAAATGAATTGGGATCTGAGAGAGATGGAGTGATTTCTTCCATATGGATTACCCAGGCTGATGCCATCTCAGCCTTCCCACCGGCTGTGGGAACCAAGTCCTCTGTCCCCATCCCTGAGCCCCATGGCCCTGGGCCACCCTGCCACGGCAGCGGGCACTGTGCTGAGCTCCCCTTTGAGACAGCAGGCAGCAACCTTGGGCTGGGCAAGGCAAGCAAATGCCATTCCAGCCCTCAGGGCTGCCACCTCCGTCCGCACAGCACCTTGCGCCAAAGGGACTGGGGGGGTCACCCGAGTCACTATGGGGCCATACAGACTGGCGGGGCGATGCTGCCTGCCTGCCTGCCGGTGCAATCCCCAGCCGGGATTTTGCCGCAATGGTGTCAACGCAGCATCTTTCTCCTTCTGGAACAAGTTGCCTCCTAACCCTGAGCCCTCGAGAGCAATAGTCGCGGGAAACCATGGAAACGGGCGGCTGGCGCATGACGGCGTGTGCCTGTGCTCCTGCCCCTGATTTATGTCTCACATCTGGGACGAGACACAGAAGTTCAGGGCTGTTAGAGTTCATTTGGGATTTTGAGGCAGCGGAGCATCGCCGCCGCTTTACTCACCGTCTCCTGTCTGCAGAGTGGGATGGCACGTGGGAACGGGGCTGGGCTCCTGCCAGGGCCAGATGTGATGTCCCCAAAGAGGGAGGCAGAAACCTTGGTAAGGCTGGGGGATTTCTCACTTACTTTTCTAATATTTTCTAATGTTTTAAATGAAGACTCTTGAGCCAAGACCCTTCGACTCCCGGTGCCAGGGAGCGAGGTGAAGCGCCCACTGCAGCCAGGCTCGCCATGTAACCAGGTACCAAGCTGTGAGCCCGGTATTGACTAAGACCCAAGGTATGAAAGCTTCAAAGAGTCCTTTTCTTTAAACACACAACAAGTAACAACTTAACCAATGCTCCACCTAGATTGTTGCCCCAGTGCTCGTATTTGTCAGAATTTGAGGTTTTCCCCTTTTAGAAGTATTAGTGCTGCATTGCAGTTTTGCTCTGGTTTTAAGCTGGGTCTAAGCGCAGTGCCTCTTCCCCTGCATTTTTAAGGGAGGGCGATAAGCTTGGTCATGCCATCCTGGGTCCAGAGGAGTTTCTCTGCTGCATGGTGGCCACCTGGGGACATTGTTGTTAATATTTGAGCTCGGGCTCATGGGTGCTAATCCCAGTGGCTAATGGACAGAAGGCAAATCCTAACTTTAAGCTGGCTGGTGAAAATCTGATGATTTGGAAGCTGGTGGTGGTGTTATTGGGGACCTGAATGATGCCTGACCTCCAGCTGGGTAGGGCTGACCATGCTGCTGTGTTTGCACGCTGGTGGGTTCAGCAGCTCCCAGGTGAGCCGAGCTCTGTCTCCCCGAGTCAAGGGGTTCACGGACACGTGGGGCTCCCGGTCTGTCCCAGCACACATTTGGTGGGGGACCCACAGTGGGGGACCTGTGGGCAGCGTCTTCTCTGCCAGCTCTCGTTAGATCTACAAGAGCAAATTTGCTGACACTGCCTGTCTGGCTGCTGTTAACGGGGAGGTGGCCGAGGTTGGTTTGGAGGAGAAATACAGCAAAAAGCCTCACCAGATCTGCAATAACAAAGCTCCAGCCACCAAAGGGGCTGAGCCGCCCCCCAGCCGCTGCCTGCCTGGGTGTCTAACCTCAGCCTGTCTGTCTGTCTGTCTGTCTGCCCTGCCAGGGTGCACAGCGGGTGCGGGAGGCGGCTGTGCACACCAGGCTGCTTCTCTTGTCTCTGATCCCCCTCTGGGGGATTGTCGGTTATTACAAGTCTCTGTAGTATTTTCCTTCTCTCTGTGCAAATGGACTGTGCTGCGGGTTTAATATGCCGGTTTTTCTGGGAGCTGGAAATGGCATTTGGGTAAAAAACAGCCCAAAAGCGCACACACGACGGCAGCGGGAAGCCTGGCGTGGAGGTGTTCCCGCGCTCCTCATCCCTGCCAAGACGCTACCAGGAGCGATTCAATTGCAGAACAACAATAATATATTCATTTCACGAGTGCCTTAACTCTGGATCCCTTTCAGCTGGGTCCTGCCATGAGAAGGGAGAGCAAATTCTCATCATTAAAAAAGTCCCCGTGGGACAGACCGTGATCTCTTTTGGGTAGCAGAGAGATGCTCGCTGGTGGGGGTGCCTCACGCACCCCTCTCGCCCCGACTCTCCGTGCAGCCCAAGAGTCAGAGGCAAACAAGGGTCTGTCCTTCAAAACACAACCGCCTGCAAAATAAGGGAGCACGGGGGGGAGAGCCGAGGCATTGCTCAGCGCAGCCAGTGGTTGGGATAACTTTAACTCGGCACTTTTGATTCTGAATTTCCTCTGAGCTATTGACAAGTGCTGAAAATAAAAACTTCCAGTCCTACCTTCCCCCTGCCCCCCCAGCACCATCCTGATGTTGCCCAGAACATCTCCCTCATCCCTCCCTTTTGGAGAGAAAAAAAAAAAAAGGGAAGGAGGGAGGAGTGGGAGAGAGGAGGAGAGAGGGAGAAAGTGAGCTCACGTTCACACGTTGGTAAAGAGGCTGGTCTTACAATGCCTTTGAATATTTTACTTTTAGGCAGTTCCCCATCAGTCAGCCACACACATCCGAGGCGAGCTGAAGCTAACTACAGCCATGGACAGCGCTAGGAGATCTGAAATCTAATTGCATGCATCATACCTCCAGGATATTTTTTTAAATTACATATATAAACACGCCGACAGGCAGCCGCGCTCGCACACACGCATATACATCCACACGTCGGCAGAGCCGCCAGCACCCGCACGGCCGCTGAGCAAACACCTTGTCTCTTCTCGCAGGATATACCCGCTCACACACATCTCTCTTCATCTCCTCCTGGCTTCCCGGAGGATCGTGCCGGCTGTTTTTCATGGAGAAAGTCCAGGGAGAAATGGAGATTGAGAGATGGGAAAGAAGTGAAGAGATTTCAGACGCAGAAAAAAAGGTTATTCAAGAGACATGGAGCAGAGTATATGCAAACTGCGAGGACGTTGGGGTCTCCATACTTATCAGGTATTTAAAAAAACAAACAAAAAAAGGAGGCAGCAAATCCAACTAAATCTCTTTATAGCTGAGAAAGAGGCAGAACAATATATATAACTGAACTGAAATGAATGACAGCGAGTGGGGAGCTGGCTGGGTGTATTCGCTGGCTGGGAGCAGGGAGGGTTTCACAGCACTCCTCTGATTTCCACACCTTTGAGCCGGGTGGCGGCGGCGGGGGGAGCGGGGGGAGCCTTGCCGGGGACTTTGGGGGAAGCTGCTTCCCTCGCAAAGGTCACCTTAGCCCGTGGACGGAGCTGGGGGGGTGGCGGAGGCGGCGGGAGAGCGGCACCGGGCTTGGGTGGGTTGGGGGTATTATTTTTTTTTACAACACCCCCCCCCCCCCCCCGAGTTAGCTGCGTGCGGATGGCATCGGTACGTAGCAGGCTGGCGGGTGAAATAATGCAAGTTGGGAGCCAAGATAAAACCCAAGCAGGTGTGTCTCCGAGGGCACCATCTGTCCCTCCGGCGGCAGCGTCGGTGGGAAGGAGAGCGCTGAAGTTGGCGGTGGAAGGGGGGTGTGGGGGGCACAGGCAGGAGAAGGGGGGCAGCGGGGGGGGGGGGGCAAGGACCCAACCGCCCCGGGAGTGGGGTGCGGAGCATCGCCCGACGGCGTGGGGCTGTGCGGCAGGGACGGGCAGCTCATGAGCCCCGTGTCTGCGCCTGAAACCAAAACAGGGGAGATGCTCTTGAGGTAGGGAATGGAGGCAGGTGGGTTTTCTTGCGTTGTTTGCGGGGGGGCGACCCTTAGCCGGGTACCCAGGGAAAGCGCTGAGCTGGAATCCCGCGGGGTCCTGCGGATGCCGGGAGTTTGGGGTATCGGTGGGGTGCAGCACCAGCAAGCCGTTTCCCTTATTTAAGAGGGGAGAGGAGGACAGGCAGGGCGAGGAGAGGGGCAGGCGAGATGCCCGCGCTGACCTGTCGGCAAACAGCAAAGATGCTCTCCGGAGAGACAGAGCTCCCACCACCCATCCCGGGGACCAGCAAGGCAGGGATCTCCCTGGTCAGGCTCCCGCCTGGACCCAACCCCGGGCACCCCAGATAGGAGACAGGAGACTGGGTTGTGTCCTTCCCATTTTGCTCCTGGCAGCAGGGAGCTGTGGGTGCTCGGAGAACCCCTTGGATGGATGCGCTGTTTATTGATAATCATCCGAAAGTTTTCCAAGAGGCTGAGAGCTAACGCCCCGAGCCCACGGGATCTGCAGAGAGCAGAGGCTCCCCAGAGGTGCGGTGAGCAGAGCTGGTTCCCCTCCAGGCTCGCTGCCACCACCGCAACTGGATTTTCCTAGCAAGACCCCACCGCAGAGAATCCAAAATGACATTTGAGTCCCCTCTCCGCCTCCTTCTCAAACATTTCCTTCTCTCAGAGCCAGCTGATGGCTGAGCCCATTCCCTCGCAGCCCCCGCTCCACGTAGCTGCCCGGGGCGGTCTGGAGGTGCGACGGCCCCACGGCTGGGGACACCAAACCCACCTGGGCTGGGTTTGAAGAGGTCTGGGGGATGCAAAATTGCCCTTTTCCCCACCCCATGAGCTTTAGCACGGGGCTTGGCCAGCAGCCGAGCATGACCAGCTCCTTGCCCAGCACCCAGGTCACGCCATGGCCCCATCCGCAAGCGCAGCTGGGTGCCCCCCTGCCTGTGGGCACAGGGAGGGTGACTGGGTGACCGTGGCTGGCACCAAGGGACTCGTGGCAATGCCACGGGGGATTCGCCCAGAGCAGTTCATTGCATTTGGTGTCCCTGCGTGCAGTCGGGCTCAGAGCAGGGCTGGGGACGAAGGGCAGCGAGGTGAGGCAGCGGGGACCATGCGGCTGAGCTCTGGTCCTGACTCAAACTTTCCCAGTAGAAGTTTCTGGTCCGGTTTGTTGGGTTTTTTTCCAGGGACAGTTGTGGCACCATGGTGAGGGCTTTTCCCCCTCTGTGCCAACAGGGCAGGACTGAGCTGGCTCCTAGGGTGAACCTTGGCTCCTTGGGAGCCTTTACATGCTTGGCCATGGCACATGCCCTGGCACATCCCAGCCAAACCTACCACCCGCTCCCTCAGCCAGAGCTTCCCTGGGATGCTTAAAGCGAGGTCTGGACTTTTGGTGCATGTCCCGGGGGATGGCGGTGTAATTTGGGAGAGCTACCATCCCCTCCAACAGCCCCAGTTGGAGCAGTGCACCTTGCCTGCATCCCGGGTGCCACGGCTCCGGTGGCCGCACGGCCCCCCCCAGCACCAAACCCCATCCCCAAAGAGGGCTTCATGCTGCTGCCCTGAGCCCCGCTCCCCCCGCACCGAGCTCCGACGAGCCCAACCTGAGCTCCCCAGGGAAGCTCGCTCCTGGTGAAAGCAGGGCAGACCTGGCCGGGGTTGGAAGCACCGGCGGCCGCCGCTCTCCCGTCTGCGTTTCCCAGCTGGCATCAGCCGCCGGGAGAAGTGGGTCATGCGTGGAGGCCGCCGGGAGCCCGGGCGGCGCGGGCAGGCGGCAGCCTCTTCCCAAGACATGATTCAGCAGCTCCAGAGGTCGGGGCTGGGGAGAGGACGGTGAGCAGCCGCCGGTACGGTGCGAGCTGACCTGCCCAGCACGCTTTTGGGTGCGCGCAGATGCAACGTGCTGGGGGCTGAGAGCTGCCCCGGCCAGACTCCGTGCTTCACTGGTACGGGGCTGGTGTTGCTCATCGTCTTGCTGGGGAAACTGAGGCAGAAAGTGATGTGCACAAGGGTGGCCGGGCAGAGGGAAGGGGGATGCACGGCTGTAGGCCCCCCCTTTGGTGCAATCCCGCTGTGCAGACTGGTAAAAGCAGGCAGATCTGTTAGCAGCCACATTTCTGTCGTCGGGGTTGCGACCGGGGAGTTGCCTGTGTCTGGTGGCAGAGGGTCTCTCCGTGCTTTCCTGCTCCATCCCTTCTCTGTCCCTTTGGAGCTGCTGCGGGCAGGGAATGCCTTTTTCCCATGTGGGAAGGGCTGGGGGTTTGCAGCACCTCTGGAAATAAAAGGTCGAAATGAATCTGGGGCCTGATTCTGTGCCCCGAGGGCAGAGGCAGGGGGGCAGCGATGCCCACCCAAAAGGCAGCGATGGGGAGGGCTGCAGTGCCGGTGTTCTAAAGGAACCCGGTCCGGCTGCCTCTGCCCCTCCTTCAGCCCCTGCCCAGCAACGTCCCCCTCCACCCCCAGCCTTTCCATGCTTTGCAGATAGGGAAACTGAGGCACAGAACCAGGCATCAGGTTCCCAGCCCTCGTGGCTGCTGCTAGTGCTTGAAGCCATAATAAACCCCCGCGGTCCTGCCAGCAGCCCAGTGGAGTCCTGATCTCGCAGGGCCTCTGGGCTCCCAGGGGACATAAACACGAATAATGGGGACTTCTGGCTGAGCAGCCAGCAGATCATGGGAATCTGCGCTGTGTGGTTACAACTATGTCGCTAATTGACAGTTTCCTCGGTGGGGGAGCCTCACGCAGGAGGAAGCACAGTCTCCTCGCCATGCTCATCTTCCTCCTGGGGAGCTCAGGGGCCTCTGCAGGCTCCGTCTCGCAGCTGCTGCTTTAACCCTTGCTGGAGCTGGACCTGGAGCTGGAGCCTCGACCTGCACAGCTGGGGCCGTGAGCATCAGCTGGGTCACTCCCAAGTGGACATGCCGGCCAACGCAGCTGGGAGCCCTGGGCTGCAGCTTACCCCTAGCCTTCCCAAGCCCCCGAGCTCGTTGCTGTGCCTCAGTCTCCCCATCTGTAATTTAGGAATCGGTCCTTTTTGAAAAAAACCCCTCACTAGAGAGCTCGCAGCAGGGGAGCCCAGGTGTGCGAGGGGAGCAGGGCAGCCTTCAGCAGCTCTGGCATCTGCATTAGCCCTCGCCGTGCGGCGCAAGAGCCCTCTGAGCACGCGGCCGTCGCTCCCCAAGCAACCCCCTTTCTCTAATGCCCTCGCAATGGTTTATTGCCGATACCCCACTCTCCAAGACCGTGTTGGGGGACGCAAGCACCCGCATGGCTCAGCCCACCCGCTGCTCACCCACCGTGGCACGCAGGGGCTGAGATCACCCAGGCGAGCAGGGGTGAGCATCAGCGGGGGCTCGGGTCCCTCGCTCCTTTGAAGACCCCGACCAAGCCAGGGATGCCAGGGCTAAAACCGCAGCCTATCCTGACCGTCACATGAGTTCGCTCCCACACCCACACACGTACCGCGGTCACAGATGTGGGACCACAAAACTTAATGGATCCCATCAGGGGATAAAAGCCAGGGAGAGTTTCTCTTAGCTCCCAGGCAGATCCACACCAAATGTTAATGCCGTGCCAAGCGCAGGCAATGCAACCTGCCACAGCCACTGCAGGCTGTGCCGTGTCTGTGGGGTTTCTCCATCACTGTTCCCTCCATCTCTGCTCCAGACCCACCAGCTTTCCAAATTTCCAAAATTGTTACCTTCTCCATCACTCCTGATGTGTTCTTTCCCTCTCAGGAGGTGTAGGAGGGGAAGCAAAAGGATTGCCAATGCAGGATCAGGCCCACAGATTTCTACAGCTGCTTAGTCTCAGCTAACACACCTGGGTTCAGACAGTTTGCAAAGAGCTTTGAAATGTAAAAGCACTCCCTGGATGCTAGACATTATTGTAAGTTTTAGGTTAAAACAGCAAAGAGCCTGAGTAATTAATCTGGCTATGCAGAAAACCCTTTTTTTCCAGCTGAATCTAAAAAAATGGGTTGAATCCACCCAAAAATGGCATTTAAAGAATGATTTTGCAGCTACCCCCAAAGCCAACATATGTTTTGTGGAGGTGTCCATAGGGATGGGGTCCATTCCTGGCTGCTGACGGGTAAATTTCAGAGCAAAGCAGCTCAGAGAGATCCCCTTGCTGCAATATCTTGCTTTGAAAAGGGCCCCAGTGAAAAGGCTGACAAACTGTGCGGTGATGTCCCTGTCCCACGGCTTGTCACACACTTGCAAATCATTGTGGTTAAGCTGGAGAGATGTTTTTCTGGAGACAAGGAGAGCCGGAGAGCAGCAGGACTGCTCTGCTGACGAGGACACGCATGAGGAACATTTTCCAAAACAACAGCCCCCTCCGTGAGCAGTGAAGGGGGCAAGGGGGGGTTTAATAAGCTGCATCTAGAAACAGCCCCTTTTCATATGGCTGCGTTTTCTCCCTGATCGCAGCACCTGGAACAAGCCCTTTTGGCTGTGCAGGGATCCCTGCGGCACATCCCACACCGGCCACAGCCTTGGGGCTGCCGGCAGCTCTCGGGGTGACCTGAGAAGAGCCTTTCCCGTGTCCCCTGTCCCAGGGCTGCCCTCGCATCGCTTGTGAGCCACGTGGGGCTGAAAGATCCCACTCGACGCCCCAAAAGCTGCAAGGACATCCCTGGCCAAGGGAAGCAAAACCACAGGTGGGGTCGAACGCTCTCCCGGGATGGTTTCCCTGGCTATGGCCGAGGACGTGCTGGATGTGTCGGTCGGTACCAGCCCTTGAAAATCCCTCCCCCGGAGCAGGAGGCGAGGGCCAGGTCTCCGCTCTGCTAACCAGCTCCCTTAATGAGTCTGCTGCAGCGGAGCGGGGCTGTACCTCCGAACGCAGCTCGGCGAGCACCCGTCTGCGGAGTTTCAGCGCTCATTAAAGGCAGGGAAATGTCAGGACAGCCCTCACCAGGCTGGCAGGCTCTGAGCACGGCTGGGGAACGGGGAGTGCTGGCTGGCTGGCAGTCCTGCTGGAGCGCAGCACCGGGGGCGAGCGGCCGGCAGAGCCGCTGGTAATACCGAGCTGGGGCTGCTGGAAATCAGCACGGGAGCATTGGAGAGAAGAGGCGGTGGTGGACGCTGACAAAAATCAGGTTCCTGATTTTGCTGGATGGAGGGCAGGTTCTGGCGCAGGGACCACGTCCTTGTGAATCT
Organism: Astur gentilis; assembly: GCF_929443795.1. Taxonomy (NCBI): domain Eukaryota; kingdom Metazoa; phylum Chordata; class Aves; order Accipitriformes; family Accipitridae; genus Astur; species Astur gentilis. The sequence continues at coordinate 32,296,281 of NC_064889.1, forward strand.
GGGTTACCCCTTCTCCGCCTGGCTGGGAGTTGTCTTCCCTGCTGTCCCTGGAGGTTGGGGACATGCAGCTGGGCTCCAGCAAGCTCCATCCTCCCTACACATCTGCCTTGGAGGCAAAAGTCACGTTTTAGCATCGTTTCCTAATGCCCACGGACCCTCCTGAGCCACACTGACCCTGCTCGGCAGAGCTATAGGAAGGGTGCCCAGTGCGGGGGGAGATGCTGGTGGTGGGGTGGAGGGGGCCGACGCGGCTCTCCCTGCGTGCTGCTTGCACCCAGCAGGCAAGGACGTGGGCAGGGACAGAGGTTTGGCAGCGGAGAGGAGCAGGGACACGCGTGTGGAGGATGATGACGACGCTGTGGATGAAGGCACTGAGCAAAAGGGATTGCAAGGGCCGTAGGAAACTGGAGTCTTGCAGGAAAGCCACTTTGGCACTGTTAATTCATTTATCTGATGAAAGCTGTCTTTACCCCTAGCCTAACGGCTCATCTATGCAGCCAACAGGCTTTGGGCTGAATCCACATATGTGGTAGGGGAAGACAACAGCAGTGAAGACTTGGAGGTGTGAGCCGTGCACACACAAGCGAGCAGGACGTGCCTGCTAGCTTGTGCCCAAATGTATTTGGCTGCATCTTTGCTGCTGGGTCCTCTCCCAGCCTCACGGGGGTGTCCCGGGTCCTCTGCCCTGGGGCTCTGCAGTGTTGTGCTGGAGTCTGCTCCCAAGGCTTTGCAGCGGGACGTGGGCTTCACCCGGAGGAAGGCCAGCTACACCTCTTCTCCCTCAGCTGTAGAAGAAGTTGAATTTAGCATCAGTGTGTGGACCGAGGGCTTGGCCCTTCTCCCTCCAGCCCTCCCACGCTGGAGCTGGAGATGCTGCCCACCATCACCTCCACCCGTCCCCGAGCCCTCGGAGAGAGGACACAGAGCTGTGCCGCGGGGACAAGCAGGCACCATCCTCTTCTTACTCCAATTAGATTTGTCTTTTTCTGTCTTTCTGGGTGGTGGCATTGACATGACGGAGACCTTTCTCACCTTGGGCTGGGAGCTGTAAACACAGGCAGCACCCAGCACCCCTGCCCCAGCCTGAAAATAGGATGATAGACTACAGGTGGCTGGGAGGAGCAGGGGGAACGTGCAGGCGAAGCGGTGAGGCAGCCCTCAGCATAATAAATAGCAGCACCACACACCACCTGCCTACCCATTATCAGCTGCTTTGTAGGCACCCGAGCAGAAAGAAGTTGGAAGGAGGGGTTTGAAAAGGGACGCGGAGAGACTCCAGGCTGCGTTAGAGAGAGTTTCTCCCACGTAGAGGGACGAGGCGAGAGAAAACATGAAAGCATTGGTAGGAAAATCTAGCAAAAAAAAGTCTACAAGTTCTGGCTGGGGGTTCAGCTGAAGCCTCCCAGCAGCTTCGAGGGCTCACTATCATTTTTTCCCTGCAGCTTGCAAACAGGGTAAGTGAAGCATCAAGGGTTTAGGTGCTCAGGGGGACCAAGTGAGCAGCACCCAGGTGTCCTTTTTCCAGCTGGGGAAGGAAGGAGATGGCTGGGCTTGAAGATTTCTTCTGTGCAGGGTTTGCTCTGTAGGGTCTGGGTAGAGGGAGAATGATGGGGGAGATGGGAGGAGACGTGGCGTCTCTCCTCCCAAACAGAAAACATGTTCCCAGTGACTGCAGTGGTTTTGCACCTTAATTATTTCCTTTGGCTCTGCTACTGGGAATGGTTGTGTCCTTAAAGTTGTTAAAAGGGTAAAAGAGAGAGGAAAAGCAATCCTGACATCCTGTCCATTGGGTCCAGATGTAGCTCGCAGAGTGCAAATTAGTGGGTGCAGAATGGAATCACTTAAAAAGAAATTTAATGAGATCGGTATGCAGGCATCTGGTTCCTATCAATCATAATTTGGTGTGATATGCAATGGTAAATATCATCCTTTTAATGACTCCGATGAAGAATAAGAGCCCAAAACACACACACACACAATGAGCCAACAAAATTCCAGAGCCTGAGATGTTTGAATTCTCAAAAAATGTTCTGTAGATGGAAAAACCCCAACTGACACCTCTTCTAATTCACTATTGTTTGAGTTATTTTATTTCTTCCTTTATTTTTTCTCCTTTCCTCTGGTTATATTTAACCTTTGTGTTAAATTAATCTTCTCTGTTTATTAACAACTACCACTGAGCGAGCCTCCTTCCCTCTTTTTCTTGGTTCAACAAGTCAAATGTTTGCTCTAGGCCAGAAGTTCTTGCCGCAGGCGCCTGCCTTTCTCCAGCCCTGCAGAGAGACACTGGCCAAGGAGAGACAGCTGCAGGTCTCTGGCCAGCCACAGATTTGCTTTTCCACTTGAAGCAAAGATTGTTTGAGCTCCCCCGTTTCAATTCTCCGTGGATGAAAGTGAGCAGAACAGCACACGGGGTTGAGCATGTGAGCGGGGGCTTTGCTGGTTTTACATCCTTCCAGCACCCCTGCCATCCGTCTTGCAGGTCCCTTAGGAAAATCGCTGGGCTCAGCTCCCGTGGGTGCATCACCTTGAGGGTCTGCAAATTGGGGAAAGGTTGCAAACCGAATATTTGGATCCTTTGCTGGCCTGGTCTCGCCCAGCTTAGGGATTTTGGGGGTTTGATCAATCTTTGCTCCCGGCGTAGCTAGCTGAAAGCGGCAGAGAAGTGGAGGTGATGCCGTGGGAGAGGTATGAAACTCCTGTTCCCCAAGGGCATCGGCTCCAGCGGCTCCTTTCAGCCCTTCTCTTGGTGGGGGGATGCTGCGATTCCTGGCGATGCAGGGGTCGGTCCCCCCCTTGCTGTACCCCTTCTGCCAAAAGAGCCAGGCTCAGACCAGGTATTTTTCTCCACTCATTCCCCGGGTCTTCACAGCACCATGCCCTTGAGCTGAGATCAAATAGGGCTTTTCAGGGAACTTCTGATGGGTTGGGATTCAGAGGCTTAGGCATGCATTGCCCAGCTGGCAGCCTCCATCCCCTGCATTGGGGTAGGCTGTGGGCAGCAGGTCCTGCTTCCAGCGGCACCCCCTGCTCCCAGCACCCAGGGGGGATGCCTGCCAGAGCCGGAGGATGGAGCCGGGGCGGTGGGGGGGGGGAGATCTTCTAGCAGGGGTGGCAAAACCCTTAGCTCCGACCTCGGCGGGATGTTTGCTGTTGCTAGGTGGAGGGCGTTGATCTCGAGGGCTGGCTGGAGCTGCGGGCTTGGGGGCTACAGCACCTTGTGCAGAGGTGGGGAGGGATGGGGGGGGAGAAGGATGCTGGGGCCAGATGGAAAAAATGGTCCCATTAAAACAGAGAGGAACATTTGTTCTTCTGTTGGGAAATGCTTGAGGCAGAAATCTTGAATCCTGGTGCTATCCCCATGGCCCCAGCAGGGTCTATCCCCCAGCCAGGGGACCGGCGTCCATCCCTGACCACCTCTCTGACAGCTCCGAGCTGAAGGGTACGGACCGAGCATCTCTGCGGCGACAAGAGCTGGAGACAGACGGGCCCAGGAATGATTTCTCCTGACAGGGACCAGATGTGTCAGGAGGAGCTTTGCTGGGGGAGGAGGCTGCACAATAACAAGAGGAGTTTTGTCACGGGTCCCCTCTGGGTTTTAAAAGCAACACCTTGTCTCCCTCTTCCACCTTCCTTCCTCCCACACCCTTTCCGCCACACACTCCTCACACCTCCAAACCCTATTTTGGGCCATCTGATGAATCCCAGATGCCTCGGGGAAGCAACAGAAGTGGCAGTGCACTCCAGGCGCTGCTTCACACCACTTCCTTGGCAATGCCCCCAAGCTTTCACAAGCCAAGGGAGCGGGGGAAGGAAGGGGGGGGAGGATAACGAAGTGGTACACAAGGCTGGTCCTCAATATTGTGATTATTTGTGGAGTGGTGAGTGGGGAAGAGGATCCCACCCGGTCCTGGAGGGAGGTAGCGATGGTTGGGAAAAGGGGTGGGATGGGATGGGTTCACGTGTTTTGGGATGGTGTGTGGGGAGGGGGTTACAGCAGCCTGGGAGAGGGGAGGAGGCAGTCTGTCTGGAGCCAGGGATGGTGGGGGACAGCCCGGGGAGCTGTCTGCCACCTCCTGAGCATCCTTCACCGGTCCGAGCAAAGGGGAGCCCGGGAGGAGGCAGGAAGAGAGAGCCCTGTTGGAGAGAGGGAGCTGGGTGAAAGGGAGCAGCAAATGCTGATGTGGTTCTCTCCTGTGTAAATGGGGTGGTTAATGCAACTCCAGTGTCAGCGCCAGCTGCTGAGAGCAACCGGCTGCAACGCTGGCATCGGTGGTGTTGGCATCGGTAGCCCCAGCCCTGTGCCCTGTCACCTTGTGCCCTTCAAACCCGCCAGCCCTCCAACTCCCCAGGAAGCTTAGCACATCAGCTGCATCCACAGCTTCCCTCGCTTCACCCATATTTCACTGGGGTTGACTTCATGCCACAGAAAAGAGGGTCCTCAGCCCCTCAGAGGGGCTGGCTGGGTGTTTGAGGCATCTTCGTGCTGGGGAAACCGGCTCCTGGCGTAGATGAACAGTGATATGAGCTCAGGGCTGAGATCTTGCTGGGCGCTCTGGTGGGGCTGATCTGTGAAATGTGGGGACATCCTGGGCAGGGGGAGACTATTTTGGGTGGCAATGCAGGAATAAAGCCCATGGGGCCAGGAAGCTGCTGTGGGACTGGGGAATAGGGACAGGGAGATGTTGGCTGGCATGAAGAGAGGTTTTCATGCTCTTCACCGGCTCTCTGAGACAGGACATGATATTTTGATGTATGTGGGCATGTATAGAGCATCTGGCATGCCTGGGTGAAGTCTCTGGGTATCAAGAACTCACTCTTGCCTCTGCTTTGTAGATGAATATCCAGCTGTGATGCCCTTGTAGCAGATGGGGAAGGTTGGGGAGAAAAGCATTAACCTGCTGATTTTTAGGCAGCTGAATGCCACAGCTCCTGGGGAGTTCAATGAGAAAACCAGCCTTAGCTGTGTTAGATGCAAGGGGGTGGTTTTGAGCATCTTCCCCCCCCCCCCCCCCCCTCCAAGCTTTGCTTTAACCTCTCAGCCTGCTCTCACCTTCCTGATGGTGTTTTATGTCTATTCTTTCTTGAAGGTTTTTTGTCAACTTCCCCTCGGCCAAGCAGTACTTCAGCCAGTTCAAGCACATGGAGGACCCACTGGAGATGGAGAGGAGCTTGCAACTGCGTAAGCACGCTCGGCGGGTCATGGGTGCCATTAACACTGTGGTGGAGAACCTCAATGACTCCGAAAAGGTGTCCTCTGTTCTGGCCCTGGTGGGCAAGGCCCATGCCCTCAAGCACAAAGTGGAGCCCATCTACTTTAAGGTAAAGGATAGAAGCAAAAAAAAAATCTCTGGGATGCTTTAGAAATTAGGAAGAGAGCAGGGAAGAGGGATGCGTGGTGAGCCAGCGCTGTCTGTCCTCACCCAGCGGAGGCTGGCTGGTCGCCGGGGTTGCTCCCCACGTGGCTGCAGTGTCCTACTGCGATGCTGGATGCTGTCCCACGCAGACCACCGTTCCCAAACGCAGCCAACGCTGAAGCATCAAGTACCTCGCCCTGCCCAGGGAAGCCTGCCTGCGTCCTGCTGGCAGCCCCCTCCGGCATGGTTGCAGTCATATGTCCCTTCTTTTAGAAATCAAGCATGATAGAAGGGACTAAATAATTCGAGGTGCCCAAATTAGGGAGATGCTTGAACCTGCAAGCAGCGCTCCATGGTGCCTGGGTGTCAGCCTCCCCCCTGCCCCGGCTACCTGTCCTATCTGTTCCCTGGGGTGTCAACAGACCTCCCGAACATCTGTCTGTCCCGCAGAGGGTTATCATTCCCCAAACTCAGCAACAGGGTTAAATTGGTTTTGTAGGAAAAAGCTAAATTTGGTGTTAGCTGCTCCCTGCAGAGTTACTAATCCTTGGCTGTCCGCCTGCCTCCAGAAACTCACTGGTGTCATGCTGGAGGTCATTGCTGAAGAATACGCCAACGACTTCACCCCGGAGGCGCACGGTGCCTGGACCAAGATGAGGACCCTCATCTACACCCACGTGACGGCGGCGTACAAGGAGGTGGGCTGGGCGCAGTACCCCACCGCCACCCTGTGAGCGGCCAGCGGGGCCAGGCGAGGGGCAGGGAGGGCTTCGCTCACCCCAGGACTTCACTCTGGTCTCTTCTCAAGATCTTCGCTCAGTCTGGGGAGCCCGGTAGGGCCAGCTCTGTTAGCTGCCAAGTAACAATTTGATCTCCATGGGGTTTAAAAACAAACTAAATAAGCCAAAACAATAGAACCGTGAAGGGTGTGGGTGGGTCGGGGTGAAGCACTTGCAGGGGACGCTGGAAGGGGATGCAGAGCGCGAGGGGAGAGCGTTGGGTGTTGGCTCCATCTTACTGTCCTGGCGTGTCCATCACCACCTCCCAAATCCTCCACCTTGCTCGTGCCATCTCAAAGTCCCTTGCACAAGCTCTGCTGCGCAGCAGCGATGTGCAGCCCCGTTCACTGACAAACAATACGACCCTCGTTTTCCATGCAAAGCCCCCAGGTAAACCTTTGGGGGCACGATGCTTATGGGGACCTCCGGCTGCCTGGCTGGCAGCGAAAACGCTTTGCTTTGCACTTTCTCTACTCCCCTGACAGGGTGGCAGGGCTGATGGCCGTGGCCGGAGCCGCTCTCAGCTGTCCATCACGCTGCACCGTGGGCCAGCAGCAGCCCTCGCCTCTCCTGTCACCCCCAGTCCCTCTCCTTGGCTGGCTGTTGCAAACCCTCCGGGGGCTGGAGGGAGCGAGGGGGTGGGAGAAACGTGCTCCCTCAGCATAAGGGAGTGGGGAAGAAGGGGGATGCCTTTGGGCTGCCTCCACTCGTGGCTCAGAGCAGGGCACGTAGGTGGGATCTCTGTGCCAGATGCAGGGAGCTGGTAAGCCCACCTGGCTCCTTCAGTTCCCACGGGCAGCAGGGACATGCACGAGGACGGGCTTGGGTGGCGCATGCTGTGCCATCACCCTGGGAGCTGGTGTCCGTAGGTCGGTCTGTCCGGCAGCCAGCAGCAGGGCAGTGCAGGGCTGCAGCAGCTCTGCCCTGCTTGGTGAGAAGGGGGGTTCAGGCTGTGATCAGGAGGGGGAAAGATGAAGTGGACGTAGCAGGAGGGATTCCTGGGTGCGAAGAAAGGTCCCTGCTCTGTTAAAATTAGTAAATAAGTTGTTACATAGAGCATATTCCTGCCCTCTTGGTGAAACTGGGTTCCTTCAAATAAAGTGCCTGGTAGAAATCAACCCACGCAGGAGCTGCATCCCTCCTCGGGGGCCAGCGGCACTCCTGCCTGTGCCTGGCAAAGGGCTCTCCCCCCTTAAATGAGATGTGGCTGCAGGGCTCGCAGCACTCATCCTGCCTCCGACACTGACTCCTCCTGAAGCTGTGGGTGAGTCTGCTTGGTTTCTGCCTCAGTTTCCCCTTCAGCTGCGAAAAGGGGAGGAAGAGCAGCCCTGTTGCCTCCTGCACACATGTGCTTGGATTTATAGGATTTATGGGACTGATTCCCAAAGGACTGGGGATGAAGCATCAGATGTGCTAGGAAGCTTTGGCATCCTTGCCACCCAGTATTTCCCAAAATGTCTCTGTTATTTTTAGAGCTCTAGCATTAAGGGCAATGTTACCTACTGAAGTGGGAGGCGTGTTCCCTTCTGAGATTTCCTCTGGCCTCACTCCACTTACTGCCCTGGAGAGCTGGCAGCTTTCCGGGAGAGACCAGCTCCTCTCCTGGATGTCGGCTTGACAGGCAGCGAGCCCACGGTCCCTGGCTGGGATCCCTGCGGCTGCCTTGGGGACAACCCCCCCCTGCTGCGGGGACACTGCTGGAGGGGGCAGCAGTCACCCTCCCCAGGGCTGACCTCCCTGCTCTGGAGCAGCCAGCCAGAAACTCCTGCTTTGCTTACCCGCAGCCAGTTCATCTGTGCTTTTGATCATCCCCAGGGAATAGGGGTTTTTTTCTTCCCTGTTTCTGGTGTTTTGCTGCCATGCCAAGGGGCTCCTCTGCTCCCCAGCCTTGGCACCACCTGGAGGGTGGCCAGCACTGGGTACTCGCTCCCAGAAAAGCTCCTGGGGTTTTCCCCTTTCCTCTGCCGGCTGTAACAGAGCGACCTGTTCTGTTCAGGATCCATTGGAGCCTGTACAGATGGGCAAACCCCCGGACCCCAGCCCTGCCCCTTCCATCGCTCATGGCAAGACGCTGGCACAGCCCACTGCTGGGCAGTGGCCCTGGGGACCACTGCTCAAAGCAGCAGGGTTGGTGTGCTTGGGGGAGGGGACATGTCTTCTCCTGTCCCTTTGAGCTTTGTTAGGTGCAGCCAGGAGTTTGTGCCGTCGCCTGGTGCCCTGGCTCTGGGTAAAGGGTTTTGGGGAGGGGTCTAAACCTCTGGGTTGCGTTCCCCAGTGCTCCCTTGCCTTCCTGCAGAGCCCTGGGACCAGAGTTAGTCCCAGAATAGTCCCAGGACTCCACTAATACCACTGTAGCTGCTTCCTTTGGCCTTGCAGTTCTGTCCTCCCTATGTCCCAAAACAAAGCAGGTGGAGAGGAACAACGGAGCCAGGAGCAACAGCACGTTCTGGGCGTGCATAGAGGGTTGGGTGGAAATAACCGCTCAAGGCATGGCTGTCCTTGGCATGGCAGCATGCAAGGTCAAGGGGCTTATAAAAGGGACGGACGCAGTGTGACAAGTGATGCTGCTTTGCTGTTGGGGTGGGCTGTTATTTAGAGTCAGCACCCTCAAAATTCAGCCCACCAGCCTGCACTCGTGAAGGTGCCAGCAGCTGATGCCTCTGGCTCACATCCGAATGTCAAAGCAGCTGCTAATCCCTTGTGCAGTTGGCGGAGGCATCCTTCAAATGGCGGCTGCTGGCCGGGGTCAGGATTAGGCCCGTGCAGAGGGGAAAAGACCTGTTCAGCCATTGACTTTGCTCCAGTGCAAGACTGGAGAGCGATGATTTGTGTTAGGTATTCTTTGGGTGCATCACGGGACTCTCACGAGCACAACTCCACCGATTTCTGCCAAAACCTCAGGGCCAGCGGCATATATTTTCAATGAGTTCATGTACTCCCTGTGCTCTGCAGATGCTGGGCCAGGGATGTTTCATCTTTAGACAAAGTTCACGCATTAACCTTTGAGGTTAATATTCTCCAGGTGGGAATTTTTATTTTTTAGTGCAAACTCTTCCTCCTCCCTCCCACAACCAAAATTGGGCTTGGCCACACTTAGAGGGTGAAGTGATTTTTGGGGTGGCTGGAAAGTCCCCATGTTCATGCCCAACCCACCCGAGTGCCTTGGATTTGGGGGAGCAGCAGTGAGGTCCCCCCCACCTCACCTTTGAAGGGGGCTTGGTTTCTTCTTTTCTTTTTTTTTGCCTCCCTAGAAAAAACTGACCCATGACCTTGTGCGCCCACGTGTGTGTGTGTGCGCTGGGCTTGGGGTTTTTTTCCAGGCATTTTTCTAAAGCAAATCCAGATGCATGCAGCTGCTGTCCCTCGAGGAGCTCCCCCATCAGCCAAATTGCAGGCCAGTCGAATATATGCAAACAAAACCATGTTTATTTTTATCAGCTCTGTAGGAAGTAAAATGAAGCAAGGAGGGCGGCTGGGGCAGAGCTTGCGAGGGGAAGAGACAGAGATAAAGCGAACGCCCCCTCTTCGCCGCCCGCAGCAGAGCAGGCATTGCTTAAATCGGGGAAAATGCTCATCTGGGGAGAGATGAAAATGAACAGAAAAAGGAAAAAAAAAAAAAAAACAAACATTCCAGAGTGACAAGGCTGATAAATGCTGTGTGGAAGAGCAGAAAGGGAGGCCAGGTCCTGGCTCTGAGCGTGGCTCTCCGATGCACGCACATGCACACGCCTGCACAGCTGCTCCCTGTTAAAGCCAGCCCTGTTGCTCCCCCCAACACACCACAGCCAGCTGGGGACCCCTTTATCCCCCCTTCCCTTCAGGCCCTGCTCGCTGGGACTCAACGTTTCACCTCCTGGCACACTTGGGCTGAGGTAAGGGTGCTGCCCACGCACGCTTTGGGCTCAGCTTTGCTCTCCTTAACTGTGGCAGGTAGGGACCGACTCGCAACGCTGTTCCCCCAAAATTCACGGGTGAGAAGCTGGCGGCTCAGGGCATGGTGCAGGCACGTGCTGGGGACCAACCAGTCTCTCCCCTTCCCTGGGGGGACCCCCATGTCCCCCAGCCCCGTTCAACTTCCCCAGGGATGCTGCTGGACTCCTCCTGTTCACTCTGCTCCTCTCTGATGGCCGTGCTGTTGCGGCTGCCCCCGTGGAAGCCGGCCAAGCTCGCCTGAGAGCTGCTGCCCCTGTAACCAGGGCAGGATCTGGCCCCTGGCTCAGCCAGTACCTCTACATTAGCATCAGGGCTGGGCTTGGACCCTTGACCCAGGTGGGAAAGTCTTTGTGTCCCCTGCCACGTGAGCAGGGGGGATTTGGTGTCGCTGTGGCAGAGTGGTCCCCGTCCCCCCCTCCCCCAAGCACCTTGTCCTGGCTTTCTTTGGGGACACCCGCTCATATCAACCAGCTTGTGTCCCCCCACCCCAAGTTCAACGCTGTGTTTGGTCAGAGGGAGCTCAACACTCGAGGGAATGGGAAGCACTGGGTTGGGATGGGACACAGATCCCATCCACCCTGTCCCCTCCTCCCTATGGCCAACACTCCAGGCAGGTATAGCTCCATATACACCCAGCCAGCTAGAGAGACACCCCAACGCCACCAGAGCCGTTTGGACAAGGAACCCGTAAGGACCTTGTGCCACCACCCTCCTCTTCTCTCATGGCAAGACAAATCCCCGACGCAGCCAAGCCGCAGGCTCTCCTGGGGGAATCCTCTTGCATCTCTGCCAGTTTGCTACAGTTTGCCCCAGTAAAGGGGATCCCAGCGTCTCCCCGCTCTCTGGGGAGGTGCCCAGCGACTTCAGTGGGGACCAGATTTCGGCTGGTTGGACTCTGGCACCAGAGCTCAGCCTTCCCCGCCCCTTGCCGTAGGGAAGCCGCCCTGGTGCACTGATGTCAGTGCGAGGACTGCTCGGGGCCAGCGATGCCAGACAGATGGGTGGAAGGGAAACCCATGAGCTAACCTTGGACCAACTTACAGAAAGGGAGGGATAAAAGTACCCGCCTATTTAACAGAGTGCGACGCTAATTATTTTCCATAGCTGAAGTTGTCTCTAATTGTTAGTATGTCTTAACCAGTCCCACCGTGACCCGCAGACATGAGCCGACGTGGTCTGATGTAACTCCGTGTCTTTCCTGTTACTGCTGCGGATACTGTTCACGTATGTGTTTTTCGGCGCTTCCGTGCTGGTTTTTTACATGCCGTTTCGTGTACGATGGGTGTAACTTGTTTTTCTTTTTGTAGGTTTTTAGTATGTTTGTACCCAGACAGAATGGTGTTATTAAACTGAAACTTGTATCTTCAGTGGATAAATCAATCAAACCCCTCCAGCTCTTCTTGGTTTCTTTCTGGTGGGGTGGCTGTGAAGTGGGGGGATGTCAGGGGGATGTGGGGGGCTGCCCCACGTCCAGGTACGTCTGTGGGTGCCTGCTCGCTCTGGGGCACCAGCGAGGGAGCTTTGCAGCTGGAAAACAGCAGCAAAGGGAGGAGGCGTGCCCTTCACTGCCCTTCTCCACCGAGAGTGGTAAAGGTGGCCAGAGGCATCTTACTAATGGGCTCAAGTGAGAAGGGGAAGGTCTGCTCCTCCTCCGGGCTCTTTGCTTGGCTTCCAGGTACGTTACGCAAACATCCAGGGGCTCTCCCTGAATCAGGAGCTGTTCCCGTGCCTTCGCCAGCTCAGACGGCCCAAAATGCATGCAGGGAGGATGAGCTGCACGGGACCGGCCGGGGACTTGCCCTAACAGACGTCCTAAGCCTGATGCGCAGCCTTCACGGCATGTGAATCCGGGCAGGCACTGAGACAAAGGCTGCTCTCCACTGCGGGAGGCAGCAGGACAGAGCCGGACAGGAAATCTGCAGTGGTGATGGCCACAAGATGCAGCAACCATGACCGTCAAGGACTATGAGATAGTTCCCAGCCTTTAAAAATAACAAACAGCTCCCTGAGCAGCAGAAGCCAACTTTTCCATGGCTCTGTCCCACGCAGCTCCTCCTGTGCCTCGCACTGCGGCTGAATCACGTTGCAGTGGGATGGGTCCCAGGACGGTTGGCTCATGTCGTGGTTTCCCTCCATGGGTCTTTCCAGTTCCCTCTTTTGCAAAACAGGCCCGCGATGTACTTGAGACCTCTGTCAAATTTGGTTGACACTGGCCAACCTTTCCAAAGTTGTTGGCAGAGGATGAACGGACAGACAGGCAGATGCATGTTATGGTCCCATAAGCCCATTTCCGTGGGATGCAAGGCTTGGAAAAGAAATCTGAGCAATCCTTTTTATTGTGCTCCTCTCTACTGCTGCCAGGTACATCAGCACAGGTCAGAATGGGCTTTCAGGGAAGGCAAAGCTCATCCCACCAGCACCTGGCCACAAGCAATTTTAAGGGGAGCAATCCCAGTTTAGGACCCCGGTCTGAGGCTGGGAGGGGGGTCGGTCTCAGTGGGGTCTGAGAGGGAGGAGGGCAGAGATTGGTGCCTTGGAGTCTGCCCAGGGTCTTGGGGAGCCTGATGCTGGCTTGTCTGCTGTTGGGCTGAGGACAACGGTGATGTTCTCCAGCCCTGCATGCGGTGGAGTAGCTCTGGCAAGGACAGGCACTTCAGCTAATCTGGGGTCCCCAAGCTACAGGGACTGGGGTAGCCATGCAAGGGGAGCCTATTTCTTCCCCTACAGTTCAGCCAAAGCAAGCCTGACTGGCCACGGCCATGGAGAAGGGAACTAAAGGCCAACCCACGCGGGGAGGAGAATAACTGCCTGGTTCAATCTGTCTTCTGCTGTGCCTTTTTGGCGGGGGGGAAAACCGCTTGGTGCTGTTAATGCAATTAATAAGCTGTCCTCGGAGTCTCCACCACATCCTGTATACACTTCCAGGCGGAAGCAAACAGTCAGCAAAGCCCGCACGCTGCTATGCTCCAGATGGGAAACATTGGCTTGAAAACCACGAGCCAAAGGACTGGCTGGCCCAGGAGTGGGGAGGTTGCAGTGGGGACCTGAAGCTCTTAGACCTTTGCACGCTGGGCTGAGACTAGCCAGAACCAGCGGTGGATGGAGGGCGCTGACACGGGGCTGTTTTTTCCAATGGCTTGTTGAAAAGGAGCCGGGAATTTCAGCATTACCTTGCAGGGAGAAAATATGTACGCAGCCCTTCACTTCGTACTAATATTTACCCCCAGATCCCGTCACTTCGGGGTGGCTGTGACGATCGCGCCGTGACCCGGACCCCGTGGCCATGCCGGTGCTCTGCAAGCGCTGGTGGAAAAGGAGACAGGGTGGGAGGATGAGGCTCACAGCACACTGGATAATTGGCCCTGGCATCTGGGTGATGGGCTCGCACGCTCCTGCTTCCCTGTGCCCAGTTGTGGGGCTAAAACAGGTCTTGTTTCCCAGTGTCACAGCCTGGGGATGCTGCTTTCCAGGAGGCAACCCTTGCCCAAGGGAGCCGGAGGAGATCCAGCTCTTAGAAACCACTTTGGTGGCCCTGGTGATGTTTTACGGGCTGGGGAGTGGAGGGAGAGGGGAATTTGATAGCTAAGGCATGGCACAGGGTGTGCTCCCAGCCCGTCTCCTTCCCGTGCTCCAGCCCCGGGAAAGCCCGTCTGCCCCACGCTGCTGGCCGTGGGGTCCAGCGCTCCCTGCCCAGCACCTGCCACGTGCTGGGGGGAATTGTGGTTCCACGAGCCCAGTACGGATGTGGGCTCAGACGTGACACATCTCCACCGTGTGTCCATATCCCACCGGCACCTGGTGACAGCCAAGGGGAGAGCCAGGAGGTTACTGCGAGGGACAGACAAAAATACATCTGCACAAGGGAGATTAAAAAAGAGGATATGCAATAACTGTGCTGAACAAATACCTATTAAAACTCAGCCTGCAGGAGCTGGCGGTGAGGAGAAGTCCTCTCTTGTGTCCTGGGCGGTACAGGGTGAGAAGCCTCAGGAGACGGAGCTTGCAGGCTCCCACTGGCTTGAAGGACATGTCCCTTCTTCTCCATTATCTGCCCCGAGATAAGAGCCAGGAGCTCCAGGCTTTGTTGTATGAACCGCCCCATGGCCACGCTCACCAGCGCAGGGGTTTTGGCGGCTCCTCGCACAGAGCAAAGCTCTTGGGGGAAGAAAAATAGCAGGAAAAAACACCCACCCCGGCGGGGCTGACACTGAGCAGGAGCCGGCCCTTCCTTCCGCACCCGGCTCCTCTTCAGCCGCGCCGGCTGATATGGTTTATCTGAGCAGCGCTGAATGTAAACGCTGTCAGCGCCGGCTGGGATTAATTCCTGGGCGTTTGGCAGCCGAGAGATGAAATAACAGCGCTGGGGGGGGCGGGGGGGGACGCACATCTCAGACTGAAAAATCCTCCTGGCTAATTTACAGCCAGGCTTCTCTTCTCCCAGGCACTTTTGAGAGAGAGCAGAGCTGAGGGCAGAGGGAAGATGGGGGAGAGGGCCGGGAGGAGGAGGAAGATGATGGCTCCCAGGGGGGCCAGGCTGCCTTCTCCTCCTCTTCCTCCCCCCCTAGGACCCAAGGGAGTGGGGGTGATTGGGAAACCACACTTGCCCCATGCACAGGAGCTGGCCAAAAGCACTCGTCCCTGCTACCAGGGACCATGGGGGTGGTGTGGGACACGGCCCCCAGCCCCCAGCCCAGCCAAATCACCCTCTGGTTTTGCAGGACCCCCCGGGAGGAGGCAGCAGCGCCGAAGGCACCGAGGTGCTCCCGGATACCTGAACCCGGACAGCCGGCACCCTGCCCGAGAGAGGAGCCTTCCTCTGCTTTCTGCTCGCTGCTGGGTCGATGCGCCTTAGCCTGGGGTGGCAATTGCCGTCCCCACGTTAACGAGCACCGGCTCCCCTCTCTTTGGGGAACAAACCAGCAAAAAGCATATTCCCGTCGCTCGGCGCATTGAACGTCACAAGATCACCCGAACCAAACAGCTTTGCTGCTGGGAGGATTCCCGTCCCCACACAGATGGGACATCTATTGCTGTTTATTACAAATCGTTTTTATTAATTGACAGGTATATTTGCTTTAAGGGAAAGCTTTAGAAAACCGCCCCGCGGATGCTGCTGTTTGTATGTTTGATCAGTTTTGAGGCTGATGTTCCAAACAGCTCCTGAAATAAAATAATCATCAGGCTCCGCCACATTGTTGTGGTTTTATATTTATATAGCAGAAGGATTTGTTTTGGGGATACTTTTCTAAGCAGTAATGTGATTTTCATTTACTTTCTTTAGATACTTCAGTAAATAACTACAAACAATTCCACTTATTTTTACTGTTTTCTTGGTAGAGGAGAAAATTGGCTGCACAAAAACCCCACCAGTGCATGGGCAGGTAAACTGGTTTATTTTAAATTCAGGAAAGCCCTTGCCTCATCCGCTGACCAAGAGCTGTGCATCACTCAGGGCCCTGCTACCAGCAGATTAAGATTATACTCAGGATTTAACAATATCTTTTATATCTATCTACATATAATGTAGTCCTACAGATGTATTTTGAGGTTTCAGGAGATGCGTGGCATTGCATGCCCCGTGGTGCTGCCGCTGTTCCCTGGGACCAGGGCCGGGGTCGGCTGCCCTGCCGCTCGCCGCCCTGCCCGTGCCCTGCCTGCTGCCTGCTGCCAGGATGCGGCCGGGCACTTTCCGCCGAGCTGCTTTCTGTCCCTTGCGACAGAGCATCCCTGGCCCTTGTCTGCCAGGGCACCGGGTGATGAGGGGGTGCAAAAGGCAGGCAGCAGGTCCTGGATATCGTACTGTCAGCTTTGGGAACCTGAGTTAAAAAATAAACCTAGCGTTGACGGCTGGGCAGGGGGTTAGTGAGACAGCGGCCGCCCCCCACCTCCATGAAAACCCACCCGTGGCATGGGTCACTTTGGGACTAGAGGCTGGCAGAGGGGTCGGGGTGACAACAGAGAGGGGTGCCTGCAGGACTGGGGTGTCTGCAGAGACGTTGTGCCTACAGATCCTGGGGTGTCTATGGAGAGACAGGGTGCCGGCAGAGATGCGGGTCCTGACAAGGATGCACCGGGGAAGCGGCTGTTCTGGCAGTCCAACCTTGCTCTCTACCAAGCACCTGTGTCCCCTGGGGTCCTGCATCGAGGGATGCTGAATCCTCCCGGGCCCCAGCCCCTTCCCCAGCTAAGAGGGGCCAGGGCTGATGGAGGGCTGTGGTTCAGAGCTCTGCTCCCCACACCAGCCCGGCTGCTGGATGCAGCTTGGCTCGGTGCCGGTGGCAGGCAGGTAACCTCTCCGAAGGTGAATGCAGACGGCTGTACAGGTATAAACATCGCGCTGCAGCCTCCGCTCAGCCGGGCGTAGAGCCACTGAGCCCGGGCACAGCTTGTCCTGCAGTCTGAGCCCCGGCAGGGAGGCAGGCAAGGCGAGGCAAGGCAAGGGGGATGCTCGGGGACAAATGGATGACTTCTCCTCCCAGCTCGCCTGCCCAAGGATGCCCAGCAGGCAGGAAGGCTCAAGCTCTTGCAG
The DNA here is from genome assembly GCF_929443795.1 of Astur gentilis. Classification (NCBI taxonomy): domain Eukaryota; kingdom Metazoa; phylum Chordata; class Aves; order Accipitriformes; family Accipitridae; genus Astur; species Astur gentilis. Next base: position 32,312,879 of record NC_064889.1, read on the forward strand.
AGCTGCTGTTCCAGCGGTAACTGTTGCATTCAGCTCCGCAAACCAGAACCACCCCCGGACAGGAGGCAGCTGCGGCTCAGCACCAGGGCAGCCCAGCATCTCCCAGTCCGGCCTGCGCCTACAGGGTCGGGCTCAGCAGAAGGAGCCACTGGGAAGGCTGGATAAATAGCAGCGGGCGAGGAAGATTGCTTCTCAAAGGTCACCGCTTCCTCCGCGCTGCTACGAATTCTTCTGTTTCAATCCCTCCTCCTCTCCACGGCAGCATCCTTTGCCCTAGCCCCTGTCCCAGCAGCTCCCGCTGACCCCAGCCCCAGTGCCGAGGGGCGAAGCAGCCTCCCCATCAATCCAGGCTATTTCCAGCCTTATCATCTGACTGGGCAGTCATTTCTACTGGAAGGAAATCCCCAAGGCTGGACTATCATCCTATAAGATTTGCCAAAGGGAGCAGGCGGCTCCCAGCCTCCTGCCCTTTCCTGCTCCACTAAATCACCCCAGAGCCCTCCCAAATGTTTATTCTTTGGGAAAGCAATAAAGAGAAGGAAACCCCAAAAGACAAACTCCCACCAGCCTGCCTTTGATTGCATTTGATATTGTTTTATTTCTTAATGCTTTCCCACCGCAGGCTGGCTGAGGAGGGAGGGAGGGCAGGAGGAAACAGCGCTTGAAGGGGGTAAAAATACAAATTTCCCACTAATACTTGTGTCTGGAGGGGTCTGTGTGCTGCTGGAGTGGCTTGGTCAGGATCTGGGGCTGCCAGTGCCTCTGAGGATGGGAGCTGGGGTCGCCCAGCTCCCCAGGCTGTGGACTTGGAGGTGGGCAGGAGCATCCCTGCGTTTGCAAAGGTGGCCGAGCACGGGGCAGCCACAGAGCACGGCACGGGTGGGCAATGGGTGCTGCTCCCCGTCTCCCAGCCCCTCGATAGCCAGGGCAGGGGGCAGCGGGGACAGGCAGGTGATGACGCCGTGACAAGCCCCGTCTGCCGCACAGCCGGGTGGCACCGCTGCCACCAGCACTGTGATGCCGGTGGGAAAGGCTTGGGTGGGCATTTCCATCCGCTCTGCTCTCACAGAACCAGACCTGGGTTTCCCAGTTTGCCTGATAGGAAAAAATCCCCCCCATCTTCGCGTGAAGCACCAAGATCCAGGTGGTCCCGGGGTGCCCCGTGTCCCTCAGGGGCTGAGCAGAGGTGACAGCCGTGACACCCAGCGTGGCACCAAACGGGGATGGGGGAGAGGGACAAGCAGACACTGGTGGGATGGAGGGAAGAGGGAAGGGAGCGTTGAGCGATGGTAGAAGTTGAGCATCCTCTGCTGCTGCTGGGAACAGCTTCCACCCCGCTCCCAGCGGCACCGAGCGCGGCCGCGGCCTGGCCTCTGCCGTTCGCACCGGGAACGGCAGTGCTGCAGGCAGCCGGCTCCGGCACCGGGTACATCAGGCACATCAGGCAGCTGCCTGCCGAAGGGCTCTGCTGGCTTGCAGTGGGCCGAGGTGATGGTGGCAGCAGGGACAGGGGTTTTTTAACCTTGAGGGAGATGAGACGGAATGAGAGCGGGGTATGGGGGGGGCCAAACCAGTGGCAAGGGCTGGGGCAAGATGGGTCCCCTCCATGTGGGGCTTTTCCTCCAGGTTGTGTCCCGAGAGACTGGCGGATGAGGGGATGGGGGGGGACAGGCTTCCAGAGGGGCTTTGGGGACACAAACCCATCTGCCTGCGTGTGGGAGCAACTCAAGACAACCCAGGGGATCTCACACCCAGATGGGGGGGCTCATGGGAAAAAACTCCTGGAGAACCTGGACTGGGGTGTTTTAGGAAGTGGTTGATGTGTCGGAAAGGCAAGGAAGCTTTGGACTGCAGCCCCAGGATGGGAGCGTGGGATTTTTACAACACAAAAACTATGAGGTAGTGAAACCCAGGATCCTTCACCCCGAGCATCCTTGCGACGCTGCCTCTGAAAAGTTGCCAGAGCTGGTGCCAGGCGCCCAGAGCCCCTCCACAGGTGGGGGCCCACCCGAAAGGCCATTCCCAGGTTCCATCCAGCCCCAGCACATCTCGTAGTGCTGACTCTGTCCACCTGCATCCCCCAGCCAGGGCTGGAGGGTGCCGGGGGAGCAGGGAAAGTCAAACCCCGCAGGAGGCTAGGCTCCCTCTGCCTGGGGAGCAGGCAGCCTCTGGACTCCATCGGCTCTCCCCACACCGCATGTCACAGCCCCACTGGCACCCAGGTTTGTGCACCGTCATCCTTGCGAGGAAAAACTGCAGCTCCCCTGAAAGCAAACGCCCTCTTCCAAACATACTTGAATTCTCTGAGAAGTCCCGCTACAGGGATACCGAGGCCAAGGGAAGCGGGGCTGAGCTTGTCTCTGAAAATCCTCTTTAAAATGCCCTGAAACCTTGGCTTTGGTTTCTGATGAAGCCCAACGCTGCTCAGATCTCCTCCCCACCGGGCACTGCAGTGTGTCTCCATGTCCAGGGACGGGACCTGTCCCTGCAGCAGCCACCTCCCAGCCTTCGGTGAGCGGTGAGCAGTAGGACCTCGCCTGGCCCCAAGCTGCTGGGAATACACCCCACACTGGGATTAGGATTGGCATTGTTATTCATGGCATAACAGGGAGAGATGGCTTCTGCCAAGATGTCCCAGCCCTGGCCCTGGCACATCGCACAGGGGCCTCCCTGCAAATCACCCAGCGGCACCGCTGTGGGTGCATCCTGCGCAGGACGGGTCTCCCAACGTCGGGGTGCGCAGCGCTGTGTCCCCTCCCTGCTTTCCTTTGGGGACAGGCCAGCTGGGACACTTCTGGCCGGGCCGGGCTGTGGGGTGGTTTGCACAGCAGAGGGAAGTGCTCTGCAGAGCATCTCACCAGCGTGCTGACGCAATGCCCTGACGTTGCTGCCTTGAGGGTTTTTCGGTCATTTCTTTCGCTTCCTTATTGCCCAACGTTCTGCAGGGTTTGCACAGGTGGCAGTCACCATCCTCTCTTTCCCTCCGTGGGCCTCGCCAGCCCGCACGGAGTTCTGCCTGGCTCCTCTCCGCAGAAGGACACATCCTGCAGGTCCAAGCCTTGGAGCGGGAGGCAGGCAGAGCCACGGCAGCGATGTTTTTTGTCGGCCGTTGTTTGTCCCAGCCACAGACAGGCTGATCCATCCCCTCCCAGATGCAGGGAGAAGTCGGTGCCTGGCATCTTGGCACAGGTCTCTGCTTGCCACCTGCACCCCCAGCTCAGCCCTCCCTCACCCCTGAGTCACGGGCAGGGAGCATCCACCCGCTCCATAGCACAGCCCGCGTCAGGGAGTCTGTGCCCAGCCAAAAACCCCAACACTCACCGGGCTCTCCCCTTCTCCACCCACTTCAAAACACAGCTTCAAAGGAGCTGGGAGGAACCGAAAACTTTTTCCACCCTTTTTTCTACCAGGAACCGGGAGCAGATTTGCTGAGTGAGACCCATGGAAGTGGCAGGTGAGGGGCCACTGCGAGCACGAGCTCAACGCCCTACTAGACATCAGTGAATCCAAGCTGGACCCGAGCTGCAGCACCCAGAACAGTTTTAGCACAGCGGGCTTTCTTGAAGTATCCCTGTGCGGGGAGCATATATATGAAGGAAAAATGCAGTTTGGAATAGTGAGGCAAAGTTAATTCCTGGTCCTGGCTGTAAATTCAGTCCGCGCTCGCCTGAGACTTGCAGCAAGTTGTGAATCTGGAATTTATTTTCTGGCAAAAACCAGGGCGTATTTTCCCGTATAAAAGCCTTAGCAATATAGCCATGCCAAACTCAATCTATAAAGGTCTCTCCTCAGCCCCCCAAATCCTGCCGGCACCCGGTCTCCTCCGGAGGGATGGGAGGAAGCTGGATGTGAGGCTGTTGTGGAAGAAGAGGGGCCCAGTGCCGAGGGCGATGGGAGCAGGGGCAGTTCCCCCAGGGCTCAGCTCTGCGGGGCCCTGGACGAGTCACCACTGCGAAAGCCGACAGGACCGGATCTGTGGCCACTGTCCCTGGCCATGCGTCACCTGGATCTGGCCCGGCCGGGATGTGCCTGGACCCGCGGTGATCTCCGGGCTGTGCCAGCCGACAGCGTGCCCACCACGCTGCCTGGCACACCGGGGTCCCTCCTGCTTGGAAGTGGGGTTGGGGGAGCAAGTCCCAGGGTCCTGATAGTGACCAGTCCTCATAGTGGCCAGTCCTAATGGTGGCCGGTCCTAATTGTGATTGGTCCTAATAGTGGCTGGTCCTAATAGTGACCAGTCCTAACAGAGTCTGGTCCTAATAGTGACTTGTCCTAATAGTGACCAGTCCTAATAATGACTAGTCCTCATAGTGACCAGTCCTAATAGCGACTGGTCCTAATAGTGACCGGTCCTAATAATGACTAGTCCTAATAGTGACCAGTCCTAATAGCGACTGGTCCTAATAATGACTAGTCCTAATAGTGACCAGTCCTAATAGCAACTGGTCCTAATAATGACTAGTCCTAGTAGTCACCAGTCCTAATAGCGACCGGTCCTAATAATGACTAGTCCTAATAGTGACCAGTCCTAATAGTGACTGGTCCTAACAGTGACTGGTCCTAATACTGCCTGGTCCTAATAGTGACCAGTCCTAATAATGACCTGTCCTTATAGTGACCAGTCCTCATAGTGACCAGTCCTAACGGTGGCCGGTCCTAATTGTGATTGCTCCTAATAGTGACTTGTCCTAATAGTGACCTGTCCTTATAGTGACCAGTCCTCACAGTGACCAGTCCTAAAAGAGCCTGGTCCTCATAGTGCCCGGTCCTAATAGTGCCCGGCCCTGGCAGCCCCCGGTGCCGACGGTGCCCAGTTCCCAGCGCCCAACCCCCGGTGCCCCGGAGCAGGCGACAGGGGCTCAGCCCGCCGGTGTGGGCCGAAGGCACCCGGGGCCGTGGGGCGGGGCGGGGACCGACGGGAGCACCCACGCGTGACGCCGTGGGCAGGCGCTCTGCGGGGCGGACCCCGGCGCCTAGACCCCGCCCCCAGAGACGCCCCCGCCCCCGCGAGGCCCCGCCCCCAGCAAGCCCCGCCCCCAGGCCCCGCCCGGCCCAGGTGGAGGCGGCGGCCGGTGCCGGCGGGACCGGGGACGGGACCGGGACCGGGACTGGGACCGGGACCGGGACGGCGGTCGCGCCGAGGTGAGCGGGGCCGAGGGTGCGAGCGGAGCGGGGTGGGGGGGTCGCGCTGCCTCCGCTTCGCGACCGCCCGGTTTGTTGCTGCTTTGTGACCGGCCGCGTCCCGCCAGCTTCCTCCTCCGCCCGGCGCCTCCCGCCCTGCGGCCGCTCTGCCCGGCCCGGCCCGGCGTACCGGCCCCGCCGGGGGTGGGTGCCTGCCCCTGCTCCCCGGAGGCCCTTTGCCGGGGTCGGGGGCGGCGCGGATCCCCCCTGCCCGGGACTGCGGCCGTGCCCCGCGCCCTCCCCGGCGCCCCCGGGACGGGTGGAGGGGGGGGACCCTCCTCTTCCTCCTTTTCCTCCTCTTCATCACGGGGGGGAAGTGGGTGCGTGTCCCGCCGGGGTGGCCCGCTGGTGCGGAGGGGAAGCTGCGGGGTGGGGGTGGGGGGGCCATGCCTGCTCCCCTGCCCGTGCTGGGGAGGAAAGCCCTAACCTACTTTCTGGAGCCGATGGCCCGATAAACAAGCGGGCGGGCGGTTTTGTTTTTGTTTTGTGGGTTTTCCCCTTCCCAGGCGAGCGGGGCTGGCAGCACCCTTCGGAAGCGGCAGCAGCCTCGAAGCCACAGGCGAGGGTGCCTGGGTCCCTGCCCGCTCCCGCTCTGCCCCAGAGCATCGTCCTCCCCGACGGCCTCCCGCCGAGGCCGGGGCTTTGTTGTTGTTGTTGCTGGTTTGAGGTTTGGTTTAAAAGCCCTGGAACGCTCGCACGTGCTGCCTGAAGTGGAGAGCGCTGCCACCAGCCCTTTGCAAACAAACAAAAAACCCCTTCCAGATCAGAAGGGTCCGGTCATCCGGCGGCGTCCCTACGTGCATCCCGCAGGGAGCAAAGGGATGCTGGGTGCGGATGTTTTAGCCGCTTTCTTTTTCCCTGTTGGCCCTCAGCAGTTTTGGAGCAGCGGGGTGAGGCTGAACTTTACCCCGGTCCTGCCCTGCCTTGCCGCCAGGCCAGCAGGACCAGGCAGAGGCCGTCCCCCAACCGCCCCAGGTTTGCCCGCACCCAGGTTGCGGTGCCCACGGGTGGTCTGAGACCCTGCAGCTCTCGCTCAGCTCCCCGTGCCCACGTTCTGCAGGGGTGAGGGGACCCGAGAGGCTGCGTCGTTGCCGCTGGGTCCCCGCGGCAAGAGGAAGTGCCTGCCCTCTTCCCCAGCGCGGCGTCATCCTTCCCGCCGCGAGGCCGCGGGGAGCCGGGATGTTCTCCTGCCTGTGTGTGTACCCAGGTCCTGGATGGTCATTCCCGGGGATTTCCAGGGTGAGCTCATCATATTGCCGCTGGCCCGGGCTCACAGCACATCCGCCGGGCTGGAGGGTTTGGGAACGCACCCCGCCACAGTCCCATGGCTGTCCTGAGCGGGGGAAATGCCGCCCGGCTCGGCTCGCTCCGTCATGCCCTCTGAAGGAGCATCCTTTGGCTCCTGCCTGTTTCCCAGGTGGGAAATAACCAGCTTGGGAACGTTCCACCTCTGAAATGAGCTGGAGGGTTCAACTGCAGCCCATTCCTGGGAGAAACCAGAGCCACCTTTGCCTGCTCTACCCCAGGTAACCACTGGCTTCGCAAGTGGCTTCCTGGGCTCCCCGGCCATGCCATTCCGAGCTCCTTTGCAATTAATGGGGCAATCAACTCCTATTGCTGCTTGCTCGTTTGGAGGGTGGCTTCTGCCCATTTTGCTTCTGTTTGCTGGAAAGCAGGTGACCGAAGCAAGCCTCAGTAGCCTTCCTGCTTCCCCTGGCAGGGGGGGGGGAGGTTTCTGGCACCGCTGCAGCTGCACCTGGAGGTGCTGTGAGCCCTGGGGCGAGAAAGGGTAAACCACAGTGTGGGGGGAAGCGGCGTTTGACACCAAACCAGTCGCCCCAGTACAAATTCTGCAAGACGGAGCCAAGCCTGGTGTTGCTCTCGGATGCATGTGTGAGCGTTCGATGCGCGAGAGTGGCGTTGCCGGAGCGCAGATGCCGGCAGGAGGAACAATAGATGCCGGCGGGTGCTGGGAGAGCAGCTCGGAGGCTGGGGGTGCGGAGCGCAGGGGCGTGAATCTGGTGGGGAAGGGGGCTGGCTGGGTCGTCTCTGGGGGGCTGCATTCCTTGGGATGGACTCGGGGAGCTGGGGAATTCAGGTGGTGTTTGGCTGTGCTGGGCTGAAAGACAAGCACGTGGCTGTCTTCTGGGTCTGTGTTTTGTGCTTTGATACTGCTCCCGTTTAACTCTTACAGTGAAGCTGAGGGATTCCCTAAATAAATCCTTATTCCATCCCTTAGGTTGTTGGTCTCGATCTGAAAACAACCCTCGGGATGAGCTTGAAGTCAAACCAGCGCTTGCCGCCGAAGCAAGTGGGGGATGGGTGATGGAGAACCAGCTGGTGGGGGTTTTGCGGGGGGGGGGGGGGTGGGATCCCTGGTCCCACGTCCTAAAGTGTCCGTGGGAACATGCCACGCTCTGCGAGGAGGGGGCTCGTCCTTCTTCTGCTGTCCCTTGGCCTGCTGTGCGGGCAGCCCTGCCCAGGAGCTGCCCAGGCTGGCACAGGGCTCCTAAGACATTTCCACGTTCTCCATGGACACTGGGAGCCCTGCAGGGACCAGAGCCCAGAGAAGGGAGTGCGGGCTTGGTGCTGATAGGGGCTCTGCACCAAAGGAGTCAATTAGTGAAGGCTGAAAACTAATTACTTAAATCTATAGGAGCCCACAAGTGATGGGATCATAAACTCTTCTCCTCTTGAAGAGCTTTTTATCTAATGACCACTGGTCCCCGCTGTCCTGCCGGGCTGCGAGATGTGTGGTAACGTGATAAGCCCCCCGCGGGGATGGGCACGATCCCTTTTAATTACAAGGATTCAGGAGTTGTGGTCATTTGGGAGCATGCGGTGCTTTGGGTTTATGGTTGTTTCCTGGCCTCCGAGCGAGCGCTGAAAACTGTGTGTGTGCCTGCAAGTGTGGAAGGAACTCTTGGCGCTGGTAGCCTTTTTCTCACTTAATCCCCATTTCTTACAAAACAAAAAGCAGTTGGTTGGTGGTTGCTCTCTTGATGAGGCATTTGGAGTGGGGGATAGACCCAGAAAGGATGCCTTGGGGAAGGTCCACATGCTGGGTGGCCCTGGGACCAATCCTGCTCTCTGCTTGGCCACCGCACAGGACCCCTGTGTCCCCCTCGTCCTCAGGGACCTGCATCCTGAGGGGCAGCTTTGCAGGGTGTTAGCTGAGTATGGGGCAGGGGCAACCCCCAAATAACCATTTTGGGAGTGCAGAGGAGCAGCCTGCATCCCTTATGGAAATCGAGTACTGATGGGTTTTGCACGTGAGGGCTTTCCCCCTCTGCCCTCACCCTCCCATAACTTAAATCTGGGGGAGTTGTTCGGTACAATAAAGTCCTTACAAGCTGCCTGGGGAAGGGCAGTGGGAAGGCAGGGAGTCTTGCTGTATTGCAGTGCCTCGGTTTCCCCAGCCATGAAATGCCACAAATGAGTCAGAAGGTGTGAAGGTCTCCTGTGAAACCCACTGCTTATGGCCTCGAGGGGAGTTTGAGCAGCCACCGGTGCCCGACTCGCTGCTCGGGCTGTACCCTGAGATGGGGGAGCGCGGGTGTGAACTGACTCGCTCGACACCCGTGGTGCCGGAGGCTGCGGCAGGGCACGGGGCAGGGAGGGAGCAGGGCAGTGCCAAATGATGTTCCTCAGCCTTTTCCCAGGCTACTGCCGTCGGGTAGGAGGGGGAAATCAGCCAGTGTGCGGGAGAGACAGTCTCCGTACTGGACATCCAGCCCAGCGGTGACCTGTTTGGCCGGGCGGCACATGGCTGGTCGCTCCTTGACGGATGCTCCTGCTCTCCGCTCCCATCCTGGGGGCTGCCGTGTGCCCGGCCATCTCTCCCATCCGCAGGCGGTTTGTTGGGGTGCTGCAGCTCCCAGGGAAGTGGGCCTCTCCTTCTAGCTGTGTTGGGTTTGGGGCTTTTTTTATTGGCCTTTTGCTTAAACATAATAATTCCTGATGTATTCACCTAGTCTGAAGGACCTGTTTGGGGCAGGGGAGATGTGGCTGGTGCCCCCCGAGATGCCCAATATGCCAGTGCCCCCCTCCCATGCCATGGGGCTGCCTTCGTTCCCCATGTGTCATGTGCAGCTTGTGCCAGGGATTTGATGCAGTTATCCCTGTAATTCACCAGCCTGCAGGAATGCCGGGGCAGGGCTGGGAGTGACCTCCCGTTACGTGTAAGCCCGAAGGCGGCACACCGTGCTCATGGGCAGCCGGGGCAAATCCCCAACGCTCAGCGTTGGCGTGTCCTGCCCTTTCTTTGGCTCCTCCGTGACGTGAAGGTGAGTCTTGCTGGGACCGGCACCGCGCTGCTGGCGTAAGGCTTTTCCATGGGTGATGCCATAACCAAAGTGAAGTTGGCTTATGCACGTGGTGGCTTAACCCAGTCCGAGCGCTTCTGGGGACGACATGGAAACGGCTCCTTAAAAATCAGCATCTCCAGCCCCTGCAGTGAATTGTGTGACTTCCCTGTGGGTGCAGCATCCCTGGGGTGGGATGGCAGGCAGGAGGAGGATGAGGATGGTGGGGGAGACCCCACCACCAGCTCCTGGCAGCCAAGAGGCTGCAAAGTGCATTGCTGGCACAGGTCCACGGCGATGCTGTGGCAGGGGGAGAGCATCCCACGGTTTCCGTGGACGCCGGTGAATGTAGGATCCCCCGTGCCAGGGGTGTGCTGTCTTGGATGTGGATGAGCTGTTCCCAGTTGGGCTTTCTTCTGCTGGGTGTGGACCTGGGTGCTTCTGTCCCTGTGGCAATTGGGAGTGAAGAGAACGAAGCCGAGGAGTAGCCCACGTTTGGCTGCTGGTGCTTGGGAGTAGGGAGGGGTGGGCAGGGAGCAGCCTCCCCAGGGTTGCACTGGGACCAGGGGAGAACTGAGGCTTAATGGGGTGTTGGAGGGGCAGCCCCCAGCCTGCTGCCAGAAGAGGTGCCACCTTCATCCATGGCACAAAGGGATGCTGCAGGGTCCTTGTCCCCTCTCCTCAGGGAGCTGCTGGCCCCAGGGGAGGATCGAAGGAGGCTGCTGGCATCTACCCAGGCAAGCAGCCGCGTTGTACGAGCCTTGAAATGGCTGCGTTGAGATAAGGAGCCTGTTCCCAGAGATAGGGAGCTTTAGCCGAGGGAGCTCATCCTGCCGCCTGTCCGGGGCTCGTCTTGTGCCTGGGATGAACTGAATTCGTGCGTGGGGCTGAGCACCACCTCCCACTGCTGCATCCCACACAGCACGGGGATGCTCAGAGCTCACGGTGAGGGAACCCTCTGCAAATATGGGATGTTTCTCCCAGCCCGGTGCTGCTCCACGTGGCTTGGTGCTCTCCGAAACAGGCAGCAGGGGATTGAGGAAGTCTGCAAGTCTGGCCTGAGCCCTCATGCCAAGAGGCAAAATGAGTGTTTTGCAGAAGAACTGGAGGAAGAAATGTGTCGTCCCCCCGCATTGTCCTCTCACACCAAGAATTGTGCTTTGAAGAGGGAAGTGAGAATAAACTCGGTAATGACCTGTGGCATGGGGATCGCAGGCAGGTGGCCTCCAGGCAGGCTGCCTGCTTTGCCTCGGGTAAATAACAACCTGGGACCCCTCAGCCCCTTCCAGAAAGTGCAGCCGGGGCCGAAGCACTCACACCGTCATGACCATGCACCCCATGTTTAAGCCAAGCTAAGGAGGAATCAGAGTAGCTCTGAGTAATTACTCAGTTCTTAGATAAAACCCAAGTTAAATCAATCCTGGTAGCCTGAGGAATCCATGGAAAAGAGCTTTCCTTAGGTCTGGAGAGTGCTGCAGCCCTGCCTGCAGTGCTGCCAGGGAGCAGCCGACCCCTCTGCACGTTTGCCGGTGGAGCCGCCCTTGATTCCCTCGCTGCCGGTGGAGACTTTCGCCCTTTGCTTTTTCCGAAGCCGTTGGCGTGACTCAAAGCCTCCAGGTGCACGTTTCCCCCTTGGCTTGGGCTCCAGCCTGAGAAAAGGGCGGGCAGGCTCAGGGTCCCCCCGCGCAGCCGTGGCCCCTCCAGCAGCACCCGTCGCCCCAGCTGGTACGTCTCCACTGTGGGAAACGGAGTGGGTTCGTGCAGTGCTGCCTATTTGGGGTTATTCTGCTGTGAGGGTGTGTGGACCCCCAGAACCCTCCAGGAAGGAGGAACAGGGAGGTGTGGGGTGGGTGGGCAGTGGTGGAGAGAGACCCCGGCTCATCAGGGTTTGCCACCCACCCCAGCGGGTCCGGAAGCCTTGGGGTCCTGGCACTCGCTCTGCCCTATTGAGGGGGGGTGGGGTGGGGGGGGTGGTTGCACTGGTAAAAATTAATGAGGGTGGGAAACAGGCTGCAGCTGGGATGCGGGAAATCCTCCGTTGTGGCTCTTTCCACCCACTCCCAGATCTCACAGGCAAATCCTTCCCTCTCCATGCAGATACCAGCGGCATCACCCAGGACTGCTGGGGACACCGGGGCCACACACGCTCCTGGCGATCAAACCCTTGCAGCGAGGAAGCCCAGCACACGGCTGCCTCGTGCAACGGTGGGAGCAGCCGTGCTCCTTTCCCCGCAGGCAGGCCAGGCTCTGCCCGCTGCACCTTTATCAGCAGCATCCAGCGTAGCCCCCCTGGCCGGTGCGCTCTGTCTATCTCCCCTGGTAGCTTTGCTTCCTTTCAGGGCGTGCCGTGCGCTCCAAGCTCGCCCAGGCTGAACAAACCCGCTGCGGTTGCCCAATGTTCTGCCCGACGTAGAAAATGGGAGAGGATTTCCTAATGGCAGCGTGGGCGAGGTGTGTGCCGGCTGCTTGCACACCCCAGGGACCAGCTGCGTTCTTGCCACCCGTCAGGCATCCATACCCCATCTTGTTACCCCAGCAGCCGTGCTGGAGATGGGGATTAAAGCTCCTGTGAGTGTCGGTGCTGACCGTGTGGCTCAGCGAAGCAGGAGAGGGAGGGGGCAACTTAGAATACCCCCTGAAACACAGCGGTCCTCTCTCAAGACTCAGAGTGAAACCTTGCATCTTGCAGGTTTGCTGACTGATCCCGTTGCGGAGGGGTTGGCACATATGGGAAAAAGATGGAGTTGCGTTCTCTGTGGTGGGGGGAGAAAAAAAATCAGCTTGGTGTCATGGTGCCAGGGTGTGAAATGGCCGTGCGTGGGCTGGGGGGTTGGTTTCTGTGCCGTGGGTATGGGGCTGTACAGGGACATGAAGTCCCTTAGGGACAGGAGGGTTCCTGCAGCAGTGCCGTAAGGTGTGTTTTGTCCTTTAAAAGAAAGCCTAAATACTGAAAGCACGAAAAATAAGTGGAGGTTAAGAGGAGAGAGGCAGCAGATGGAGCCTGGCTGTTCCTCGGCTTGTGGGGTTGGTGCTCTCTGGGTCTCCCCGTTTGAGTGGGTCCATGAGGGACTGAGGCACACATGGGTCTGGTCTTTCCGAGAAGAAAGAAAAATAGTAAGATATGCAGTTCCCCACCCCAGAAGTATTATTCCTTTTTTTTAAAAAAATATCTTTTCATTTCAAGAGCTTGGGCTGCTTCTCTCAGATCTGAAATTTGAGACTGGAAAATGGTAAAAAGCTTTTAGTAAAGGGAGCAGAAGGGGGGGGGAAGGTGCTGGGCGGCTGCTCGGGGTCTTCTGCTTGGGTGCAAGTCTGCGGGAGCTTGATGCTTGGAGCAATTGGACCGATTGACTTTCCGATCCAGGGCTCTTAATAACCAGGAGCACCTTTTAACGAGGCTCCAGCCTTCAGAGAAGTCTTTAACGCACTTGTGAATCATTTATGGGCAGCTGTTAGCAAGCGGCAGCGGCATGCTCTGCCTAATGGACTCTTGGGTGCGAGCGTCAGTGATGGCTGCGGGGGTGTTTCGGGGGCTCCACAGCATCGCTGACCCCTCGCTCGTTCCCCTACGGAGATGGAGAGGGAAGAGCAGGGGGTTGTCGCGCTCAGGGTGATGGGTGTGATGGGTGCTCACGGGGGTCCCGCTCCCAGCCCCGTGCCCTTGGGTGGCTCAGAGCTGCTTTCTCCTCCTGGCTTAATTGCACCAGCCTGATGCACTTTTATTCCAGTGCCAGTAATGCTGCCACCCCCTGTGCCAACAGGCTCAGGGAGAGCAACCCCAATCCTCTGAGCCTCTCTGCACCCACTGCGTGCTGCGTACATCCCCCTCCGACCACGGCTGCTCTGCAGGGTTGTCTCCAGTGTCCCGTACAACGGTTGTGCGTGGCTGTCCCCAGCTCTGCTCTGCAGGTCGCCGCTTGGCCTTGCTGACAGTCCCTTTGCGTGCACGGAGCATCCCGGTGTGTCCCACGGTGACGCCTTGTACGAGCCACATCACTTTTTCCATCGCTTTCTTCCTTGGGTGTGCTTCCTTGGGTCAGCGTCTGTCATGATTCACCCCGGGGCTGGGGCTGGGAGCCAGCCCTGGTCACCCTCCCTGTGCCTCGCCTGGTTAAAGACTAAAACCGCGTCCCAGTTGCTCACCAGTGCCCTCCATGTACCTCCCCTCTTAGGAGGGGATGGGGGCTTCATCTCCTGTTGCGGGGCAAGGGCAGTGTCCCTCGCTGCTGGATGTCAGGCTTTGGCGAGCTTCAGTGAACGGGACAACTTTGAGAGGGAAGATAGTTATGGTGGGGGATCTCTTCTTCTTATCAACCACGCCAAGTTATCGCTCCCCCACGAGTGATGGCAGCATCCCCAGTGCATTTTTCTGTCTCCCTGGAAATCTTTTCCAGCCTGAAGTGACGTTGTGCTGTCCTGGGACCCCTCTTCCAGCTGAAAGCCCAGCTCCTACCAAGCTCAGGACACGAGTCCCATGTCCGTCACCCCCCCGCTGCCGTCACCACCTTGTCTCCGCAGCAGGGCGTTCGTTCGTGCAGTCAGCACGTCGCCTCTCACTTCCCTTTCCCGTCCCCAGGGCAGAGCCACCACGGCCACCCCGAGTCTCCCGAGGGACCCGCAGCCGCCAGCACCGAGGGGCAGCCGGGCTGTGCCCTGTGCGTGGGGCTGCCGGTACCAGGGCTGCTGGGCAGAGAGCGATGCTCCCGGTGGCATAGCCCTCCATCCCGGGGCTGGGATGGCGAAGGGGACCCAGGGACGAAGGGGATGAAGGGGGCTGAGCTCATGCAGGCTTGCTCTGGATGGAGGCACCGGCTAGCCTGTTCTCACGCTGAGCGCGCTGGGTGAGAGCGATGCCAGTGCCGGAGGGGTTGGGTGCCAGCACCAAACACGTGGGGAGCTGGAAAACACTTTCCCAGCACCGTCTCCGAGGGATTTCTCCGCCTGGCACGGAGTAAAACCTCTTGTGGGTTGGGATTTGTGCTCGGGGGGGTGGCTGCTTCCCACAGCCCATGTGCCCAAGGGGACTTCAGCCCCTCAGGGCCTGCTGCCCTCCTCCCCCCTCTCTCTCAATGCCAAATATTGCATTAATGCACAAAGCCGTGAAAACTGCTCCAGCCGCGCCGCGTGACCGGGACGGCAGGTGCCCGGCGCGTTGTGCCAGCTCCGCCGGGAGCTGCGTCACCTCGCCTGCAGCTCGGGGGAGGCCGGGTCCGTCCCTCCACCCACGCTGTGTGGGGAGCCGGTGGGGAGCGGGACCGGGTTTTTAAATGTACTGCAAACCTGCTTCGCCAGGAAGCACGGAGGTCCTTGCCAAGGGCTGCCTGGGGTGTGATGGGAGAAATTAAGGATGGGATTTTGGGCCAGGGGTGTAAAAGCAGGGCTATGCAAGAGCACCGTGTCCTCTTGCACCTCTGAGCAACACAGTTTGGCTCCAATTTCTGTGCTGCTGGCTGTGTCGGACCCTATCACAGATAGCCGTTCCCCAGGGGTGGAGGAGGATGAGGGTGTCCCAGGGCTCGCTCTGACCCTGGTGTGTTCCCATCCGTGGCTCTCCGGAGCAGCTGGCATCTCGAGCTCATTGCTGGCTGCCGAGGGAGGAAAACAAACAGCGTCTCCAGCTCACCAGCGGGATGGAAAGTTTTGCTTGCTGAGGCTGGACCGCCCGGCTGGCATTTTCCCAGCTTAGCAGCTATTAAATACCTCGGCGAGGTACTCATGTTCCGTGCCCGCTGTTTGCGGGTGTCTCGCTCCCCGAGAGCTTGGCCTGGCAGCAGTGGGCAAAAACTCCCTGCCTGTCCTGCATGGTTCCCCTGCCACGGAGCAAGGTGCATCGCTGCAAATGGTGGCTTTTCATCCTTCTGCTGCCCTGTGCTAGTGGCTGGTCCCCGCCCCTGGTGTCCGGCTACCAGCAGCCCCGTCCCCAGGGAGCGTTGAGCTCAGCTTTCCTTCCCCCTGGGATGCTCCTGCAGGCCTCTCCTTTCCCACGCGTGGCTTTTCATTGCAGCCTCTCTCCCCACCAGGTGAGGCAGGAGGAGTTCAGCCGTGCTCCGGGGCTCCCATGCGTGAAGGACGGAGGAGAACGAGGAAGAGGAGGGCTGCTGTGGGTGTTTGCCTTTGAGGAGTGCTGCGTGGGATCCCTGCCACTCTTATGAGGTAGGGAGACCCTGGTGGGGACCAGCATTGACTGACCCCCCAGGAGAAACTTGGGAGCTGCTTGCTCCCAGCTTTGGCACTTAATGGCAGCGAGGAGTGAGGCAGCAGCTGAGCTGCTGGCAGCATCCAAGGGTGCTGCTTCGGTGCCTCTGGGGAGGAGGGAAGACAGGCAGCGTGCTGGGATGCTGCCTGCAATCGCAGCGCTGCCTGCAGCCACATCTCGCCTGGTCCTAGTGGCGTTTGTGGGACAGCTGCCTCGCATCATCCCGTCCGGATCCCCACCATGAGCTGATTTATTGCCAAAGCTGGAGAGGAGCAGGGTTAATTTTGGAATGAGGACCCTGCCCCACCACCAGCTGGGGCTGCCGATGCCCCTCAATGGAGGGGTCTTAGCGAAGCCACCGCTCGGGTTGCATCTGGCGTTTCCCCTGCCACACACGCGTCTCGCGTGTCTCCAGCATCTCACCCTGTCCCTGCCCTGGGGTACCCCAGCCAGCCCTGCTGGAAGGGAGCCCAGCACCCATTTTAATGCAGGGGCAGGCAGGAGCAGCAGGCTGTCACCCGGCCCAAGAGCCGGCGGAGGGCAGCAATGCTCTCTAATGCCACCGGCTCCAGGCTCCCACGTCCCCAGGGAGTCCTGGATTCCCACATCCCCAGGGAGCTGCTGCCATGGGGACCCTCTGCTTCTAAAGCCAGGCTTTGCTTGTGGTGGGGTCTGAGGAGAGGGTGGCGCTCAGGACTCGGAGCGCTGGGGGAGCTACGAAAGTGCGGCTGTGCCTGCCTCCTGCTCGGGCATGTGCTGCCAAGGGGGGGACCCTGTTGCAGAGGGGTTGGGGGGGGTTCTATCGCCCAGCTGACTGCTTGAGCACCCTTAGTCAAGGAGAGCAGAGCGGGGTACGAGGTCATACGGCTGGACTGGTTACTGGGGTCCTGGGCAGAGAGAGGGGCCAGGCCCATGGGTCGAGCTGGAGTTTTGCAGCCAGTGGCACTGCTGGACTCTGAGCTCCAATTCGGTGGTGGTGGGTGGCAGCAGAGGAGCCCCAGCAGGACGCCTGGTCCCCCCGGGAGACTCTGCCATCACCCTGGGGTGGGGAGGGCCAGCTCCTCTCTCCTCTTGGGAGCAGATCCCATGGGGATGCCGGTCCTCGTGGCCAGCCTGCGGCAGGGCTCGGTGCACACTGCATAGGGTGAGCGTGGCAGGTGGCACTGTCCCCGTGGCCGTGGCTGTGCCGGGGGGGGACGAGAGATGAAGGATGCTTGTAAGACCTGTGCAAGTCCCCTGGGCACTGGCACGTGGTTGCAGGGGCATGGGAAGAGGTCAGAGGGGGCCGTGCCTCCCTTTGAGAGCCCCTGTAGCTCCTAATAGGATCTGGGACTCGCTCCCTTGTGCTCGGATGGAATTACCTTTCCCACAAGGTCCTGCCCAGTAGAGCCAGGCTGCAGGGACCCTCGGGAGGGGATTGCTTGAGGAATTAACCACCTCTTGGCCGTTAAGCTTCCCCCTCCTTGCACATGGTGCAGGGAGCATTCAGTCTGCCAGCCTGGTTTGTATGTGCATGTGCCGGAGGGGAATGTCCCGCATCTCCCCTCTCATGGGACACCCTGACACACAGCGGGTCCCAGCTCCGTGGCTGGAGGTGGCACGGGCTGCCCCGGCGCCTCTCACTGCAGCAGGAGCCATCCCCCACGTGGGGGCCATGGCGCAGGCAGGGATGTGAATCGGGTGTTTCCAGACTTTGTGTGTCCTCTGCCTGGCTGTGTGTCCCCCCTCTTTCCACCGTGCCCTGCACAGGCAAGGTAAGCTCTTTGCAGACCCCTCAGGAGCGCCTGCAATCCCCTCTCGGCTCCCTTGCTGTGCCAAACCGTGGGGGCCAGTGCCCCTGTGTCCGAGAGCCGCAGCTGTGTGCCGTGGGCCTGGCCAGGGCTTGCGGGGATCTCCCCCATGTCTCCCATGCCCGTGCAGAGTTGGTCGGGTGCATCCTGACAGGGTGTGAAACCCGTGTCCCACCAGCACGTGCTGGGGTGATGGGGATGCTCTGACCCTATCACTCCTGCTATCCCTTGCTCTGCTCCCAGCAGGTGAAGGGGTGGTGCTGGTGGTCCTGAGGGACTGGGAGTGAGTGAGTGGGTGGGTGATAGAAGCCCTCCTGTCCACTCAAACCTGGGGAGGGGATGCAGGTTTGGGGGACACAGTGGCTGGGCTGATGGTGGTGATGTCTCAGCAGCACAGCCAGTGGCAGAGGGGGCTGAGGCTGGTGAGATCCCACTGGTGAGCTCCCATGCCCTGCTGGGACCCAGCCTTTCCCCATACACCAGCTGCTGGGGAGATAATTCTTCCCCTCTCACTGACTCCTTGCACCTTCCCAGCTTGCCCGCTGCCACCAGCCCAAGATGTCAGCTGGCAACAAGAACGGGGGCAGCCACTCCAGCAGCAGCCGCCTGCAGAGCAAGAAGCCCCCCAACCTCTCCATCATCATCCCCCCCCGGGAGGCAGAGGAGGATGGTGCCCGCAAGGAGGTGAGCGACGGGGAGCTGCATCCATGCCATGCTGGGCTTGGGGCGCTGCCATCCCCGGGGAACCCACCTGTGCCCTCCTGTCCCTAACACCCTGATCTGCCTTCCAGCCCTCCAAGGTCCCCATCTACCGAAAGAGCAAGAGCCTCCAGGAGCCCCGCTCGAAGGGATGCGACGGCTCGGAGCGACGGCCCGGCTTCCGCCGGCAGACTTCCCTGTCCCAGAGCATCCGCAAGTGAGGACCGGGAAGCGGCGGTGTGAGGGCAGGGCAGGCTCTGGCAGTGGCTGGGTCACCGGAGGGGTCCCTCGGCCCCCATCGGGGTGTTTGTGTCTGTGGATACTGGCAGAGGTCTTGGGGTGGGGATGGAGAGCTGAGGCTGGGAAGGGAATGCCGTAGAGTGTTTCATGCAGCTCTGCTTTGACTCGCTAGTGTCTGCCTAGGGAAAATTCTGCAACGAGATTGTTTAGTATTAATTCAAACTGTTTTACACCTTGGGAAAATTTCTCTGCCCCGTTTATGTAGGACCTTCAAAAGCACCTTGAGCTGGATGCCTGCTGCAGCCCAGAGCTGATGCACTGTCCTGTGCAAAAAACTGCAAGTCTCAATGGAGTTACCTCTCCAGAGAGACCCAAAGGCCAGCGACCCCTCTGCAGCATCCCTTCCCTGACCCATAGCCAGGTCAAAACTAGCCCTGCTGCGGGCTGAGCTGAGACACCCCAACCCAAATCACCTACCGGAGGCGATGCCCGAGTGGGATGGCGGTACCTGGGGTGGGGGGACCAGCTGGGTGACAAGTGTGCCCGTTGTGTGTCCAGGGGCACGGCGCAATGGTTTGGCGTCAGCGGCGACTGGGAAGGGAAGCGGCAGCAGTGGCAACGCAAGAGCTTGCAGCACTGCAGCATGAGATACGGCAAGCTGAAGCCTGCCTACCGGGACATGGAGCTGCCCAGCCAGGAGGTGCCCTCCTTCCAAGGCACCGAGTCGCCCAAGCCTGCCAAGATGCCCAAGGTAGAGCTCGGGGCATGGGGTCCAGCTCCCAGCCTTGCTCCCCCAGCACCAACACCTCTTCCCTCCTCCAGATCGTGGACCCGCTGGCCAGGGGCCGTCCCTTCCGCCATCCTGACGAGACCGAACGCCCCCACACACCACACCACGTTCTGCCCCCGCTCACCCCCGGCGTCGTCTCCTTAGCATCCTTCAACAGCATCCGCTCCGGCTATGGCCGCCTGCCACGCAGGAAGAGGGAGTCCGTTGCCCACATGAGCTTCAAGGCGGCCGCAGCCCTTCTCCGTGTGAGTTTTGGGGAGCTGGATGGGGTCGTCTTCCTCCTCCTGACTCGGGTTTCAGCTCTGTCCCTCGCCTATCATCTTTGCTTCTTGGCTTTTCGCTTTGCGCAGAGATCGCTGTCTCTCCAGGGCAGGTTTGAGGGGGGAGGTTGGTGGTTTTTAACCTGAGCTCTGCTTAAAAAGAGAAGAAAATGGGACCGCCAAAGTGGAACTATCTTGCACGGAATTCCTAGAAAAAAGCAGTTTCTGGGTTTTGCTGCTGAGGAGCCAGGAGACTTCTTTTGCTGCAGGGGAAGCTTCTCCAGTGGCTTTCTAGCCCCCGGGGAGCCCAGGGCAAGCCTCAGGGTCAGGTTTGTAGGACCGATACCAAACAGGGGATTTAGAGTTCACATGTGCTAACTAACATGGTCATGGTCCAATGCTGGCTCTCAGGAGCTAAAGGCAGCACCTGCTGCCAGCTCCTGCTGCCTGCCTTTCCCACGCAGTGGGATACAGTGGCTGGTTGGGATTTAATGCTTGTCACTCAGCTTTGGGGAGGGAGGCTATGAGAAACCCTCGGTACTGCAAAAACTGGGGGGCTTCTGGCTGCTTACTCTCATTTGCTTCCCCTGCCAAAGGGACGCTCTGCCCTGGAGCCGCTGGCTCCCAAGCAGAGGAGCAACAAGAGGAGCTTTGTGTACCCCAGCTTCATGGACGAGGACATGGTGGACGCTGCTGATACCCTGGACTCGTCCTTCTTCAGTAAGGCAAGCGCCGTTCCACGCTGGCTGCCGGAGTGGGGAGGGGTCCCAGTGCCCCTGCATGGGGGCTGGACGTGGAGTGGGGTTCTGATGGGGACTCCCGTGTTGGTGCTTCACCCTGCCCGGGAGCAGGGGCACTGGTGGCCGCTGCAGAGCCCCGGTCTCGGTGATGTTCCACGGGGGCGGCAGGGAGCGATGCCGGCATCACGGGCACGTTTCACACTCTGTGTTGTGCAGTTAATGGGGTGTCAGTGGGGATCCCCCATCCCCAGGCTCCGGGGCCAGGTGGAGCCGGGCTGCCCTGGTGATGGGCATGCTCGAGCAGAGGGAGGTTTCTCACCCATCGCACACATCCAAGAACACATCTCTCTCCTCTTTCTAGATGGACATGCACGACGAGACGTACTCCATGCCCGATGATGTCTTTGAGTCACCGCCTCTATCGGCCACGTATTTACGCATGCACCCGGTGGGGGAGGATGCCAGGGTGTCCCCCGAGGTGGAGCAGCCTACCCCGTGAGTACCAGCTTTCGGCAGGTGCTGCCCCCGAGGCTGCCCAGGTCCCCTGCCACGGTCAGGATGATGTCCCCAGCCATCCCTGCCCTGGGGCACTGGGCACTTCCAGCATGTTCCTAGGAAGATGAAGCCAAAAGTGCCTAGCCCTGATCCCAGGCACCCTCTGGCCTTCCCCAGCTCTGGTGCTGTGGCCATGGGGTTGCACATGGGGGATTTCTCAGCTGGCCCCTTTTGGCAGGTGTGATGGGTTTCTCCTCTCTTTGCAGGCGGGAGGGTGTCCGGCTCGCTTCGGCATCTGCTGGCGCTGGCCCGGCTCCCCGGCGAGGCAGGCGCATCGCTTCCAAAGTGAAGCACTTCGCCTTCGATCGCAAGAAACGCTACTATGGGCTGGGGGTGGTGGGGAAGTGGCTGAACAGGACGTACCGCCGCAGCCTGAGCAGCATCGTGCAGTCGCAGCTGGAGATCACCGACAGCCATCGGTGAGGGGGGACTGATGGGACGGGGATGGGCATGGGGCTCCTTGGGGCTCCCCAGCTGTAACTCAGACGTGTGTCCCCCTCGATGCCTGGGGATCAGGGCTTAAGGGACTGCAGCGTCCCTTTGTCCAGCCATCCCCGAGCTGCTCAAATTTTGGGTCCTTTCCTGCACAGGCCATATTTCACGTACTGGATCACCTTTGTCCACGTCCTCATCACCTTGCTGGTCATTGGCACCTACGGCATCGCCCCCATCGGCTTCACCCAGCATGTGACGACAGAGTTAGTAAGTTTAAGAGCTACCGGCCAGGTCTGTCCCCTCCCAGCTCTCTGGTGACGTGTCTGACTCTGAAATGGCAACCAGCTAGCTGCTGAGGATAGCAAGGCTGGTGTTTGGGGGGTGCCTTCAATACCTTGGAGGGGTGATCCTCCCTCTGGGGTTAATCCTGGGAACCTGCAGCAGGTTGTGTTGCTCCCCCAGCACCCAGGCTGGAGAGAAGAGCAGGCATCCATCTTCCTGGGTGGATGACCTGGTGGGTCACCTTCCTGGTGACCACCAGTGTCCCATGCTGTCGTGCTTCCTGCTAGGGCTGGGAGCATTTTGGGGTTCTGCTGGCTCCTGCTGTTTGAGAGGCTCCCTGCAAGCAGAGGGAGAGGGGGCTGCACCCCAACACCCCCAACCCCCTCGGCAGGAGCTGACCCTGGCCTGACTTGGCAGGTGCTGAGGAACAAGGGCGTCTACGAGAGCGTCAAGTACATCCAGCAGGAAAACTTCTGGATCGGGCCCAGTTCGGTAAGGGCTCTGCCGGACCACCACCCCTCACCCCCCAGCCCAAGGCTCTGCCCTTTGCCAGTCTCTGCTCCCCCTGCCCTGACCAAGGCGGTACCCGGGCTGCTCCTGTCCCCGGGGGGAGAGCTCAACCCCTCGTCCCAGCCTGCTGCCCCAGACCTTCGGTGCTCCCATCCCTCTGGGACCTGCTGCCCGGTCCCAGCCCAGGCTGGGGGCTCAGCGGCGCTTCCCAGAGCTGCAGAATTGCAGTGGGAGGGTCAGGAGAGACCTTGTCCCCTTCCTGCCCACCTTCCCCCCACTAGGGTAACAGAGACTCGGAGCTATCGCCTCTGGGGGTTCCCATCCCCTGTTGAGCTCTCCCCAGGGCCAGCTGGAGGGAGGGGAGGTGCAGGGGGGCCATGGAGCATCCCCTCGACTGGCATCTCCCTCCCAGATCGACCTGATCCACCTGGGAGCCAAGTTCTCCCCCTGCATCCGGAAGGATCGGCAGGTGGAGCAGCTCATCCAGCGCGAGCGGGACCGGGAACGTGGCTCCGGCTGCTGCGTCCAGAACGACAACTCAGGCTGCATCCAGACCCTGCCGCAGGACTGTTCAGTGCGTGCCGCTGCAGGCGCTGGGAAGTGCTGGGGATCCCTGGGGAGAAGGGGGAAACCATCTCCGCCTTGCACGGCGCCAGGGAAGGACGCGTGCGGGGTCAGAGCCGCGAGTTTGCTGCCGCATCCTCAGTCTCTCCATCCTCCCCGCAGGAGACGCTGGCGACGTTCATCAAGTGGCCAGGCACCAATGCGCCGGCCATGGGCTCGGGTAAGAAGCGGACATCGGGGGCCGTGTGTCATCAGGACCCCAGGTAGGAATGACGGCTGGGGAGAGGCAGCGCGGTCGCTCGGCCGTATGTGGGGCACAGTGGAGGTGCTGCCTGGGGCTGTATTTCCACCTTGGATGCCTTGAATTTGCTTGTCTGAGGGGCTGGGGCTTCTTACACACCACAGGAGGGTGATGAGGAAGAGGGAATCGGTGAGGGAACTGAGGTGGGGTACTGTCCTGAATGTAGGCAGCAATGGGTGAGCTGGAAATACAGCTGAGGAGTGCTCTTGTCTTGTGCTGGCACCTGCCTGCCTTCTGCCTGTCCTGCTCTGCGGGGGGTGAGCGTGGATGGGTGATGCAGAGAGGGGACATCGATGGGGTTTTCTGGCAGATGTTGAGTGCCTCGGGGTTCACCTGCAAAGCTATAGGACATGGTTATAGGGGTGCTGTAGGACACCAAAGTGCAGGATCCCTCCCAAGCCAGGGAGGGATCAGGAAGGGGCAGGTCTCACGGCTGGCTGTCCCCGAGCAGGGTTACTAGTCTGGGGGAAGGGATGTGCTGAGGGAGACCCATCCTGACCCCCCACCCATCTCCTTCTGCAAGGACATGCGAGGAACCGGCATCCAACCCACCCCACGTGTGGCCAGACGACATCACCAAGTGGCCGGTAAGAGCCCAGTGCCACCACGAGCTGGGTGCCACTGTGGTGGCGGGTGACAAGCCAGGCATGGGGGGCTGCGGGGAGAGCCTGGGGCCAGACCCTGACCTTGGCTCTTCTCCCTCCTGCTTGTAGATCTGCACCTATGAGACCAAAACCAACCACACGGGCTTTGCCCACATGGACTGCCAGATCAAGGGCAGGCCCTGCTGCATCGGCACCAAGGGCAGGTGGGTTGCAGCGATGGGGGCACCCGGCTTGGGCTCGGCTCCCCACTCTGCCCTGCTGCCTGTTGTTGCCCCATTGGTGTCCAGAGCTGTGCCGGGGCAGAGGGAGGTTATGGAGCATCGGGGTTGGGGTGGGAAGCGTGGTGGCAGCAGGAATGGCTGCTGGGAGCGGAGGGGGATGCTTGGGGGAACAGGGACCGAGCCCTGCCCTGAGCGAGCCTGCTGCCTGCCCTCTGCCCAGCTGCGAGATCACGACACGGGAGTACTGCGAGTTCATGCACGGCTACTTCCACGAGGAGGCAACACTCTGCTCGCAGGTGAGCGGGGCCGGGGACGTGATGCTAGTGGCTGGGTCATGCATTGCTGTGCTGATGTCAAAGGGCTTTGTAATATCCTACCAGGAATGGGACGTAGTTGGGATGGGTGTGAGTAGGAAGGATGCAAAGCGCAGGGATGTGCCCAGCTATCGGCTGGACTCTGCTGCCGCTGCGTGCCTGCCTTGCTGGTGTGGGGCAGGAGGAAACATAAGACTTGAGCCAGCTTCATCCGAGCAGCACCGGTCTCCTTGGGAAAAGCACATCCTGGGCAGGAAAACGGCCCTCCAGCATCTCCTGGGGTACTGGGGATGCTCGGTTGCTCCCTCCCCAGTACCCAGGCAGTGCTGGTGCCCCACACCCCCCAGGGTCCCCCCCCCCACGACTGACACGTGGCATCATTAGTCACGCGTTCCCTGTGACCCATCCTTTGCTCCCTGTGGCTCTGGGGTGTGGGCCGGGCCCCCGTCGCCCCCCCAACCCTGCCTGCCTTTTCAGGTGCACTGCCTGGACGAGGTGTGCGGCCTCCTGCCCTTCCTCAACCCAGAGGTCCCCGACCAGTTGTACCGCCTGTGGCTGTCCCTGTTCCTGCACGCCGGGTGAGCCACGGACCCCCGCACCCCCAGGGGATGGGGGGATGACTTGGGACCGGAGTATCCATTGGGATGGTCTGTGATCCCTGAAGGGTTGGGACAGAAGAGGGGAGGACACCCCCTGACTACAGTGACGTGAGCCGTCGGTGGAGGGGTGTTTTGTAAGATGTCTCGTGCCCTGGGGCAGCAGGTGGGAGGGCTGGGCAGGGGCTCGGGCCGGGCAGGGGTCTCTAATGCAAGGTGTCTCCCCCCAGCATCATCCACTGCCTGGTGTCGGTGACTTTCCAGATGACGGTGCTGAGGGACCTGGAGAAGCTGGCGGGCTGGCATCGCATCTCCATCATTTTCATCCTCAGCGGCATCACGGGCAATCTGGCCAGTGCCATCTTCCTGCCGTACAGGGCAGAGGTGAGGGTTGGGGACCACTCGGCCCGCATCACCCCAAATCCAGCCAGCTCCCTGGGGACCAAAGGACACCCCTCCCCATCCCTGTCCTGGCAGAGGTTTGGGGAGGGGGCTGCAGCACAGAGCTCTCATCCCCCGGCAGGTTTTGCTGAGGGTGGGGGTGGGAGGCTGGTGCCCCCACGGCGGTGGGGGGGGGGGGGGTCTCTGCCCCACGTGTGGAGTTCGCACATGCCGCGTGGGTCACGCGTCGCCACGTGTCTGTGTGCGTGCGGGGTCCCCGGGCGGGCAGATGGCTAATCTGCTGGCAGCAAACCCTACTGGGCTTTAAATGAGATCACGCCGAGCGCCCTAATCCCTCCGGGGGTGTGTTGGGATGGGGCCGGGGGGCTGTGACCTGGGAGGGGGAGATGCTGCCTGGCTGCTGAGTCATGGAAAGTACCAGCTCTGCCAAAACAGCACCAGCATGCTCTCCTCCTCTTCCTCCTGTGCCAGGGCTTCCACCCTTGAGCCCCACAGCGGTGTGAGTGCAGCTCTTGGAGGGCTGCAGGAGCCAAATGTATTTTGCAAGGGGAGGAGACGGTCCCTGGGGACACGGGGACGTGTCTGGGGTGACGTGCGCAGGGTCTGGCCGTGACTTCCCCCATCCCTGCAGGTGGGCCCTGCTGGGTCCCAGTTCGGCTTGCTGGCCTGCCTCTTCGTGGAGCTCTTCCAGAGCTGGCAAGTCCTGGAGAAACCCTGGAAAGCCTTCCTCAACCTCTTCGGCATCGTCCTCTTCCTCTTCATCTGTGGCCTTTTGCCATGGATCGATAACATCGCTCACCTCTTCGGCTTCCTCAGCGGCCTCCTCCTCTCCTTCGCCTTCCTGCCCTACATCACCTTCGGCACAGTGGACAAGTACCGCAAGCGAGCCATGATCATCGTCTCCTTGCTGGTCTTCGTGGGGCTTTTCGCCTCGCTGGTGGTCTGGCTCTACGTCTACCCCGTGAACTGGCGCTGGGTGGAGTATCTCACCTGCCTGCCCTTCACCAGCAAGTTCTGCGAGAAGTATGAGCTGGAGCAGGTCCTGCACTGACCCCGTCGGCAGGGACGGGGCTGGGAGAGGCGCTGGTGGTGATGCTTTCCATGGGGTGGGTCTTCGCTAGCCTGCAGGAGATGGCAGCGGCTGCTCTGGGATGGGGCAGACCCTGGGCACAGCCTCATCCTTGGGGCTGGTGGGTTTGGGCTCACCCCTGTTAAAGGCCAGGGATGCAGTGGAGAGTGGGGCTGGAGCCACTCTGCCTTGCACCCCTTTGGGGCTGCCTCTTGGCACTGAAAAGCCATAACTGGTTTGGGGACCGACCCCGGCTGTTGCCTGTGTGGGGAAAGGGCCGAGGGATGTGGGATTTTGCTACGTCCACAGCCAGGCTGGGCTCCCAACCCTGGGGCAAGGGGCCTCGAAAGCTCCTGGGAACGAAGCTACTGAGGTCTCCTGCCTGTGCCCCTGCCTGCCTGGGACCCCATCCTGCCTCGGTGCCCCCAGGTGCTGCAGCTCATACTGTGAACACAACCCCCTTTTTTGCAGGGGCACTTTTTTTTTATCTGCAGTTCTTTAGGCCGAGGGTTTCCCCCACTTTGGGCTCCCCGGAGCCTCTGCTGTGGCTCTGAGGTGTTCAGAGCTGAGCTTTGAAGGTGTTTTTCAGTCCCACTCTCAAATCTGATGCTCCCCTGAGGCCACAGAAGGAGGCTTGTGCTTTCCCACCTGGGTTTCTCACTGGATGAAGAGGCAGGACTCAGGCTAGGGGAGCTTCTTTTCCCCTTATTTCAGTGAAATTCCCTTTTTGGAAGCAGAAGCGGCACGTACTGCGTGTGTAGTGCCATGCTGGAAGGCAGGCATGGAGAAAAACATGCTGGGGGGCTTGTGTGGCTGTTCCTGAAGCCCACAGACCCCTTGGGAAGCTGTCAGTGCTCCCACCTTTCACTTCTGCCTCAAGTCCCTGCTGTTACCCCTCTCCCTTTTTCAAAGCGTAGAGACCCAGGTAACCCCCCCTGCCTCAAACGGTGCTGGACAGATGGAGAAGCGCAGGATGGGGCAGCCACCTTCCGCCTTCCCTGCCCGAGGCCACACATCCCTGCCTGTCCCCAGCCCTGGGCTGCTGCTCCCCAGCATCTTCTCCTCCCTCCCACTGGCCGCAGCATGAAGGCAGGTCCTTCCCGGGGTCCGGGTGACTCCTCTGGGCTGGTTTGGACCCAGGCTGGTGCCGGGCCGTCTCTCCCCTTGTAGATGTTGCTTTGGTGTTGGTGGGTCTCGGCGCTGTCAGATGGGGGAAGGTGTGAATCCCCCTCCTGGGATAAGTATTCAAGGGCTGGGAGCTCGGCTCCCTCTGTCCACATCTGCTCTCCAGGTGACCCCAGGAGATCTGTGGCACCTACGTCCCTCCCTGTGTTCCTCCCTCCACCATGGCCAGTTTTCAGCCCCTCTCTGACCCTCTGGTGCTGCTCCAGCCAAAGACAGACACTTCACCTCATTTGTCTCTTTTTGATACTTTTTTTAAAAGCTGTGGGGGTTTTTCCCTCTTAATAAATTTCTACCTGTATTTAATGAGACACAAGGCCTCTTCTCCCTTCTCGGGCACAGGGATGCAGCACTTTTAGGGGTTCTGGTTGTTCTGGTGATGGTTGCAGGGAGAGAGGCAGAGATGGGAGTGCCTGGGGCTGGTGCCCTGATGTACAGGGCTGCGCTGTCCCCGGTACCCCTCAAACCCCTCCCTGGGAGGGTGGACAGGGTTTTGGAGGGTCTCAAGCAGAAGGGGAAGCCAAATGCCTGGAGCAGAAAGGCCCATGGAGTGCCCTCATCCTACCCAAGGGCAGAGCCCCCCCCTGCCTGTATCCCACCCTTTATCAAATGATCCAGGGCTGGATTTGCCCCCTCTCTCCCAAAGCTGAGATGCCCCACGGGGTGTCGGATGGCTCCCATCCTGCCGGCCGGTGCCTGCCCTCCGGCTGTTGTGGCGAGGTGACAGTCGGAGCGGGATAGGAACGCACACGGGCTGCCTAGAAAACCACCACCACGTCTTTATTTGCTGTTTCACAACAGCCTGAAGTGTTTGCAGAAGGCTTGTCCTGGCCCAGTCGTGGGTCTGGGGTAGGGACTGGTTTGGACTGGACCCCAGGGAGGCTCTGCAGTGTGTGGCTGGGGGTGGCTATGGGCTGGGGGTGTGCTCCACGGAGTCTGGAAAGATGTCTGCGGGCAGGGGGCGGCTGCTGGGAGTCCTGCCTGGTCTGGGGGCTGCTCGGGGAGGGCTTGGCTGTGGTGTGCTTCGCTTGTGGTGGTGGTGGTGGGAGGGTGTGCAGGGCTGGGGGCACATGTACGTACGGGCTCTGCTGGGTGTCTCGGCAAAACGTGACTGTGAGTGCCCTTAAATCAGCAGAGACCCACCCCAGCTGCTCCTTTCCATCTCTGGGTGGGGGCACATGGCCCTGCAGCCCACCCAGGCTTGCCAGCACAGCCCCAGTTAAAGTGGAGACTGGGGGAATCGGTGCTTCCAGCAGGGCCAGGTGGGAGATTTCTGTCCCCAGCCCTGCGGGGCTGGGATGGGACCAGGCAGAACTCCTGGCTGGAAGGCAGACGTGGTAGAGGGAATAGCTGTAGCCAGGGCTGGCTGGGGAAGGTATATAGCTGTGGTGGGGATGGAGAGGGGTCACTGCCTCTTATCCACCCCCCTGCAGCCTCTCTCCAGCCCCCCCCCCCCCCCCAGCAGGGCTGGACTTGAGGGGGCTCAGCAGCCGCTGTTCCTGCGCATGAAGGCATGTCCTCGCACAGGATGCTGCATCTCGACGAAGGCCAGCTCCCCCACCGTCACCTCGCAGGGACCCAGCGCCTCGAAACCACACTTCTGGTAGAAGGGCACGAGGAAATCTTCGCACATGAGCAGGGCGCGCCGGGCGAAGGGCAGGCACCGCAGGTACTGCAGGTACCGCCACATAAGGATGGAGCCCTTGCCTTGCTGCCGAAAGGTGCGATGCACGGCCAGCACGTGGATGTGCACCGCCGTGCCCCGCGGCTTGTGCAGGGTCAGCGCCTCCTGCCGAGGGGGGAGCGGGGGTTAGTGTGACCGGGGGGGGTTCCTATCCTGCATGTCTCTTGGTTCCCCATCCCAGTGAACCAGGGTCCACGTCCTCCCCCAAAGGGAAAAGGGTCCTGGTGTCATTCCCCTTCACCTCCCCTCATCATCCTTGGAGGCTTTTTAAGTTTACGATGAACGTTGAGGGGTGTTACTTGGCGTATTTTTTTTAACAGCATCAGTGAAATTAATTAATGAGAAAGTTCATTTCCACCAGAGCAGCCCTGTAGCAGTTAGTCTCGGGAGAAGACTTGGTGAGGGGCCTCGGAGAGCTTCTCCTCATCCCCAGGCTCTGGCAGTGTCTCTCCCAGTGCGCAAACTGGGAAGAACAGGGTCCAGCTCTTACCTGGCTGAGCCTCTCCTGGTCCCAGAGGGAGCCGATGATGAATGCCACGAGCCGCCCTTCCTCAAACCAGCCAAGGGAGAGCTCCGGGCACAGGTTCAGAAAGTGACGGATCTCGTCCAGGTGGAGGGGACAGTCCCCGGAGACAGATATAAAGGCTGGAGGGGGACGGCAGTGAGTGCAGCGAGGGGAACCGAGGACACCCGGACCCAGAAAACCCCCCAGCACCGATGTAGTGGGGGGAAAGCAGGATGTGATGGGGAGAGATGGCATGTGTCCTGCTGCCTCCTTGGCCTAAAGGAGCTCTAAGGGACATGGGTGGTCCCAGGGAGCAGCTCCCCTCCTCCAGAGGCAGCCCCCCAGGGACCGGCTCCCCACTGCCATTGCTGATTCCAGGGCTACAGCAGCAGGTGCTGAGATGAACCCTCCTCCTGCCCGGCACCTACCCAGCTGCCCTTGCCCTTTGGAGAGGAGGGAGAAATGGGCCCGTGAGTCTGGGTGAGGGGAGCTGGGGATGAAGGGGATGGGGGACGTTGCTGGGGGTGCATCTCAAAGGGCCCCTCTGCAATAGGAGGCTGAGCATGGAGTCCATCCTCCCACCTTCCCCCTCTCCTCTCTGCTCACCTCTGGCAGGACTGTTTTGGGAGAGCTGCTCCCTATTTACCTGGTCCTGCTCCAGGATCACCTTCCACCATCCCCACCCCAGGCAACTGGGTAAGCTGGGGGCTGTAGTTCCCCACCTCCTTAATCATGGCTTCCCCTACCTCATTAAGGAGCTTGTGGTGGCCAGGCCACAAGTCATGGCCTCTGGCTCCCTCCCTCATCCTCCACGAGGGCATGCACGGGGGCTTTGCCACCACGGCGTGCCCCCAAGGAGCATGAGGGACCGGCAAAGGAAAGGGACGGGCATCTCCAGTCAATGCCACCAGACAGGACCTCCCCTGGGCAGCCCCTTACCTTCCCGCTCGATCTCAAACACGCTGATGGCATCCTCGGGGCTGAGGCAGCGAAACTCACTGGCGGGCAGCGTGTGGCGGCGCTGACCCCCGAGCGAGCTTCGGGGGGACCTCAGGTGAACCGGCTTCAGGAAAGGCAACGCGCTGAGCGCCGACATCCTCCTCCTTCTCCTTCTGCCTGGCTTCCCACCGCTCCCTCTGTTCGGGGCAGCCTCTGCCAGCTCCTGGCCCCGGCAGCGGCACGCTACCCTTTATTTCAACCAATCTCCTCCAGCACTCTTAGCTGCCGAAAATACCTGTTGGTCACGCACAAGATTAGGCTGCTTGCCACTCTTTTCCTGTACATATGTGTGTATATATATATATAGCAAATACCCGCCCACAGTGACCCCATTATCGGTCTGCTGTCGCTGCGAGCTGGGGCCAGTGCAGGAGCCTGGCACCAGCCGTGGGCTGTGGCAAACTTGTGGCCCCGGGGATGTGGGGGGCAAAAGCCCGGTGACCAGCTGCCAGCATCCAGGCGGTGGGACCGAGCAGGGAGAGGGGCTGTTAGAGAGGGGGCTGGGGGAGCAGGCATGGGGCTGAGCATCCTGGTCTGCCATCCTGCCCCGCATCTCCCGACCCAGCCCGTGGCAAAGCCAGGCAGCGGGACAGGCAGGAGAGCCCAGGGGCAAGTCTAGCCCCTGACCTGGGGACAGGCGGGGTGGGATGTGGCTGCCAGAAGCTGGGAGGCTGCAAAACAAGCATCTCTGAAAGCTCTGTGTGGTGTCGCATGGTTGTACGTGAGTAAGAGGTCAGTGCCGGGCCACCGTACACACACCCCCAGCACGGACACGTCAGGCAGCCAGATCTACCTCCCAGAGACAGCCCGAGCTGCTGGGATTTTCTCCCTTTTTCCGGCTCGCTTAGCGGGTAAGCGACACAGCTTAGCCCCCGTTGGGCTCTTAGGTCCCATCCACGCTCACAGATGTAGCTGGCATGGGTCAGTGGTGGGACAAGTAGGTGCCTGTGGCTGCAAACCTCAAGTGTCCTCCCAGGGTGAGGTGTCCCCAGGCTTTGTCCCTTGCCCTGGGTGCTTCAAGCAGCATGATCCCACCAGGCACAGCCCATCCTGGGACATGCCACCTGCGATGTGGGACCCCAGACCCCTCGGTTCCCCCAGGTGAGTCACCAGCACCCGAGCTCATCTGACAGTGCCCGTCCTGCACAGCCTGGCCAAATCCCTCAACCTGGATCAGAGCCTGTAGCTTCAATCTGCCTCTAGTTTCACGTGTGAGCGAACTAAGTTAATAAATCTGGAGGGAACCACAAACTGAGTGAATAACTTTGCTAAGCACATATGTCCCGCAGGCAGAAATAGTGGGAATTGCTCTCAGAGCTGTCCATCCATCCGTCCCTGCTCAGCCCAATATTCAAGCAATTGCAGCAAAGCCAGTACGAAGCCAGGTCATTTTTGATTATTGTTTGAGAGGTGCCGGCTCTCCCTACTAATTATAGGCTTGCCTCCAGCTAATAGGATTTATAGAAACAAAAGCATTACCAGCACAAACATTGTGCAGGGCAGAACCGGCACAAGCTGGGAATTTTCCATCCTGAAATGCCGAGGGCTGGGTGCCTGAAATGCCTGTTTTATCCAGTGCGAGGTGAGACAGCATGGTGTTCTGATTTATTTTCAATGAATTGCTGGTTTGGCAATGGATGTATATCTAAGGGATCTCGGGTCCATCACGGAGAGGGGGTTTCTTTGGCGGGGGAATTATTTTGCATCCCCAATGCTCATTCTAGTCACCAAGGACTAACTTAAATGGTGCTGGGAATGGGTGGTTCATGCTTCCAGAAACCATGTAGGAGGGAAGTAAAGGGGTGGCCGAGCTGGAGGGGAGAGCGGGGTGCTGGGGGGCTTGTAGTGTTTGTAAAGCTTATTATCAACTATTCTGGAACTCCTTATCCTGCTAATTGGATTAGGGACTCATCCACCTGGATAAATCCCAGAGCAGGCAAGAGGGTAGGCTCTGGGCACCTAGAAAATGCAACGGTGGTTTGATCCTGGGCAGTGCTGAGCACCTGGGGCAGGTTCTGGGGATGCTGCAGGATCAGGCCCGGGGATGGCAGGGCAGAGTGGCCAGCTGAGTATGGCCTTGGGTAAGGGTGGTGTTTCAGCTGCTGTGGGAATTAGGGAGCAGGATCATGGAATCATAGGATAGTTTGGGGTGGAAGGGACCATTAGAAGTCATCTAGTCCAACCCCTCTGCAATGAGCAGGGACATCCTCAACTAGATCAGGTTGCTGAGGGATGATAGCTACTGTTAAACAGTTTACTGTCCAAGAGCAAATCTTTATCCCAGATCATAAAAAGGCTGAAAAGGACTGAAGAGTGGAAAGTCTCTACAGGGACATCCACAGAGCTGGGGGGTTCAAGACCTCTTGTGCAAGCGGCTGCTCCATTCCCATTAGAGATAACTTGGAAAGGGGACTCAGATCCCTCTAGCTATTTTTAGAAATTTCTTGAGACCCCAACCAGCAACAGCCCGGAGCAGAAGTCGGTGATGGGGAAAGGCTGCTCCTTGGCTTGTTTTCCTTATATTATTTCGCCTCCGGCACTTTATTCCTGGCAAGCCAAGATATACAGCTGAGGGCTGATACATTTGTGTTTGTTTTCTGGAAATGAACTTCTTCCTTTGCTTCTCAACTCCCTGCAGATGCAAAGGTCTTCTGGGGTGGGGGAGATACATAGAGCCTGCAGAGCGCAGAGGAACCGGCCGTCCTCCCAGGCCCATCCCCAGAGCTGACCCCGGGCCCTGCCCAGCCAGGGGGGTACCAGCACTGCTCTTATGCCTGGGAAGCATCCCACCTGCAGAAGTGAAGGAAACTCGCCACAGCTCACAGAGTAAGTGAGAACCAGAGCGAGGAGGAAAGTCCTCTCTCCTTGGCTCAAGACATCTGTCTTCCAATGCTCCAGCACAGCCTTCTGTATATTGTTCAAGTCACTTATATCCTAGGCTAAATTTTGTTCTGTTAACTCCTTACCAGACCCACCTGAGATGAGCCCAATATATCTGTGTGTATGTAGCAGCATACCAAAAGTCCGCTCTGTAAGTTTTCCCCCCACTTTTGTTTGTGCACTAGAGATCAAAGCATCCGCATGGTCCACAGAGATGCTCGCATGTAAGTAAACAGGCAAGTCCGCAGTATCCCCCTAACAGCATCTTCTTATTACGTTATGAATGTGTGCCTGGACTTGGAGCTTGAATTTTTAAATGAGTTGGTAGTAAGGAGTTATTCACCCAGTTCTGAAGCCAAATATTCTTTGCGAAAGAGCTCAAGTTCTTCCCACACCCTGAACACGCAAGGTTTCAGTGAGAAGAGTCCCTACACCCAGGTTTTGATAGTATGTGTTGGAAGTGTAGGGATGGGACAGGGGTTGTGATGAGTCACGCTCTTTCCTCCACCAAAGTCACTTTTCAGGCAAGCTAAGCTGCATGCACCAACCTCCCTCCCCTCTGGCGCAATTCCCCCCCATTCTGGGATACTGGGGCTGGCAAGTCACAGTGGCCTCGGGACCACCAGCTGTCCCCAAGGCTGTTAGTACCACCGGGATGCAACAGAAACATGGGTGCTTACCGAATGGGGACCCCACGCCGCTCCTCTGCCTGCCTGGCTCCGGTGGTGCCGTCTTGCAGCTGGCAGGAGAGGAGGACCCGGGGTTTTGCCTCCCCTCCTCTGACTGCTGCACCCTCCACAGCCCCTGCTTATATATATTTGTTATTTATGGAGCACGTGATGACATCCTAAGGAGTTTATAACCCCGATGAAAGACAGGGAGAGGTGAGAGGCTTTAAGGTGACAGGCCAGAAAAAGGATCCCATCAGGCTTTTTTTTTTTCACCCCCCCCTGGCGTGACTGCCTGCAGAGGGATAAAGCATTTAGCTGATTGCTCTGTGCTGAGTCCCTGCTGCGAGCCGGGCAGGGAGAGCAGAGGACTTAGCTAGGAAAGGAGAGCGATGTACTGTGCCTGATCCAGACCTCTCTGATGGCACCGGGAGCCCATAGGAAGGTGAAGGCAGCCCTGGCGAGGGCAGATGAGCTTTCTTTGCAGCAAGGATGGGGCAGCTGCTGGTTGTGCCAGGCGTGATCATCGCTTGGGCTTGAGCAGTGGGGAGTTCCTCACGGGAATTGACTGGCTCCTTACAGAATGGGGGTCCAGACCTAAGGTTTCTGCGCCAAAGATCTTACTCCAAAGACCAAGCATCTCTCCCCTGTGCAGCCCTTGGTCCCTGGGAGCTATTGCATAAGATACTGGATAGGCAAAGCCAGCAATATTTGTTCCCATCAGGACATGTGTAATAAAAGAAGGATTATCCCAGGCATGAGCATGATGTTGGCATCATCATTATCATCATGAACCAGATGCAGCCCTGAAAGAAGCCTGGAGCAGGAGGCAGGGCTGGCCTTGCTCCACCAGAGATATTTCCAGAGGAGTTCACACCTGCTTTATTTTCCAGCCATGGGCAGAGTGACCTGGGGCTACACACTTATCTCTCTCTTCCAAGTTTTTTTCATGGATTTGAAACAGAAATACAACCCAGCAGCTTTCTGCTCTTCAGAAATGGCATTTCAGTGCAATTCCCAGCCATTACAACTGAGCCCAGCAGAGCAGAGGCTGGCCCGTGGCTGGAATAGTCAAGCAGGGATGCTGCTCTCGGTGCTGTTAACTGGGTCTGTCTCTCCCTGCTCCTGCAGACAGAGGGTCAAAAACTCCATTAAACTAGAACCACAGCAGTGTGCTGAGATTTACATATTTAGCAGCTCACTCAGCATCTTCAAAGAGCCCCAAGCTGTCACTCTGGCCCCACAGCCAGGCTGGTCCCTCTGTTGGGTTGCCTGATCAGGAAGATGGCAATTATTTCTGGGTAGGATTTGCAGCGAGGGGTGACACGTGGGAGGCAGATGAGTCACGACTCATCCCCTGCTCTGCCAGGACTTGGGAATGAAGTGACACACATGCAGCCCAGGGGCTCCTCAGCTGTGCCGCTCTCTGCCTCCATTCCCGCCGCCGCAGTCTCGGGTTATCCTGGCGCTCAGGGGGATTAAGCTGGTTTTGGTGGCTGCAGCCTTCACAGTCCCTTGGCCTCAAGGGGCAGGGTCTGCCATCACAGGGGACACAGGTGGCATCAGGGTCCTCCCCCGTGTGCCACCGTCAGGGAGGTTTCTCTCCCAAACACAGGTAATTACTCACGGAATTACCAAGCTGGACACTCTGCTTACATCCCTGTTTTACACCTTCTCCTGGTTTAACCAAGGGGATCCATGTACCCAAAGAGGGTGATGCTTTTCTCCTGGCAATAGCATAGCAGGGGTGGCAGCAGGGCTCTGCAGTTTGGCATCGCTGTGAGGTCAGCCGCGGGCTCTGATTTCATTCTCCCTTATCTCCTGCCTTTTCATCAGCTGCCGCAGACTGGCTCGTCATTGCTGTAACTGCACAGCAGGATGCAGCTCTTTGGACATACTCACTATTCTCAGTGCTTGTCAGGCTGGCTACCTGCTGCTTCTATCCCTTGGTGCTCCCCTCTCATGCCGCCAAGAGCAGTTCAAAATCACCAGCAGGTCCTGCGAAGCCAGCGTGCCTCCAGCCTCTTCGCTGGTGTGGGGCTTTCAGTGCGGCTTAGGAGCCTGCGAGCTGATGCTCTTTCGAAATAGCAATACACAGCTCTTAAGGATGGTGGCCAGAGCCCAGCCTCAGGCTCTAAATAGACCCTAGAGGGGCTGGTTCTGCTCTGTGCTCTGAAATGTTGAGAGAGATATATATATATACACATACAATATGCAAATATACATTTATGTGGATTTCCTCTGGCATATTCCTTTTGGCCCATCAGTGCAGCTGATGCTTTTTCCAGAAGGCCGCAGGGCTGACCTCCTCCGCAGAGTCACAGGGAGCTGGGGAAGAGAGGAAGAGATGCTACTTCACAGCTTATTTTGGATCCCAGCAATAGCCAGGGGAAACAGGCTTTGGACTCTGGCTTTGACCTCCACTAGATATACCTTTTAGATATATATGCTTTTGCAGGGCTGGTATATCTTGTCACTCCTCTACGTGGGCATCTGAGGAAAGAGTACAAACAGTTTGGGGTGACAGTTTCACCCATGTCTGCTTGACTGTGGCAGCCTCAACCAAAAGCAGGAGGCAGGGGGCAGGATGTGGCCAGGACCTGTTTTATCCCCTCCCTAGAGCATAGGCACTGGCAGTGATTAGCCTCCTTTCCTTCTCTCTGCAGGGCTGTGGTAGTTTGTAACTAGGTCACGGCCACTCATGACACAATCCCCAGGAGGAAGGAGGATGGGGTTCAGCGGGGGCTGCAGAGGCTCCTCTGGGAGGAGAGGGCCGGGCAGGTGGGAGGGGGCTCAGCAGAGGCAGCCCCCACCCTCTGATCCCAGACCTCCAGGTGGTTTAGATCCAGTTCTGACTTTGGGACGTGGCAGTTGGGTGAGTGTTGCTGGGGCATCCTGCTTCTTACAGGAGCTCTCCTCCCCCTGGTCCAGTCCTGGGACACTGCTGGTGGGACCCAGGGTGACCCCACGGAACTGGATGGGGACCGGATGCCATCTATGGAAAAGCCAAACCCTGCATCCCAGAGCAAGGCTGGGCCTGGACCAGCCCCGTCAGGGGATTTGTAAGGTCTTGGTCTCAGCGAAGAGGATGAGACAGAGTAGAGGAGGACTGCGCTTGCATCAAGTTTTACATGTACAAGGTGATGCCACTCTGAGGCCATTTGTGGGGCCGCCCAGAGGTGTTTGATCAGGGTGGCACAAGCAAGGAGGGAAAGGCCGGGTAATCCTGTGTGGGATGGGGGCACCGGGCACTGCTAGGGGCTCCTCTCGCAGGGGAGAGGCTTTCCCCTGGCCCCCCCGGCCTTGGGAGATTTGCTGCGCTCACCGAGACGGGACGAAAGATTGCCATAAGCTGCGTCACTTGCTAATATTTCTGTTCCCTGATGTGCTCGGGACACAGCAATTCCTGCTAAGCTGCCTGCACGATGGTGATAAACTCCCAGCCTGTCCCTGCGGGAAGGTCTGCAGCCGTTTCCCGGGAACCGAGCAGCAAGCTCTACTCGAACCGCTTTTTCTGAAGGCACCAGCTCTTCCGAGCAGCTGGCGGGGGGTGGTACAGGGACACGTGTGCCCCTGGGAAGCAGCAAAAGAAGCAAAATATCGGCAGGATCGGCCAAGGAGGAGCTGCACGGCAGAGCGGAGGGGAGCCCAGAGCTCTCCTGTCTCCGAGCGAGGAGCTGCCCAGACCGGCGGGCTGACCCTGTCTGCAAGCGCTGGGGCTGCCGAGCAAAGCTGCTGCTCCTCCGCTCCAACAAACCGGTGCCGTTCTCTCTCCCTCCCGCCGGGCCGGGAGACGCCCGGCCGGACCCTGCGCGGCTGCGGGAGGCGGCAGCCCACCAGGTGGCACCAGAGCCCCGCCGCAGCCCCGGTACTCCCCCCCCCCCCCCCCCCCCCGCCGGGCATCCTGGCACCCTGCGGGCACCCGGCATCCCCAGGGCATCCCCCGTACCCCCCGGGCATCCCCGGTACCCCCCGGGCACCTGGCAGCCCCCGGCATCTCCAGCACCCCCCGGGCATCCCTGGTATTTTGCGGGCGCTCGGCACCCTCCGGGCATCCCCGGTACCTTGCGGGTATCCCAGCACCTGACAGGCATCTCCAGAACCCTGTGGACACCCTGGCACCCTGTGGGTATCCCCAGTGGGCATCCTGGCACCTGGTGGGCATTCCAGTAGCCTGTGGGCACCTCAGCACCCAAGAGACATTTCCAACACCCAGCGGGCATCCTGGTACCCTGCAGGCATCCCCAGTATCTGGCAGGCACCCCAAAACCCTGTAGGTCTCCCGGCACCCTCTGGGCATCCAGGTACTCTGAGAGCATCCTGGCACCCAGCAGGCATCCCAACACCTGCCCCATAAGCCCTGGGCAAACATATCGTGTGAGAGATGCATCCAGCACCAGCCGGGTCCCAAGGAGGAAGGATGGGGCTTGCTTTTCACCAGTATCTCAACAGGGAGATACTGGTGCTCTAAGTTAGATCACACAGGCAGCTTGCTTGCAGGGAGGATGTTCTCCTGCAGAGTAAAGGCCATCACTTCCCCAAACAGCCTAACAGCAGGAATTGTCCCTAAACAGGGCTGGGGGGGCCGCTTGACTTGTCACTTTGTAGAAGTCCTGCGTGTTCAGACCTCCTGCTAAATCAGTCTCATTCTCCAAAAAAATCATGCATACATGTTTCTTGGGTTTGCCTTAGTATTTTGCAGGGTGGTCTGACTTGCTGAGGTCCCTCAGTGGAGATTGGCACAGCCTGCCGTGTTGAATGAGAGATGCTCCTTTCGACACCCAGGGACCATAATGCGCCCAAAGCACGTCAGTGGAGTGGCAGGCCAGGCCCCGGGCTGTTGTGTCCTGAAAAAGTGATGAGTTCTCCTTCAGTGCCACTTCCCGATGGAAGCACGCCAGAGCCCCAGCTGGGATCACAGTGCAAAAACACACCCGGCTCAACTCCTGCTAACAAGCAAACAGCCCTGACTTGTCCCCATTAAAATCCCCCTGCCGTGAGCCCGGCTGGTTGTATAATGTGATTGTTTGCATGGCTATTTGTGGCTACCTGAAACCCCACCGCTGCTCTTCAGTATGTAATTGCTCTGAAGAGGGACAGTTTCCATCTACACACATGATGATGCCCATTACGTGTATCTATATTTTATTAGTGGCTGTTATGATGCGCATTAAGGAGATGATGAGAAGCATCACCGTGCTGGATAAAGCTGTGCTTTGAAACCTTGAGAAGAACATGCCACCAATTCCAATGGAGCCAGAGGGCACCCTCTGCCCATCCCAAAGGTCTGATCCTGTTCCTACAAAGGCACAATTCTCCCTGGCTTCAGAGGGAGAGAGGTCAGCACCTTCTCCCCAGTTCCAGGTGGGCTGTCTGTATGCCCTGGGGAGACATGCCACATGCCCCACTCGAGCACAGTGATGGGCAGAGGGTGAAATCCTCGTGCTGGTGGCATTCATGTGCCGCCTTTCCACTCCCCACCTCCTTCGCTTTACAGAGGTCATGGCTTGCAGACGGAGGTCTGTACTCCCAGAGGCACGTCCCTGTAAACAGCTGTATAACCACGTAGCACTGAATGGATATTTAAACTGTCTTATTTTCCCACCCAATGGTCCCTTTTAGCTCTATTCTGTTCCTTATCCCTGAGGTCAATGCTGAGAAATGCTCCAGCAGGGAACCACATCAAAACGATACCCCTCTGATTAAAATGGTGATGTAGCAAGTGATTAAATGCTGGTGTGGAGGTCGGGCTGGCCCAGGGGAAGGCAGGCTCTGAGAATGCTTGCACCGCCTGCAGCTCCCTGATTCGGAGGCAGGATGGGAATAGTTTGTACTTCACCATCACTTACAGCATCCCGCTGCCCTGCCACCCAAACCTCAGGATAGCCCAGGAGACAGGCAGAGCTGAAGCACTGGCTGGCTCCCAGCGCATCCCTCACCCACTCACCACCCATCTGCCCCAGCCTCTTCCCAGCTGCTTCCCAGGGCTTAAGGGCCATTTGCAAGGTTGGAAAATCCCAGCAGGCCCAAGGGAAGGGTCCCTGCTCCTTCGTGGGGCGGTAGATCTTGAAGCTGAGCACCAGCAGACCTTTATTGTGGTTACTTTTCCTGAAAGGAAAAACCTTGGAAGGAGAACTGATAGCCAGCTGGTTGATCCAACTGAAGCAGAGCAGCCTTGTGTTTGTGGGAGGCAGAGGGCAAGAGGGCAAACACTGCTCCGCTGCTCCTGGGGTTGTTCCCACAACAAAACAAGTCAGGCTGAGGATTTCAGGCATTTTCCTGATATTCCAGCCAGCACTGCACTGGTGGGGAGATCTAGGGAGCGAATAGGCAGGATATCTTTGAGTAAAGGACAGGCAGCAAAGGCTGGTTTGGATTCCTTTAGCCCTTTGCCTGCCAGGGCAGCAAGACCCACTCAAGAAACCATTTCTGTTTCACAAATCCCTGCAGACCGAGGGAGGGGGGAAATCCCTTAGAGTCAAGGAAGGCAAATATTTGGCTCATTTGCACACCCTAACGAGGGCTTCTAGGAGCTATAAAAAGCAAGACCGGGCTTTGCTGTCGGCTGGAGAGCACCTCCCAGCAAAGGACAGAGCCTGGTGCCAGGGGGACCCCCACCTTGTGCCCGGGGTGGCCGTCTCGGCAGGGCAGGGAGGGCCTGCGTGGGGGTGAGGGGCAAGGGTGGGCTTTCTACCCCCTCCCCATGCAGATACCTGCAACTGGGTTGCAATGTCGAGGCTTTTTATAGTAGAGGCACACACGCTTCTGGAGCTGCTCCTGCTGAGCACCGGGGCTGGGGGCATCTCTGCTGGTGAGTGGGGGTCCGGGGATGATGCAGCGCAGCCCCCCGTGACTGGGGACCTGGGGGATGCAGCGCAGCCCCCCAAGACTGGGGACCCAGGGGGATTATTCTATGCAGCCCCCCATGAGTGGGGACCCAGGGGGATTATTCTATGCAGCCCCCCATGAGTGGGGACCCGGGGGATTATTCAATGCAGCCCCCCAAGCCTGGAGACCCGGGGTGGTGCAGTGCAGCCCCCCATGACTGGAGACTTGGGGTGATACAGTGCAGTCCTCCATGACTGGGGAGCCGGGGGATGATTCAGTGCATCCCCCCATTCCTGGAGACCCCGGGTGATGCAGCACAGACCCCCGTGCCCGTGGACCCGGGGGGATGCGCCTCAGCCCCCCCCCTCCCCCCACACCCCCCCCCCCCCCCCCGCGCAGTCCAGATCCGGACCCGTCGTCACGTCCCGCCCCGCCCGCGCGGTGGGCGTGCCGCGTCGGTGGGCGTGCCCCCGCCGGGCCCCGCCCCCGGGCCGTTACTTGCGCGCGGCCCGCGCCGCCTCTCCCCTCCCCCAGCCTGCGCCGGCGGCCGCGCGCTCTCCCGCTCTGCCCGGCGCCATGGCGGACCAGCCCGCTGAGGCGGCCCCGGCCCCGGTCCCCGCCGCCCCGGCCCCCCCCGCCGCCCTGCCCCTGCCGGCCCCGCCGGGCGGCTCGCAGCGGCTCCTCTTCTCCCACGACCTGGTGTCGGGCCGCTACCGCGGCTCGGTGCGGTTCGGCCTGGTGCGCCTCATCCACGGCGAGGATTCGGACTCGGAGGAGGAGGAGGGCGGACGCGGGACCGGCGGCGGCGGCGGCGGCGGCGGCGCCGCCAGCTCGGGAGGCTCCGAGTCGGGAGGGCCCGGGGCCGGCGGGGCGGAGGAGGGCCGCGCCAGCCCGCTGCGGCGGGGCTACGTGCGGGTGCAGTGGTACCCGGAGGGCATCAAGCAGCACGTCAAGGAGACCAAGGTAACCGGGGCGGCCTCGGGCTCCGCCGGCTCCCGCCGAGGCGGGGGCTGACCGCGGCCGGGCTCGGCCCCTGCGTCCGTGTGTCGTCGTCCGTCCCCGTCCCCCCCCTCCCGCTCCCGCCCCGGGGGGGGGGGGGGCGGCTCCGGCTGCAAGGCCGGGGCTCCGCCTTGGAGGCCTCCCGGGGCAGGGGCCTGCGCGGCCTGCAGGGCTGCCGGCCGGCTCCTTCGCTCCCTCCCCCGCGGGCTGCGGTGTTTGGCTGCTCCGGAGGCACCCGAGAGGGGGGTTATTGCTGCTTTTCCCCTCCTACCCCCCGTCCTTGCCCGCCGGTGGCGGCATGCAGCAGTCTGAGTGTGGGGTAAGGTGGACGGTGTCCTCCGGAGGTTGAAATCCTTTTCCCTTCCTTCGTCACGCTC
Organism: Astur gentilis; assembly: GCF_929443795.1. Classification (NCBI taxonomy): domain Eukaryota; kingdom Metazoa; phylum Chordata; class Aves; order Accipitriformes; family Accipitridae; genus Astur; species Astur gentilis. The sequence continues at coordinate 32,355,055 of NC_064889.1, forward strand.
CTTCTGGAAGCCCGGCGTGGATGCCGCTTGTGGCAAAGTACGGCTGTTTTGCTGGGGCGCTGGGATTTAAATGGCCTAAGGAGAGGCCTGCCTGTGAAGGTGGTTTGAGAGAGCTTCCAGACCCCTCTTGCTTGCTGGGGATGTGGGCTGGTATCTCTGCCTTTATTGGACAGTGTCGTCATCGCCTGTTTTAGGGGAGTCAACGGCCGAATGGGGAAACCTCGACTAGATAAAGATTTCGGCAGCCAGTAACCGTGGTTTGGATCTGCCCTTGTTTACGTGAGCGTTTGCCCCCCGCGGATGAGGCATACGTAAATCTGTGACCTCTTCATTATATCTGGAGAACCGCAAGGGGTAGATCTCTGTTAGAATATTCCCACTTCCCAAAGTTTGCCTGGCGTGGGGTATTGCACAGACTGACTGACAGTACGGAGACAAAAGCGAGCGAGGGGGCACTGTAATATAGCACAAAGGGGCCTGCGAGGAATGGGCGTTGCACCGAACAAAACAGGCGGCCTGCACTGTCCTTGCAGCAGAGCGGGTCTGAGTGCTCTTCTGGGGTGGCAGGCAAAAGCAGGAGGCTTCTGGTATGCTGTCTGCTTTGCTGTTTCAGAAATGGCCTCGAACACTGAAGGAGAGAGGGGAGACTGGGAGGAAGAAAGGTGTGTTGCAGTCCTACAGGCATCATCGGTAGGATTGCAAGTGCTAACAGAATGAGCTAAATTTAGGTGGTAGTGTCATTAGACACGTGACTGGTTGGAGATAAGGAAAATGAAAACAGCTATTCAGAAAAGATATTGCTGTGTGATGTATTTCTACCTTAAAAAAAAAAAGCCTTCTTTCTCTAAAGAACCACAATTCAATCACTGCTGCCTTGCAATAAAATCTTCGTGTACTGTTGCAGCAACAATTTGTCCCGAGTGTGCTTTTCAGCATCTAAACAAAGCCACCTCAATTTGGGTGAGTAAACACAGACATAGGAGTTGTTATTGGATTCCCAAATCCAGAAGTGTTAGCTTTGACTTTAGTCGCTTGGTAACTGCACCCTTTGCAGTGTTAGAAAAAGCTAGACTGGGGAGGATCAGAAATCAAAGACAGTTATGTAAATAAAAGGTCTGCCTGTCTTTCCTTTTCATGGTCCTCCTCGGGTGTAGGTGCCTTTACCACTTGGGTAATAGACCCTGTGGAGAAGTTTCCTAAGAGCTTGAGGAATTTAGGTGTACTTATATTGATTTTTCCATTTGAAAAGCTGCCCACTAACAAAATTGAGAGGCATTGTGTACGATCTGCGCTGCAGCTCAGGGTTACTAAAAACAAATCTGATGCCACTGGAAGTATGTTGTGGGACTAATCATTTAGTGGTTATAATCGTGTTTTTTAGCTGTCTGCTGACCCAACCCTTTTTGGGTTACACCAATGTGTGAGAACCAGCCAGGTAAGCCTGACGTGCTTGTCATTGTCCATGCTGGGAGGGGTGCAAACCATAGGCACCACGTGGTTGTCCTGGGCCTAAAGTTTGTTGGCTTTTGGGTGCTGTTGCCTGTTGTTATCTGCAGATACATCTTTTGGCTGTGACTCTGACTCTCTAGCATCTTTGGCTGCGAGATTCTTGTTTGATGTCATTAAAAATGTTAATGTGTCCTGGTTGCAGCTAAACCATGGATTCAAGAGGGTGCTTGTTGCACCCTTTTATTTCCTTTTATTACCTTTTAATTCCCCGAGTTCTTAATTCTGTAACAGGCAGAGGGTGAAGGTGCTCTGGGGCCAGGGCTTTCACTAGCCCCATCTTGTGCCATCGTGTGCCTGTTTTGTATGTTAAATCCTGCTTTCGTGTTGGAAGCTGGGTGCCTGTCTATCTCCTGTTTGTCCAGCACTTTAAGATCTATGAACCCTGGCCCATGTATTGGATAGACCAAATGTTGTAACCCAGGGAGAAATAAAGTTGTTGCAAATTTTGGGGACAGTGAAACAGCACATTTGGCTCCCAGTGCAAAGGTCAAAAGCAGCTTTCTGTACCCAACTCTAATCCTAGAGCTGTCCTGTCTTTTCTTTGAACTGTGGGCAGTTCGGTAAATTTTTTTCAGCTAAGGAGTAGATAGACTAGTCACTTCTACTGTTGCTTCTAGAAGTTCAATGCTTGCTGTTGCTCTTTCTTGTTGGAAATGGTAGGCAGACTGCGACTTAAACCCAAGCACATGATTACTGATGTTAATAAGTAATAGAAACTTTTTCTTGAAATAGAGCTAGCAGTTGGTACAAAGCCCCACTAGCTCCTCCAATAATAAGTGGTATATCTGAGCACATTCCTGCGTTTGATTCCTGTGTTGATAGTCATTAGCAGTATCATGACAATGATGTGAATAAAAGAAGGTCCAGGATTTCTTACCCTCAGGCTCCATGTGGTCCTCTCCTGCTTTCCATGACCACTTCCCCATTTAAAACACTGGGAAGTCGTTGTTGCTGCATGTTGTAAAACCTAAGCAGTCCTGGAAGGAGAAAGCTTCCCTTTCCAAATATGTTTGCCATCCATGTCTTGCCTGACCCAACAAACCTGAAGAGCAGTTCCTTTTGACTGGCTAAAGCCACCTCTCTTGTCTTCATGGTACTGTTTCAATGGTAGATGTAATTTGCAACTCAGGTTGTGAAAGTACTGTGAACTGGTGTGAGCACTTGATGCTTTTTTTTTTAACAAATTAGCAGGACTACTTGTGACCCAGCTGAATTTTAATTTCAGGTTTTCTCAGCTGTAGGTTAGCCTTCCTGCTGCACACTTTAGCTGCCTTTGGGAACTTTAAAAAAATGCTCAAATATATTAGATATTAGTAAGGCTTATAGGGTGCTTTAAAATGCTGCTACCCTTCCTCCTGCTCTCACCTGAAAGCCTCAGAGCTCTCTGCCATCTTTCATTTTCACAAAGCCTGTGCAAGGCAGATATGCCTCTTCTGCAGCTTTGGGAAACGGAAAGTGCAGGTGTTGTATTTCAGCACCTTATCTAAAGGCCTTCAGCTGGCCAGGCTGCAGAGTTCCCTGTCTCCTGCTCTGTGTCTGCCTCAGGGAGCGAATGCTTGTGCTAGTGTCTTGTTGTAATGCTGTGGTACACGCATGGTGCTGATTGATTTATGTGTAGGAAACCCTACAGGGCCCCAGGATTGCCTAAGAGTCAAGGTGTAATTTTTTAAAAAGTTTTTAGCAGCCTTTTGTTTTGTAAGGTCCAGAATACAACTTGGTTTGGGTGGCTCTCTTACTGTATTCAGCTTTGCTTTGGAAATGGATTCAAACTAACAGGGCTCCTCAGACATAATCCAGTGGCTGGTCAGCTTGTTTGCTGGAAATTATCTGATGTTATCTCCACAAGTCTCTATATGAATTCAACTTTGCTTCATCCCACGCAGCCCTTCTGTTCCTTTCTATCCTTCACTGCTATAATTTCTTGACCTCGAATATTGAGTCATGAATATAAGGTTGCAGGAGAAGTTTCTGAAGATGTTGCACTCGCACCATTTCAAGATTTTAATGAATATTTTATTTTGTGTCTGAATTCTGCCATGTAGTTACTGCTGTGTCCTGAACTTTTAAGTTGCGATTTTTCTATGCTCGTACTATAGGAGAAGGAAATACTTCCTCTTGCTGAAGGCCTGTTTTCCCTCTCTGTCCCTTCACAGCCACTCTCAGCCCTCACTGCTGGGACCCCAGCCCACCAGTGTGCACTGTTCAGATGTTAATCCTAGCTAGTGACCCTGTGGAACCTATGTGCAATTGAAGGATGAAAAAAAAGCCTTAAAAATCTTCCATCTTGAAACCTGACAAGGCATTTGCTGTCTGAAAGTGTGGTGATGCAGTGTGGGTACGTTGCAGCAGGTGAAGAGGGATAGCTCTGCTTTGCGTGGGCAGGGTCCTTTTCAGGAGGCATGAGGAAATGCTGGTCACAGTGCAGAATTCTAGTTTTGTTGCAGCACGCAAATTCCATGCCCATAAGCTATTAACACTGGCGTTTGTTGCATGAGGAAGTTGTATCTAACCCTCTTGCATCTGACATTTCAGTTAGTCTCCCAGAGGGGTTCTCTGAAACCACCTGATATTTGTAGCTGTTAGAGACAGGAGAAGAGAAAAGGCTTACTGGAATTTTTGTAGTTCTGTGTAAAATTGAACCACTTTAATAGGTGACCTTTCCATCCTGTGAGTATCCATTGCAAGGTTACGTACCTTTGAGTCGATTCCCCATTTTACTTTGATTTGTTTGGCTCTTGCAATAGAGACTTGGGGATCATCATTAATATTTTACTGCAAATGTGGAATCCTGCACAACTCGCGGTATGGAAATCTCACGAGTACTAAATAGTGTACACTATTACTGTATGGAGAGCTGTTTTGTGTACAGTGTGCAGAGTGAATTGATAATTCAGGAGTTGCAAGTGGCCACCTGGGCTAAGCAATTAATTATAACTATTCTAAATCTAGGCAGGAGTGTTATTTTTAAAATGGACGAAACCTCTCCCCAAGCAAGCAGTTTTTGTGACGCACTCTCTTCCAAGGTGCACTTGCTTTCAATGTGCTGGTATAGCTTAAAAAAAACCCAACTAAATTAGTAATGCTTTTAGGACTAGTAAACAAACTAATGTGCACTAAAAGCTTTAGAAGGAATCAATCAAAGCCCGTGACAGGCTTTGAAATACCTGTGTGAGTGAGGAATTTTGCTGCAGCTTTCTCATACAAGTTCTTCCTTTGCTGATGTGATGCAGCTCCAATGCAGATTTCTGCAAAGAAACAGCTTTAAGCAATTTTATGAAGTTACTTTTTTGGCCGAAGGTTCTTCACTGAAGGGCAGAAACTTTGACAGATGCTTTTTGGGGCAAGGTCTTGCTTGCTTGTGGCAGCTGTCCTCAGCTCCTCTCCTCTCTTCAGAGGAGAGATGCTGTTTTTAATGTTCGGCATCTGTGTTGGTGCTGGGAAATAATTGGTGTTTGCGAAGCTAAAAGCCTCTTCTCGTTTGACTGTTTAATTACTTGGGGGATTTCAAAGGCTCAGAAGGTGATGACACCTTCCTAAATGCTACTTAGGAAAAACCTGCCTCATTCTTTCCACTCTACTGTTACCTCCCACCATGAGCTGGGGTTTTGCCCAAATGGGTTGTTGTAAGCACAGGAGCTCATACTTTAATCTGAAATCTTTGCACTTGCTTTTGAGGTTGTCCATCCTGAGTTTCCTGGAACTGAGATGTGAGATGATGGATTGGCTTTCTTCTTTTTATGTAGTGCTCCAGAGCACTTGACCTGTAACTCAGTTCAGGCTCTACCCTGTGTTAGCTGTGTCCTGCTCCTGAGATCTTTAGACCTGTGGCAAGGTAGGAGAATGCTAACTCCATCTTCCAGAACAAGAAAAAAAAAACAACCCATAGAGAGACTCCATGGTAATGTTTGGGCTTTTTTCCATTTGCTGTTGGTTGGTAGGCTGCTAAATAGATGTGTGCATGTTTGTGTCTGAAACCAATATATATTCTAACTTGAATTTGTGAAGTTAAACTTCAGCAAAAGTGAGTTTCAGTTGATGGCAAGGTCCTGTGACTGGGTGGGGGATTTACTTTTGACAGATATGGGTAAGGTTTTTTTGTTTCTGAATGTTAAGTGTTTCTGGTAAGGGAGCAAGAGACTACGTGGGGGGTAGAGTGATAATGATTGTAAGGGGTGATTAGAAACATCAAATACTATGAAAAACGTGGTTTTGGCAGTAGAGGTGGTGGGGATTACTGATAACTGTAATGGCTGTGGTGCTTTCAGATGTGCCTGAGTTTCAAGTTGGCAGGTGTCCTTTTAGTTGTATTGCTCTTCTCAGCCTGTGCTGAATGAATTGCATGGAGGATCCTACGCCTGCAGTGGTAAGCCCGAGCACACACAGCCCAACTTCGTGCAGTTAGGTGTGTTGGGGGCTCGGCTGTGTTTCTCAGTAGAAAGCATCTCTTACTGTGCATTTCAGGATTATTCTTAACTACCTCATGCATTTGACTGGCAAAAAGAAAGATATGGAGTCATGTCTGCTGGGCTTTCTGCCCCAGCCTTTGGGGAGTGCTCGGAGCAGGCAATGGAAGTGGCCCAAGTGGGAACTGTGAATGTTTACTGGGCTGAAGTCTTCAGAGCGCAGTGTAGATGGAAACAAACATAACTGATGGTGGATGTGGACTTGATAACTGTATGTTGGATATGTGCTTGTGTGGGAGAGGTAAGGGGAAGTACAGGTGATGTTACATTTGTCTTTTGCCCTTAATTGTGTAGGGTTTAAAGCAACTTACTGGATAGATAGATCCAATAAGCACCTGCAGATGGAATTCCTCCCTCTTGCAGAATATGACATGTAGGTTGAGGCCAGAAACATGGGTTGAGAGTAGTCAGATTTTAAGGCTAAGAAATGTATACCTCTGTACACTAGACCTTGCTTTTTGGGTTGTTTTTTAAAGAAATGACATCACTTTTACGCTTTGTTCGTCCTTCTCCATCAATCAGGTGCACGTTGCACCAGAGAGGCTCTGTGACTGTGGAGAGGGTTGCAGGCAGTTCAGGTTATGGGGAAGACTTAAGCTCAATAGCATTGATGCTTGTATGCTGTGAGCTTAGAGTGTGCACCATGTATATGTTAGCCTGCTGGTCTAAACTTTTAACAAATGAATAGTTAGAGATGTGTGGAAGTGGTGTCTAGAGCAGTATCTTGATGAGATGGTAGTTTTGGGGTTTTGTTTTTGGATGTGCTTGCTCTGTTAGTTTCTGGCATGGGGTAGGAGGTTGTTTGGGTATTATAAGGGGAGGAAGTAGAAGCCAAGATACAAAATGCTTTTTGTGCATGTGTGCTGAGATCTTGAAAGTGGGACGTCGAGCTACATCTTAAATAATTTGCCCAGTTTTTCAAGGGATTTGAACAACCATCTCTCTCCCTGCTACGGATGTATGTTGGATGCTCTAGGTAGGTAGGCTTCTTTGTGTTTGCAAAGCTGATTTTTCTTCCCTGCTTTTGCCATTGTCTTTAAAATCATCACCTCTGTTTCTTTCCTCAACAGCTGGTGCTGTAACTCTTTGTGAAACAAATGGGCAGTGTGAAGGCTGTTGGTAGAAGGTGAGGCCAAGGACTAGCAACAAAGCAGGCTAGGAGAGGACAGGAGCACTCAGTATCTTACTGTAGCTTCCAGGCCAGGAAAAAATTTAATTCACAGGAGTAAATTTGAAACAAGGAAACCCTGCTCAGCTTGCATTTGCAGTGGTATCGCTTCACAGCCTCTGGTTACAGTCTCTTGAGTTGAAGAGAAACTGGGTAGCTATGCCCTTGGTCCATTAAGCAGCATTCATTTTGTACAATAAAATTTCAACAGCGGTACCATGTGGTTCTGTATTCAGCCCACATCAAAAGCAGCCTCAGTGGTATGTTCTTACCGCTGCCTTTAAAGCTATTAGCTTTTCTGCTTGTGAGGGAGGGGTTTGGAGACTGACAAGTGAAGAGGGCTATTTAATCACCAGCTGAAAAGATGAGGAGCTTAAGGCTTTTAACTGTGTTTCTTAGCCCAAAGCTGGGAGATCCTGGTGCATCATTCCTGTTGAAGTGACTGGGTACAGTTTTCATTCGTCAGGGGACGATGAACCTTCTGCTTAGTGAAATATGCTAATACTGAAAGAGCTGGAATTAGTTTCATCATGACTGATTTATTTTTTTACCTGCTTTTGAAAGGATATAACTTCTTTGAGAATAAAAGAATTTTGTGTATTAATCATTTTGGTTGTAAGAAATGGTGCTGCTTCTCTGCTGATAAGAATACTTAGTAAGTAGTACTTTTCTACTTCAAAGCATTTTCTGGGCTCTGATGTGGCAGTGCCTCCTTGGCTGTGCATGTTGGAAAGGTGACAAAAACTTTGCCCTCAGGTGATTCTGGGTAAGACAGTTGGCATCAGTGCTGCTAGGCCCTGGTGGTGTTTTCCTGGTGTGTGTTCAGTGCCTTTGCTATTTGACCCTTTCTGACCAGGGCTGGAGAGCATGAGCTGTCTGCTTGGTGGAAAAACTTTTGATGTTCCTCAGTGCAGTTATAGCTAGAGACTTCTGTCTGGGCAAATTATTCTCACCCGGAACCATAATACATTGGTTATTCAGCATATGTGTAAAATGGGATGTGTGGAAACTAGATGGCATACTGTATCTCTTGCTATTTGGGAACCAGAGTTTGATTTGATTTTACTCGTGATTAGCTAAACTGAGTAACCTAGCATTTTTAGAAGTTAGTTTAGGTATAAATTGAGTGAGCTGTGGGGTTTGCAAGGCTGGGTTAGAAATGTAGTCAGTGAAGAGCAGCCTAGATGTAGGCTGTTAACTTAGTTCATAGTGGTGTTTCTAGAATCAAGTGGGCGTTCCAGGCCTCTTGGCTCAAGATATTGTTAAGTAACTGGTCCTAGATCTCAGTCCCGTGAGGGTTGGTGGCAGCAGCTATGCTGAAATGCAGCTGGAGCTTGAGTAGCACTCTGATCGCCAAGGAGCCTTTGTATCTTCCTTCATCCAGCTTTATTCCACATGGCACTAAAATGGCCACTTTGGCTTTGCCTGCTGCTGTTAGAGGGGTTGGAGATCTCAGCCCCTGCAGTGTGGTGCTTGCTGCCCTTCCCAGCTGCTACCCATCTCAAGTCGCTGGTACTGCTGCTGGCCTCTGCCCTCACACCTTTGCTTTTCAGTATTTGAGGTGTGCGTGGAGCACTGCTTGATATTTTTGTTCCCAGTTGGTCAGATTTCCAGCAAGGCGCTATTTGTCCTTTGGCTTTGCCCTTCTGTCTGCTTTTGTAGATGAAAGTTGGGTTTTGTTGTTTTTTTTCCTTGGGAGGCAGGTTATGTATCTAATCCAAGTGAATAATTCTCATGACTATTGCAAGAAATATTCATGCTTCTGTTCAGCGTCTGAGTCCAGGTTCCTTGAAACAGCATTAGTCTTGAGACAAAATAGCCAGATTTTCTAAATTTAGAGTTACTACACAGTTGTGTAACTGGCTGGAAATGATACATAACCAACTGCCTCTTCGTATTTGTTTTGTCCTTGACACGTGTGACTTGTGTCAAAAGCCTTTTCTCTATCTTTGTGCAACAGGTTGTAAAAGTTGCTCTGGTTTCCCATGCTGAAGTACAATCTTGTCTTAGTGAATTGTCTGTGGGCTTGGGTTTAAAGCAGAAAATGGGAGCAGGGGAGAGGGAGGAATCTCCATCCTTCCTGGAAAACTTCAGGTTTTGTGGTTTTTAAAGTCTGCAGATGTGAATGATTCATTTTCTTCCTGTAAGAAGGTGGGCTGGCCAATGTTTCGGGTGTTTTCCATAGAGCTTGGGAAGCTCTTCCTAAGGAGGTGCAGTAGTATATAATGTTTCCTCCTTGGGGTATATTTAATGCAGCTTGTGATTGATGAACATAGACCTGAATTATCCTGACTGTGGAAGCTTTCTGAACTGGAGCAAACTTCACAGGATGAAGCAAGCTGCATCCTGGATGAAGCAAGTTGCTTCCTAGATATGCACCTCTGTATATTCCTGAAATACAAGAAAGAAGAGAGCCCCTTGCAGAATTACACAGCAGGGAAGGTGACCCTGCACAGGAAATACCAGAATTCTTGGCTGCTTATATTAAGAAGAAACTTCAGAATTTTTTAATACATTAATATTTTTATCAGCCTAATGTGTCAGCTGTCAATGTTTTGAGATCTCACTTTATGTGTAAAAATTAGACAATCAGATTCAGAGTGTGTTATTGGCTCAGTAACTACCTTTTCACCCAGAACGTCTGACCTGCGTAGCTGAATTGGCTTATTTGCCCTTTTGACTCTGGGGCTAGAAACTTCCTCTATTTAGTTTTGTGTGGTGTTGGGGATTGTGCTGGTACATGACAGAGGAATGTCTCATTTGGTTCACAAACGAAATCTGCCCTGTAATGATAAAGCAAAATGCTAAGTACAGGGTGACTTTAATAAAATGTGTGCCGGGCAGGAACTCCCTGTGACTCGTGTGAGCCCTCCAGGCTAGTACTAGCACGGACATCCTGAGCCATTCCCTGCTATCACTGCAGCAGCAGCCTGCTTGTGTATCCATCAGGGAAGGTCTGTCATAAAGAGTTAACCATTTACTTTGATTTCTTGAATTAGGAAGCTGTCCTAATCTTGATAAGCAAATCTGTAATTTCTAGCATAAATGTGCAAGCAGTTTACACCCATCTCTTGTAAAAATCAAACCTGGCTCCTAGATAGCTTCTTGTGTTTATAAATATGCTATTATATGAGGAAGCACAAACATTTTCTCCCTTTTCACCCTCAGACTGTATATCACTACTTTCCTTGCCAGATAGGATCTTTCCCTGCTCATCTTGCAGTCCTTGTCCACACCTCCTCCAGCTCACACAATGCTTTCTTGGTCAGAATTGGGTCTGACTGTCCTGATCGGCTTTGAGTACCTTGTTGAAAGGTATTAATGTTTCTTTCCTGAGGCTGCTTTTATCTGAGCTCAAGTGTTAGATGAAAACTTAACACTTCCCATATCAAGCACTTTTCATATTTCACAGGAGTATTACGTGATCTGCTCTCATATTTCTTGTTTTGTTGGGGATCTTAGAAGAAGATTAATAATTTATAGGAAGTAAATATCACAAATATGGTAATTGTTGTAGTCACTGTAATGCATGTGTAACTTCTTTAATTGGAGGAGCCTTTCTGGTTTTTTCCAGTGTTGACACTTTGAGCTTTGGAAGAAATCCAGGCTAAGTTCCTGGCTTCCTCTTAATTGTGGTGTCTGTATTTTTTTTCTATTCTCAGTAACATAATTTGGTACCAGATTGCCATCTATAGATACCGGTTACCATTTGGAATCTATCTGCTTTTGCACAATGGTTAAAATAATTGTGAGTTGACTTATGTCTTATGTTAGTGTAGTGAATGTGGCCTGACTGTGTGTTGCACTAACTCTGTGTATTCTACTGTTTAATTGGCATTCAGGTGCAAACACACAATGTGTATTCGCACCTAATGTTGTCTCTTTCACAGTGATGCTTTGGCTTCTTTTGTTTCTGCTCCAGCAGTTGCTTTCTCTTCACATTACCGCAGTCTCCCTGATTAGCATCTGTACAAGCATGCAAGCAAGGCAGTTTTGTAGAGAAAATACTCTTATCTGAGAACTCCCATAGCTGGCATACTTGCTGTAAAGTGAGCACTTGCTGCAAAAGCTTTTTTTTTTTCTTTAGTGGTTGTGGAGATGGTTGGAAACTGGTGGTGAGCCCTGTGTGTTGGGTTTGACAAACTGCATTTGACTTTCTTGGCCATGGTCAGTTGGGTAGGCCAGTCTCATCATCCACCCTACCTCTGATAGTTACTATTGAGTGTACTTTACTGCCAATGGTGACTGACATGAACCTTAACTTTCTCTTTGATAACTTAATTAATCTCTTCTAAACTGGCATTGATAAGTGTTTGCTGTCAGGAGGCCTGTGATGAGAAATGGAGGGACTGAAAAGATCAGCTTTTAAAGGTGGTGTTTGTAGGGCAGATTCCTGTCTCCTGCTTCTCTAAATGAGTGTTGTGCTCTTATGCTGCTAAGGGTGAGTGTGTGGAAGGGGCAAAAAACTCAGGGGGGAAAGCTCTTGCTTTCCAGAACTTTGAATCTTTACAACTGCTTAGTACTGTTTGGGCTAGCAAGCCATTTTGCAGAAGCTTTTATGAGCAATCTGAGGAGTCTGCTGTGCGGCTCCTATCTGCATCTCCTTGGTGCTGGAAGAATCATGTTGATGCGATGATGGCAGTGAACTGAACACCCGAGGAGCTGGAGAGTCTGTGATACTTGTTCTGGAAAGTAGCCTGAGAAGTCTTTATGAAATACTGTTTGTTCTGGTTAGCGCTGCTAACTTAGCTCGGCTACAGTTCAGTTCAGATTGTCTGCCTCTGATCTACAGTACTGGCAACACTTGAATGAAGGCTTAAAACAAAAGATCAAGCATTAGGCACAGAATGACATTCATAGCAGCATTGTCCAACCTGTATGTACTACTGAGTGTGGTAGAAAAGACACCAAATTGCAGTTCTTCAGTATTTGCTAGCTTGGCTTTAGCTCAGCTGGTGCCTGCTGTGCTGTAAGAGGATCAGGTGTGTTATTGCCACTGTAGACAAAAGTTTGTTGTGGTAGCAGGTCTTTTTTCATAGCTCTTTATTTCATTTTTATACCATTTTGCTGCTTCAGAGGCCCTTAACTGTTCATGACCTTTGATTAGGTTTAGTTTTCTGCCCACACCTCAAAGACCCTTTCTCCCCACCCATGTATCCTTATCTTTGCTGTTTTAATTTTTCTCTGGGAGTTATGTTACTCGAAACAATAGCGTGTTTGTTGTTCCTAAGATAGTGGTCCCTACCCTGCTCTGGATAGTGGCAGACCTGTCCAATGCTTTGCCTCCCCAGCTGGCAGGGCGTCCCTTTGCCCTCTCATTTTTCCAGTTTCATCAGAAAAAAATCCCTGGATGTTCTCAAAATGCTTAATTGATTAAGTATGACCTTCTAGTCTGGGAGTGTTGCATCTGAACTGAGGAGTGATGTTGACCTGGGTTTTTAGGTTTTTCTGCTAATGAATGATGCTGGTATGTGAGCTAAAAGGGCATTTTTTCCACTAAATTGCTTTAGGGTATTAGAAATGAAGCAGGATTATCTGTGTTCTGAAGAAGAGTAAAACAAAGGATGTTTATTATGTTCCCATGTGGAAATGAGGCTCCAGTAGGAACACTGCAAGGTTAGTATGTGCTATGTGCATAGCTAGTACTGCTACCAGCTTAGCCTTGTTCAAATGTTGCCTTTGAGTTTATCTTGCACTTTCAGGAAAAGAAGGCACCTGTCATGTTCAGCTATGCTGTGATTTAGCAAAGTGGCAAATCTCCATTAGAGCCCAGGAAGAGGAAGAGCATTTAATCATAAATGACAACATGTGGTCTGTGATTTGCACCCAGGCCTCAAGTGATGGGTGAAATTACTCTTCTTGACACACACCTTGCTATAAATAGCTATTTTAACTGGGGGCAGGTGCTACTGAAATGTCATTTGGGTGAAATCTGAGTGATGTGTTGAATGCATGTCTAAGCAGAGAGGCATTGTCTTGCTTTGTTGGATGTATTGAAAGCTGTGTATCTCTGCCAAGAGATGTTGTAATGGTGAGATAGCTATTCTCTTTGAAGTGTTTTGAAACTATTTTCTTGAATCATCTCGGTGCTCCATTCACAAAAGCTGCTGCTGTTGTGAAAATGTCACACTGATATGTATTGTTTTTATCCCACCCTACTCCCCCACCATGAGTGATTTTTTTATTTTTTTTTTATTTTTTAATTTTCTTTCAGGAAACTACACTTTTTCAGTTCCCTTCTTTTGTGCATATCACAAGGCGGGGGGGTTCCATTATTATGAAAAGAAGTGTTGTTTGAGTGCCCAGACTGTTGGTAACATCTAGCAATATGCTTTTTGGTGCAGTGTTCAAGTATCTTCACAATTCTCTTTTTATAATTGTCCTCTGAAAGAGTAAGCTATGGTGACTTCCCCATTGAAATATTTATCCATCACATGCTGTCTCTGCAGTATTGCTGTGGGACTAGGCTTCTGATGCTGAGGTTTTCTGCAAGAGGAAAATTGCAGTTTTTCTTGATCCATTCAACCCTGAAGTGTTACTTGAACTTTGTGGAGAGGTCTGTGATTGGTGTGTAGTAGGAGAAAAGTAGGATTCAATTGCAAATTTTACTTGCCTTTTTCATGATCACTTTCTGAGATTATGAACTCTACTGATCATCACTTACTCTTGAGATAAGAACAGCAGCTTCTTTTTAAACTTCATTGGCATCTTTTTTTTTAAAGCTACTGTATCAAAATAATCTTTGTTAGATGAAATAGATCTGGGACTTTCAAATTGTAGGCTTTGACTTTTAAGCCAACTTCTGATCTTTGGGCTGTTCCTGTTCAAAAGGTGTGTGACACTTAAATGCTTTAACACTGAGGTGCTTAGAGGCTTCAGGTGGTTTGACTGGAGTGTGCCTTTTTGCAGTTACCATTATTGCTTTATTAAGTGAGCAAGTAAGGTATTGGTAAAAATCTCTTAGAACCCAAAGCCTATGGAAGTTGTCTCTGTGTTGCCTTGCTTGTGACTGTCAAGGAGGCCTAGTGCTGATGCCTGCTGGTGATGTAATTGTGGTGACAATACAATCCTGAAAAGGTTCTGGAATGTGGCTGTGGCAGAAGACTCAAGCACTGATGGACAAGCATGTACCACCCCACTGTATAAATGATTTTTAGTAATTCCCATTTTTATGTTACCATCTCAGTCTAGGTTGCTGACCAGACTGAAAGCTAGGAAGAACTCTGAATTTGGGGCTGAAACAACATGTATGCTTTGTCTGTGGAAGACATGAGTGTGGTAAGAATATAGTTGGCAGCTCCATCCCAAGGGGCGCAGAAATCAGGGTGTAAGAGTTGTAGTTTCTTCAAAATTATTTCACCCAGGAAGGTGGCATTTGCCTCTTCTCTTAGGTTGAAAATGTAGATTTCTGATAGAACCGTATGGTTGTCTGCTATTCAGTTAATAATTTACTAATTATTGCAGTACTTCAATACAAAGCATCCATCAGTGCAACCCTTGCAGGCAGGGAATGGTTTCGGAGGGGACTTGTATTTCTGCTGGGGCTCTGCCACAGTTTGTGTTACTGCTGATCAGGTACACAGAAGGGGAGACCCTTCTTGTTATGTTTCAGCTTAAATATAAATGTTGGGTTAAGTTTCCCTAAAAATCTGGGGTTAAACTTTGCTTCTAACAGGTAAGTGTTCCACTATGAGCTCTTTGTAATTTTAGGTAGTTGTGAAAAGTAACCTTATCTTGTTCTAAGGTCTGAACATTGACAAAAATAAAGAGCTGAGATCAGCTTACAGTGTGCTTATTATATTCAGTGGCCCTCGAGGGTGTCATACAACAGGTTCCATAAAACCTCCTGCATGGATTTTCAGTGAGATTGGCTATTTCTTGTTGTATAGAGAGCAGTAGCTCTGTGGGCAGGCAGCCCCTCTTGGGTTGAAGCCTTTGGAAAATCTGCTTGTCCTGCCGCCTCCAGTTGCCTGGACTCCAGGCCAGAAGTAGTTAATGGCTTTGTACTCCCAGGTTATGCTTCTCTGTCTGAGATTTGAAAACAAAACTCTTAAAAATGGCAAGGGAAATGACAGTACTGCAAAGGGCTGTGGGAGGAAGATGAGCAGACTTTACCTCTTCATCCCTTGCCTCCTTGCTGAGACTGTCACGTGCTGGTAGAGTACAGCGTGAGAGTGCACACTTGCACAAAGCTGAGTTTGGCATCTTTGTCATTTCATGAAGTCTGGCACGTGGGATGGAGAAATGCAAGAAAAGGTCCAATGCTGAACAGCACCAGGAGCTTGAGAGGTGCCGGTGCTGCAGTGAGGGAGTAGGCTGTGGTAGGAGTGGTGCTGCTGGTGGTGGTGGTGGGTCCTGCCACAGTGTGAGGCTCGGGTCAGTCCTGTGGTAGGTAGCCTGGATCTGGATGGGGTCTGGCTGCCAGACCTGCCCTGACTGCTTGGCTTAGTGCAGGCAAGGCCCTTTTCACTAACATCCACCAGCCTGTGTCTCAGTAGAGCTGCACTTGGAAAGGAAAGGAGTTTATACCGTAACAAAGGAGAGGGTGTGCTTGTTTCCTTCCAGTTGGAGGGAACTGTAAGCCTGATCTCTCCTTAGTTTGTTCTGTTTGGGATGATGTGAACAAAAGGGAAAATCAGGGGATTTTTTTCATCGGTGCCTTTCTTACCATGCCCCGGTGATCTCATATCTGTTTAAATCTCAGACCTATTTCAGTGCAACATAATCCTTGTTGTTTTGTGATAGGTTATTGTATGCACATTCTCTGTGTGCCTCCTGATCTTAACTGCTTAGTATACCAAAACAGGAGTTATTTTTACTGCTGTCAGTATTGTTGAGCTTTGCAGTGTTGGGTGTATCCTGTTCTGCATCATGCATCAACAAAGCTAACAGCCTTCGGAGGTATTGGGGGTCTTTATTGCTGATGGTGGTGGAGAGGGCAGAAAAATGATGTGGTTTAGCTTGTAAAAGCTATTGTTTTTTTAAATATCTAAAATGGATACGGGATTAAAAAAGTGTAAATCTGAAACACATCCTAATGGGGAGAATGCGTTGATCAAATTAATGTTTGCCAGAGGCTGTGGCATGAGGTGTGTTACTCTGCTTTTTCTAGCCCTTCTCAGTTCCTTGTTGCAGCCCTGACATCTTCAGAGTGAGCTGTTGTCCCTGTAGCCTGATGCCCTACAGGCAGGCTGTGTCCATGTCTGTGGTGTGCCTTGGGGGAAGCCCTGAGCAGCTCAGGCTAGAGCCCTGAGGGATGGGCCTGTCTCCCTGGACATGCTGTCCCAGAGCAGCTTTGTACAAATGCCTTCTCTTTTGAGCCTTCTGTGGTCCCTTTCTGGTTTTGGGGGGTTTTCGTAGGGTGGGTTTGGGGGGGTGTGAGTTTTGGAGGGTTGTTTTTGGCTGGTTCTGCTTTAGTAGAGAGGAGAGGCTGTATCTTAGAAGCAGTTGGAATTTCCCAAAACTTTTGGGAAACAAGGGTAAGATGTAATCCTTACACGTGGGTTTCTGTTTCTTTTTTGTATTTTAATGCAACTGGTGAGTCTATGTATATATTCTCTTTACTAATGGCTTGTAGGCTCCTTTCCTGTGGAGACAAGAGTCAAGGTTGCTGATTGCCCCACAGACTCCTGATTTTTTTGTCTTCCTCCTGAAACTTGATCTTGACTGCAGTTTCACCAGGAGACAGTCCCTTGCACAACAAGGTAAAGCACCTGGCCAGGCTTATTGGGGACATGTGGAGGCTTTGGTGTTCATTGATCCCAGTGGTCTCTAGAGTGGAGTATGCTGGCCAGATCAGGCTGCAGATACTGCCTGCCCTTATTTGAACTTGATAGCTTTTTTTTACCACTCTCTCCTGGAGCTTCTGTAAGCTGTGTTTTATCTGAAGAGACATGAGGCTGCTCCATCCATCCTTGTTGAACCCTGAAAAAATACCAGAGCTGATTAGAGGCACATTTCCTCTGGAGATGGGCCTTCTTCGAGCAAAGGAATGTAGGTCATGGTTAAGTATGTAAAATGAAAAAAGACTCCATTGTAATGGCAGCATTTCACCTAGATAATGCAGTGAGGTCCTCGCACTAACAGAAAACCTGTTCTTACATATACGCTATTTAATATGACTCATTAAGCAAACCTAATTAACTAGCAGCTTCAGCCCTACTAAATGCCATGGCATATGTGATTCTTAAGGCTATAGGGCTGGCATCCTGACCAGTGCACCCTCCTGTCTGACCTCTGTCCAAATCGGTATTCTCAGCCTTCAGTGCCCAAGGCAAGGGTAAAGGAGGAAAGCAGCGAGGTGTGAGGCACTGTTAAGTACCTGATAGCATAAAAGTAACGTTGTATACATGGCTGGCTGAGCCAGGCACAGTAGCTGCGGGGTAATGAGAAATGAATCCAGACCGATGAATTAAGTGGGGTGGAAGCTGGCTCTGTGCAGAGAAGGGGTTGCTCTGTGTTCACTGCATGAATCTGTTGCAAAGGTGCATGTCGTAACATGCAGGAGATCTCCTAATGCACACCTGATAAGGGGTGTATAAAAAAAAATCTGACAGAAAGACAACAAATGCTGGTGGTTATATTATGCAGATGTTCACGGTTGAGGACCTTTCACTACAGGTGCTTTCTGGATTTTTTTTAGTTTGTGATAAGAACACTGTCATTTCATATTCATAGCAAGAGTATCCCTTTTGTTGCTTTTTCTGTATACCCAACACACTTTTTAATCTTGACAGTAACTTGAGTACATGAGTATATACTTGAGTACATGCAGAGTGTACACCTTCAAATGGAGAAGTGCCATATTCTTGGGTTATTATTGTCCACTATTTAAGAGTGCACTTGATTTTTCACAGCTACCATGTTCAACCCCAGTGTTTCAGTGGCTGATGACACAGTATCTTTGCATATGCATAGCCTGCAAAGCTGGGGAATCTTTTTCAAGTAAAAATCACTGTTGTAAGCTTAGGAGCATCCTGGTAGTGGCTGGTCTGACTTGGTTTGAGTGACTGCTGCAGGTTACTCATCCTATTTGGGACCCTGCCAGACCTGAGGAGTATTACAGTGGCAGTTAATGAGCAGGGGCAGTTTTAAGGAAGAACCTAGTTTGTATGTTTAAGTAGGAACAACAGGCCATATAATGCAGCCTAAGGCTTATCAGCCCATGGACTCTTACCAGACCATGGCTGGGGCTGAGCACCTTGGAGCAGTTCTGCTTACGGTTGTACTAATGCTGTTCAGTTCATGTCATGTGGCTTTTCAGTGACTCCGAAATCTGCTGTCCAGTCATTACTTTCCACAGTCACAGGCCTGCAGCTTTGTCCCCCTTTCAAGGGTTTGCAGGACTGTCCTCACCATGGCATTTTGGCAGTGCTCATTAAAAGCAGAGTTCAGTTAACCTCCATTTTGCTGGAAGCAGGAGGCAGAGCACTGCTCCAGCTGTCAGGGAAGCAAAACTCTCTAAATCATCTTGCAAGGGTATTTTTATAGTGTTTGCAAACCTACTCTAACTGTGTTTATGGCTCAATGTTTCACTGGGGTTGCATGGGCTGAAATCCCTCTATTATAACTGAAGTCATTAAAGCAAAGAACATGTTATGTATATGGCACATAACAGAGTCTGATGTTAAAGCAAAATGTGCACTTTCCTACTGGTTATGTGTGTAACAATATATCCTCAAAAAAAGGTCATTTTAGGAAGTAGGCATCAAGTGAATTACAGTTCCAGGAAATATGGGGCTCCTTGTCAAGGATAACTGACTTGGTTTAAGAAGGGAAAATGTATTTTGCAGACGGGGCTATTGATTAGTTGTTCACCAGACTGTTTTTATTCTTTGGTGTGTAGATGCAAAAGCATCCAGATGTACAAAGCATACATTTGGAGTCATGCCACTGTAGGGACAGGGATCAGTGGCTTTGTAATTGATTAGCTGCATCATTTGTCCTTTGTATTTTTTCTTCTTGGTTAAGATATTCCCAAGAGGCTGTTAGCACAGGTATAATGCAAGACTCAGTATCACATCAGTGCTAAAAATCTAGTGCCTTTCTGCTCTGAAAGGCGAATGTTTTTTTAAAGGCGGGGGGTGGGGGGTGGGGAGGAAGTCTCACTGACTAGCTGTGTGTCTGTTTGGAAGCAGAACTGCTGACTTCAGGCAAACAGGCTTTTACTGCTTTTTGCTCATGCTGTCTAGAGTGAGCCCTTAGTCCTCTAAGGGCATCCTCAGCAGAGCTACTTACATGCAGTCAGGTTACATCTGAGAGAGTTCATGGAGGCATTGAAGATGCTTAAGATGAAAGACCTCAGCTCATCTCAGACCTTAGGCTGAACTAGCAGGTCTGAGGGAGGGGAACAAATGTACTTTATAAGTGTGGAATATTTGTCAGAGCTGCTGAGTCAAATGGGACATCCCCCAATGCCATTTTAGCATCTTTTCTAACCAGATCTGCATTGAATATCTTGCAGGTGATATTACTATCTGACGTTTTGTCATATTAGGTCAGAAAGAGAACAGAGACACATTCCTGTGTTCCTGCTGAAGGTGTACAAATTCAGAGAGGGCTTTTTAAAAGACCTGCTAGGAGCAGCCTGCTGATCTATATGCAGAGGTGAGGCATGCAGCAAAGCACCCCTTAAAACAATTTTAAACCCCAGTTATGAAAATTCTGAGACTTTAGTCTTTGGCATTTATGGGAAGATAGTCAGCTCCAAGGTGAGTTCTGTTAACAGTCAATCTCCCCTTGCTTGCCTGTAAGAGGTGACCTTTTAGAAATGTTTTTAGTGAAAGGGTAGTTCCAGGTTTCTCTGAGACACTTCTCTCTTTAAAAAATGGAAGATTTCAGTTTCCTGGTTGGCCTAGAAGTGTGTTACTCCCCTGGGGACACTTCTGATGCTGGGTCTCCTAAATGCCTAAGCCATTTTTGAAAACTGGATTTGAGGATCTTGGGAAATGTTTTTTCCCAGTAATTTGTGATTGCTGTACAGCTCTTGGGCTGTGTTGTGCTGTAAAGCATGTGTGGAGTTGAGGAGCATAAAGATGTACTCCTGCAAGTTTACTGTTATCTGTATGCTATGTCCAGAGGAAAACAAGGCAGGCAAGGATTAATGTAGGTATGAAGGATTTTGCCCTTAAAACCTGTGTACAGGTTGGTGCTTAATAATCTAACTTCAGCAGGTTTAGAATGGGAACTGTGTGTACTTTATACAAAACCAGGGAACATCTGGCTTTATTGCTCCTCTGGTTTCTATGCCATTGCTATAAGTGTTTATTTACACCATTGGCTCTGTGACTTCTGTGAGCCATCTATATATGTGCTTTTTGGTTGCTCATTTGTCAAGGAAGGGGCAGGGGGAGAAGGGATTCCCTGAGCTATAATCTTGAATTACTGTCACATCAAATGTGCTGCTGAATAACTGGATGGATACCCGCAGAGTAATGCAGAGAGGAGAGTGGTGTTTCCATGCATATGTTGCATATTCTCATGTTCTGCTGGGCAAATGCTGTATTGTCTTAGGTTGCTGGCACAAATCAGGAGAGCTTATGATAAATGGTTTAGAAGTCAGCCTAGAAAACACCTGAAGGCAAAATCATATAGTAGTGTTGTATGATAGCACTGATGGGTTTTAAATATGATGTTGAAAGCTTTGTGCTCTGGCTGAGATGGTAAGGAAGAAGTCAGTCCGCTAGACTTACCTGTGCCGGGGGGGGGGGGGGGGGGGGGGGGGGGGTGTGGAACGGGATGACAATGCTTTGCTCAAGGAGTATTAAGTCAGACTCTGAAGGGCTTTTACACTTCTGTCCCTATTGCATCATTGCTGTCACCAGTCCTGGTGAGATTGTCTCAGAGTTATTGATGGGAATTGAAGGTTGGTTTCTTTTGTATTATAGGATGCACAAACAGGAGGCAATGAATTAAACCTGCTCTGGCTGGGAGATGTTTTAGTCTTCCCCCAGCCATTCCACAAGTGTGGTGAACTTACCCCTTGAATAAAAGGCATGTAACAGTGCAGGGGTTGCAGAAATTCAGTTGTTAAATAACTGGTCTTCTGTAGCCTGCTATATGGATTCAGTAGGGGCTGTTCCTTCTTTTTGTAATGGCCAATACAGCTTTTATGTATGGGGGGGATAATTGAAACTCTTTCATTGAATAGAAAATGCAGCTGAGGTTTTTTGGGCAATGATGCAATTGTGCTGCATTGTCCCAGTAGCATTCACACACTCTCTTCTGCAGTGTGAGCTGGGGGAGTGGCTTTGCTGTTTATCAGAAATAAATGCATGCACGGGGTACTGTCACTGAATTTTGGGTGGATTCTCTGTCGCATTCCAGAGGTTGCTTGAACTGGTTGTAAAGGCTCTGATTTATTTTTTTTTTTAAACCACTATCTGACTTTACTGTGAATACAGCTGGTTCAGAAGGCATGTTATTTAACATAAAGCCTTTGCAGAACACTTCCTATGGCTTGCAGCTACCGTTAGCCATTGTACCTCTTAAAACAGTGCTTGCCTTCACTCTGTGTGAGGAGGGGCTGGAGAGATGACCCTAGACCTCTGCCCTGGCTGTGTCCTGATGAGACAGCGGTGATGCTGGTTTCCTCGTGAGCTAAATTTGAGAGTTCCCCTGAGCAATTTTAATCACTAGCCATGGAAAATGCCCCGATCTCCAGCCTGAGGATTCTGTATTTCCTAGCTAAGCTAGCAAATTTACCCAGGTCCTGATCAGCTTCACTGAATTCACTGCTCTGCCTCTTCTTGGGCTTCAGACAGCCTGTCTGTGCAGCATTCCTCATATGTAGCAGAGCAGTAAGGCACTGCAGTGTGCTTGGGGAGTGTGTTCTGCATGTGAGATCAACCAAGAATATTTCTCCAGGGGGATGCTCTCATTTCAGAGCACGCATGAAACTTGGAGAAGCTACAAGAGAGACCGGTCAGCCCCATGCACCCGCTGCCCAGGACCGACTTGGCAACATAGCATGACACAGCATTTGCTGTGCTTACAGCTACAGCTATTTATACATCGCCTTTCAGTGTTATTTTGTCTCCTCTAGGAGATTCTGTGCTTGATAAAATAATCCTGCTTAAGTTTATTAAATTTGCTACAGTTCCTAGACCTAGATGAATGTTTTGGCTCTTTGGCAGTGCTGTACATCCAGGTCCAAACATGGCTGAATGTGAGGGAATTTCATTGTTAAGGTATGTCTGGATTCAGTCCCTAAAGTGATTTTACCTGCAGACTGGACTTGCATTGGGTCTTATGTGTGAACCAAAACTGGCATGCTAGGGATTTAAGGATAATAGGCTAATATCTTCCCTCTCTCCTAGAAGAGAAAATTGCAGCAATTGTGAAAGATTACTGTGTGTGTTTGGGGGAAGGGACTCCTGTGAGGGTGGTTGTGGAGGCTCTGGGTGAAAGAAAGGGAAAGAAGAGTGGGCTGTATTACACTAACCATCCTGTGTCAACCTCCTACGTTCGGGTGTCGCATGGCTGACATCCTATCAAAGAGCTCTGGCTGTGTCCAGAATTTTAAGTAGCTTTATAAATAGTGTTGCTCAAACTGCCTGTGTGTGCAGAGACTGTGAACGACTGGGGTAGACCAAAATATTATTGGTTTAGTTTTTGAACCAGTCCAAAAACTGGAGCAAGAAAGAATAGAAACCTGAAGTATAGAAACACCCATGGGTTACCTTCCTCTGCAATGCAAAGCACACATCTTGGGTGGGGTGTCTGTTAGAGAGGTAGCATTGCTGGAGATTGCAGGCTGCAATGCTCACAAAGCACAAATATATGAATCCTGTTAAGGCATCTTAAACCATTCTTTCTCTCCTATTTGCGTACCATCTTAAAGCTACTTGCAGGTTATGCTGTCTCTGAATAATTGCAAACAATTAGAAGCTAATTTAAATGGCTGGTTTGTATTCACAGCAGCAGCATATGAGCTAACCAGCTGGAAAGCAGACACGGTGATTTTCTGTTAATATGTCTCCCTCTTGTTCCCTGGCAGTTTTTGCAAGGTGGATTTTTGCTGTGGGCTAATAAGGAGTTCCTCTTGCACGCTGAATGCAAGGGGAGAGGGGATGCTTCTTCGCTCTCTAGAACAGAGTTACCACCAACCTAGCAGAGCCCAGTTTTGGTTCAGCAGAAGAGTCCTCCCTGGTTTGCTCCAGGAATGGAGCAAAGGAATATTTTTCATGGATACACTTTTTATTCCTACTCCCAAGGGTGCAGAAAGGTGCAGTGCACTTATTGTGGCTCAGGAGTGAATTGGTCACCAACAGTCACACAGATTTCCTTGCAGCATCCTTTTCATCCTCTGGAAAGGCAGATGGATTTTTGAGCAGCCCCACTCTTTCCTCCAGGCCTGGCAATGTGCTGCAAATGCTGCTCAGAGCGGTGAGTGACTAATTTCTACACTGCTGATGCTGTCCAGATGGCAACCCCAGCGTGGTCCAGCAAGAAGGTGGAAAACCTGTTGCATAATAACTGCTGTCTTCCTCCAAAGGCAACAATTTGAGGAATCCTTTTGCTTCAGGTAAAGGAAAGAGCTACTGGACAGACTCTTCTTGCACACAGGCAGGAACACAGCTTAATTGGCAAGCTAAAACAGCAGGCTGTTGGGAATCCCAGGAATCAAGACTGGTGGCTGAAATGGGCTCCTTCTCTCTCCCCGTCACACTGGTCGGTGTTAGCATCCAGGTGAGCTTCTCCTTAGGGAATTCTCTTCTTAGCAGTCAAATGCATCTCACTTAGACCTCGTTAGACACTGCCAAAAAGATCAGCACAAGCATTGCTTTCATCCTGAATGGTTAGGTATTCACCAAGGTTTTCACAGCCATCCACTTAGGCCCTGTTTGAACTGGGCATCTCTTGACAAGCTGGGCTTGGGTGTCTGTAGAGGCTTTGTGCTCTTCATGGCTGTTTTCTTCTTGGAGATTGCTAGCCCTGACCTGTGTTTCAGGTGAGGCTTTGCTGAGGGAGTGTTGAGACAGCCTGTCTGCAAGCAGTGGTGGCTGACGTATAGGCAAAATGTTGTCTACTTTTCTGCTTACTGCATCCAACCAGCTTCTCCTGTGTCTTTAACTGCAGTCTTATGTGGGTTTTTTCAGGTAACAGTGCCATCTGGTGCTAGAGCATTGCTCTTTATGAAGCTTTTCTCAAATTCTTAGGTAGAGGTAGTAGGACAGTATTGCTTTTAATCAGCCATCTTACTATAAGAAAATGGGAGGAGGGGTGTCCTGTAATAATCTGTGCTGTTGAGACATTGCACCTGGACGAGATCCTTTAGGCCTGTCTTGTCTTTTCTATTAAACAACTGATTTTCCCAGAACTGCTCTACCCAGAAAACTGGGTATATGAAGCAAGAAGTATAAACACTGAGAAGGGGGATCTTATCTTTTACAATAAACTGCTGCTGAGAAGAAAAATCCTATGTTAAGATTAAATCCTGTCATTAGGGTCATCTTTGAAAGATTCACTATAGGAGTCTAAGTGGCTTACTGCTAGACTTACTAGTCAGTAAATTTTCTCTTACAAGATCTTTCCATATTTTCTAGTAGGAGCCATGTGTTTTTAAACTTTAGCCTTCCATATCTTTATGCTGAGCATAGTTATCATGTTCATTCTTTCTGAACTATTTTTCAGGTCTCCTCAAAGGTTTTGTAAACCTTTTGGCACACACAGGGTTTGCTTTGCATTCCCAGATAGAAAGACCTCGTTACTGGTTGATGTGAGTATATGGGATATAAGCCTGTTTGAACAAATAATTCAGCAGCTCTTGATGACAAGGTTGGACAAAGTCAAACTTTTCTGTAACTCTTTTCCCAATTGCACTGAAGATCATTCTTGCCCGTTGAGTCTAGATAACTCAGTAGGCTGTTGAGGTCCTCTTTCTTCAAGCCAGAGCTGGCACTTTAGGTACCAGGCTGTCTTTTTCTGGTTTATCCCTTCTTCAGGCATCTAACCCAGGCTCACATGTGAGTGTGTTCTTTGTTGCTGCATTCCTCTTGTGATGAGTGGTGGTGCTCAACTTTTACACACATGAGATAGAAATGTGAGACTAAGGGTGCTGAAAAGCTGAGAGTTGCTGTTTCTGGTTATAGGTGGGATTCACCTTCCAAGCAAAGTGGAGAGCAAAGGTGGATTTGCACAGCTCTCCTTGTTCTACCTCCAAGATCCTCCTCTCTCCCAACTGCGTTGCTGCATTTGCTGAGAAATGCTCCCAAACCTACTTCTTTTCCTTTAAATAACAACTCAGTAACCTTCCTGTTGTCTTGTCTTCCTTCACTTGAATTACTGCCTTGTACTTTGTCTTCATTTTTAGATTGATGTGTTCACCAGGCCAGGGAATCTTTCTTGCAGTGTTTTCAAAAATGGCATGTAAATTTGCAGAGCTACAGAAGTGATTTGTTGCCAGTATAATAAATAATGCTTGACAGTCCTGGAGAAGGAAAACCCAAGTAAAAGATTTACTTTTGCTAAGCAGAAGATTTATGTTAAAGCCAGATTCCCCTGTTCCAAAGCACAGCATTTACCCACATTATAATTAAACTGAACTTCTGTTGCATCCAATGATTTGTTCAGACTTTTTAGCCAAATTCCACTTCTTGGAAAAGGATAGTAGAGCCTTTCAGTGTCTCTTCTGCCAGAAGGCTCAAAGGTGATATTTGTTGGGGGGGGTGGGTAAGAAGATGCTGCAGCATATGGCTGTGAGTGAAGGACCAGAACTGTGCTGCGGAAGGAGTTTTGTACTTACAGAGGATGGAATGATATTCTGCCACCAAAGAACTTTACTACCCAAAAATAATGGTGAGGGTTAAAAAAAAAACCAAACAAAAAAAACCCACACCAGGTAGGGTGATCAGAAATGCAGACAGGGACAAAAGTAGCTACAAGTCTGCTGCAAGTAGATGTGTAGATAGAGGAGGCTCAGGAAACTTCAGCTTGAAGTTGGAAAGAACTCAGCTGAGTCGCACAACTTCAGGTTTCTGTGTCTCTATAATATGTCATAAAGACAAATTAAAGAGCTGTCAGTTTGTCTTATGAGAGCTGCAGGTCCCTGCGGAGGCTTGCTCTGTTGGGAGACTATAAGAACTAATGACACAGCTGGATTTTGAAGCTGCCTGTGTAACAAGCCTTCCTGCACTGCTAGCAGTGCTGAAAGAAAACAGTGGTGTGGAGCCAATGATTTGATTCTCATTTTTCAGATTGCCTGATCTCCTGTGTGTGTTGCAAAGGCTTCCCTCCTCTGCTGCCTTTCATGCAGTCATTTGCCGGGTGTTTCCTAAATGACTCTTCAGAAGACTTGCAGGTGCTGCCTGTCTGGCAGTCCAGTAAACAATTGGTGTGTAATTTGATAAAAATTCATGTTGCTTTAGTACAGGGGCCTTTAAAGTTGTTGCAGA
This sequence comes from Astur gentilis, assembly GCF_929443795.1. NCBI lineage: Eukaryota > Metazoa > Chordata > Aves > Accipitriformes > Accipitridae > Astur > Astur gentilis. Next base: position 32,381,589 of record NC_064889.1, read on the forward strand.
TGTTCAGCTGGTGACAGGCAAGTTTTGAGAGCAGCGTGTAATGGCACGGGACTGGAAACTGCTATGCTCATCCCTACCAGCAATGGGATCTTTGTGAACTAAATTGAGAAGTCCTACTTTAGGTCAAGCCTTTTGCTTGTTTTCTGAAGAAGTGTTATGTCCACACTGTACAATTAAATCCACAGTAGTTTGCTGGTAACAGGCTCTACTTGGGGGGTAGGCTTAGTGGTGAATCTTAGTTTGTGCTGCTAGTCATGAATGTGCTGAATATTGGATGGTTGGCAGAGTCAGGTATGCTAGTTGCATGAACAAAAGAATTGTAATACATTATCAGTTGGCTGCCTGCAGGTAGTGCTGCATGCAATACAAAGCTGTCTTGATTTCATCTTGGCTTCTGTGAAGTCCTTTAAAGCATTTATTTCAGTTTTGGGGAGCATTTTAGCACCTCCTTGCCTTCCCCTGTTCTGTTCTTCCTGCAGCTGAAGTTAATCGTCAACCTGACCTTTTGCAAAATGGTGTTTTGCGCTCCCAGAACAGCCTCATGAACAAGCTTTTAGACTCTTTTGCCCTGAATATAGGAAACAAAGATCCTGCTCACTGTTCCCTCACTTCGACCAATCCAAATGGGGCACTACATGTTTCTGATTCACTGAAGGTTTTTGAGTGTTAGTTTAATACAGGCCATGTTGAACAATTTTTTTAATCTCCTGGTGCAATTCCTAAGTAACTCTAGATATTTTCTCCTTTGTAGTTCTTTGAATGCTTTGAGATGACAAATGATATCACGATATTAGGAAAACGCAGAATGATTTTAAAAAGCAAAATGGCTAAAAAAACCCCTAAAAGCATCGAAAAGCACTAGTTATATGGCAGAGCAGTGACTGACTCTGTTCTATAGTAGGGTGTTGGGAGCCACATACTGCTCTGATATCTACTACTTGATCAGGCAGAAGCATAGACCTTGTCCTAGAAGGACATAGTTCTTTAATGCAGGAGTCTCCATAACCTCCTGTCTCAAACAGATTTGGAACTTTTTGTCTGGAAGAGCCACAGACTACATGTGCTTGCCATGTAGGACTAGCCAGGAGCTGTCACAGGCAGAAGTTCTGTGCCAATCAGTGCAGAAGATTTATTCTCCTAGTTTTGCAGCTGCATCCCTCAAGGGTTGTTTTTAAAACCCTCTGTATTGTCTAGCTCATTGTTCAACTCTTCTGGGTAGTAGAATTTCAGTTCTCAGGAGTCTTAAGTTTCTAGTAGTTTTTCTTCTGCCCTATTCTGTCATCTTCCTTCCCCATAAAATCCAGTGTGGTTGGAAACCTCCAGTTTTAGAAGTGGAGCAATGTGTGCCACTTCAAATGTCACAGTGTGAACTAAATCTGAGCTTCCATGGGATTCTCTGCTCTTGCTGCTTCATCATCTCTCCTCCTCCTCCTTTTTAGACGGCTTGTGTGCAATGCAATATGATCGATGTAACAGAAGACTTTCAAGGGAAGTGAACTTTGTATGTGGAACATATTTTCCCGAGACTAGTATGTGATGCCCCTGGTAATGTGTTGATACTGAAATGATATTAAAAATATCTTAGCTTCAGATCTTCTGGGTCTTTGAATTTCTGAACCTTTGTCATCTAACTCTGTGTATCTGTGCTATATTTGGACAGCTGACTTGCTATTTTAGACACCTCATTTGGATTTAAATAAAAACAGCTTGTGTTGAGACGATTGCTATGCTACTGTTTTAGCTGAAGTGAATTTGGGTGTGTAATCAGACCTTTGAGTTAAAAAAAAAATAAAATAAATTAATTGGGGGATGCTGTCTTGGGCTGGCTGCTGCCAAGCCTGCTGCCAGCTGTGCTCCCTCCTGTCCCACCTCCATGAACCTGTCCCACAGCCACTTCTGCACCAAGGCAGCTCTTGAGCTGCTCCAGGTTACAGCCAGCCATAGCATCAGTTGGCACTGGTTTGTTTTCTCTTAGTGCCCAGGACTGGAGCTGGTGGTGGCCAGGAGCTGCTTTGTGCGGTAAGGAAGTTTCCCCTTAATCTCCAGTAAGAGCCCTGCAGTGGTCCTAGTCACAAACCGATACTAGCTGGTGTAGGTTTCCAAATTACAGCCTCACCATTGGAGAAAAGGACCTAATTGCTTTCAGGTTTAGAAACCAGGCATGGAAATACAGTACACCATGTCCTGCTTCACACAGACTTCAGGTGCTGAGGCCAGGTCATTCAAAAGACCTGTGAGGAGCCTCAGCTGCATGAAGCAAGGTTGTATCTTTTCACAGTATCAGGCATTTGGATTTAGCTTTAAGTGGTTATGGAGCATCCTCTGAGTGTGTACTAGGGTTTGGAGAGCTCTGCAGTGCCTTGTTACCTGTTGCTGTGGTAGACTCCTTTCCCTATGATTTGCTCTTAACCTGTAGTTTTTCTTTTTCGTCTGAGTGTTGATGCTACAAGTTTCCATGACAACTTCCAAGCTGACACAGAGGTGCTGTCCCTTCAAAACAAAAATACTAACATGGGTATTGTAGGACACTGGCAGTCAGAGTCGGTGACCTGGAGGGATGTCCCAGGGAGGGGATTAATTTTTAACTCTAGAACAGATTCAGGCAGCTGACTTGCTGGGACCACTCTCCAGTGCAGTTCAAAAAAACCTTGGTATGTGTGAGACTAAAATCCTAACTGTTAGACTTGGACAGAAGTCAGATATCTAGTTCATCTCTCCTCCATCATGATTATTTGCCCACTGGCACAGAAAAGACAAGTGTGATGTTTTCTGTGTGTAATACCTTGGCTTGACTAAAAAGGAGACTGTAGAATGGCAATACATCCAAAAGGCATTATTTATTATTTTTACCCTCACGCTTTCTTTCTTAGTCCCACTGAGAAAACTCACCATCCCTATTATGAGACAGCCTTTATAAAATTGCAGGTAATTTTTTTCTTTTCTTTGTTTGCAAATGGAGGAGGAGAGCCTGGGAGCAGTGGTTTAAATGAGATCAGTTACACAAGTTGTATGAGGAAAGTGCTGGGACATGTGAGATGGAGAAATAGCCCAGAATGAATAGCGGTAGCAGGTCTCTGCAGGTCAAAGCCTGGCTTACCTGCCCTCCTGGTGGTGACCACTGCTAGCCAAGTCCTTGCTTAACTCAAATGGCAGAAGCAACTTCCATAATAGATAGTTCACTTCTGACTCTTAGTTGGATAAACTTCTCAACCATCATATAGCAGTTCAGGTAAATGTATAGAGTTTCATCTCTAGTGTTGTACTTTCCTCCCTTTTTTTGTGGTGCCTTGTATTCCTGTTTTTATAAGCAGTTACCAAGGGAAGGTAGGTGTGTGCTGCTTTTTCTCCTCCATCCTTATGTGCTTATTCCCAGAGCTCTTGTTTTGGAGGATAAAATCTGGAATGCATCTCGAATAGAAACCGATGTTCTCCTCGCCTCAGTGATTGCGTTGGAGGTAGAGGCTGCGGGATCACGCTAGCACCCTTGAGCAAATTTTATTCTTTTATTGGTCAGACATTGCAGTTATATGAGACAGCACTGACCAAGCGTGAACTTAAACTGTTAAAGTTGGTATTGGCAAGCTTTACACTGGATCAGGTGTCATCTTCCATAGCCAGGGTGCACTCTGTATTGCTGGGCAGCTGAGCAGAAAGGTGGTTGTAAAACCATGGCTGATCCAGGCGAAAGGTGTGCTCCTAAGTCCATGTGTCACTGGGTGTTGAAGATCAAGGAACTGTGATCTAAAGTTCAGCCTTGGGCAATGATGAGTCATAGTGACAAGGTCTCCTGTCCTTCCTGGTGTTCCAAACGCTGGCTGAACCTGCAAGGTCAGCTCCTCTGAAAGCTGGTAAGGGAGCCTGTGCAAAAGGTGTGTGCTGGTGTATTTGAGATTGAACAACCAATGACTGCATGTAGATGTGTTCAGCCTTTAAAACTATGGTTCCCTTCTGTGTTTAAGCTTGTCCTCCAGCTTCTGTTAGTGGGTTTGGAGCAGGAGACAGTTTGTTCATAATTATCTCTTGTGACAATATTGCCTTCTCGAAGTGTGGCAGTAGCAAAACCAAATGCTATTTGCAGGCAGAATTACCTTCTTTTATTTCTCCTAAAGTAAAATATCAAGACTCCTTCCCCATGCAGAAAAGAGACAGTATGGGAATAGGAAAGGAAGAGATGTGCTGGCAATAAGCATGTATGTGTTGTCTTTTCCCCTTTGCAGGATAAAACATTTGGGGCAGGGGACATGACTGGTAGCTGGAGCCTGTGGAGAGGTGTTTCTGTCCGCTGTTGCGTACCAGTGATGTTACAAGCAAACCCGAGCAGCTAATTAGTGAATTTAAGCTCTGCTTTTAAATTTGCAGATAGTGACCAGGCATTTATGTCATTACTGAGCACTTCCAGTACTGGTTGTGTTTGGGTACACATTAACCAGGGTTAGTTGTCCCTATATTGGTCTCAGCAGCTCCTGTTATTTGTCACTAAACTTCCGAAGTGATTGCTACTTATTTACCTGCCACAATACTTGGCACTGGTGGCTAGTTGAAATCATCAAAATAAATTGTTCAGGTTTTGATCTCTTGTCAGAAGGTAGTTGTTGAAGAGGAAAATTGGTCCCGTGTCTCCCTTTTGCTTTATGGAGTTGAAAGGTTAAACCCAGAGAGTTAGTGTGAGTTTAGCATGCCCCTGCCCAAGGATGCTTACACCTAGCTGCTGAATTGTTTGCTAAAGCAAGGATCCAGTTTCCTGTCACAGACATATCTCCCAACCTCAGCAGTTAATTTAAAAAAAAAAAAAAAAAAAAAAACCACAAAGATTTTGCTTGAAATTACAAGCTTGTGGTAAGAAATTAGGCAAATGGTTTGAAGCAATAAGCTACCAAGGCTTAATGAGTTAATGCTCAGCAGCTAGGCAGAAATGTCTGTCCTTCTCTCCTAGTCTGCCCAGTTTCAGGTGAGAGCTCTGATGGTTACCTTATTCCATTTGAGGTGAGGTGACTCAGCTGAGGAGGGAAACATGCTCCTGTTGGTGCTTGTTCTGTATGTGAAATCAAAACTTCTGTATCCCTCCTGCTGTGTTGGTATGAGAGCATCATCAGACCTGGTGAAGTATCAGATGTTCTCCAGATTGCAGCTGGTGCCTTTTAACTGGTAGATCTGCTGTGGAGCTCAGGCATTGATTCAGTGCTGACACCAAGAGAGCATCTGAATAGTGGAGGAAATAAGTGGGTGCCAGAGTATTCTGCCACTTCTTTTTGTAGTCAGTGCACTAACCAATGTAACTGACTCCTGGTAGGTGGGTGTTGGTCATCCCTTTTTGCCTGGATAAAATGTGTGTGCAGTGATGAGTGTCTTTGCTTTGCCTTATTTAATGTACATTAATGTGAATTTAGTTTTTAAGAAGGCAACACAAAACATGCCTTGCATTTGAGGTGTTTGGAGGGTGTTGAGCCCAGCATGGCATACAGGAGTGCAGAACTAGATGAGAGCATCTCTGGGGAACTGATATTTCTTGTTCTTGGGCCTATTATCAAGGTGCACGGCTAGAACATAAAACTAGTCATGTTACTACTTACTTTTGTAGTGGTAAATATAGCAACTGAGCTGTAAGTACCTATTTTAAAAGTGCTTCTCCAATATTGAGTTCCCTCACTGTTGAGTGAGGGGGCTGACCTTTGGCTGATGAACACATCACTCTGGGTATAACAGATGAGAGGAGGAATGACTGAACTGTCATGTCTTCATCAACAGCCATTCTGGCTTCTTCTGGTTGGGTTTCTTCTGGGTTTTGACAGTCTTTTGTGTGATGACAGACCTGCTAAGTATTTATTGTTGATGCTGGCTTTCTGCCTACTACTTGGCTTGCTTATCCTAGCAACTGAGGCAGGTGGGTCTGGCACATGAAGCTGAAAATAGTTGTGCTGCCTTTAAAAATCAAGAGATCTGAAAATAGGTTAAATGTAGTCCCCCTGCAGAGAAAGTTTTATGCCTTGCTTTGGGAAGAATTTGTGTGATTACATTCTTCAGGAAGGATCACAACATGCAAAATCTACTCATTTACAACTCTTATGATTTACCAGAGTTGACTAACACATACATTGCTGCTGCCAGGTAGCATTGGATCATCTTGTCAGTCTGGGTTCTTCAGATACTGTTTAATACAGAACAGAGCGGTGTGGCTTCATGATATGTTGAAACGTAATGCATCAGTTTAAACACCACGTGTCAGAGATTAAATTGTCCTAATGCATGTTGACATGAAAGTATCATTATACACTTGGAGCTCTGCAGCAAGAGAACTCCAGTTAAAATACTCAAACTGCTGCTCACACGTGAGTACTTACTGGAATGTGAATGTTGCTGCCTGATTCTAGATGTTAAGAGGCTATCTATACAGTACTTATTTCAACAAATAATTTTAGAAAGCTGTATAAAAATTGATGTCTATCTGTATACCCCGGTGAGATGTGGGAGGCAATGAAAACACTTCCACAATCTGGAAATGGGCTGTGGGAGGCTTCAGGTTTCCCGTTCCAGTAGAGTTCTGACTCCAGAAGTTGGGTCTAAAAGCCTAGCTGGCTGGCTGTCTTCCTCTCTTACTGAAACATGCAATCAAGAAGGCAATAAATACTCAGGTACTTTGGTTTGATTCCGGATCCTGTCCTTGGATTATAGATTTCTGTCTAATTTAGTAAAGCAGGCTGTAAGCCAAGGTGTAGGTTGGGATGAAATGCTGACAAAGCACAGTTGATTTTGGGCTGGGGATCAACAAGGAAAAGCAACGAATGCAGCAGTAGTGGAGAGGTGGATTCTGAAAGTGAGGTGTAAAAGAGGCTCTGTCCTTGATACTGCCTTCACATGGTGCTTCCCAAATTATTAATTAGTGCAGGGCTCAGAATGATGTACCAATGCAAATATGTTCTTGACCACTGAAATGCAGATGAGACTTTTCCCTGTTCAGCAGAAGGAAATGTTAGCTGAGTTAGTGTGAGACCAAGCAAGTCTGAAATTGGGAGTTCAGTCTTGTGGCCTCCCTGTTAGCATGCTTAGGGCATTATCCATCCTGTAGCATTTTAATATTAGTGTATTCAATGACAACTGCATTTTGTAGTTTTGAGCTTGTTGATAACACTTAATGAAATAGCCTGCAAGTAGTCTTGAGATTACTGGAACAGCTTGATGAAGGACCATTTTTGGAAGGACATTGCTTGGTTAAGTGACTGGTAATCACTGGAGAGTCATCAAGTGATACCTCCCCTTACCAGTAATGACTTCTGGTGCCCACAGTTCTGCTTGAACTAATGTAGAATATGTAATGATGCTCCAGCCGCATCTTTTGTTGCCAGCACTAGCTCTTTGCCAGCAAGTGCTATAGCAGGAGCTGGAGTATGAGCAGTGCTTCGACTTTATCCATGTTCTTATCAATAGTTTGTGTTACCTGCATGGATCCGGGGACTATTAAGTGTGGCGACAGCCATTTCTTTTCCTTTTTTTTCCAAGGCAAGTGCTTGCTGCAGTGAATTTGCCACCAATTCCCCTGCCAGCTAAGACTTCTAATTGTACAGTACCTTGCTTAAAATGTTCCAGGCCAAACAGGATTTCCACAGATATTTGGGGGTATCTTGGGTGAAAAGCATACAGGATGAGACACAGAACTGGTGTGATGTGCTTCTTCCTGTGTCTTCTGTCTTCTCTAGTACATAGACTAGATGTGGGTAGGAAATGATGCATGATGCGGACAGAGGAAGAGGAGAGGGAGACTTAGTGATGGAGTCAGAATGTCTGCACCCTTTTTGATGTGCCTGCTGACTTAGAGCACAGTCATGGATGGATCACCTGGTTGCTGTGTTTCAGATCCATCAACTGGATTTTGTGAACATGCCAAGGGGGTTAACTCTGTGTATGGAAGTACTTCAGCATCCTCTGCTGAAAACCTCAGTCCAGAGGATTGGGATACTGTGCATTTGTATTTGTCGTGTTATTTCTGACTAAGTATCATCTGGGGTCACTAAATTCAGCATCTTTCTCTCTCCCCTTAGCTGAAGCTTGAAGATCGCTCTGTGGTCCCTCGAGATGTGGTCAGACATATGAGCTCCAGCGTAAGTGCTTTTTTCTTTGTCCCTTTTTGGTTGTGATGCTGCTGCATGGATTTCTAAGACTTGCCAAATTGCCTGAATGGAACTGAACAGTAATGCTTTGAGCATGTTCTATTTTTAGTGTGTTTGATAGACCTAGCTGCATCCTTTGAAAATGAAATGCTGATAAGGCTGCCTCTCTACTGTTGCATATCTGCAAAGGTCTCCTGAGCAAGCAAGCCTGATAAAGTCAGGTAATGAGACAAGATGCTTGTCTATCCTGCCATCCTTTAAGTTTTAAATCAATCAATTCTGAGATGTGGGGAGTGTGGACCTGCTCCCCCAGACCTAACGGGGAGGCTGGAGTGGAGGCAGATCGCATTACTGCTGCGTGCCTTTTGGTGCGCTATGGTAGAGAATTTGGAGGAAATAGTCGCAATCTACAGTGAGCACCATCTTGTCCAGTTTCTCCAGAAATACAGCAAATTCCAATGCTGCTGAAGCATCTGACACAGCTAGGTTGACAGAAAGTAAGCTGGTTCTTAATCAGCGGCCTATAATCGTGACCCTTACACTTTCTCGATACTATTTTAAGTCCTAGTTATTCTGTTCTAGTTGTACAGCATTTGTGCTTATCAGAGGTGTGTGGATTTGTTTTTTGTGTAGGAAATACCGAGAATGTTGTTCAGTATTGATGATCAGATGTGATGCGGTCTCTTTAGGAGCTTAGCTAGGTTGGCAATTTCTTGCTGTTGCTCACACCTAACCTATAACCCTGAGCCATATGGCCTGCCATGTGCACGCCTGTATCTTCTCTTGACTTGCTTCCAGCAATGTGGCTACCAAGGTTGTGATGAAGCAGGCAGCTGGCCACTAACTGCTGCAGTTGTACCACATGGTGTGCAGCCTGGTACAGGGATGGGGAAGGCCATTCTCTGATCTGGGTGTTTTGTTTTTTCAAATAAAGCCTTTTTTGTCAATTAAAAAGAAGTAAACCCACCCCTTTTTTGCAGAATGTTCCAAAGAGGAAAAAAAGGGAGGAAGAACTTGAAGGGTAATTTGAAAAATGCTGAAACAAATTATTTCCTTAAGAAACTTACTTGCTGTTTGAAATGGAAATTTGGAGTCAAGTATCTTACTAAAACTGCAGCTTTATGTGTCTCAATCCAAAACAATGAACAGCTAGCAAATTGAAATATCAGCTGTTCATGCCATTGTACCTGGCACAGCTGGACTCTGTAGTGTATCCTTCTTGCTCAGAGGGATGCTTTGAGTCCTGTCTCTCAACTGTTTGTCCTCCAATGCTTCCTAGTCATGTTAAGCTTTTGGGACAGCAAGTTGTTCTCCTCGTGGCAAACATGGATGTGCTGCTTTTGTTTGCAATTTCCATACTGAAATTCTGTTCCATATCTATATAAGGTGTACGTGCCTATGGCAGGGGGGTTGGAACTAGATGGTCTTTAAGGTCCCTTCCAACCCAAACCATTCTATGATTCTATCTGAGCAGAAATTGGCTTCTCTGGCTTGCTGCACATATATTGGTAGATATATGACCCAACAGTTGTTTTGCATGCTTGTTTATTGTCTGTTTGCATATTTAAACACTGGTTTTTGCTTGACCATTTGTACTAGTGGCTGATAATTTTTTTTAATTGATGGAATGGTGAGGGTATAACTCAATTTCTTGTCTCTATTCAAAAGCATAGCAAATCTGAAGATGACTTATACTTTACCTTACCCTCAACCATGTTTTAAATGTCAGTGGTAAATGAAACAATAAACACCTTCTATCCCAAAGAAAACCTTCACTTGTAATTTTTGGAATACATCTAATTAACAAGAGCATTTAAAATAGAAAATCTGCAACTGTTGGCCTGCCAGATTCAGGAAGTGGGATGGTTGCCCTGCACCAGTTGGCCTGGCAAATATGCACAGTGTGGAACTTATTCTGTATTCACCATACTCTCTTAGGGCTTGTTTTTAACCTTGAGCGGGAAGGACTTGAAATCCTCTGTTCCTCAAGAGAAGAGAGCTGACTCAAATTCATGTGTTTCTCATTGAGCAATGAGTGTGGGGAAAGACTGCTTCAGGGGGTAATGCATAAAATGAGATAACTTTCTCTGAATGCAGCTGGGCCTGTAAGTCTAATCCAGCTGGATGAGAAGTGGTGAAAGTGTCAGAGTTCACTTTTCCAGGTGATATGCTAATTTGGAGAAAAGATTAGAAGTAGGTCTGTAATCTGTCAGACACCTGGATTTTGTTGCTTCAAAGGGTGCTGGGCTATGCTGTCCCTTTTAAAAAAAGGAATAAGAGGGTAGTATGAAGATCCCCTTATTAGAAAAGAGAGTGTTGAGGGAAAGAGTAGAAGGATGGGAGGTAGAAGATATGGGATTGCAGCCTATGCTTGCTGAGCTGCTGTTCTCTCAGATGGGAGTTTGCTGGTCTGCCTTAAAGCCTTCTCTCTGATGGGGAAGGAAGGGAGTCACTTCTCCATCCATTCAATGCTTAAATATTCAATATATCCAGCATGGTGCCTGCTGTCAGGGTACCTGAAGAAGCAGGAAGAAAGTCTAGGGAGTGCACTTAATTCTGGTGTGAGTGGGGCTTGAACACATCAACTCTTCTAAAAAAGATCAGTCACCTCCCTTTTCCAGTTCTGCTGCTAGGGTTCATGAAAACTGATTTTTGTAACCGAACTGTGAAATGTCTGCTCACTTCATTTGGCCCCTCCTTTAATGGGAGCACCTAGTGAACAGGACAGGACAGTTGTATTCAGGCAGGCTGGTGGGGAGCCATGCTCTGGCTGTAGACCTTCCCTGGAAGACAAGAGACAAGTTGGCAACTTCTTGCTCTGGGACTGCATTGCTAAGCACTGCTATGATCTCGTGGAGTGATTCAGCAGAACCTCTCAGCCTGCAAATCTGCTGCCCCTGTTGCAGGCCAATGTTTCTTGTGACAGTGAAATAAACTCATAATAAACAAAGGTTCGGTGGCAGGTGAGGGAGGAGAGCTATGACTCGACAGCCCTGTAGCTTCTGGGGCTGCTCACAACATTGAGCTCTGCTTTCTTAACCACAGGCAGTGCTCTGTGCTTGCTCAAGCATTTTGCAACTGGAAGGAGAAGAGCTGAACTAAACCTGGTGCTCTTTGCCCATGACTAATAGCACCCAACTGTGTTAGATGGGAGGCAGGCTTGTAGGGTGGTGCAGGCACCTTCTCCATAGGGAAACTGTCACTTAGAGTGGGCAGAGGGTGTTGCTGTGTGTCAGTCATCCCAGTCCTGGTTTTATTTATTACTTGTTATTCTTTCACCATCAATAAAAGAAGGGGTTTAGGCCCAGAGATGAGATGATCCACAGAAACCACAGGTGTTGGATTGTATCATGTCTCAGAGCTGCTGTTGGCTACTGACAAAAGGAAAAATTAATTCTGAAATGCTCAGTGTAGGGCAAGGAATTTGTCTCTTGACGTTTTTTTAGTTCTGGTTACTAAGCAATCTAAAACACAGGGCCTGAACTGCAAAGCATGGGCAGAAGGTGGAGTGGGCATACTTAATTTACCTTAATCTGGAGGAAAAGCAGGGTAGGTGGCTGTGCTCTAGCCTGCAGAAGCTGTGGGTTTGTTGAGCAGGTGCCACTTCTGAGCAGGCCTTGCTCATCCTACTGCTCCAATCATGCTGGCAGCAGCTGTTGTGAATCTGACGTAGTTCTGGCAAACCCTTTTCAGGTGAGAGTTATGGTACAGCTCTGCTGGGCTCTTTCTTGGCAGCCTGTGTAGGCTTCAAGTTATGCCAGGCTTTGCTGTCTGTCATGATGGAGTTATAGCTGGGAAAGGCTCCCTTTGCTTCCCAGCCTTTCTAGAAAGAAAAGGGAGTGATATGTGGAGCAGCTGGAGGGAATGAACCCCTACTGCTTTGGGCTCCACCAGCCTGGCTCTCCCAGCCATCCTGGCCATGCTGGCACAGCTAGGCATGGGCAATGTGTGGGGCAGGACATGCTCTCTCTGCATCACTGCCTCCTCTGGAGCCATGGAGCTGCAGAGCACAGGGTTTGTGTGATGGGAGGAAGAGGACTTGCAGGAGGCAGGTGGAAAGCAAGCCAGCCAAATGGGCTGAGCAATCTGTCCAGGAATTATCCTGGACTGCAGGTGTCTGTAGGGTGTCTTTGCTCTGACTACCAGTCCTCAAGGTGAGACTGGATGAGTTGAGCACCAGCAAACTCCTGGACTCCCAAAAGGGCTGCCCAGGGCTCTGAGTGAAAACCTTGAATAAATATTTAATGTGGTCAAAAGAACAGCATGTTTATAAGTGGACTGAGCAAACAAATCCACTTCCCGCAGGGTATAAGCCCTTCAAGTGTTAAGCTTGAGTCCTGTTGGAGAAGAGACCTTGATGTTTGAGATAAGGACAGCTTCAGAAGTTACTGATACCAGGGCATTTGTCATGCTGGCCCTCAGTCAGCTTTTATAATGGACTTGTGGTCTTTAATAAAGAAGAGTATTGATTGTCCCAGCTGTCAGGAGGCCAGGGCAGCTGCTGCATTTGACAGTGTTTGGGTTAGCAGCCCTTCCTTGCAGGCCTCCACCATATGTGTGAGCAACACATATGTGCATATTGTGTGCTCCCTGCCAAACTATCCCCAGAAGGCTCTTGACAGCATGCATTATTTTCTTGGGGACAAAAAAGATTAAAACTTTGCTAAAAAGTGAGGGAGATAATGACAACCATCTCGTAATTGGACCAACTGTAAATTATCTGGCTTGAAACCTTGAAATCTGGCTAAAGGTGCCAGTTTGGGTTTTTTGTTTGGGGTTTGTTTTTTTTTTTTGGTATGGCAGCAAGTGAAGACCATTTATAATGTCCTGCAAAATCAAGCTTTACATGAGAAGTCACAGGTAGCTTTAAAGAATTTCTCTTTTGTTCTAGGGTTCATGATCTACCTCTACTTTTGCTGACTCAGGGCAGTAACTGCAGGATGGTCCTATGGAGTTGCAGAGATCTGTTCAGTTGAATAGACCAAGGAGCCAGGCAGATTTTAAAGCAAATAAATACTAATCACCTGACATAGTGTTGGTTTATTTGACCACATGCAGGAGTCTCTGGGCGGCTGCTTTAGCAGCCATTGCCAGTTCTAAGTGGGAAGTAAACACTACAGGTGTTTAACAGTGATCTCACCTTCTGAGTTGTCTTAGGGTCATGTGAAATACTCCTTCAGAACTAGGGCGTGAGGTGTAAGAGGGAGTTTAATCTTGAAAGTTTACTTGTCTCTGCACTTCCGATTTGTACACAGCACATGTATGTAGGACCTTCCCTAGGTGATAAATGCTTTTTCTCTTTTGTGTTTTCAGGACAGCCAGTGTGGAACTGTAATTGATGTCAACATAGAGTGTGCTGTGAAGCTGGTAGGAACCAACTGCATCCTCTACCCTGTCAACAGCAAAGACCTGCAACATATCTGGGTGAGAATGCAGCCAAAATACATGTGGGAGCCAGGGCTTGGTGGTTTGGAGGGATGCTTCTGTACTTCAAGTAACACATGCAAGGGAAGCATCCATATTGTGCAAGATGCATCTGCAGTTTGGTTTTATTTTAAACTTTCTACAAGCATCCTCCCTGGAAGAAGATGATGCAGCATCACCTCATCTCCCCATCTGTTCTGTATTTCTGATCACATTGCTGAGACGAAATTGACTTGAAGGGCTAGGTTGACATTAAATTGAGTGAGAACTTCTGCATTGAGATGGGCTGGTGTGACAACGCAATTGGGGCATCCCCATGGCAGTGGCAAAGAGCTTTCAAGCTGCAATATCGTTACTATTTAAAGGGGCTGTAAAAGTGCTGAGATGAGTCGAGCATCTTTCTGTTGAGCTGGAACAGTCTGAAAGGTATCTGGTTCTCCCTCTTGAGTGGGTGGTTGATTTCCAGAGACCAGGTGGGATAGGATTTCATCATTATTTTTTCTCAGAGGAAAAGATAATTTGGGAGTGAAGAGCAGGAGTGTCACAACCCATCTCAAGAAACAGCTTGTGGAAAGGCAGTGGGATACAAGCTTCTCTGGCATGGAAAATGAGTCTCAGTGATAAAAAATAATTGTTAATATTAACTGAAGGCAAGTGTGAGTATGCCTCTACTTTGCAGAGCACTTCTTGAACAGAACAGGACACTTGACTTAAACTTAAGATCAGAGTTAAAAAAAAATCCCAGAGAAAGCCCAAGCTGTTTAACTGGAGAATCCAGGCTATGAGCTAACAGTCAGGCAAACTCCTTGATGTACCTTGATTCCCGTTTACAGCAAGATCTGCAGTTGCGGTCATAAGTCCCTCTGAGATTGCTATCTAGTCTGCATGGTGTGGGTACTTACTTAATGGTTCAAAGTACAAGGGTTGATATTTATATGCTTTTGTTTTCCTGTTTTCTTCATAGCCTTTCATGTATGGTGACTACATAGCTTATGATTGCTGGCTGGGCAAGGTCTATGATTTGAAGAACCAGGTCATCCTCAAGCTTTCCAATGGAGCCAGGTACTACTTTCTGTTGAACACTGTCCCCCTTGGCTTTCACAGTCCTGATCTATTTTAGGAGAACTAGGCTGGGCTTTGTTCACCTACTGATAAGCTATCTGCTTGCCTTGTCTTCAGATGTAGGCTAAGAATACATCTTTCTCCGAAAACATTGAGATTCATTGTTCACCCTCTGGAAAAGCTGTTAGCTGGAAGGTGGCAATTTTTTTCAATCCCAGCAGATCAGTGCTCCAGAAGGAAAGCACATTGGTCTTTAAACTGTGCTTCTCTTCTGGAAAAGTAGCTATTTAAAATGGATTGCTATTCTAGACCTTTTCTCAGTAGGAGAGCATAACTTCACTGAGATGCAGGGAGGATTTTTACCTTAAAAGAAGGTCTGTGAAAGTGTAGAAACTCACAGGCTAGTGTTTTTTGTCAAAGATAAAAAAGCAACCCAAGATTGAACAGCTTTGCTTTTACACTGCTATTTGCAACTGTATTAGGAACGTTTTTTCAATGAAGGCATAATCCAAAGTCGTCTCTCTAGAGAGATTTAACCAGAGATACTGAAAGAAATATCTGCTTAACTTATTTCTGCAAAGCCAGCAGAAGGATCTGAATTCTGTTCCTTATGCATGTCAGTAACTTGTGAGCTAACCCCCTATGAATTCACTACATTCACTCTTACTGAGGCCTGTCTTGTCCAACAAACTTTTTTTTATTGATGCAAGGGAAGGAAGAAACCAGTGGAGGGCCAAGAGGCCTATGGGCCTGGCAGCTGGGGAATAACCCATCTGTCTTGTAAATTGAGTGTTGACATTGATGTTTAAAAAAAAAAAAAACAAAAAACCAAACCCACAATCCTGCAGCCAGCTCTGAGTCTTTCTAAGAGAAGCGAGTAATGCGAGAGCTAAAACAGATGATTGGTGGATGCGTCTGATTTTGATTGTTTCAGTGTTCGGTTAACTCAGGCTGGAAGACTATTACACATATGTTAAACTGGGAGTGAAAAATAGCTGCGCTTCTCTATCTGTATCGCCTGCAGTTACTGGTGCAATATAAAACCTTGCTTGGTATCTGTTACCAGCTCATGCATAACTATGTAAAATGAGGTAACTGTTTTCAAAATCTCTTCCTAATGAATCATTTGAAATCTCACCAGAACTCACTCTGGAAATGAAGCTATTGCTGAAGCAAGTATACACAAATTGCCTTTAGGTTCCAGCATCAGTGTGAATAACAAATGGGACCTTTGCAGCAGGCAAATCTTGTCTAGCACCCTGCATATTACTTTTTTTTTTACGTGCTGAATGGAACCTTTAGATATCAGGTAGTGCTTTTATAGCTTGTCTATGACCAGTTTTGCTCTGGACCATAAAGGCTCAGTGATGTACTTGCTGGGCATATGGACAGACCCCCTCAGGCAGTGTCAGTTAATTTGGTGCTGTTTGCTCTTGCAGTGGATGGCTCTGGAAATGCAGCTCTCTTGTCTGTTTTCCAGGTGTTCTATGAGCACAGAAGATGGAGCCAAGCTGTATGATGTTTGTCCTCACGTCAGTGACTCGGTGAGCTTCTGGTTCTCCTGAGAGTCTTTTTGATCAACTTCATCTTGTAAGATTTCTGTGGAGGAGGGAGGGAGAAGGAAAAACTATAGGCACTTATTAATCCTAAAAATTAAGATGCATCACAGCTGAAAAGCACTTTACTACTTCTTCACTTGAAGTAAGTGTAACAGGATGTAGCTTAAAGGTAGTATAAATGAGCAGGTTTTGAGGAGGTATTACAACTAATATATCCAACTGCTTTCCTTGCAAACAACTTGCATAACAGTCAGATGGCTGATGTCAAGGCAGTTCACTGTCTGCTCATTATATCTGTACATGCTTGAAAACACTCTTACTCTATTTAATGCTTTCAAAATTGTTCCTCTTCTGGAAAAGGGCATATTGTTTAAAAGGTGTTCTGCTAGAAGCGTGTTTCCAGATCATGTAAAATACCGTCTCTCTTGTTGTTGTAGTCCATTGCATTCTCTGAATGGAGACCTGCCACCATACTGGCATTTTTCAAATCACGTGGTGAGGAGGGGTTTGCTAGCTTTTGGCTAAAACATAGAGTTCCCTGTGTGATGATGGAATCTAACCTCTCTCACCTTCAAAGGCTGACGACGTCTTGCTTGTTCTTCCAAACAGCATCAGTAGGGCCTTGTTGCACTCCTGGCAGCGGTATTGGGAGTTGACTGAGAATGGCATCTAATTCTTAAGAACTAGCAATGTAGTCAGCTCTTAGCCTTCCCAGCCTTCAAAGCAAAGGCCCCTTTGATCTAAAACTGCACTTCTGTTCAAATTTGATACCTGTTTCTTGAAAAGTAAATGGAATATCAGTTAATAGGATATGCTGCTGTGGTTTTCTTGTTCTGTACAGAAAAGGAGTGGTCTGTTGCTAGATATTCTCCAGTATCTTAGTCTTTCCTACTTTGGGTTGTGCAGTATGTTTTCCACTTGCTAAATGAATGTTGTAGCAGCATCCAGCTTCTGGTTACCCAGTTTTGAGATACCTTGTTTTGAGTCAGGCTGCCTTTAAAGTGTACATAGTCCTCTGGAGACTTGCAGTTTGGTCTGAAACGTGAGTTGTCTCTACTGTTACTCTTGATCCCTTACTCAGAATTGCCTTGTGTTAGATACTTACCTGACTTAGATCTTGTTGCACTGCTCTTATCATTTCTGACAAATTACAAGACTTGATACAGTTTTATGCTTGGTATTTTATCTACCGTAAACTGCTCTGTCCGCCCCCACATTCTGAATCTTCAGCTCATCAAGTCACTCTAAATATCAGTGGGAAAGGAGAGCAATTGTTGTGTTTACAGTCCTGTTTTGTTTTCAGAGAACTATCATATTAAGTAATCCACCTAAGACAGGAATAATACTTAGAAACTTAATTTGATGAGCAGCGGAGTGAAGGCAGGCATCCTCTGGCTCTGAAAGCTGTAGGTGTTTGAATTAGAGCATGGAAAAGAGATGAGTGTCCTTGTCCAGGACTCAGCCCACCTTGGCTACTTTGTTACTGAGAACATTTGTGTGGAAACATGCATCTTGCTTCTTGCAAGTAAGTACCTTTGCTTCTCCCCCACTGAGTCAGTCCTGTTCATATGTATAACAGAGCGGGTTGCTATAGGAACTGCTGGGCAGACTTCAGGAGAGGAATGAGCTTCAGGAGATGGGCAACTTACAGACTTTACCTTTTTGGTTAATCTTACTGATCACGAATGAGAGAAGAGAAATGCCAGAATCTTAAATCTGAAGAGTCCTTTATGCTGTTTTTTCCCCCCACAGGGTCTCTTCTTTGACGATTCATATGGCTTTTATCCTGGGCAAGTCCTCATTGGGCCTTCTAAAGTCTTCTCCAGTGTGCAGTGGCTCTCGGGTGTGAAGCCTGTTCTGAGCACAAAGAGCAAGTTCAGAGTGGTGGTGGAGGAGGTAAGGACTGACAAGCTGACACATGGCCACCTTCTGCACAGAACAGTCCCTGGCTGGCATTCTGGAACAGAGTCAGCTTGCCATGGTAACCTTCCAAGAGCAAATGCACTGTGGCTCTGTTCTTCTGAGGTGACAAATTTCTCATTGTGGACTGACAGGACTTTTGACTGTCGTTTGGCTTTACCTCCTGAGGGTCGCTGCCGGCACCCTGTAAGGTGATTGCATGCCAGTACACTTAGAGGCTAGTACTGCTGATTTTTAGGGTAGTAGAAGCACCTCTTGTGTTGAAACTTAATGTTGCATGCTATCCAAAAAGGGAGAAATGTTGCTGACTCTTTGCTGAAAGAAGGAGCAGCTCCAAGTTCACTAGCATGTCTCTTTGTGATGTTGGGCTGCTGATTTGTATGTACTATAGCTTCCTTCACAAGCCAGACATAGTCTTTCTTGAAGTTAAAAACTGTAGAAGCCCTTGGTGTTGCCAAGAGCCATGCTATGGGAGCAGTGTAGTTGGTCGTGGATGTGGTAAAACTGCACTTGGCCACCTTAATTGATAAAAGGAGGTTTGCCACTTTCCTGTGTGTAAACATTCAGATCCTAGACACTGGTACAGGAAAGCCTCTGAAAAATTAAATTGCTTTCCCTCTCTTACATTGTAGGTACAGGTGGTAGAACTAAAGGTTACTTGGATCACTAAAAGCTTCTGTCCTGGAGGTACTGACAGTGTGAGCCCTCCTCCCTCTGTAATCAGCCAGGAGAACCTGTCCAGGTGAGATTAGTTGAAAACCCCTTTTCACTCCCAGCACCCAGGGCCTGCACAGACTATGGGTGATATGCCTACCAACTGATTAGAGAAAACGCTGCTGTTTCCAGTGGGTTTTTTGCCTTGTTGTATGCCTGTATGTTCCAGAGCTTCAAAAATGTGAGAGAATAGCTTCCAAATGAGTTTAGCAGACACTTGAGTTACCAATA
Source organism: Astur gentilis (assembly GCF_929443795.1). Lineage (NCBI taxonomy): Eukaryota > Metazoa > Chordata > Aves > Accipitriformes > Accipitridae > Astur > Astur gentilis. Next base: position 32,400,601 of record NC_064889.1, read on the forward strand.
CAGGGGCTAGAATCCCAGCAGTCCTCTCCGAATAACTCTCCAGCTGACAAATGCATAGAGGAAAGTGGTGTCTGGCAACAGCTCACCTCTTCCTGTGTCCTTCCACTTGTGTCTGAAGCAGGCTGCATCTTCTGTGTGTGCAGTAGGCAGCTAAGGTGTCCTGCTCCGGACCCAGCCTGGTGCTGAGGAAGCATCTGGTGCCCTCTGCAGGCTGCAGCTGCAAAAGTGGGCTGGACAAAACTCAGAAAGAAAAGTCAGATGAGTAATAGCACAATGCAATGTAGTTCCTGCCTGGAGCATATAAGGAAGCTGGAGGAGAGGAGCTCTTGGATGACAGCAGAAAAAAACAATGCCAACTTCAAATGTCTCTTGGCAGCTGACCCTGGGAGGGGGAGCTAGAGGGAGAGGAGTGACTGGTGTTCTAGCCAAACCCTTTGTATCCCCACCCAGTCCCTGGTGAGATTCCCACTCCTCCTTTAGAATTGTGTGCCTGGAAAATATTTGGTGTGGTGTTAGCTTCTGCCACCCCAGAAGATGTGCAGTTGGCATGAGGTCATGCCAGCCTTGTGAAGACCCTGGTCACTGCTAGGTTCTTTTATTGCTTTTGCACTTTGCTCATGGCTGTCCTCCGGTTCCACCAGGGTAAAGCGTCTGGGGTGCTTTGACCATGCCCAGAGGCAGCTTGGGGAAAGGTGCCTCTATGTGTTCCCGGACAAAGTGGAACCTGCAAAAATCACCTGTGAATGTCCTGAGAGGAACTGTGTCCTGGGTGAAGGATCAGTTGCCAAAAAGGTGAGTTGAGGGGTCAAGGGAGGCATTGACTTCTCTAAGCGTTTCTGGTCGCTGTGGCTTTTAAAGCAGAAATCTTCCTGGTAGTCATGTGGTCTGAAATGTGAGTCTTGAAGTGGTGGTTGTGAAGAGTAATGGCTTGTTCTTGCCAGCAGCGAAGTCACCTTGTACAGCAGTCTGACTGCACTGGGTGAAGCACGCAGCTAATGCCATGAGGGAACATGAACAGGACCTTGAATGTAGAGGTGTCACCTTGCAGGGGTCAAGCTGTGTCAGAGCTGGTGTGCTCTGACAGCTGGGAGTGTAAGACACATGTCATTTTCATTAGCATGACCTCAGGTTTCTCATGGAGCTGAACTGTTCAGTTAAATCCTTGCTACAGTGACACAAGAAAGAAGTCTTTGCTTCCTAGGCCAAATGAGTCATGCTATGGTTTCTACACGCTGGCTGTAGAGCAGCAGTGTTCCTAGAATAACAGGATATCATCAGTGTGGATGGTGACCTCCCTGCATAGCTGTGTCTGTTACATAGATTAACTTTTGCAGCTTCTCGTAACCTTTCCTAACAAAAAGTTCAGAACATGCTTAAAATAGCCTTAAGGAGCAAAGTTTACTTTCCTTGGACTGGTCCTGAGTAGAGCAGTGGTGAGATGCTTGTTTGTAGAATATTCTGGTGCAGGTAAAATGCGCAGAGGCCCGTGGGGTGCTGTTTTCCTCTGTGTACAAAGCTAGCCATTCCCCAGGTTGGCTGGCAGCTTGCTGAGTGTGCAGGCATATTGTCTGACCCAGGTCTGCTTTCTGTAGGTGAGACGGCTGCTGAAGAAGCAGATAGTGAAGATCATGTCATGTTCCCCTGAGTCTCAGGGTACCAGTGAAGCCCCTGATAAAGAGTCTGCTGCAGCTGCTGACCAAAAATCAGAAGAGCTTAAGCCTGGATCAAAGTGTGAGCTGGATGATTCTTCCAATAGTGCATTGAGTCCTGGGGAGAGAAAGGAAGAGCAACCTGAAGAAACGGGGAAGGAGAAGGGGGGAGCAGCAGCACGACAGCAGCAGCCTCCCTTTCTGCTGAAAGATGAAGGGTCGTCAGACTACCGGCTTCAGTCTGTGGAGCAAGATGCTGATGATGAGGCAGCTGATGACACTGATGACACTAGCTCTGTCACCTCTTCTGCTAGCTCCACTGCCTCATCTCAGAGTGGCAGCGGCACTGGCCGCAAGAAGAGCATTCCCCTTTCCATCAAAAACTTGAAGCGGAAGCACAAGAAGAAGAAGACCAAGATTTCACGAGAGTTTAAGCCAGGAGACAGGTGAGTTGGATTTCCAAACCCAGGTATTCTTGCCAAAATCTCCCTTATCGAAGTTCAAACCACCTCCTCAGCTTGGGTGAAGGATGGTGGTGTGCCTCATTTTAGGACACTGCTTGGTAGTAACCACAGCGATTATCTTGTCATGACTGTGCAGTGGCCTGTGTAAAATCAGTTTGGTCTCAGTCCAGCTTCTGATGAAACTGGGGCCACGTGATGTGACACTGATGCTATTCTATTTCAGCTATGCCTCAGGGCATCGACAGAGTGTGCTGTGCTAGACTCTATGCAGAGAAGGAGACAGGTGAATAAAGATCATACAGCTTAAATTTGACACTAATTGGTTACCCCATTGGCAGCTTCTGCAGAGAGGTTGAGGATAGACCATGCTAGCAGGAATGGACAGCTTATCCTCAGAGAGCTCTCTCCAGATCAGCACGGAGGTCTGTGCTGGCAGGGGTTCACACTGCAGTGGTCTCTGTTATCCTTACTCTGCTCTGGAGAGAGATCTGCAACTTTTGCCAGCAGTATACTTTATATTGGCTTTTAAATTAACAAAGTGCGCTCCTTGAAAGCCGTGGAGGAATTGATTTCAGTAGCTTGGGGGAGGGAGCATTGCGTGTATCTGCCCATTTCTAGATAAAACTGGATCTCGGCAGCTTTTACCTTTTACCTAACTTGAGAATGTTTAAAGTGTTTTCAGGGGATGCAAAGGTATCGGACAGCTGACTAGCCTGTCTTGCTGGCTTCCCTGGGCTACTTAGCTGTATGCAGATCCTGCATCAGAAATTAACTAGTGCAGATATGTGAGAATCCTCCCAGAAAAGTGACATTATCATCATTCAAGGGATCCAGTAGTTGAAGGCCATGAACTTCATTCACATTTTGTTTGGATATTTTAGCTTTGCCTGTGCAAGGATAGTTGTTGCTTTAGTCCTTGTGGGTTTTGGATAAATTGGGTTTGAAGGTCACAAACATGAGCAGAGCAGTGTTTGAGTGGAAGGAAAAAAGGGGGGAGTGCATGATAGAGTGCCTGGGAACTGATTCTCAGTTCACTTTTTCACTTCTTGCTCTCCTGCTGGGTGCCTCTACTTCACTAAAGGTTTTGCTAAGAAGAGCTTAGCTAGTACACTTGGTAGCTTTCTGCAGTGTACAGGCAGTGGGGAGAAATCCCTGTGACAACACTGAGAGATTCCTGTGCTGGATCTGGGCAGCTCTGTACAAGGAAATGCAGAGATCAGATGTTGGAACACTTTGCAGAGATGACCGTGTCACAGAATAAGAAATACAGGATTTTAAGCACACATTATGAAATGCCAGCTGACGCTTTAAAGGGCATATGTGGCAGCTGGTCACAGCTCAGTATGAGGGGTCTTCACTGTTTGAATATTCAGATGAAGCTGGTGAGACCATCAGTAGGTGTGCTGCCAAGCACTGCTGAGAAATGCAAAGCGGATGGGCTTGCTGCAGTTAGTCACCAGATCTGATGTGTCAGCTCATGGGCATCTCTGACTGCAGGGGGCCAACTCGCATGTGGCTTTACCATCATTTAGTGACCTGCTGCAGCTCTCTGGGCAGCACATAGACCTCTGGCTATTTTTTAGTGAGCATATACAGGGATTTTTATTAATGTCAAGTCGTGATTTTTGTTTGTGAAGCTGCATAAACCGTGCTGCAGACAGGACTCTATCATTTCCTTGGGTGGCCTGCCTTTCCACTCTCCCGTCCTCAGCTGCATATGCCCCCACTTCCCCCCAGGAACCATCTGTTGGCATGCCACCCACCACACTTGACCTGTTAGAGTTCCTTCTCTGAAAATTTCTGCTGTTGAGTGCTGGCCCTACTAAAAACTTCATATTATTTCTACTTTAAAATATTTCTCTGACATTCATAAAAACAGTGCTGGAGGAAAACAGTTGTATTTGTCTATTGAATCTTCTTTATGGTTTTGACTTGAAACCAACATAAATGCAGCACTTGTATTATGTCTGGAAGGCCTGGCCAGCAAAACAAAGACAAAATTTAAAATCAGCATGGGATTCAATTTGTTCTGTGCTGTAGGAGACATGAAAATGGTGGAGGGCTCATTAGAAGAGCCTGTCCAGCTAGACTGCAGCTCTGTTCCTCCTGCCCCCAAGCAACTTGCCTCTTCAAGCAACTCTGTCAAGCTCCACAGCAGAGTACCAGCATGTGGTCCATTGTTGCATGTTTGGGTTTCATTTCTGAGCTGCAGACACACACATGTATGTGTTTGAACAGCTGGGAAGGAGACTTGTCTCCTTTAAACAAAATCCTTTTGCTTTACCCACATTCAATGTGTTGCCTCTTTTTTTTTTTTTTTCTTCTTCTTTCTGGAAGGGCTGAGATGGATGCTGCTTTATCTTTCCTTTCCAGTCCCATGCTCCTAGCTTCAAAGACTCCTCAGAGCTGCCAGGCTAGAAGGTGCTTCAGTGGAGAAGATCTTAAGTTTCAAAGTATTTGAAGTTCCTGTCGTGCCTCTGCCAGGGGTAGAAAGTGGGTGCTGGTAGATGTTAATTTGCTCCAGTAGGAATAAAAGTGAGCTCAGCATCAGCTCCCTGGAAAGTAAGTCCTCCTGCAATATAGACTTGTAGCAATGTAACATCTGCAGTGATTGAGAACCCGTCAAAGCAAAGCCTGCTGTGTAGCTGCTTCCACTGGGACTAGATGGGGTTTCCTGACTTGCTTCCCAGCCTGCTGATATGTGTACCTTTGTGTTGCTGAGATCCATCTCGATTCCTGATGTTTGCAGCATCATGTTCTGGTTGTGCTCATGCATGTTCCCTCTGGTAACTCGTTTTGCCTTTCCGTATTCCCAGGGTTGCTGTAGAAGTGGTGACCACCATGACTTCAGCTGATGTGATGTGGCAGGATGGCACTGTGGAGACAAACATTCGCTCCAATGAGTTGATTCCAGTCCATCATCTGGACAACAACGAGTTCTGCCCTGGGGATTTTGTGGTGGACAAAAGAGGTATTGGGTGTCAAAACAATGGTCTCCTCAGGGAACAAACATGCTCTTAATTGCAGAGTATTCTTCATTCTGGATCTCCTAATGTACATTGTAGCCCTTTTTATGGTAGCTGTTAAGTAATACTTGCTTGAGGTAGGCACAAGAGCCTAACAAGAGACAGCGATTGAGCTGACTTAACATGAATGCCAGCAGAGAACCATTCTTTAAATACCAAAGTTGAACTATGACAAGGTGTGAAAGGAATAAATGCTGAGGAGCAAAGCAAGAATTCTCAGTATTTCTGTAGAGCAGAGGTGGCCCACCTTCTCCTTGAAAGTGCAATGAGAAAGAGCTCTGAGCTCTCTCGCAGAATGAGGGGAGAAGTTAACAGCTCACCTCAGGCTTCTTTCTCTGTATCACTTGTCTATCATGACCCTCCATTTATTTTCTTGGAGGGTTTTGGGATCCAGAGGCATCTTCTTGCATCCCTTTTCTTCACCAAACCAATTGGTGACACTAGTGAGGGTCACGGTACAAGTTCGAGGAGACTTAGAGCTTTTGGATATGAAATATTGATGGCACACCACCTGGCTCTCAGGTCCTCTTCTTTTCTAGGAGGTGTGGCCCTCAGCAGTGGGGAACACAAGGTATTGTCAGGTTGGGAAGAGGGAAAGCTAGCTTAGCAAAAAAGAAGACAGTTTTGCATGGCCATTTCTGATGAGTAATAGTCTGACTGGTCTAGTTAGGCATAGTTTGCAGAAACTAAAGTTATCCATCAGCTCCAGCTCTACCATTCTAGTTTGGCCTCTGGGAATCTGCTTGGAGAGTATGTTTGACAGAGGAATACAATCTGGGAAGCCTGCAGTTCCTTGCATCCCCCTGCTAAGGATGCCAGGAGGTGGATCCCTGTCAGTCAGATAAATCTGAAAGATATCTGGATACCAGTGTGCTGGATTAACAGCCCAGGCCTAGAGAGGTGGTCCAGGCCCAGCTTTGATGCCATTGGATCCCCGATGCATGTATACACGCACGTATGCCTGTCTGCATCCTGCCTGCCTTCTGCCTTTGTTATCCAGTCCATTTTTCCAGAGGAGCAAAACTGTTGTGGGTGGCACATTTCTAGATGAAGAGCTTGGCAGCCAGGGCTGCTCTTAGGGAGCTCTTGACCAGCCTGTCCAGAAACCCTTGGACAGTCTTGGTGCAGAGCTAATTTGGAGAGCAGAGCACTAAGGTGACAACATGTTTTCTCTTGGTGATAGAGCTTGAAAGTGGTCCCAAAGTGAATGTGTTCACCCAGTCCAATGCAACATAATCTTACTTTATCATCACTCCATGCCCCATTATAATGCCACTCATTAGCTGAGTACAATTTTGACTGTGTAGGAAGAATTGATTTTCCTCAAGCCATTCACAAATGGAAGGTTTCAGCTGTGAGAGCTTGCGAGCTGACAGCCTCAGTTGCTGTGCAAAGTCTGTGCTCCTCCACCTAACTTGTCTATTTTCTTCCCTACCATTGTGACCCAAAAGCTCAGAGCTCCCAGGATCCGGGGTTATATGGAGTTGTGCAGTCTGGTGACCATATTGGCCGTACCTGCGTGGTGAAGTGGTTCAAGTTGAAATCTAGTGGAGATGATGTGGAGGTAAGTGCAGGAGCCAGTGCCTGTTGGAACCAGCTAAGAGAAAACAGCCACAAAACAGCACAAGCTTCACACAAACACAGATAAGCCTGGGAGTCAGCTCTGCAGTGGAGTTTGTCCTTGGGGATGGGAACAGCAATGTGCTTTTGGGCCTGGGAGGCTTAGCTAGAGGTGGTGTCACTTCATATTTGTAGATGCCCGCAAGGCAGCGAAGACCAGGCAGAGGTTTTACATCCCATAGTCAACATCAGACTCTGGTAAGGATGAAGGTTTTTGCTGAAGTTGTCACAGACAGTTGATTTCTTGAGTTGACTATATGAATTTTTCCTTCCCATGTCTTTGCTAGTTCATGGCAAGAGAATCAATCTATTGCACGTTGTCCTGCTTGCCTCTGCCAGGCACTATTGCCTATAGTCAGCCTAAGACCTTTTTTCATGGGGCTTATAGGAATGCTGTACTATGCAGTGTCTTGATAGACTACAGTCTAGTTGGAGATGAGAGGGGGACTCAAACCACACAAATCTGATGTACTACTTTCTGCCTTAGGATGGGAGACCACATTGTTGTAACTGAGCAGGGCCCTTTACATCCAGAAGTCCTTTACATCAGTCTGGCCTGGGATTGTGCTCTGCTTTATTTCTCATTATTTGTGGGCTCCTAGCTCTGTTCCTCCAGGAGAAATCAAAGGAAAGATGTCTCCTATTAACTGACAAGTTTTTCGTCAGACACTTCCTGTTGCCTTGGATTGTTTCAAAAATAAACTCTAGCCCTTTGGGCCCCAGTGAACTGTTTTGAGAAATCTGGTTGCTCAGAAGGGAATAGAATGTTGCTCTTGCATGTCTCATGATCATAGTGACATGGAACCTGAAGTAAAGGTGAGGGTGAGCAGATGAGACAGAATATCTCCTTCCTTTCATTGATGTGCTACAGGATGAGGTGACAAGAAGGCCCATTAGCAGCTCCTTGCAGGCTGTTGGAGCAACTAAAAATTGACAAAATATAACACAAAGTACTTTCAAGTGTTGAAGACGTGCTCTGAAGGTCAGTGCAGCATCCTGGGGCTGACGTGTTTGCATTCTGTCTCCGATGCAGCTGATTGGGGAGGAGGAGGATGTGAGTGTGTATGATATTGCTGATCATCCAGACTTTCGCTTCCGCACTACTGACATTGTGATTCGCATTGGCAACTCGGATGGAGCCACAGCTAAGGAAGATGAGGTAGGTTCTGGGCACAGTTATGTGACCACATTGTCACCAGGTATTAGCGGAGACACTTGAAAGAGTCAAAAGCAGGGCCTTAGGCCCCACACAGGCATCCTAAACTCCCTAGCTTGCTAGTTTTGTATCAGTGTCCCCTGCTGTCATGAGTAATATATCAGATCTCTAAGTCTGGTGGAGGTATAACCTTGAAATCCTTTGACCTTGGTGACAGATTCTATAGCAGAGCAAAAACAAAGTTGAGTCAAGAATTGAACATATGCCTGAGGGTTTTTGATAAAACCCTTGCTCAGGATTTCAGAGTAACTTCTAATATGAGGATATTCTGTGGGCTCCTGAACAAGAGTGAAGGTGAATTTGTTGTGAAACCAATATTGCTTGTGTCCTCGTTTCAGCTGGGACAGAGTTAACTGTCTTCCTAGTAGCTGGTAAGGTGCTATGTTTTGAGTTCAGTATGCAAGAATGTTGATAATGCTGATGTTTTCAGTTGTTGCTAAGTAGTGTTTAGTCTAAAGTCAGGGATTTTTCAGCTTCTCAAGCCCAGTCAGCGAGAAAGCTGGAGGGGCACAAGAAGTTGGCACAGGACATAGCCAGGACAGCTGACCCAAACTGGCCAACGGTGTATTCCATACCATGGGATGTCACATCCAGTATAGGAACTGGGGGGAGTGGGGTCGGGGGATCGTTTGCTCTGGGACTAACTGGCTTTTATTATTACTGTTGTTATTTTATTATCATTATTAGTTTCTTCTTTTCTGTTCTATTAAACTGTTCTTATCTCAACCCACAAGTTTTACTTCTTTTACTGATTTTCTCCCCCATCCCACTCGGGGTGGGGGGGCGGGGGGAGCGAGTGAGTGGCTGCGTGGTGCTTAGTTGCTGGCTGGGGTTAAACCACAACAGCTCGGCAACAGAAGACTGGGGTTCTGGTTTCATCTGAGTTATGTACATGTTAATTCTGTTGAGCTGATTGATCTCCTGGGAGGAAAAGGGAACAATTTATATTGTAGAGGATACACTCTGCTAGGAAACAGGTTTCCTTACTGTGCAGGGAAGACCTCCAGGTTTTGAGACTTCTGCCCTAAAAAAGGGTTAAAAGGTATAGTGTGGCTCTTTTTGTGGTTCTAGTTTCAGCAGCATGAAACACATCTGAGCTTGCTCAGCTGACCTAAATAACCTTCTTCCAGTGCAAGATACTACTTACTGTGCACACCCTGTGCCAACTGTGACTTGTCTGTTCACGCCTGCACCCTCTCTGCTGGGAGAACGTGCTGTGTGCCCATGATGCTGGGTGTCGGAGCGCAGGGGCTGGCAGTTGGCACCCCACTAGAGGGCAGCCCCATTCAGGGCAAGGTCCTGTCCCCTCACTGGCATAACCCCAGCAGTGCTGTCTGCGGAAAGGCCACAACCTTGCGATGGCCCTGGTCCTGATCAGAAGTCAGGATCTGCTGCCAGACCCCAGCCCTCCTGGTCCTCTTCTCCTTGGTGGGGGAGTTTTCCCCACTTCCATGGCAGCGGTGTGGGTTTTCTCATGGAAACCCTATCTTCTCCCCCTTGGTGTGGGACCCCAGGACTCCTATCCCCTCTGTGGCAGCCTGCAACCTCTGCTTTAGGTGGTCTCCAACTGGGGAATATCTGTTTCTCAAAACCTTCCTGGCTGTGCACTGAAATGCCTGGGAAGGAAAAGGGACTGATAAACTATTCTTGTTTCCACAGCCTTCAGTTGGACAGGTGGCTCGTGTGGATGTCAGCAGCAAAGTGGAAGTGGTGTGGGCTGATAACTCCAAGACTATCATTCTACCACAGGTGAGGTCCTGTTCCAGCTTGTGATATCCCTGTAATTCTTAGCTGAGTGACAAGTTTTGGTTTTAAATCCTGGGTGCAGAGAGATTCACTGAGTAAGGGAATCTTGCTCTATTTATTGCTGCTTTCCCATATGATAGGGTGGCTTCCCAATTCTGTTAGCACCAGAAAATCCTTCCTTTATCAGGAGGACCGGGCAACTAACTGGTCATCACTGCTCCTTGAATATAGAGGATAGAGTATGGGCAGACTGTTGATCCCTTCACATGCTGCACTGAATGTTCACAGCTCTGACCACAGCCTGGCTCCTGGCCTTCAGCACCTGCTGCTTTGCAGAGGGGTTTGCAGAGCTTGGGGATTATCAGTTCTGACTTGAGCCCAGGTTCACTGCGTTGCCCAACTAAGGCACTGCTGAGAGACAATTGCTTGTTCTGTCTTGTTAAATGGCACTGTAGTGTTTTCTTTGGCTAAAGAAGCTCCTCCAGGAGCTGGGCTAGAGCCACAAGTTGTGACCTTAGCTAACCTAGGGATCAGAACCAAATCTCTTCCCAGGGTGGGAAGGGAAAGGAGTTGAATGCAAACTTAAAAATACAGGTATAGCTACACTAATCCACTTTACCCCATTGATTTGTCTTCTGCGTTGTTCTAAGGTTTTTGTTTTACTGTGTTATCTTATTCACTACTCCACATACAGTTTCATTCCATGTCTCTTGTTGCCTCAAATTAAGGCAGCCTAAAGAGAAGACCTGCTTCTGTAGGGTCCCATCTCCATCACTGTGGCAGAGAACACCACTGCCTCTGCTGCAGAGATGCGTTTGCAAGTGGAAAGTACTTGATCAAGATTTCTTTTTAAACCAAGCAGCTCTGCATTAATTACAGTAGAATAGTCAATGCCTGCACTATGGCAGTGGACTAGAGCATTACAAAGCAGGCTGCTGTCTCTCCCTTCCCCCTGTTGTCACATGTGCTTGGATCACAGGCACAATCGGAGGTCTGATGTGCACTCCACAAAGGGTTGTTCTCACACTGCGGTGCTGGGGCTCTGCAGCAGCTCCTGCTGTGTCACGCCAGTCCCTTCGATTCTGCTCGTCTGCGTAATTATGGGAGTTGGGGAAATGTCAGGAGCGTGAATTATCAGTTGGTAAAACCATGATTTATCAATGCCTGACCATGTGCCCAGAGACAAGCTGTCTGGGTGCTTTTTCTCAGCTCTAAAAATAAAGATGGCATAATTGGCTAATTAACTTTCCGACTCAGATTTGGATTAGCTTTGAGGGCAGGGAGTTTTGATGGCTTTCCCTGCCTGCAGTCACTTCTGTTGAACCCAGCTAACCTCTGCTGGCTGCCTGTTTCTGAGTGGCACAGGACTGGCTAAATAGTGCTGGTTCAGTTCAAGGCTTTGACAAGATGACTGAGTGTCCATGCGCTTTAGCCTCTGGGGTCATATCTTGCAAGATTAAGAGGATTCTTGGGCTGTCATTCAAGTGTCAGAAGCCTGTGGATAAAAAGCTCCATCTTGTAATTCCTAACACAGCTCTATAAAGTTGTTCTTGCTCCCCTGCTTCTATGCTGGTGCTAGTAGCTGGAGTATGTCTGTGAGCCTCTGCAGGGGGACCTCATGAGAGACATAGCATGTGCAAAAGCGTGATTATGAGAGGTGAGGCTAGATGGAGTGTGGATAGGTTCAGCTTCCAGCAGTGAAGGGGGAAGAGAATGTTTTATGTAAGAGCTTATTCAGCAACTTGGGTTAGGCTTCATTGTCCCAGCTGAATTTTAAGCAGTAGTGACATACAACAGCTAAAGCAGTGTAGCAGGGCTCTGACAGCAAGTAGTGTGTGCCACAGAAGAAGAAAGCTGGTATGGGAATGTTTTCCTGGTTCCAGCATTGTCTCTGTGGAAGGACAGAGTGTGGAGGCAGCCAAACCAAGGCTCTGTGCCAACACATTTGCTGGTGCAGAAGCAGGACTAGAAATACTAACTCCATGCACAGTACCCAACACCTTCTGAACTAGCTCTGCATTCAGAAACCTTGGGGCATCCAAGTAGCTGTTTGGTGCTCTCCTCGATGGCTGGATTTCAGCTACTGGGATGGCTGCAGCCCACCTAGAACTTGCCCCAGTTTTTCCCCAGTGCTCTACTTCAAAAAGTGGAGGATGGGGCTATGCTGATTCATAATCTGTGCTGGTCATGATGAGCATGTTACTCGGATCAGACACAGTCCACCCAGTATAGGTGGAAGGGGTTTAAACAGCCCAATAAATTCTAGCTGGGAGTTCCCTTTTCATGGGGAGAACTGACTTGCCTGTGTTGGAAAAACAGCTAAAACTCTGTGCTTTAACCTAACTACTCTGCTGTCTTTTGTAACTCTGCTCTCCTTTAGCACTTATACAATATTGAATCAGAAATTGAGGAGTCAGACTATGATTCTGTTGACGGCAGCACCAGCGGGGCATCCTCTGAGTGGGAGGATGAAAGCGACAGCTGGGAGACAGACAATGGCCTCATGGAAGACGACCACCCAAAAATTGAGGAGTTAGAGCCTGAGGAGCCAGCAGCAGAGGAGGTGAAAAAAGTAGAGGAACAAGTCCAGGGAGCTGTGGCTATGGCAGTTGCAGATCTTGCTGCAGAGAAAGCTGGCAAGGACGGAGCCCCGAAGAGCTTCCGGGAACTAAAGGAGGCCATCAAGATCTTGGAAAGCCTGAAAAATATGACTGTGGAGCAGCTGCTGACTGGCTCTCCCACCTCCCCGACTGTGGAGCTGGAAAAACCCACTCGGGAGAAGAAGTTCTTGGATGATATTAAAAAGCTGCAGGAAAATCTAAAGAAGACCTTGGATAATGTGGCTATTGCAGAGGAGGAAAAGATGGAAGCCATGGTAGAGACGGAGAAGAAAGAAGAAAAAGCAGAAGCACAGACACCAGTGAGGTCGGAGTGGCCCAGTGAGACACCAGTGCTCTGCCAGCAGAGTGGAGGCAAGCCTGGAGTCACCTTCACCAGTGCCAAGGGAGAAGTCTTCTCTGTGTTGGAGTATGCTCCAGGTGAGTGTGTCAGGTCAGGCCAGTGTGGGGTACTCTGTCCTTCATTGCTGTCCTGCAGTGTTTCTCCTTCTCCAAAACATTTGCTTCTAAGGCCTTTTGGATTCGGTAATCTCTCCTTCCTATTGCTTTTCACAGCTCATTAACTGGGGAGGAGAAATTAAGACAAATTCTGTAGCACAATCTGTTCTGGGACCTAAACCTGGCTTTCAGATGGCATCTCTAGGCACTACTGTAACTTCTCAAGCCACAGAAGTGGGCTTCGCTTTTTTCCATGTTGGAGGGCTGTGGCAATCAGTTGGTTTCCATTACAGATACTTTCTTGAAAGCTGCAGGGTTTGTTCAGGCTTTTTTCCAGGATGAATTAGTTGAGGAGCAGGGCAGGAACAGCTGGTGTTCTTGGGCTGGGTGTCCTTGGTGGGTGAGTGTCCTTGTTCACTTGTGCCAATGTTAATCAGCCAAAAATAAAAAAGAACATCTGGTTGTGTGGAACATTGGTGACAGCAGAGCCCAAGGTGCTTGGCGATCTAGCCAGCTGGGGCAGACCTGAGAAGGAAAGGTGGCCAAACTGTTCTGAACCTGCAGGTGTATATAAATAAAAATGGGGAGCTATGCTTAGGTTTTGCGGAGGAAGGGTCATCGCTTTGCAGTTGTCCCGGCTGTGAGACAGGGCTCCTTGTTGAGGCACAGGGACAGTGTTGTGTGGCACCATGAGAACAGGGGGTGCAGGTTGTGGCTGCTGTACAGTATGGGAAAAACCAAATAATCTCTAGGCTGCCTCCTGGCTCAGCACCAAAGCAAGTCAAGTCTTCCTGATGATACATTTAACACACGGATAGATTTGCCTTCACAAGGAACCTGTGGCAGTTTCCAAAGGCATGCTTTAATCCTGTTCTCTTCCTTGTTCCACAGATACCCATGCCTTCAAGAAGATGGAGTTCCAGCCCCCAGAAGCAAAGAAGTTCTTTAGCACTGTGCGGAAAGAGATGGCTCTCCTGGCCACCTCCCTGCCTGATGGCATCATGGTTAAAACCTTCGAAGATCGAATGGCAAGTGCCTGCTCTCAAATGCCTGTGTGTTAGTGCTGGGGTCAGCATCCGGATTGCTTTCTTTGGAATTCCCTGCTTAGCCTTAATCCTTTGCATTAGAGCTGCAGGAATGTGTGCAGCATGTGAAATATGGCTGTAATTACTCTAAACGGCTGCTTTTGCATTCCCCAAGTCAGAGTGACAGACAACGGGGAGTTCTTCATCACAGGAAGCCTGTTTTGGGCGCTTTGCGCACTGGGCTGCCTGTCCTGCTGAGCAGGAAAGGCAGGTGGGCAGCCAGCAAGGGGCTGGTGTAACTAGTGAGCAGCTTGGGGATTGCTGGCTGTCCTCAAAGCCCTGCTTCAGATCCGAAGGCTCACTCTGCTGTCAGGCTATAGTAGAAGTGCAGCTTCTAGGGGAAAGGTGCCCTGAGGTGTGTTGCTTGAGCTGAGTCTTGCAAGGCCTGAGTTAATCACATCCCCTCTTTCCCTCTATGTAAATACAACCCTGCCAAGGTTTCACAGTGCCTGGCTTATATTGCCTTTCTCCACAGGATCTCTTCTCAGCACTTATAAAAGGGCCCACACGCACACCGTATGAAGATGGCCTCTTTCTCTTTGATATCCAGCTCCCCAACATCTACCCTGCTGTCCCGCCTCTCTTCCGCTACCTCTCCCAGTGCAGTGGGAGACTGAATCCCAACCTGTACGACAACGGCAAAGTGTGTGTCAGCCTCCTGGGAACATGGATAGGCAAGGTAATGCTTTCATCCACCCATCCGTGGGGAGCAGTGGTTGTGCCAGGCTGCTTTTGGAACAAGCTGCTTCCTACCAAGCCAAGAGTCGTGGGTGACTTCTGGGCTCAGGTGGTGCTTGAGCTGTGGGTGGCTTGGGCTTTGGGCTCTGTTTTAGATGTCTGGAGCAGGTAACTGCTGTAGTTGGTTTCTTCTGGGACTGTATTTGGCTCTTGTCTGTCCTTCCTTGATAAGAAGCCTGTGGTAAGACCAGCTGGGTTGTGTCACGGTTGGACAGAGCAGAGATGCAACATCAGCATGGAGTGTTCTCCCATGGTTTGGATGCCTGTCTCTCACTGCAGACAGATCTTGTAGTGTGGCACAAAGTCTAGCCAGAGATTTGGAATAAACAGAGCCAGGGAAAGTGCTGTGTTTTGAGCAGGTAGATGGAAAGGGCAGCTGGGGAGAGATTGCAACTGGTGTCTGGTGTGTAGGGTTACACTGTTCCAGGCAGAACTGGCCTGATGGGGTGCAATGCTGTCAAAAAATAATGGACAGATAGGTTGGTACAATGGGACACTAGCACATCGAGCGCTTGTTGACTCAGTCTTTGTTCCTGCTGTAAGCCACGGGACCTTAGTGATAGGAATGAAGAGAAACTGGGGCCTCACTTCACCTAACAGTTATCACAGAGCAAAACTGATGGTGCTTCAGCCCTTTAACACATTTGTATGTGCATTTCAGGGGACAGAAAGGTGGACCAGTAAATCCAGCCTCCTTCAAGTACTCATCTCCATCCAAGGTAAATGCTCCTGCAGAGTCTGTGGGACAGGAAAATGTGGAGGGAGGAGGCAATGCAGGTTTGGGGGGAGCACACAGTTGGGATCTGCCATGCCAGTTGAGTTAGTGCTGCCTTTTGCTCTCACCTTGCTGGACAAAGCAGTGTCCTTATCTCTCCAGTTCAGCAGTTGAAGCAGGTGCAAGCTTTTCTCATGCCTTGATTTTTGGCTGCATCCCAGGTCTCCGATACAATGCTTTCCTTCTTACTGCGGCAGCTAAGCACAGAGCTGTTTTGCTTGTTATTCTGAGCTGACGAAGGTGAACTACTGTGTCCTCAGCCAGTTACCAAAGTTAGTTGAAGTTGCTAAACTGGGCTTCATTTGCAGGACTGTTTTTTATCCCCACTGAGTCACCCACCCATCCTACATTGGGCATGTTTTTGCACATGATGATGGTGTTTATGCTCCTTCCGAAGCAGAGAATAATCAGGGGTGTGTCTAGACCAGCCCCAGGGCTTCCTGCCATAGGGCTTTGCCCTGCCATATCTAGTTTGGGAGCAGACAGACTAAATCAAATCTCTTCCTCAAGGCCAACTTTCTGTGTGGGGAGCCCAGGCATGTGACTTGAGAAACCTTTGACACAGAGCAAAGGCTCCTGCCTCGAGTCATCAGGCAATTCCTGCTCCTCTGAAAGTGTCACAGTCCACCTGTTATCCTCCCGTGGAGGAACGACACCATGAGAAAAGCCTTTTCTCATTTACAAAGCTGAGGATCCAAATTGATCCAAAAATGAAATACAAAATGTTTTACTGGAGCAACTTGGTGCTAGTGAAAAATCTCCTCTCCCCTTCTTACTGCCGGGGCTTTGAGAGACTCATGATCTCGCCTCCACCAGCTCTAATGCAGTTTGTGGCAGGCTGCCAGCAGCCTGGCAGTGTTGGTGCCATTGCTACATACATGTAATTACATTAGACCAGAAGCAAGCAGGAGAAAGCTTGGTATGGGTGTCTTGCCACAGTATTCACTGTCTTAGAACTGCACTGTCTGATGGGACTGTGCTGGACAGGATAGGACCTGGCCAGCTCAAAGCCTGTTGCTGAAGATTGGCCTTTGTTCTGATTAAGAGGAGGAGGGAAAAAAAAACCTAATTAAGAAAAAAAAAGCTTTGGGTGTGTTTGTGGGGTTTTTGCTACGAGGGAAGGGAAAGGAACTGTGAAACCTTTCTCCTTCTGCCCTTTTGACCTCCTCTGCTATTGTGTGCCTTCTGCATTGCACTTGTGGAAGACTATTCTTGCCAGCCCAGGATCTTGAATGCCACACTTGGCAGCATCCGAGATCCCCACTGCACTAGCAAAAGGCCACAGACTCATTCACAAAGTGCTCCCCTTGCGATACCGGTCCATTGCATCTTGCAGGTTCCTGGTGGGTCCACCCTGGCCTTTGCTACCTTCTTGAAGTCAAAGCATGGCTTCCATGCAATGTGTTCTCCTGCAGTCCCTTCCCTGTGCTGCCTGCTGCTGGCCTCAGGCTGCCTGCATCAGTGTGGCTGCAGGTGAAGTTGGTGTGATGCTATGACCCTTGAATCTCAGCCACCTTGGCAGAAATCAGGGCCCAGCAGTGTCTGCCTTGTTTGGCAATTCACAGTAAAGTTCCTCCCTTAACCCCTTGGTCTCCCCTTCTCTTGGCAGGTCTCATCCTAGTGAATGAGCCCTACTACAACGAGGCGGGCTTTGACAGCGACCGGGGCCTCCAGGAGGGCTATGAGAACAGTCGCTGCTACAATGAGATGACCCTGATCCGAGTGGTGCAGTCCATGATGCAGCTGCTGCGCAGGCCAGTGGAAGTCTTTGAACATGAAATCCGTGAACATTTTCGCTGCAATGGCTGGCGCCTGGTGTCCCGCATCGAATCCTGGCTGGAGACGAATGAGCTGGTGGAGCGGAGCCACGAACAGGCCAATGGGGCAGATTCTGCCTCCCTTCACTCTGCCTGCGGCACCCTGGCTGAGAGCCCAGGAGACAATGCGGGGTCGCTGGGGGAGTACGGCAGCAGCTCGGAGCAGGGGGCTGCCGCCGAACTTTCCGACTCTGCACTCGACGGGAAGGAGGAGCTGGACGAGTCGGAGTTCACAACCTCGACGCCCAATGCTGGTGATCTCCAACAGTACTCAGACTCGGAGAGCACAGGCCAAGCCAGGGGGGTAGACCTGGCCAGAGACCGAACGGACGAGGGGAAGGCTGCCCAGGACTCTGCCTTGCAGCCTAGTGTGAAACCAAAGAAAAGGAGAAAGAGCTACAGGAGTTTCCTTCCGGAGAAGAGTGGTTACCCTGATATTGGGTTCCCTCTCTTCCCTTTGTCCAAGGGGTTCATTAAAAGCATCCGCGGTGTCTTGCAGCAGTACCGGGCTGCCTTAGCAGGGGCCAATATCCCAGAGTGGACAGAGGACAAATAAACCATCAGGTTAGGGACAGGCAGGTGCAGGGGAGAAGGGAAAGCAGCAGAAAGGAAATTGGCAAATGCTGTTACCAGTAAACTGGCTTCTCCTTCCAGCTTTTCTTCCTCAGCTTGGTTTGTTCCAAAGAAGGTGGTAGGCTTGATTGCTCCTCCGAGGAAAGGTTGTCTAAGCATGAATAACTCTTTGCCCCCAGCCCTTCTTCCTTCCCCCTGTCCCATGTACGTGCTCCTCTTGCGAGTTTGACCCTGCAATGGTAAGATTTGAGACCTGCACAGAAGCAGTCTTGCAGCCACGTTCCCTCTGCACTTTCATCTTGGGGCACCTTTCCACACAAGGACTCTTCCCACCCAGCACTGCACCTAGCAGTTTGTTCTGCTGGGGCTCAAGCCAGGAGAAGTCGTTGCTGTAGTATCTGGAAGTGAAGGGCAATGCCCTCCCAGTCTTTCATTTTTCTCTGCGTTACCATGGGTTTTATGAAGTCTACCCCAGCTTATATGTACTTAGACATTGGATTGTGTTTGCATTGAAGTTGTCTACACCATATGGAGTTGCTCTAGTCTTAGATGTTCACCGATAGCTACGAGTTTCTTCCGATCAGGACTTGGTAGGCAAAACCAGAGCTCTGCGCTAGCACTTGTGCTGCCCTGGTAGTGCTGCAGGGTTTCCATCCAGTTCTGTAGCTTCTGGTCGGTCTTCTGGAAGCAATTCTAGCCATCCCCACTTCTTTTTCTCCAGGGTAAGGCAAACTTCCCTTTCCCCACCATGCATGCCTGTCTTCTAGAAATACATGGGATTCAGGGTTCTGCCCTTATTACTTAGGTATCTGCGTCTTTCGTTCCCAGCCATCCTGGCTGTCACACAGCACTACATCTACCCCTGGATCTCATCCTCGCCTGGGCAGGCGGCAACAAGTGATCTTGGGGCGTATTGTAGATCTAGCAGCTAGTCTGGATGGTGAACCTGGCATGGCTGCTGCTTCTCCGTCGTTCAGCTGTAGATGGGGTTTTCGGAGCTGTTTGAGCCAGGGTACCCAAGGGAAAGGAGCTGTTGTGTTGTGACAAAGTTCTGTTGTAGCAGCAGCAGTTTGTGACCGTTCCTGTGCTGTTACTCGGCCAGCAACTGGAGCATGTCAGACACTGATGCGGACTGTTATCAATTCCTTCCCTTGCCAGCTGTTTCCCATGGTGGCCTGGGTCCACTGTGGCCGGCAGCGTTGTGGGCACAGCACATGCTATCCCTAATCTCAACTGCAGCACTGCCATGCCACTTTGGGAAATGGCTGGCGGGATCAGCCCATGTTTCAGCAGCAAGAGAGCTGTCTGAGCTGGTGACCGTGAGCACTTTGAAGCAGTGACTTGCCAGAGTCTCCTGGTCAAGACACCTTCCTGAAGCCTCTTTTTCTGTGTGCACGCACGCACTTGCACTTCTGGAGCTGGGAGATCGCACTCCAGCACTATTGCATTTGCCCGATGTTTAGGCATTGGAGAAGCACCCTCTTAGCATCCATGTGGAGCACAGTCTGTCAGGGGAGAGTCCATTGGTCCTTCCAGCCAGCACAGGGAGCCGGTGGTGCCAGGCTTCCCAGGGAGGAGTTGGGCTGAGCGGTTGGCTCTGCCAGAACTAAGGATGGAGACAAAACTCTCCTTTGCTCTTGCTCAATATGGCTGTCTCCCTTCCCCCCACCCAGGCCAGGATCTGGCCTTCTCGTTTTGAAATGGAGAACAGCAGGTGAATCTCAGCACGTTTGCGCAGTGCTTTCTGCTCCTTGAAATGCCAGGTCTGCACCTACTGGCCAAAATCCCCTCACCCAGCTCCCTGCGCCTGCGATTTCCAGCTGCCCCTGTGATGCTCCAGAGCTACGAAGCTGGCTGTGCAAAGCCCTTCTCGTGTCACCATCCACTGCCGGCATTTTGGAGGGCATGTCCTGCTCCCGGCACTCTGGAGGAAGCAGAGCTTAGCTGTGAACAAAGACCTGGGCTTGCAGAGCTCTCCAAGCACTGGTCTGTGGGTGGATCGCCTGCGGAGCAGCTCTGGCCCTGCTTTGGCAGGCAGGAGGTTGGGCAGTGTGGCACACCCCCATCTGGGGTGCAGAGAGATGCTCTGAGCCACAGGCAGGGCAGCGTGAACTGCATGTGTAACTCGCAGCCGCTTTCTGGCTGTGGCTGGTGCTAAATGAATGAATCCCCGGGGTTTGAGCAAGGAGCGGGGTGTCTCCAAGATATAAAGGACAGAGGGGGTGAGGCTGTAGCTTTGGGGCAGGGGAAGGGCAGGCAGAGAGGCTTGTTCCGCAAATGATTAAACCTCTTACCCGACAAAATTGCGGTTGGTGGTCTACAGATGCTGACCTCCTCTGTCCTCTGTGCTGTGGCTATCCTTAGCCCCACCAGCCAGGGAGGGAGGGAGAAAAAACCCTTTGGGGCAGGCTGAGCTGTGGCTGGGGATGGAGGGACAGAGGAGCTCCAGGGTTCCCTGCTTTGCCCACCCTTTGCTCTCTGCAGCTGTCATCTCGTGGGGAAGGCGGTCAGGCTGCCCACCCGCCTGGGGAAGAGGGCAGGCAGCCAGCCAGCGCTGCTGGTGTGAGCTGCTCGGAGTCCTCCCCTTTGCCCAAGAAGTCTCTTTGTTTCTTCTGATCGTAATCAAGAGCTTTTGCACAGGTTCCTGGGGCTTCCTACCGACGAGCTGTGTATTGGCCTTCTGGGAAGGGGATGCTACTCCCGGGCTGCCGCTACCCCTGCCATCGCTCGCTCTCTAGCTGGCTGTCCCAAACTGAGGCGAGGCGTGCACGGAGGTTTACAAATTTTCTAAAGCTTTTGATAATGTGAAGCTCCTGGGTGATGAGGTTGGTGGTGAGCACACTGCAGCTATGTAATTTTTTGTGTATGTATGTAATATTTAAGGGTAACAAAATTTAAAAGGCTAAAACCTTAAAAAAAAAAATTTAAAAACACACAAAAAAAGCCAAAGCATGATGCATATTGTTAGCCTTAAAACTGGCTACACGACTGTGTGATGTACAAATGAGAGCAGCCTGTAACTGTTTTAAGTGCTGGGGTTGGGGAAGAAGCATTACAAAATCAGTTTGTAGCCTTGATTCTGTACAGTATTTAATGAAAAAAAAAAAAAAAAAAGACCTGACTATTGAGGCCATGCTTAGAGGTGTGTCGTTCACGTGCAGATGTGGATGCTTGGTTGCTTACGATATATGTATAAAGTGCTGTGTGACCATTAAAACTTTTTTTACCTGCAGAATTTTTTTTGTTTGGCTAACCAAGGTGTAATAAAGGAGGGAAGATGACTTGCCATTAAATTTTTGCCTCTGTGAGTAGTTCTGACTGTTGTCTCTTTCTTTTCCCCCCTCCCTGCCACGCTTTTGGCACTTGCCCCGTCTCCGGCGTGCATCCCTGCGCCAGGGTCTGGACTGGACGGGGTCCTGCTGGCTGAAATCAACGGCACGGAGAGGGCAGCAAGTCTGGAGGGAGCCAGGCAGATCTGGCAGCGAGGGGCCGCCCCTATGGCTCTGTATAAATTAGCTCCCCGAAATCCTGATTCGCGGGGCATCTGTCGGGCTTATTTTTTTTTTCTTCCTTATTTTCCCTGCTTTTTGCTGGCGTGCAGTAAACGTAGGCTGCCCGGCGGCTCGGCATGTGCCGCAGCATGGCTGGTGACTCAACTGGCAGCTGCCCCAGCAGACGAGGCCAGACCCTGGGGCGAAGCAAAACCCTTTGCAGATCCCCCAGTTTGGCAGTGGGATGGCTCATGGGTGCTCGTACTGCCTTCCCAGCCCTTACTTCAGCGCACAGGTAAGTGCGTGATGAGATGCAAACGCAGCCATATCCAGGCTGCTGGGGCCAAGGGACTCCTTGCACCTCCTGGGTGCTGGTGAGGTGTTTAACCCTCACTGCTGTTTGCCCCCGTGGCTGCCCTCCCTTGCCCCCCCCTCTGCCTGCAAGGAGAGGCTCGATGGGTGCCAGTGCAGGCAGAGGAGATGGGCAGTGATGTCAATGTTTTGAGACTTAATAGCTTTGCTGGAGTTGTTCAAAACCAGCAAGCGTCTGCCTCTTGAGGGGTGTGTGGCAGCTGCTGCCCCTTCCTTTGGGTGTCAGGAGCGAGGGGCTGCGTGGGGGGAGCTGTCGGGGGCTGCCCTGGAAGAGCCCCGTGGCTGCTGGCTGATGGGTTTTGGAAGCAGTTGGGTCAAGGAAGAGGCTTGCGCAGCAAAACCTGGGAAAGGGAGGGCAAGGGAGATCTCGAGCAACCTGCTGCTGTGAGCAATACAGCTGTCCCTGGGAGAGGCCCGGAGGAGACTCCAGGGAGCCTTTCAGGTGCTGCAAGCCCAAGTGGCTCAGCTCTGGTTGAACTGTCTCACTGGACCGAGTCAGCCAAGAGCTCTGAGCGCATCCCCTGCCCTGGGCTCTCCCTGCAGCCTCCTCCGGCAGTGGCGGCTGTTCGATGTGGTCAGAGTTCGGCGAAGCGTTGCTGAGCCTGTTTTTACACCTGGCCCGATGCCACGGGGGAAATAACTTTATTGTGGGAGGTGGTTCCCAGCTGCTGCCTGCCTTGCTGGCCCTGGAGCGAGTGCTTGGCTCCCTATGAGCGAGTGGAGCCGTGGGGGGCAGGGGGAACAATTGTGCTCTTCTTTCCTGGTTCTGCAATCCTAATTGCATAGTTTGTAGATGAATAAATGCAGACAGCCACCACTGTTTACTCTTCTGCTTTGTACTCAGCACTGTAAATGAGGTTTAATTACTGCAGTTTTATACCAAACAGGCTGAGTAATGCCCCCCCCCAGGCAAGCCCCTGGGCAGGGACCTGTTGCAGGGCTCCAGCTGGCCCCCGGCTGCCTGGGAAAGGGGATGTGTGAGCTCCCTGTAGGGCCCCTGCTCCCGGCAGAAAGCCAAACCTCTCTGCTCCAACAATCCCCTCCTTGAACCTCTTCTATGACCCTTTCCCTGCCCTCGCTCGGAGGCACGGAACCTTCCCAAAGTGTTGCTGCAGGACTGAGCTCCCTGGATTCAATCAGCCCTGGTGTGAGGCTGAGCGAGGAGGAACCGGCACACCCCAAAAATTGGAGTGCCCCATGTCCTACCTCCATCGTATCTCCCCTGAGAGCATCTTCTGGGGCCATCGCCCTGTGCTAATTCTGGCCCCAAGATGACAGTGGTCTGGCAGCGCAGGCAGGATGCTGGGGAGCGAAGGGCCGTGGTGCTGAGCTAAATCCATCCTGACAGCCGCGTGGCCGGGCTGCGTGTGAGCCCAGCCGGCGGTGACAGCACCACAGCCCTGCCCCTGACAGCAGCCGTGAGCTCAGATTTAAAACCCGGGGGGATTTTTTTGCAAACGCTAGATATTTATTGCATTTCTCACAAGAATAAACTCTGCTTCTACAGGAAGCTTTGGGTAGAAACATTCTTAAAAAAGTCAATTTGTTATACTGGATATATTGGTCCTGACCATCCCTGGGGGTTGGCACTGGCTCTGCAGCAGGGATGCGAGCAATGCCACCGTGTGCATTTGAGCTGAGGAGGGGATGGGGCTGTGCCGGCGCAGCCGCCCGTGGCCAGGACCTTGTACCGGGATAAAACACGCTGGCATCTCGCCGGCACCGAGTACCTGATGGGTCTCGTGGCTCATTTTTGGGACAGCACCGGTGGCTGTCCGAAGGGGATAAAGCTAAGCATGGGGGCAAGCGAGGGGACGAGCACCCACGGCCCCCGAGAGCTATTGCTATGGGAGGAGGGGGAGGTTCCTGAGTGGGAGGAAGGCTCTGCTGCCCTTGTGCTGGGCTGTGCCGGCAGCTCAGCGCTGCGGGGTGCAGGGGGAACCTGGCAGCTCAGGAGCCGCTGAGGATACGGCAGAGGCGGCTGTGGATCTGGCCCTGCACGGGCTCGCAGGCCAGCACCTCGCCATCCACCGTCATGATGCCCATGGCCGCCCGCGGCTCCAGGCGGAAAGCCCGGACGGGGACGTAGCGCAGGTGGGGACAGTTCAAGTCCAGGTGGGTCCCCCTGGCCATGGCCAGGAAGATCTTCAGCAGCGCCACGCGGCTGATGCCAGCCTTCAGGTAGAAGAGGTGGATGCAACCATCGTGCAGCTGGGCCGCCGGTGCCATTAGCAGGTTGGTGCCCAGGTGGGACTGGTAGATGGCATAGATGGAGACAAACTCCTCCTCGGGGACCACCGTCCAGTGTGCCGGCACCGGCTGGCACAGCGGCACCAGCAGCGAGTCGGTGGGCAGAGCCCCCGGCGCTTCCGTCCCTGCTGGCGGCAGGATGCGGCCAGCCTGGCCGTTGGTGACGGGCGCGTGGGGGTCCCTGGGTGCCGAGGGGCTGCCCTGCTCGGGGACAGCAGGCAGGTAGGAGAGGCGGCCTTGGTACACCCGCAGCTTGGCCAGGCACTGGAGGGTGCCCAGGGTGAAGCGGGCATTGCCCAGCCAGCGGTACTTCTCGCTGTCGATGTCCACATCCGAGATGAAACCCCAGCCGAAGCCGAGGAAGGAGAAGAGGCGCTTGCCCGAGGCAGTGCTCAGTGAGACCAGGTCCATCTGTGTGTGCAGCCCCTTGCACAGGATGAAGGTGCAGTTTGTCAGCAGCTTCTTCTTGGTGACGTGATCGTTGCTGCAAGGGATGGAGAGGGTAAGTTTGGGCTGGACCCAGCTCGGGGCTGCTCCTGCTGTCCCAGCATCCATGTGCAACCCTTGCCCCTCTATCATGGTTGGGATGTATCCCAGCTGGGTGACGGCATCCCTCAGGGACAGCTGCTGGGAGAGGGTTTGCTGGGGGTGGGAAGAATAAACCAGCTCCCGAAAGAGGGAACCGAGTTGGGGCTGCTGGGCCAGGGCAATCCTCCCTCCCCTCCGCCCTGCAGCGGGATCAGCTGTGCCCCAGGGTGGTTCCTTTGGAGTAAAGCTGTGTCAGAATCAGAGCCCGGAGAGGAAAAAGACTGGGGGGGGAGCTGGGGACGCAGGGATGCAGTCATGCTCACAGGGACCAGCTGGGGCTGTGCTGCATCAGCCTGTGGGGAGGTGGGGACCCAGGTGGGCATCCCTGTGCTGGGCACCCCAGCACCCCTCCCCTGGGCTGGAGCCATGTGCAGCCTTTCGCTTCCCTCATCCCCCTCGCCTCGGTGCCAGCACAGCCTCGAGTGCTGGCCGGTGCGGTGCCGGCAGCGGGTGCCCCCACAGGGTCGGGGCTCACCCTGCGTAGTGGTTGATGGAGGCAGCCAGGGCATTCCCGGAGCCCCCCGGCAGGATGCATAGCGGCTTCTTCATGGTCTCCTCCCAGTCCGGCCGCTCCATGAGTCCGTTCACCACCTGTGGGGACAAAGGGAGCTTGTGGCACCCGGGAACAGGCAAGGAACGCAGCGGCCCCTGCCCAGACCCGGGAGGAACAGAGTTTGTGGTATCCCCAGCCAGGGCAGGACCAAGGCCACGGCTGCCCTGCTTTGCTCCGAGCTAGGTGCCATCTCTCCTTTGCCTGCCTTTGCGTCTCGAAACTTGGCTTCTGCCGCGGCACCCCTCTTGTCCCAGCTCTCTGCCCATCCTGGCTGGGGAGATGCCCTGCAGTGCCCCTCACCTCATAGAGCAGCCCGTCCCCGGCCATGACCACCAACGTGTCCCACTGCGACAGGTCCTCGTCCCGCACCTTCTCATGCGCATGGTGGGGTCTCTCTGGGGGGGAAAGTGGAGTGAGTCGAGCGTCACCCTCCGTCCCTCTGTCCTGCCTGCTGCCACCCCTTAGACGGTGACCCCAGCCCCGCTGTCCCCACGGGGGTCCCAGCTAGGGATCCAGGAGGTGAGGCAGTCACCCCTACGGAGTGCAACCAAGTCACCCATCGTGTTGTCCAAACCAGCCCCACAGGAGCCAGAGCTGCAGCGATGCTGGGGGTACAAGACCCTCAGAGGAACCCAGGCCAGGGTGGCAGCACCCAGTAGGATCCCAGAAAGGGAGGAGGAGGAGGTGAGGGAGCCGCTCATGGACTCACCAGTGATGAAGACGGTGGTGGCGACGTCAGCCTCGGCCAGCATGGGCTGCACCACCGCCTGGAAGTCCTCGAGCGCGCGGCCGGTGCCGCTCTGCGGGTTCAGCAGCACCAGTGCACGGCAGGGCCGGGGCAGCACCCCATAGCTGTCACCTGGGCGGGGGAGAGAGGGGGACTCAGGGTGGTGGGGCTGTGGCACTGCCCAGGGAGGGCTTTCTGAGACGGGGCAGCATTTGCCACGGCCCCACAGGAAGGGGAGCTGCCCCTGATCCCCACAAGCTCCCTAGGCTGCATCCCGACCCAGAGGCAAGAGGAGGTGAGCAGGGATGGAGGATCCTTGCTAGGAAAAAAAGGGAGGTGGCAGAGATGGGGACATGGGGTCCTGCAGGGACCTTGAGCGCTCCTGCAATCAGCAGAGACGTTTTATGCCCAGGCTGGAGCCCCGCAGCAACCCAGCGATGCCACAGTGGAGCTGGGGTTCTACAGCACCGAGCATCCCTCTGCATCCCAGGGCCACGGGGTGCTGCTGGCTGCATTTTTGGACATGCCAAGGAAAGCAAGGTGGAAGTGAAGCAGAGGTTTGAAGCCCAAACACCCTCAGCTGTGAGTTTTCCCTGCTGAACCCCACGACTCGTGACATGGCTCAGTCCCCCAATGCACAGGGAGCCAGGCACGCGGGGGACGGGGGCCAGGGGGACTCGAGGTCCCAATTCCCCACATCCACCCCAGATGGAGTGGGGCCAGAACAGACACCTGTGCCAGCAGACGGACGCTTCTGCTTCCTCTGCTCCCCACAGGGCTCAGGTTTCGTGTGCGAGGGCCCCAGTCGGGCTGTAATTACAAGCCTGGTGGGGGTCTGCATCCTTCTGCCCCTCTGCCCACTTCCAGCCCCCCCCCCCCCACATCGGGGGACGGGGTGAGCCCAGGCTGCAGCTGCCCTCCCAGGAGGAGTGATCCGATGGCACCCAGGGGAGCTGGAGGCAGCGTGCTTGAGAGCAGGGCCCCTGGGTTCTGCCTGGGCACCCTGCGTCCCGAATTGAGCAGGGCAGCCTCAAGCTCCTGTAAGTGCCTCTGGAAAGCCCCGGCCCTGCAGGGTGTAGCCAATTTTTTTGGGGGGGAGGGGTGTTCCCCACCAGCTTTGGGCCTCCTAAGCTGTGATCTGACTCCCCAGGGGTATAGCGGGTTCCCGCCTGGGTGCGTGGGCTGTGCAGGACAGCGTGGGGGCTGTGCCTGCTGACTCAGCAGAAATAGCTGCTCCGTCAGGAGCTGAGTCACAAAAGCAGATTATATTTCCCAACACTGCCCCAGGGCTGGGAACCCCCCTCTAACCCAGGGCAGGAGGTCTGGGACCAGCTGCCTGTCCACCAAACCTTCTCTGCACGCTTTGATTTGAGCTGTTTGATACACGGGCAGCATTTTTACAGCTAAAACTCCTTCTGTCACCCCCACTGGGGATGGAGGCAGGGAGAGGGGAGCTGGGGTAATGGAGGTCCCCACGTGTGCTACCTCCCTGGGGTGACACCTGGCATCACACCGGTCATGGCCACGCTGGGGCTTCCCTGCGGGTTGGCAGAGCTCCATGAGGTGCCCTGAGGGAAGACATGCCTGGAGCATCCCATCTCCATGCCCATCCCAGCCCTGGGGAGCACACAGAGCTCTGCTGATTTCAGCGCCATCGGGTTGATTTTCTGTCCCCGGGAAGGACCTGGTGAGGCTGTCACCCTCTGGGCCACCTCCTTGTCCCCACACCGGCTGCTTGGGACCTGCTACTGAGGTCACAGCAAAAGTCCACCCGTGAGAGCTCCATCAACCAGGGCCGAGCCTGGGTCCGGGTGCTGGCTCTGGGCTGGCTCTCCCTGCTTGCCGCCCAGGGCCAGGGGAAGCCGCCGGCTGCCCCCCACCCTCCCTGGCCCCTTATCAGTGGGTGCCAGACGCGAGGGGACCAGCTGCCCTCAGGGATGGCGGTGAAGCACTGCGAGCAGAGGCTGCCCCAGCTTGGGTCAGGGATAACGGGCAGCAACCTCAGGGTTGGGCTGGCCCCACTCCCTGCCCTCCGGAGCCTTCCCCAGCCACTACCAGCACTAAAATCCCATTGGCAAACACAGCTGAGCCCCCAGGACAGAGGGTTCATGGTCAAGCCTCAACTGCCGGAGACAGGTGATGGGGTGGCTTTTCTCTCTCTTTCTCCCCCCGCTCCAGCCCTGGAGGGTGCAGAGCGAGAGCACGAGGCGCTTTCAAGAACCTAAATGCAGTGTTTTAAACCCACAATGTTTCTAATCAGCCACGTTGTTTCTGACGTGCACACAGAGCTGCAGCCAGCTCTTGCCTGAAAATCCTGCCTGGACCTGTGGCTGCTGCCCCGTAGCCTCTGCTGAGCAGCGGCGTACGGCTGGGACCCCGAGGACCCGCTCCTTGCGTGGAGGGGGCAAAGGCGAACGCTGCTCAGGACACAGAGGGATGCCGTCACACCATCACAAGGGACAGATTGCTGGTACCAGGGTGTGAATAGGGATGGGGACGTGATCCCGGTGCGGGACCGGTGACACCAGCAACACTGCGCTCAACCCAGGCTCCCGTGGCAGAAGTGGAGGGTGCCGGTTCGGAGCCGGAGCCCAGCAGCAGCAATGCTCTGGCAAAGGGGACAGATTTCTGCAGAATCCCTTTCCCTTGCGCAACGCCGGCTGGCCCCTGGCATCTCAGGCAAGGCTCAGCCACTTCCTGGCACAGTGCGGCTGTTTTCAACCTCAGACGCTGACCGGAGCAGACACTGAGTCAGCAGGAGGAAGGGGCTCCCGCTGCTGCTAGCGCACAAACTCTGCTCTCCCCCTTTGCCCACATCCCCCCATGGGACACTGGTCCCAGCCACGCTCAGGCAGGGACCACGCTGCCGCAGCTCCGCCATCAGAAGCCCCAGCTGCTCCATTGTGTCCCCGCATCCTTCTGGAAACTATCTGGGCACAAGGAACAAGTGTGCCAGGCTGGCAGGGGACAGGGCTGTCCTGCCCGGTGACCTGGGTGGCGTGAGGCTGGGACAGACTGGGGCACGTCTGCTGCATCCCCTTTCCGCAGAGTCTCACCTCCGCAGAGCGAGGGGATGAGCACGGCAAGGAGGTCCCCCAAAATGGGGGCTTGTGGCAGGGCCAAGTCCCGCTCGCTGCCGACACGCCGTGACGCCGTGGCCATTGACGGCAGCTCAACGGCAGCTTCCTGCTATGGCCGGGGGCTAGATTTCCCCATCAGGACACAAGCCCGGGGGTGGTTTGCTCCCTCCCGGCCGGCTGCAGGGTGGGACAATTCCCTGCACACTGTGGGCAGCCCCAGCTTTGGGGTTATTCATTGCTGAGGGACTTTTTTTTTCCCCTTGGGGTGAAAGAAGGAGGAGGAAGCTTACTCTCTGCCATAGCTCTCCCTAAGGCTTTTGTCCCAGGGGATGCTGGAGCTGAAATGACACCGGGACGGGATCGCCGGTGGCTCCCCAGATCTGTACCCCCCCCCCCCCCAGGGATGGGGTGACAGGATTGCTCTGCACGGACTCGCATGCAGCTTCCTGACACGGCCTTATCTGTCCCGCACAGACACGTGAGGGTGCGTGTAAGCGCAGGGTGTGGCGAGAGGCATTTTTAGCTCTGTCCCAAACTGAGGGAGAAGGTTTGCAAATCCTGCTGGCTCTCAGCTAGAAAAATAACTGCAAAATCCCGCACCGCCTTCTCCCGTCCTCCTTCCTCGGGTTCCCCCGAGGCCCCTGCCGTGCAATGAGCTGCTCCTGCCCCAGCACCCTCGCACGGCCTGCTAAAAGGGCGAGGGTTTTAAAACGCCTGGAGACTTACAGCTGCAGAGTTCAGGCTGGAAATAGAGCCGAGGAACTGGTTTTGCCCTCACCCCCTTCCACTGGATTTTTTTTTATTCTTTAGGAAGAGTAGCAGAAAGTTGTTTTGTAGCTGCGGGTCATGTAAAAAAGCTGCATTTTAAAATCCAAGCAGGGAGAGCTGGGCTAAATGTGATTTGACAGGATCCCTCTAACCGCATGCCTCTTAATTTCCAAGTCCGATCAGTGCGACTGGACAGCTAAATAAATGAAGTAGTGCATATAATTGAATCTCTGCTCAGATGTTCAAATATATGCCAGCCTGCCCTGCCCTGACTGCAGGAGCTGGAGAACTTGGCCCCCTGTGCCAGCCGCTTCCCTTCGAGTTGGTGACAGCTCCCGGGGCGGGGGGGGGGGGGGGGGGGGGGGGGGGGGAACTGAAACCCGGACCCCTCCGTGCTGCCCTGGGACCCCGCTGAGCCCTGGGGGGGGTCCCGGGGGGATTCGCCTGCTCCCAAGTGATGGATGGGACCTGCCGGGGACGGTGCCTGGCTCCCGTCCTGCCTGCATCAGCAACGATGACTTTTTTTTTTTTTTCTTGGTTAATGCTGCCCTTTGGAGCTTTGCTAGTTATCGAACCCAAGCGATACGGGGGGGGGGGGGGGGGGGCGGGAGGGGACCGTGCAAAGGGCCTCCGTGGTGCCACCACGTCCCCGCTGCCCCTTCGATTTAAGGGCTAAAGGGGGGAGAAGCCACCCCCAGCCGCGGGGCCGTGCACAGGACTGTCCCCGTCCCCCCGCAGCCTGCGGGCGGGGGGGCGATCGAGGTGACCCTGCGGGGATGTGGACCCCCCCCCCCGCGTCCGTCCGTCCGTCCGTCCGTCCCGGACCCGTCCCTTCGGGGCCCGAGCACCGCGCAGCGCCAGCTGCCAGCCGCGTCCCCACGCCGCCCCTCGGGGAGAGCCGTCCCGCGTGGGGACGGGCAAGCGGGACCGGGCGGACCCCACGCCCTCGGGCGGCTGCTGCTGGCCCCGGTGCCGGCACCCCCCTCCCCACCCTCCCGGCCCCCGGTGCCGGGGCTCGCTCCGTCGGGAGCCGCGGCGGAGAGGCGACGTCTCGACACTCACCGTCCTGCGTGGGCACGGCGGGCACGGAGAGCTCCCGGATCCTCCGGCTCCAGGCCTGGGCGATGCGCAGGTTGCCCTCGGCGTCGGGTCCCTGGCAGACGCGGAAGGTCCGCTCCAGGCGCTGGCGGGCGGGCGAGCCCCAGCGGGGTCCGCGGACGGGGTAACACACCACGGAGAAGCAGGCGGCGGCGGCGGCGGCCGGGAAGGCGACGGAGCCCACGCAGTCGGCCAGGCGGAGCGCGGCGTCGGAACCGGGCGAACCCCCGGAGGAACCGGGGGGACGCCGCACCTGCAGCTCCCGGGCCGTCAGAACCAGCGAACAGGAGGCGGCACCGGGGGTCGCTCCCGCACCGAAGATCCCTTGAAGTAATACGGGGCCCCCACCGGGCTCCGGGGGAGCGCGGCGACCGGCGGCCATCGGCGGCGGAACGGGAGCGGGACGCACCGGGGAGCGCCGCCCGCCGCTGACTCGCTGCTGACACCCGCCGCGCCGCCCGGCAATGGCAGGCGGGGCGGCCCCATTCATAAAAATTTAACCCACCTACCCACCCACCCGCCCCCCCTCCACGCCGGGGGGACCCGTCCCGGGCTGCCCCGATGCCCCCCCCCCCCCCCCCCGCCCTCCATCCCCGCAGCCTGCCTCAGTTTCCCCAAGCGCCGCCCCGCGCTCCGGGCAGGGCTGCGGCCGGCGGCTCCCCGCTGCCTTCCCACGGGCGGCCGGGGGGGGGGGCCGGAGGGCTGGGGGGGGGGGGGGGGGCACCCGGACTGCCCGGCTGGAGCAAGGCTCTGTAGACACGCGAGGGCAAGGCACCGCCGTGGGTTTGCTGTGGGTGACTCTGCCCTGCCGGGGTGGGCGTCCCGCGTGGGTGCTCCTAGAGCTGGCACGGCACCGACCCACGCTTGCACCGGGAGAGCAGCGGCAAAGCACCGGGCAACCGTGCCAGCCCCAGCCGGTGTGCGTCGTGTTCGGCATCGCACAGGTCGGCGCTGGCAGGAGGACCGCTCCTGCTCGAGTCCCTCAAGCCCCACGCTGGGCTGAACAGCGTTTAACACCATTTCTGCGTTTCTCCAGCCGGGACAGGGTGAGAGGAGCGGAGCGGGTGCCTGGAGAAATCAAGGCACGGCAAGGGCCGAGGACAGCGGGCAGTTGGCTGGAGACACCTCCAGGAGGTAAGGACGGAGGGAGACGTTGTCCTGCCCCGTCACTGGTGGCTCACCATCAGGTATCGGTGAGGGTTGGAGGGTGCCATGGGCATGGAGCCCCGTGGAGGGAGGCGGGCTGTGCTGTGAACCCCACCTCAGGGCACGGAGTGCTGGGGACGGAGTCCAGGGGACCTGCCTGGAGGGTGCCAGCAGGGCTGGGAGCCGCTCCGTGCCCGCAGGGGCTGCAAAAATCACTGACAGCAGCTTTTAATGACGACAGGACTGACCTCACCCTCCCGAGGGGCTGCTGGGCTCTAGGGGTCTGGCCCAGCCCAACAATGGTTTTTTTGCCAACCAGTTCTCCATGGATGTAGCTCTGCTCCACATGCTCCAGCTGGCCCTTTGCTCTCCTGAGGCTCTAACCAAAGCAGAGCTGAGCCTCTGCACAGGGAAGTGGGTGACGAGCACTAGGACAAGCGCCGCCATGGGAGAATGGTAAGGCATGTGGAGAGGTGCCCCAGGCCCTCCCTCCACCTCCCCTGGGCCTTCCTCACCCCTTCCTCATCCCTCAGACCACCCTTCGTGGTAATGCTCATGGGGGTCTCGCATGCCATGTGCTGCTGGGCTGGCAGCAGCCTGAGACCCCGTAACCTTGAGCTCGCACCTGGGGGAGGCATCGCTCTTCACACTTACAGCAGTTTAATTAGCGGTGAGCCCTCAGCCCTCTGTCCCTACTTAAACCCGCTGGAACTGACCAAAAATTGCAGGGAGGGCACAGGATGACCAGCTGGGAGGATAGCACGGCCAAGTCTTGCTTTCCCAGAGTGACCTAAAATGAGACCTGAGGTGCCATGATTTGGAGTATCATGCTTTCCAGAAAGACTTTCCTGGGCGCTATGTGTTCGAAGAGATGCTTAGAGAAGGGGGGGGGGGAGCGGGCACAAGCCGCTCCCAGCCATTTGCTGGCTGATGCTTTCGGCTGGGGAACCGCAGCACCCACAGCTGATTCTGGGTGAGATTTGGGCACGGTCGCTTCCCCGGCTGCCGTGCCACAGTCCAGCGTTTGTAAACAATCCCGAGGTCCTCGGCAAGGTGTCACGGGAGGAAATACTTGGATGCTGGTGAGTGCAGCATCCTGACCTGCACCTCACCCTTCTCGGTGACTAACCCGCTCCCGATTTCCGCTCAGGAAGGCACGAGACGTGGTGGGAGGATGTGAGAGCAGCTGTCACGCTGCTCCCGGCAGGTGCCACGGGGTGACGGGGCTGCTTTGGGCTCTGTCCTCATCACCCTACATCTGTCCATGGCCCCATGCTGCAGGGATCCCCCTGGCCCTGCCTGTTTGCGCTTTAAATAGGGGTCGAATGCCCAGCCGGGCTCCACTGGCCGCGGCTGTGCTGTGGGCTGGGGAAAGAGGCTGAGAGCGGCTTCATCACGAGCTGTCGAAGCCAGCAACGCCGCAGCACTTGGGATCAGGAAGGGTTAGGGCAGGGCATCCCATGGGGGAATGCCAGGGGCAAGGAAATGAGGGGGCTGCAGCCAGGTTTTTCTCAGATGGGGAATGGGACCAGCACAATCTCAGCCTCCATGACGGCACATCACACCCAGGCAGAGCTTTTCCACGTTCCTGCTGGTCTATGGGGACTTCACACGAGCCCGTCCTGATGCTGTGTCACCCTTGATGGATGCCCGCTTCGTGCCCCAGCTGGCGCGGCGCCCACCACTGGCCCCACGAGTCCCTTTGCTCTCTGCAGCCATGGGCTGATTCGACCCAGTCCCACACAGATGCCACTTGTATGCCTCCAGATGTGATGTCTAATGCGGAAGTGGGATCACTTCCGTCACTGCTCAGTGCTGATAAACAGTCGTTTGGGGCTATTTTAATTGTGAGAGCCTTAACGAGCTCCCTTGATCCAACTGGCAGCCTGAAGGGTGCTCGGCAGCTGAGGTTCCTGCACCACGGGCAGGCATCTGCCTGTCGGGTTTGTCCTGATCGGCTCCATTCCCGCCCGCACGGTGCTGCAGAGGCCGTGTGCGTGGGAGGGCAGTGTGGGGATGTGGCATGGGGATGTGGCATGGAGCCGGTGTGCCGGTGGGGACAGCCGGTAGTGAATCCCCCCACCTTCTTTCTCACTGCAAAGGGGGCTCGCCCACAGTGCAGTGTCCAGTCTAGCCATGACCATGGAGGCCACCAGCCTGCCTTCATGAGCAAACACCTCTCAAACTCCTGTCCTGGGAGGGCCTGCGGGGTATCCCAGACCCCACAGACATCATTTGGGGGAGAAGGCTCATACATCCAGAGCACTGTGCCCTGGGCTCACTGGAAAAGGTGATGGATGCTCTGTGCTTGGGGAAACTGAGGCAGAAGCAGCAGACAAGGTTTGCCTTGGGTTGTGCAAGAAGCCAAGGGTTAAATATGGCAATTAAACACCCCTTCAGCTCCTTCCTGCCCCCAGCTGCTAGAGGAGCTGGTTCCCCCAGGGAGCTTGTCCTGGGGGAAGAAAGCAGAGAGGCTGGGGGCTTCCCAGCCCTGCTGTAACCCTTCTTCCCCCTGGCAGCTGCATCCTGGCTGCAGTGCAGACCCGAGGCTCTCTGTGCCAGGGCAGGCCCAGATTTCAAGCTCCCGCTGCCTACACAGCAGCAGCAGGCAGCCCCGGAGGAGGCGTGCAGAGGACATGGCTCTGCTGCAAGATGAACTGCAGCGTTTCACTTGGAGGCACGCAGCTCCTCCAGATCTCTGCCCGCTTTGCCACGTCCTCCGGCAGCCACCCGGGAGACGGGAACAGGAGGGGGATGCACTCATCCCGGATCCATGTCTTTTAGCATCGTTCCCACTGCTGAAGGTACATGTCTCAAGGTGGAGCCAGAAATAGCACGGCTCCACGCTGCATCGGGGCTGGCAGGGCTGCAGGGTTTGGCAGGGGGACAGGCACTGACTGCAGCAGTGGGAACTTTCCAGTCAGCGCCTGCAGGAGCGGCCGGTGCAGAGCTGGAGCCGTTTTGGGGCAGACCCAGCCTAGGGACTGCAGCTCGGCCCCTCTCAGCCCCCAGCCACGGGGGCTCACAGGGACATCAGCCCGCAGCTCCCTGGGGAGATGCTGGTGCCGACGCAGGCGACCAGCACGGAGCAGGAGGGGACATAAATAGCAGAGCTATCTCCTGGAGGAAAGCGATTGGGATAGCATCCCACCTGAAAGGCACAAGCCGGAACACAGGTTTTGGGTCTGCCACTGGTTTGCTACAGAACTCCGGCAAGTGACTGCACCCTTGGTCTCTGCCTCCATGATCCATGGGCAGCAGGGATCACCCACAATCCCAGCTTCATACAGGGCCCAGGGCTTGACCCAGGAGGTTTCTCGGCCTCTGAGGAGCTGGGGTTTACGGCAGCTCCTAAATCACAGCCAGGCTCTGCAACCCACTGGGGCTGCTACCTAGGCCTGACCCTCCACCGAGCTCTCAGCAGCTACCGGCACAGCCCAGGACCACAGGGCTCACCGGGAAGTCCTCAGCAATGCCGGCAAGCTGAGCTCATTTCTCCCAGCTGATTATTTACTCAAAAATATTTCTGAGGTCAGGCCTCCTCTGGGGAAACACTCCCAAACGCCCGGCGAGAAGCTGCTGAGTCTGGAGTAACCACACACACCACTCAGCCGAAAAGTCGCCCCGATGACTAGCCCTGGCGTCAGAGGGACTGAGGCCAAAGTACTGCTTTTGATCTCCCCCTTTGCTGGGGGAAGCCGAATTTTAGACCATTGCAGGGTTTTCACCACTTCCCGGTAGCGGTTTCCTGCCATGATGTGAGCGCAGGCATTTTTGGGAGGTGAGTCAGAGGCTGCAATAAGAACCACCTGGCTGGGCTGCCGCCGGCCGGGCTGGGAGGCTCAATCCCAGGATGATCCCCACTGCGATGCTCGGCGCCTGCGGGCAGCATCCCCGGGGCAGAATTACTTATGGGGGACACAGCATCCCACCACAGCCCCCAGTTTCTGGCCTGGGTAAGAAGAAGGAGTTGCTGCCGCAGTGTCCGCAGCTCCTCTTTCCTTGCCAGGCTGGGTTCGGCACGCTCCAGCCACCCCACCCAGGCTCCAGGGAGAAATTTAGTAAAGGAGAAAGGGCAAAACCTCGTCCAGCTTTGCAGGAAGCTGCCTGCAATGGCTGTCCCACCCTGGCTACCCCAAAGCCCCCTGGTGTGCACAGGGCAGGACCAAGGCCCTAGTTTTCTCCAGGGAGTAATGCAGGACTTGGCAGAGCTGAGAAGCTGCCCTCCCTGGTCGTTGAAATTCAACATAT
This sequence comes from Astur gentilis, assembly GCF_929443795.1. Lineage (NCBI taxonomy): Eukaryota > Metazoa > Chordata > Aves > Accipitriformes > Accipitridae > Astur > Astur gentilis. Next base: position 32,436,690 of record NC_064889.1, read on the forward strand.
AAAGCTGCTTCCTCGTAAAGGAACCTCCCAAGTTTTCCCTGCTGGGCTTTACCATTTTTTGCTATTAAAATTGCATGACCCCCTGCCTGCCCCCCCAACCCCAACATTACACAAACACCTCCACTCAGCAAATTACTGCATCGCAGCTAGCGAGTGAGACTGAGCCTGAATAAGCCTTTTCAAAGGAGCTAAACCTGCTTAAAGCTGCGCTGTTCCCTGACCCGCCCTCCTAATCCTGCCCGCCTGATAATGAAATAATAAAGGACTGCAAAGCCTTGCTCTCCACTGCGCTGTGGGGGAGGTTTCTGCTGCCTCTGTTCATGCCAGGAGCTGGGATATTAATTACTCCCTAAGTAAACAGAATTGCTTCTTTCTTCTCCTTTGCCTGGGCGTAAAATCAGGTGTGACCATCAGCCCGCAGAGCAGAGCAATCAGAGTTGCTCCCTTTTCCAGGAGAAAGGTTGGTTGCTGCAGCAGTACCAGCCATGATCTCTGCCCGCTGCCCTGCCCAGGCTCCTCAGGGGTTGATCCCAACCCCGCAGCTCCATCAGGTGTCCCGCTGGGACCCGCAGGGCCATCCCTGCGAGGCTGCTGGGCCTCTCCCCGCAGGGATGAAGCTGATGACACCGGCCACCTGGGGTCTGCTATGCCGGTGGCTGCCTTGCAGCAGAATGCACAAACTTGTTGCATCTCAGCCTCAGCTGCTGGGAAAGCAAGGGGAGGTGACGACCCGGGCAGGATCCATCCCCTAAGGCCAGGATGGCTCTTAGCACCCTAAGAGGCAGCAGGAATGAGGGCTGGAGGATGGTGCTGGAGGACCCACAGGGCAAAGGAGAGGCTGAGGGCATTCCAAGAGGCCCCAGCGTCAGCCCTGAGCTGGTGTGTTGAGGCTGCCGAGTGAGGAACCAGCTGGCCCCGGGTGGAAAGGGGTTAAACAGCCCTTCCTTCTCCAGCACACCTGAATTGCATGGCAAGCCAGGAGGGAAAGGCTTTAAAAGAGGAGGGCAGGAGCATGTCTCTTCCCTGGGGGCCTGGGAAGAAGCTAGTGGGAGGCTGAGCACCCTGCAGAGGTGCTGTGCCATGGCTCCCCTGCAGCACTGGGTCCCCCTCCCAACCCTTAGGGCATGTCCCCCCCCTTGCTTCCCATGCCTGGGTGCTGCTCTAGGGTTTCTTCCTGCAGCTGCTGCTGCCATCCTCAGGGTGTCCCTGCAGGACCCTGTCCCTGCTCTCCCTCGGGGTGTCCCTGCTCCCCTGGGAGAGCTGCAGATTCTCTGATGGATGCAGGAGGGACCTCGGGAAGCAGCCAACTTCCTACATCACAAAAATAGTCTCCCCCCCCCCCCCCCCCCCCCCAGTTTTTTCCCCAGCTCCTTTCTTTTGAAGGACAAAGCCAGCAACTTGTGACAAGTGAACAACTGTAGCGTGGGTGCTGTGACCACTGTCAGATAACTGTGCCCGTTGCAGGACAGCAGCAGCTGTCCTAAACATGCATCTATGTATGCAGCTGACAGAAAGCCTGGCCTGGGGTCAGAGGTGCCTGTGAGGTGGGATCTGGGCTGCCCAGCAAATGGATGCTGCCAATTCATCCCAAGCTGCAGAGTTATTGCCAGCCTGAAGGCTGGATTAGCATCGCGTGCCTGGTTGCGCTGCCTTTTCGGAGTGAATCCAGGCAGCTGATGCTGTTATTCTCGCATTGCCTTACATTGCCATCGGGGAACAAGCGGGGATGTGGGAGTTGAGCTGGAATAGCCCCTGCCGTGACAAGGCACGGATGAAGGACCTGTGGGGGACAGAGGGGGCTTGGAGAGGCACCAGCGACCCAGCAGGGACCACACAGAGCTTTGGTGGCAGCAAATCAGCTGCATGTGGGAGACATGTCTGGTGCTGCACTGGATCTGCCCCTGCAGCGAGCAAAGAGGGTGATGGATGTGCCATGGCTCCCCTCGCCCTGCCAGCACAGGCGTTGCGGAGGCAGTGATGTAAATCTTGACCTCGTCCAGCTGCAGCATGCAGCCCTGCAGCCTGTTTCGCTGTGCTCGGGGGCCAGTCCAGGCAGGGCTACAGCTGTGATGGGAGATCTGTGCCGAGCCCTGCAGCACGATCCTGCTGTGGGAGCAAACTAGGTGGCTGGTGAGGTGAAAGGGGGACTCTCCTGGCTTGCACACCAGGTAGATAACTGTGGAGTGGTCTTGAGTAATCGTGGAGGGAGATGTGGGGATGGAGCCACACCACAGGGGCAGACACATGCCACCAGGCATGGTGAAAGGAGACAAACGGTTCCATCCTGATGCTTGGGTGGTGCAGCAGTGGCATACAGAGGGGACACCAATGCATTTCTATCTTGTTTGCATTGAGGATGCTGCATCTTAACGAAGGCTGGAGAGAGACAACTTTTAATGAAGTGTTCAGCACAAGGAGACTGATGGTGATGCTGTAGCTCCCGTGCAGATGGGAGTCATCGCCAGAGGCACCGCTGCCGTCACGCAGCTGACCCCATGCACCAGAGCAGCCCAGCAGCTGGGGGAGTCACTACTGAATAATGGAGGCATACATCCACCACGTCCTGAATGAAGCCTGCCACGACTTCCACCTCCTTCCCTGCTCTCAGCTGGGAGAAAACAGACCAAGGGATGACGACGTTGCACAGCGGCTTAGAAAACTGCCAAGAAAAACTTCTCCCTCCAGGGCGAACAAAGCGATGCGGGGCAATCCTGGTGATGAAATGAATGCTGTTTGCCTTCCCTGCAATATAAAGCACACTCCTTGGGCCTGGCAAGATCAGCACAGAGCTCTGCCAGGTGGGTTGGAAACATTAGTTTTCTGCTTAGATGAGTTATTTAGTGCCTGTACCCAAGAGGGACTTTGTCCTCACATCCAAAGCACCTGGAGGACCTTGGAGAACCCAGTAGTGAGTATTCCCTTGGGAAACAGTGCAGAGACCGGGTTTAGCTCCAGCAGCACCTCCTTAGGGCTGCCATCCCACCGCCATCACGGCCCTGGGGCGCTGAGGGGAGCCACAGGCCCAGGGTGCGGCCTGGCCCCCGTGGGGCCGGGGACTGGTTGGCGCAAGCCCTCCTGAACACCGTGGGCCTCCAGACCCCCCACCCCCGCCATAGAGCGAGGCTAGAGCGGCGCCGCAGCGCTTCCGCCGGGCGGCCGCCATCTTAGGCGCGGGCAGTGAAGCCGCCGCATTGAGGTCTCGCCTCGCACCGCCGGGCAGAAGGGGGAGGCGGCCGCCCTGTCAACCGCACCCGGGAAGCGGGCGGTGCAGCCCTCGCCGAGGAGGGGGAGTTTACGTCGTTATCACGCTTCCTCCTCAGGTACCGGCGCTGCTCGGGCAGTAGCTGATACCGCTCTGCCGCTGGGAGGTGAGAGAGCGCGGCCGCTGTGCCCTCACCTAAGATGGCAGCGGGGGCGGTCTCTCCCTGAGGAGAAGATGGCCGCCGAGGGGAGCGGCGCTCTAGGCGGGTGGCGGAACTGGCTCGGCTGGGTGAGGGGAGCGGGGAGGGCCCCTCTCCGGCCTCCTAGGGACCCCCACCCCCACCACAGGGACCCCCTACCCCGCCGCCGGGACTCCCCTCCAGCCTTGCTGCCTCACAGGGAAACCCCTTAGCCCCCGCCCCTTCCAGCCTTCCCGCGCTTACCCTCCCCTTAGCTTACCCCCAACTTCCCCAGCCACGGGAACCCCTGTCTGTCTTGCTAACACCCCCTCACCCCCATTTTTGGGGGGGTCTTCCCTCCCCTGGTGTCTCTGGGTGAGCGTGGGGCGGGTTTGGGTTGGGGTTACCCGAGGCCTGGCTCCTGGGGAATGGGGGTTGCTCTGCAGGCAGCACTGTGCTCCCCCCACCCCCCAAAGCTGCTGTTGCTCTATTTTATAGAGCAACCCCCCCTTTTTATACTTTGCCACAGGAGTGTACCAGCAAGACTATAGGTAGTGGAAGGGCTCCTCTCCTCCTCCTCCTCCTCCTCCTCCCCACCCCTTAAGGGGCGGTGATCGCGGCGGAGAGGAAGAAAAGGATGCCACGGAAGCTGTTGTTGCCTTATAAATCTGTTTTTTCTCACTTTCGAGCTCCACGGGGGTTGCATGACTCTTTGGCGATGAACGCAGCCAGAAGTGGCTACCGGGTCTTCTCGGCCAACTCCACGGCAGCCTGCACCGAGCTGGCGAAGCGGATCACGGAGTAAGTTCCCTCTCTTTCAAGTTCCTTTCCCCCCGCCCAGAGCTCCTCTGTGCAGGAAGGCTTTCTTCAAAGTGGCTGGAGAGGCTGTTGGTGTCGTCCCGCCTTCCCAAGCCAAAGGTGTCTGCTGCAAGCACCTTTGCTCTGGAGGTTTTGCACCAGGAGTGTTCAGCAGCTCTGCCCTTCTCTTCCTTAGCACTGGTTCATCCCTCCTGATAACTCAATTTGACCCAGTGACAAAAATGGACCGGCTGCTTTCTGCCTCTTGTGTCTCTGATATCCATTTCAGTGCTGGAAAGGCCAGGCTGCAGCAAAGGCTGTTACTTTTGGGGAGAGAGAAGGTGAAACTTGACTGAACAAACCTCAGAAAGTGTTTTAACTGTTTTGGGAGATGCTCAAAACTTTCTCCACTGTTTTTCATGGGAACGGGACGGCGACTTTATGTGCTCAACACTTTCATGGCTTGGGGCATGGGGACTGTTGCCTGTGCAGACCTCGGTGCAACACCAACAGTTGCACTAACCAAAGTGGATTAGTGAATCTGCATTTTGGTGGGGTAGGAGAGGTGGGCAGCACATGCTAACAAAAGAGAGTTTAGTTTAGGGATAGAAGTGTGCCCCCCCCCCCCCTTTTTTTTTTTCAGCCCATCGATTTGGGCAGAGTTTGACCTTGACTTGGCAGGGATGGATGTGCTGGGTCCTGCTGAAGGAGGTGTGTAACAGCTGGCTCCAAAATGGGGTTCTTGCTGCACAGAGGAGCACCGAGTTTACCCTGACACTTGATCTTTTGTTTTGAATTAGTTTGGTTCAAATCATGGCGCTCCCAGCCGAAGGGGCTTTTCTGAGACAGGCATCTGTATATTGGGGAGCTGCCATCCTAAAGCAGGATTTGGGTTTCCTTTCTGCTGCTTCTCAGCTACAGTTCATATGAAGCTGCTCCCAAAATCAATGGGGCTTAGTGCTCGTTTGCCTGTTGCAGCAGATAGCATCATTGCTACCCCTTAGGCAGCTGCTGGCCTGTCCTCTCTCCAGGGGCATGCTTAAATTGGAAACATTACTAAATATAGGTGTGCTGCCACCTTAAACTGCAAGAACATTTTGCTGTTTGTCCAGTTAGCTTAATAAACAGTGTGTTCAATCCTTAGCACAGATTATCTCCATCAAGCTGACTTGGCTGTTTGGCTGGGATCGCTGGTGTTGATGGGATGCATGTTGGATAATAGCGATGGACTTCTTTGGGTGTGAGGTGGACATAAAAATCCTTGTGTTTGGGAGTGGAAAGCTTTTTTTTGGTTCATTCATTTTTGCTATATTTGGTTAGTTCCACGTCAATTTCCCTTCACTGATACAACTCTGCAAATAAAGTCTCTCTCTATATATATAAAAAATAAGCTTTGCTGCAACAGATGGGACATGGTTTTACAAGGCTTGTCCTGTTGCGTCAACACAGAACATAACAGAAGTCCCCTGGGGACGAGCTCCAAGTTCTCAGGACTGAAAGAGCAAATGGGCAATCTTCATTCTCTGCTCATTGTCTTAAAAATAACTCACTTTTTTTTAAAGAGGTAATGAGCAGAGACATGTAGCAGGCTTCCCCAGGCCATGGCGCACACAGCTGGCTGTGTGATGTGCTGCTGTAACCGTCTGCAGGGTTCCCAGTGGTGCTCTGAGGGTGAATGACAGCAGGATCCAGAGAGTGACCTCCTGGCTGTTCTTTGCAAAGTAAACTTTTAATAGAGGTGATGTGGGCTTTTTGCCTTGGCTCTAATGTCAGCGAGGAAGTTGGATGCTCTGGTGGTAGTATGAGCACAACAGTGTGATGCACAGCTACTGCTTAAACTGAGACTTAAGGACACGTAGCTTTACTGTCTGTAAAATGGGGAGTAGTGACCACTCTGAAATGGAAAGGTGTAAAGCGTTATACGCAGATGAGGTTTTGTTGGAAGGGGGTGCAAAATCTGGAACTGTTAATAGCACAGATTTGTCCACAGTAAAATGTCTCCAGAAAAACCCAAAAGATATTTTCAGCATCTTCTGAGGTGGTTTTGCACTGACATCCCTTAGGAGCTCAGGGGCTGTTTCAACACGTTTGTAATACATCCCTTGTTTTTTCAGGTTGCAAAAGATGCGTGCCTGCTGGCTTTCCTACTGTGTCACATCCCAGCCTGTACTTTGCTGGGGAGGTCAGTTGCACCTTTTAATAGAGTTGGAGCAGTCTTATAAGGGTGAGTCTGTCCTCTAATATTGTGCGTTCTTTTTAAAGTTTTTTTATGACCTTTAGTATAAGTAGTAAAAGAACTTTAAAACAACACACAATATTAGGAGTAGGGCCCCCTCAGACACTTGTCCATCTTTACCTGTAGGTATGATGTTAAAATCAATACTTGAAGCTTATCTTTTTTTAAAATCTCAAGCCTCAGGAGGAGCAGTGTGACATAAACCAGACATCAGAAAGCTGTTCAATCTCCTCACTTAATTTAATGCAAAACTTCCAGAGTTGCTTTTGATTCAGGTTCTGAGCGTGGCATTCTGGCACTCTTCCAATCTTTACAATTTCCCATTATGTATTCTTGTCTGGTTATAGGATGAGTCTAACTTTCACTTTGACTTTTCAGAGCTTTTGTTTATGTTAGTGTCTGCCAGGGAGAGGAGATGGTGCTGGCTTATGAGAACTTTAAATAATAAAGATGCTCCTTAGATTTAGGACCACTGAAATGTAAATAAAACCATATGTTTACTTGTATGTTACAAATTGAGAGGGATTTTTTTTTTTTAATTCTTTCCCAGATAGAAAGAAAACTCCTGCTGTAATGAGGACGCTTGGCACCTGATTACAAGCTGTATTTGCAGGGGAGAAAGATCACTTCTGTGACCAGTGCTGATCCCTAATGGGCCTTGTGTGCTGCTGGGGGGAGGGAGGTCTAGCAAGTCTTTTTAATCTCCAGAGTCCAACAGATGCACTTGGATCTCCATCCTACTGCAGTGTTTGGCACAGAGGGTACAAATACTACATTCCATTCCTTGCTCGTGTGTTTGGATTGGAGGGGATTGTTGATTGAAGCTTGCTAATGCCTCTCCAGTGCTCCTGTGGGTCTCTGTTATGTGGGACGTGGTACTATTGTAAACTCATTGCAGACTGTGGATGTGAGTATTCTAGAGATTCATTTGGATTGCAGCGTGAAAAATGCTGATGATCTAAAGATAAAAGCAATGCTGTGAGCTTAAACAACGTGGAGTAATGAGGAAAAGACTGAGACTTGTGTTCTGATCTCTGGTCATAGGGAGCTGACTACACAACACTAAAACTGGGGTGGTGATTTCTGTGAATGAGTGGGAGGTGAGCCATGCTTTTGGAAGAGACAGTTTGTTAGCAGGACCTCAGCTGAAGGAGAATTTCTGATGGGATAGAGAAAGAGTAATGTCAGTCTTCCTCATTCGGTCATCTTGCCAGCATGTGAGAGGATGGCACAGGGGAGTCAGATCACAGTAGCCTTGTGATGCTGCTCTCCCTTATCTCCAAACCCTGTTCTTGCTTTCTGGAAAGAGCTCTTGTGTGGTGCTGTGGGAGGAGAGGAGGTGGTACCAACTCTTTTCCATCTCAGAAGATGTAGCACCGTGGCAGGAGGCTAACAGGTGAAACTGCATCAAAGGATTTTGGAAAGGGAAAAGAATAACCAGCTAAAAAGTAGTGTGGTTGGAGAGGTTTACAGGCAGGGGATGGTGCTGGTGTAGGGTGGGCGTGGGGCAGTTGGGCTTTGAGTTTTTCTGTGCAGCTTAGATGGGGCATGTAATGGGCCAAGCAGATTGGCTTTGCGTGGTAGCTTTCTGTGCTGGCCAGTGCCAGGTTTAGAGGAACGTCCTTCATGAGGAGCAGGCTGGTAGGACCAGAGGAAAATCCACATGGTGTTTGCTGGTAGTTCAGCTGCATGGCTTTTGGCATGGCTGGAATAAGTGATGCAAGTGCTGGATGGCTCTGGGTACAAGTGGCAAATGAGCAGTAGGGACTGTTCTTCAAGTATCCAGTTGTGCTGGGTGGATGGAGAGAGGTAAAGGAGAGCTCAGATAGTTATAAGGATATCTGAACAGATTGCCCTGTATCCAGGAAGCTGCTGTTCCCTTTCCCTTTCCTGGCTTGTTCTTGTAGCGGGAGATTAGAAGTAAACCATAGAACTGCCACTGTGCTAGCTGGACTGGTTGACTGATCTTTATTTAAAGATTTGCTTAAGTTTGAAAAGCAATTCAAAGTCAGGCCATGGCTTGCTTTGGCCATGGCCAAGCACGGAGCATATCCTCTGCTGTCAGTGCCAGCTCCTTCTGGAGTCTGCAGCGGTTCGTGAAGTCTGTAGATGTGGGAAGAGTCAGGTATTTGCAGAGCTGAGACCAGTGAAAGTGTTTGTAATGAAGAGGGTAATGCCATAATAAAGTCAAGGGCTTTGTCTGTGTGCCAGTTTCTCTTCAAATTGAATGTTTGTACTGTAAGCTGGCTGGAAGCTTCCTTCAGAGTTAACTTCACAAATGTCTTTCAGGTGCTTGTCACAGAGTGGGAGAGGGAAGCACAGCCCAGCCCAGGCTGAGAGCCCTTCCCAGCAGTACGTGCTTTGATAGCTTGAAATACTGCAAGTGAACCTCCCTCTTGAATTTTGATTCAGCTAAACATCAAGTCTCTTAACTGACTGTCCTTTGTCTCAAGAACCTGGTACAGTGGTTTTTGACAGTCTTCAGAGGAGCATTTTAAAGTACAGTCTAAAACAACCTCATGGTATTTCCTAAAATACTGCAGTGTGTCACTTCCTTGTTAAACTGTAGGTAACTTCCGAGTTGTTCACATTTAGGCTGTGAATTTGAGATGGATTTTATAAACACTCTTGTATCTACAGCTTAATATCCTCTTGGCATGTGTTGAGACTGCGGAAAGTTAGATCATCTTTCCTCGGCAATGTTTACAGAGAGAGCTATTGCAGATCAATATAAATTTTTACTGGCCAGTTGCTCTGAGTAGGATTTTTAAAGCCATAAGGAGAATTTTTCTCTTAGATGCTCTGAGGTCTCTGAGGAGTCAGTTTAGTGACAGAGCTGGTGTGAGGATGGCAGAGCAGAGCGAGAAGCAGGGCTTTCCCCATCAGGAGCAGTGGGTGGTCACACAGGGAAAGCTTACACTGAGATGGCATTAAAAACTTTAAAAGCTGGGAGCAGCTTGGAGTAGTAATACCTTGGTCCCGCTGTGCCCAGTCCTCTGCACTGAGCTTGGCAGGACTGTATGCCCATAGCTTTTTTTAACAGATCCTGGTTCTGAAGACTTGTGTTTTTAAAAACAAAAATGCCAAACTGAGTTTCTGTCTCTCTTGGATGGAGAAAGGAGCTTCCAGAAGTGAACTTGTGCTCTGATGTCTGCTTGGCACTGGTTAACAAGTGAGATTTCTGCAAACACTGTAAAAATTAGCCTGACTGTTCTCCAGTCTTAAATACCTCAGTATCTGTAAAAGCTGCACACACCTACCCACCCCACCCCCCCCCCGACCCCCACTGGCCCATAGCCAAATACTGCACCACACAGCAGGCCTTTTGTTGATGGAGCTCATTTTGCTTGGAGATGTGACTTAGCTACAAGACTTAAGGTATTATTTTTGCCAGAAGAAGCGGTATCTCTCTGCAGGAGCATGTGCTCTGGGTTACCTGTAGTGGCAGCCTTTTCTTTCATAGTGTAGATCTGCCTGTGTCTGCAGACAAGTGATCCAGTATTGCGATAGCCCCTGTTCATATGGTTATGTTGCTAGTCCTGAAACCCAATGCAAACAGAGTTCTTGCTGTCAGTTTAATTCCTCTATTGCCTAAAGCAACAATTGATTGGGAGCGTTTGCATGGAGAGGATTCAGAGAGAAAGGAGCTGGGGATGAAGGGGAAAAAGGGAGGGGTGACAGGAAGAGGGGATTTATCTTTGAACGCTGTTACAAATGGTTGCTCCCAGGCTGTGTGGTAGCTAAGGCCGTGCTCTGCCCTTGACTTTGGTGCAAATCTTCTTTGAACACAAGTTCTGCAGAATTCAGTGTTTTACAACAGGAGCTGCACGAGAAGTCCCCTCTTTAACAGCCTAGACTAAATCATGGTTTTATCAGACTCCTTCACTGGCTGAAGTAGACGGGGTACTCCATAACATGGTTTAGTGGGCACAGATGATGGTTGGACTCGATGATCTTGAAGGTCTTTTCCAACCTAAATGATTCTGTGATTCTATGAAGTATTGGCTTATGCAAAGCCTTCAGAAAGGAATTTAGTAGAAGGTGTGCCCCTTGGGTAAACATACCTGAACTGCTTTGGTGGAGCTGCCTGTCGGTCCATCTGCCATGCCTGCAGCTCACAGGACTGCTGAGCGCTGCAGGTGGGGTTGATGTATGACTTTTATGGGTGGTTTTATCTTGTACCCTTCCCATTGCCGCCCCTCTTGTTTACTTGCCATCAACAGTTGGAGCAGAGATTGGATTTATTGTCTGACCAGAGCAATCTACTAACGCTCGTTCCTTTAAGTTGGCAGCTGCTTACTGTCTTTGCTGCTATCTGCACCCAGGTTTGACAAGCTGAGCTGTTTAGTGTCCCTCTTTTGGGGAGCGAACTTGCCTTTCCAATTTCTTTTTTCAGCAGCGCAGAAACTGCATTGCTGCTGTACAATCTGAATAGGGGAGCACTGGGCTCTGGTTTCCCCTTGCCAGCTACATCCTCGCAGAGTGTCACAAACCTCCTCTGTGTTTGTTTGCCACTACTTAGCATTGAGAGTGTCACCTTCAAGGGGTGTTATGCTGTGATATGTCCGGCTAGACTGGTTTGGAAGCTTTCCTTCCTGCCATGAGATGCAGGGTTGACCAAGGGAACTTGTGCAGTCTTGTTAATGGAGTTTTTTTCCAGTAGTGAGGTAGGAACGTGCTGTCTGCAGTGAAGTCAGGGCGCGCGTGCCTCCAAAGGGAGCTTGCAAGACTTGCTGTGCAGTTGTGGAGGAACAACTGTGAGTCATTAAATGTTTTCCCACACACACGGGTTTGTTTTGTGTGTGTGTGTGTGATTCTTGAGCTTTTTTCGACTTGGATGCCTTGGCAGCAATTAGGCCAAAGCTTACAGGTTGCAAATGCCTGTCATCCAGAAAGGCAGCAGGATCCCAGTGGACAGTAAGAGCTTGATGCATCCCATCTGCAAAATTCACTTTTACAGTGCATCCATCCCTGGGGTGCCTGGGCATGCCTTTGCTTGACCAGCTGCCAGCTCCTTTTTGAAGATACTGAAGGTACTGAGGATGCCTTTGTATTGTAGCTGCAGTTTTTAACCTAGCGGGGCTGATGAGAGAAGCTGAATTAGAGATTTGGGTGGCTTGCCTGCTCTGGGCTGCACGGTGCCTGGGTGATGCTGCAGTTGATATCCAAGCCAGGCTGGTTACAACCATGTGTGTATGATTTTCGTTGCAGGAGTTTACTCACCAACCCCAGCCATGGCAAAACGTGTTGCCAGACACACAATCGGGAACACGTCTGTGCCAAATATGTGCTTTGTAGCCAGCTAAGTAAATATATCGTGTCACATTCGAATATCTGTTATCGCAGCTGTCCCAGGCATGCTTTCCAGGGAGCTTCTAGCTGAGACCTCCAGCTTGTGGGCTCATAGCTGAGTCCAGCAGTTGCTGGTGGGCCAGCAGCATGCCAGTGTTGGGCTGTCTCGCTCATTGACTTCTGAAAAAACAAATTGCTGGGACAGTTGAAGTACAAGGCTAAGTCTGTGGCTAAGGAGATGGGGAGAGACTGACTGCTGAAGGACATAGACTAGGTGAAAGCCAGTGACAGATGTGGTCTCTTTATTTAGGGTTAGTCCCAGTTTGCATAATTTTGGCATGTGTCCGGGTAAATACAGTATATGCGCAGACAGGAAACTACAGCTGTAAGCAATGCATTGAACAAAAGTATTTTGTAGACTTAAAATGTTTCCTAATCCAGTGTGTGAGCATGGCCACTGAGCAGATCCTAGAAGAGAGGAGGGACTGGCCCTGTGGTCTAGCCAGCTGAGTTGCAGCAACACACCTATCCCAAACTGGTGTGGGGTCTCTTGGCTGAGGCTCATGGTTAGAGGACATGTGCCTCTAAGTACTTACTGATGGATTACTTGTCCGTACAGTTAAATACAGAGGTGTCACCTGAGGGAATAGTCTGCCTTTTGAAGCCTTTTAAAATGCTGTTAAAAATTAATCTTTCTTATGTAAGTAAGAAATTTAAAAGAAAAAAAAGGGGGGGTGACTGTAATCTGTGTTGTGATGAATGTTGTAGGTTTGACATTTGAAAAGAGGAAGGAGTAATTTGAAAAAAATAAAAAACCTTTTTTTGAAGATAAAATCTCTTCAATCAGTTGAGTTATTTCAGAAGGAAGGTTTGGGGGTGGGGTGGGGGGAGGGGATACAAAGATGTGGGAGTCAAAAAAAGTGACTCAGTTGCCATTAATCAAGTCTGAGTAAATCATTGATGTTTAGTTCCACAACAGATCATTGGTGGCATTGCATAGGCTAGCAAGATGTCCTTTGCCACCAGGAGACACAGCCTCTGGTCAGTCATGCAAGGATTGGCTCGTTGAGTATGGCATTGACCTGCAGAGCAGCATGCCGCAGAGCCCTCCCCAGGGAAGTCGGAGGAAAGGAGACCCGTGGGGAATGGGAGCGCAGCCTGCCTGGCGGCTTGACTCCCTGTTAGGCAATGCTGTATTTTGTTGGTGTGTAATATTTGGTCCAGTCTCTGCTTTGGATCATGAACTGCTGGGTTCCTCCATTTTTAATTTCCTTTTTTCTCTCCAGGCGTCTCGGTGCTGAGCTGGGGAAATCTGTGGTATACCAGGAAACCAATGGAGGTGAGAGAAATCTTTACTGTTTGCAGCTGTTTTGAGGTAGTCTTAGAAATACTGGATAACTCCATCAGCCAAACCTGACTAATAAGTGCAGTGATTCATCTGTGACATCACTGCTGCTCCAGGCAGTGCTAAACCTCCATGTCTGACCTTGGACAAAGCAATTAAATGCGTTCCTTGTTTTCCCCTGTTATCTCATTTGTCTGCCCATCAGCTAACTCTCATCTAAAGGAGAGTCCTACCTCAGGTGTTAGCTGCTACAAGATCTTGCACGCTCTTGTGCTTAGCAAAACATCTTCCAGGTTTAAAAGTAATGGCCTGCTTTTTAAGTGTCTGCCTTGAAAACTTTTAAATTATCCCCTTCTTCCAGCCCTCCCCTGCCACAGGCAGTTTACAGGTGCCTTAGCAAGGACCTGTCCTCTTGCTTTAAAGAGGGCACATTCAGGGCTGTGCTGGGGACCGTACCTCTTGGAGCTTGCTTTCATCTCTTTAAATGTAGCAAGTGTCCGTTTTCAGATGCTGGGCTATAACACAAGGATATTGGCTAACAGAGTTCAGTGGCTAAGAGTCATTTACTATTTCAAGACAGTTACCTTATTTGCAAGAGACTAGAACCAGAGAGCTGATATGGGTGAGAGGAAGGGATGGAAACGGCACTGGCTCAGCATTAGGGTTTTTGCTAGCACTACCGCTTTTACAGCTGAAGTGGGCCACGTGATGTGTAAGCTGCCTTGGCTGCATATGGTTATGGTTGGGTTGGCTGTTGCATTCGCGCAAGTGAGAGCTTGCAGCCCGTTGGTGTTAGTTTTAAATCAGGTTGCTTGGTATAAGGTCTGAAGTCATTCTTCATCACTGCACAGCACATCAGTCTGCTTTCAGCAGATTCCCTTAAGGTTACTGCCAGTGCTCACGCAATTAGACTTTGAATTTGGTAGCTGGGTAGATATTTCTCGCCTTTTGCTTATCCCTGCCCTCTAGTTTACGAAACCAGTGACGAAGACAAGGCATCTTGGGAAACCTGGTGTCATTGCTTTGGCTTTGCAGAGCTGCTTCGGGGCTCGGCTTTCTCATTTGAGTCTCGGACTCTAGCAATTGAGTTCAGCAGAGACCCAAGTTTCCAGCTCATGTCAGTGTTGAAATGTCTTGACCTTGATAGTGAAATTGGGGAGTTCTTCCTCTGAACTCTGTGCTGCTGGTGTTACCTTGGGCTATCTAGCAGGTATGCAGCTGACCCTATGGTTACCTTCATGGTTACCTTCTTGGTAAGTACTAAATGTTGTTCTGCTTGGGGTGGTTCATTGTTCACTAATGAATGTGGTATTGACAGATTCCAGAACTCAGCATGGAGAAGTGAAAAGGGTCCCTCATTGAGAGTTAGGTAATTGTCTTCTATATTTAAGAGAACAGCTATTCAGCCTGGTTTTGCACTGTAAACACAACTAACTCACTGGTATGTCATGCCAGCTCTTTACTTCCCAGGACCACGTGCACTGAAGGGCAAAGGAGCAAGTCCTGACCAGTGGGCAAAGTTGCTGCTAAAACATGGCATGTTATCACTGTAAATCTGATGTTTGGAAACAAAACTGACTGTGTTTTCCATCCTCTTCAGAAACAAGAGTTGAAATAAAAGAATCTGTCCGGGGACAGGATATCTTCATTATACAGACAATCCCCAGGTAAGGGACTTGTGGCTTAGTTTTACAGCTGTGATATGCTTTGAATTTCTGGTTCAGCAGATCATTCAATAGGTTTGCTCACCGTTAGCCAGCACGATAACCAGTCTCTTTATAGTGTTGTCATTGCTTTGACTTACATTTAAGACACCACATAGTGTTAAGCTGTTAAAATTCCCAGAGGATCGCTTGCGCTGCAGCAAACTGAGAAGCTTCCCATCAAATAGCTTAAGTGTGTCACTTGAGGCAAGAACAAGTATGACTGACGGCTTCAAGTGATACATCGCTGGTCTGTGTGTGCTGTCCTTGCAGGCACAGTTGCTTGGTGATTTCTGACTGGCATATCCATTTTAGGATGTGTAATATCCTCTGCCTTCCAATTACTGAGCAGCAGAGCCAGCAACAAACAGCAGCTATAGCTTCCATTACAGACTGGATTACCATTCCCCTTTTGTTGTAGTGGTGTGAAAGAGCTCAGGTAGAAGCCTGTAGCTTCCCTTCTGTACTCTTACAGTTCTTAATTCTGTTGGACCTTTTAAGTGGGCCTTTTTGGTTTTTATTTTGGGTTGTTCTAGCCTTGGAGTAAGAGGAAAAAGAAATGCTGCAAGTAACCAGGGGGCTATAAAACCAGCTGCTAACCCCAGGAATCTTGTGGCTCGCTGACTGAGGAAGAGTGTAGTGAGATAACACTGGTATGGTGGGAAGGGAGCCTACATACAAATGATAACTGCAAAATGACCACCTATGAGTAGACGAGGTGCTGTTCTCAGAGATGAGGTATTGATAGGATGCCTTTTGCATGATTAGGAAAACAAGGATATTCCTGCTCTGATAGCTTTTTCCAAGTTACCAAATTCTGCTCAGATTTTGGAGATCACAAGAACTAGTAAGTACCAGAGCTCAAGCAGGTAGCAGAATACCCTTGAAACAGAATTTTTCCTTGCTTGCCAAAGAAATAGAGCCTAGTGAGAATTCAGGTTCATTTCCTCTTTGTAGTGCTTGGCCTGTTGTTAAAGAAATCAGTAGGACTACAAGATCAGCTCGCTCACTTCAGGAGTTCCTCTTGCAGGCCGAGACATCTTCCTAGAGCTCATCTCTCTCCAGAGAGATGCTCCAAGTGTTTCCTCCCTCAGGGAGCAACTAAATCTCTGCAAGATCAAAATCCACTGATGCAGGATTATGTTTCAGGTGAATAGTGCCATTCTCCTGTCCCTTGTGAGAGAGTTCTCTGAAATAACTGTAACTGAGCTGTGTAAACATGAAACAGATAAGGTGTTCAGAGAGATAACTCAGACCATTAGGGACAGCAATAGTTTTGGGAGGGAAAAATCTCCCCTGCTTTTAACATGTTGATACGCTTGTTTTTTCCATAAACTGAATTCAGTGCTGTGGACCAAGAAATGGGTGGGTCCTTTTCAGCCAAAATGTTGAAAGCCTTCCAGGTGAGGAGCCACTGTTGTGCAGCCAGGTTGTTTTTTATTCTTGAGATGCAACTGTGCCTTGCTGCATTGCTTGATAGGACAGGTTCAAGGGCATCTCAATTTTGCAGTGGGTTTCAGGCAGCTTTTCAGGAGAGTAAAAACAACTGTGTTGAAGAATCTAAGAATAGGACTTCCGCAGTCAGTAGTGGTTTGAAAAGCAAACAAAATATTAGGACTTGGTAGGAAAGGAGTAGAGAGGGAAACAACCTTGTTTTACTGCAGTGTGAATTCACAGTCTGCATCTTAAATGCACAGAGAGAAAACAGAAAGACCTGAATATTTGATACAAGCTCCCTGTCCAAAAAGCATGTAGCAGAACTAAAGAAGTTACAAAGACAGATACCATCCAAGACTGTTGGTGTGTGGACTAGCATTCGTATGAGGGAAAACCAAATAGCTCTAGCATTCGTATGAGGGAAAACCAAATAGCTCATGTTTAGACTGTGGAAAACTGAAAGATTTGGTGGTTTAGTGATACACTAAAAGCGAAAGGGGTCTTTTAGTGCTGAGTGTTGGTGCTGGTTGTTGCAAAGTCGATTGACAGCTTCACATAAGCCATTTGCTCAGCCCTGAGAACAGGGATCTCCAGGGATGGCTCAGGTGGGCTTGGGGAACAATGAGGGAGGTTCCAGGCTGCTGGAGAGGGGTGGGTGGTAAGCAGAGTGTGGGGGATAGCTGGGCTGGCTCTAAATGTCCTGGTAATGAGCTGACAGTCCCTGTGTGCGGTCTTGGCTCAGGCTTTCCAGCAGTAACTGTGAGCACAGCTTCAAGGCAGGAGGTGGGAAGGGCAGCAAGGAGACTGGGATGCTGTCCTTGGTACCCATTTTGAGATGCTGTGGCTGGGGTTCCACTGCAGATGTTATCTCTCCCCCACTTAGTCCCCACCCTGAGCTGAGCTCTTGGTAGGGGTCAGTGCCCCTCGCAGAAGAGCGGATCAGTGTGACAGCTGGCTCAACACAAAGCATCCAGGAGGGTGCTTCTCTCATCAATGAGCCTCTGCAGCCCACTTGCCCTGGGCCCTGCTGGAGGAACAGACGCATGTGCCTCTGCCTAGTGCCTGTGCCAGCTGGTCTGCAGGAGCTTCCTGGAGTCCAGTGTGGGGTCCTGCACGAATATTGAGAGAGGTGCTCCTCCTCAAGTAATTTCTCCATCAATATGGCTACCAGTGCTGCACAGCAGTACCAGGACTGCTGATGCCTTTTGAAATCAGTGGTAACCCTTTCTCCCAGGAGCAGTCTTGTTCTCTATCTGCTTTCCATGTGAATATATAATTCCTTTTAAAGGGTAATTTGAAAGATAATGGTGGAAAATATTGAATTTCTGGGATGAGCTTTAAATAGGCTTAAAATTGGCCACTTTGTTTTTATACAACACTGCTAGTAGCATCTTTTTCTCCTCCTGCGGCCCCACTGGCACAGCTAAAACACCAAAGGGAAGAAACAGTTCTTTGTTTGCTCGTTGTCCTATGTAGCAGGGGGCTATGTTTTATGTAATTCTTGGCTGGGTGCTTCAGAGCTAACAAAGCTTTCTTGTGTGTCAACGGCATTGTGCACAAGGGCTGGCGGGGCCAGCAGGAGAACAGAGACCCAGAGCGCTCACAAATGAAGAGGCACAAATGGAGGTTAATTTCCGAAGGAAGGGGGAGCGATGGAGAAATGGAAATGGTTAGAGGTTTGTCACGGGTCACACAGACGGAGGCTCAGTGAATGGTATCTCTGAGCTCTTGGGGAAGCCATCCCTGGTGGTCAGGAGGAAAACGGGTCCTTGAGCAATGTCTGGGTAACATCCAAAAAGCTCTGCAGAGCTTTGAGCTGCTCCTTGCTGTTTATTCCTCTGCTGCTGTGTGGAAAGATGGCCTGGTCAGCCACTGCTCTCTCACCATGCGCTCTTCGGCTGAGCCACAGCCAGTGTTGCTCTCCTGGGGACCAGTCTGGGGAAGTGGTGTGTCATTTGAGGCTGTCCATGCTGAAAACCCCCAAGCAAGGGTGTCTGCATTGTAGGAGGATTGCCTGTCCCTCTATCTTCTCTGAAACGCATGTTCTTCAGTTCCCAAATAGTCTCAAGTCAGTTTGTGATGGTGCAGACAGTGTCTCTTGGAGTTGGTTTTAAGGAACTAAAAGGGCTTGGGTTTTTTTTGCCCTTCCCAAAATGAATTAAAATGCAGATTATTGTACTCCTGCTGGGCCATGCTAGTCATCATGGTAACGCTAACTGAAAATTGAGTTTTACACGTATTTCTTGCTGTGGTCTACAGACATGTTCTGCCTATGTTGCTTTTTTGTTTTTTTTTTTTTCAAGAAACAGTCATTTAGCATTTACTGTGCTGTCGTTCCTTCCGCCTCTAGATAAGCTAGATAGCACGGAGATGCTGACCACCACCAAAGTGATGTGTCTGGACTTTGCACTGCTCCAGAATGCAGTATTTCTTAAGGCACTAAAAATAACCTGCCTTACATTGTTAAAAATAAAAATACCCTAATAAATCCAGCGTGGATGAAGTTGCATTGGCTGCATGTGTGCTGCTTCTTTAAAAGACTATTTTATTTCAAAATATACTGTACAAAGTGACATTTGTTCCAACATAAATGAAAAAAATGCCTTTTTTTATTGTGACGATGGAGGGAAATCATCGTACACCTCATGTTAGAATACAAAATCAAATTCCAGTCCACAGCTCTTGAGTCGTGTCACAGCTAGAGTCGTGTCCTGTACATGTAACAGTTGATTGTAATGTGCTGTGGCATGACGGAAGGAGCTATATGATTACAATCTGGGTCTTGCATACATTAGCATAAGATGTAGCATTATCTGCTTGGAAGTTTGGTGAGGAGAGGTATGGGTATAAAAGAAAAAGGAGTTGGATTGGGAAACACCTACTAATATTTGTAATGGTTTTCAAATCTAGAGATGTGAATACCGCTGTCATGGAGCTGCTGATAATGGCATATGCATTGAAGACTTCCTGTGCCAGGAACATCATTGGGGTCATCCCTTACTTCCCCTATAGCAAACAGAGCAAAATGAGGAAGAGGGGCTCTATAGTCTGCAAGCTGCTGGCTTCGATGCTCGCCAAGGCAGGTGAGTGTTGCAGGGACCAGCAGCATGGTAGGCTTGGATGCTGCAGTGTATCCAGCTGCTGGCATCCCAGAGGGCATCTGTCCTTCCCTTCTTTTCCCGTTTGATGTGGGGACATGCTGCTGAGCCCTTGAGCCACTTTGGGGGAGTTAATTTTCTTCAGCTTGATTTTATTTCTTTGTAACTTGCACCTGGGGAAGTGGCCTAGAAGTGTCATATCAAAATACAGTGTCAGCCTAATGCTGTGACTTACTGCATGCCTGTTTCTCATTATGTCTTTGGAACTTTTTGCATTAACCTGTTTATGCTTATTTTATCACATGGCATAGTAGTCTGAGTAATAGCTAAAATAGTCTGGAAAATGGAGATATTTGAGGAACTCCAGCCATGTGGGAGTCATCTCAATGAATTGTTATCTTTTTTTTTTTTTTCCCCTGTAGGTTTAACACACATTATCACTATGGACCTTCATCAAAAGGAAATCCAAGGCTTCTTCAGCTTCCCAGTAGACAACCTGAGAGCATCCCCTTTCTTGCTTCAGTATATACAGGAAGAAGTGAGGTTACTCTAGTTGTAGATATATCAACTTGTCTTAACTCATCTTAATGTGATAGCAGCATTGGGCCTCTGCTGATGCAGAGGTGGTGTTGTCAGGCTAGGTGAATTGTTCTGTTAATGAATTCTTAGGGGGTACCTATTGCATGTTTCTTAGGAAGGTGGGAAAACGTTGTATTGTATGATTGTACCTGGATAGAAATTGAACTCTTCACCATAAGCGGAAGATGGGCTTGCTTTCTGTAGAGTTAGTGCCATTTGAGAGATGCTATTTATGCTCTTGCCTCTAATTACCTTTGAAATCCTGTTAAACTGTCTCCCCTTGCCCTTTGTTCTGTGGTGGATGTCTGACTGCTCTGAATTATTGATAGACTTTGTCTTGGGCTGAGTGTAGCAATGCTGAGCACAGCAGGGCTGGGGGCAGGGCATGGAGATTTTATTTTCTATGTGCAAAAGATGATGACTTATGCCCACATGCTGAGAGCAAGGCTTCCCTATGCGGGGAGAGCAGGTCCTGGGTTCAGACCTTCCCCTGCAGACAGAGGTAGCTGCAGCTGGTCCGTATAGCGTAGGTTAAACAGAGTAAACATTCCCACCTTTGCCCGTTTTGAACGTAAGACCAACGCCTGCTCTGCATGGGCACTGAGACTCCACATGCTGGTGAGAGCCAGGGTTTGATACCTCTGGTCCCCAGGGCCCATCACTACACCTTCCCCTTCCTTCCCTGTGCTGTGTGCGGTGCCCTGTGTCTCGGACAGCTGCGCTTAGTACTGCAGACCAGGCCGTAACTTGTGGGCATCAACAGGGAAGGAGGCACAGAGCTGCAGTCACGTGCAGACTAGGACCTGCACTGTTGCCTGTACTAAACTTATTTGTGTTGCATTAGGGGCAGAACACACAAATACTGATATTGAAAATGAGTGCAGTTGCCTCTCTAGTTTCTTACCACAGAATGAAGATTTGGGTCTGGAGAAGGAGAGTGGGTGTGATTGTTCAGCCATGTGTCGTATCAGTTACTCGCTAGCCAGAAGGTCTTTACTTAAATAACTTTTTATCACATCCAGATTCCAGATTACAGAAATGCAGTTATTGTAGCCAAATCTCCTGATGCAGCTAAAAGGTAAATGGATGCTTTACTAGCTGGTTAAAAGTAACTTGGAAAAGATCTGGGCTGATGGGAAACACACCAGGAAAAATGTGGGAGGGTCACAAATGGATCAGCAGTCTGGTCCATAAGTCCTTTGTGGCTGGGAATGGGAGAGACATCTGTAGTGGTGCAGAAGGGCAGCTGAATTTTGCCATCTCATCCCTGTGGGAGTAAACTCTGGAGGTCTCTGCTGCTGCAGAGCTAGGTGGTTCACCTGGGGCCAGGGTCAGACTTGCTGCATGAGTTTCAGCAGTGCCTGACCATCTCAGAACGCATTTAGCGTAAGGGGGAATGCCAGGAGACCCCCTGTGGTGGAGTCAAGGGGTAGACTGGACTTTGGGATATTAAGGAGGAATGAAAAGTTGACTCCAGTGAAGTTTCTTGCTGGGGAACAGCCAGAGAGGTGCAGCCTTTGCTTGCCCTGTTGGTCTGGGAGGGGCCTGGGCTATGAAGTTGCATCAGCCCAGTATCTTCCTGACGTGCTGTGGTTGTTCCGCAGGGCTCAGTCTTACGCCGAGAGACTACGGCTGGGACTAGCAGTGATCCACGGAGAGGCTCAGTGTACAGAGCAGGACATGGATGATGGACGTCACTCCCCTCCGATGGTCAAAAATGCAACTGTGCATCCTGGTCTGGAGCTGCCGTGTAAGATTAAGCTTCTCTGCTTACCTTTGGGCAAAAAAAAGAAAAGTTTGGTGGGAAATTGCTGTTGGTTTAGCTGTGTAAGTATAACCAACCTAATGGCGGTTGGACCAGTGGAATTTTTCTCATGCAAAGGTTGGTATCAACAAGTTGTAGGAGAAGATACAAGGGAAAGTTTTTATTTAACTTTCTGGCCATGCAGAGCATCAGTATTGTTGTCCTTGGCTGTGCCCACTCAATGGTGTCAGACTGACAAACCTCTGATAAAGGTGATGCTTTTACAGTGCTCAGCAACAAGATACATTGAGCTAATGAAACAGGAAAGAAATGTGGAAGTGTAACTAATATTGGAACAGCCACTGAGACAGACTGCTGTCCCTAACATGGAGGGGAGGACTGGCCATTGTCTTCCCCTCCTGCTGCAGCCATTGTTACTGCTGGAAATTTTCTTTCTTCATCTTGGCAGCCAGGGGATCATGGTCTGGTGTCTGTTTTGACAAGGTTTTGAGCTTTGTGTGGCTAGGGTGAATAGGTTCTCCGAGACCATTGCTGAGCTGCTTCCTATGCTCTTGCCATCAATTGATAAGCTGCTGATTTGGGAGCACAAAGCAAAGGAAAAAGGAGCAAACCTGTGTTCTGGGAAATGCCGTCCTCTTAGGATTGCTTGTAGGATTGCTGCAACAGCAGCAGTCAAGTAACAACAGTACAATCAAAATCCAGCTCCCTCATGGGAGGATTTTAGCTTTCTAGGTAGATGGTGGTAGGACAGAAATTGAGTACAGTGAATGTGGCTGAGAAGTGACTGTGGGAAAGGATGTATGCTGCTGTATGTGATAAGTAGCTATCCATCATGCAGCCAAACTTCATTATACCAGCAGTGGCTAGGGCTACTGATAAGCCTCTCTTCTTGTCTTTTGAAGTTTAGGGAGAACATCCAACCAGATTGTGGGCAGGTTGTGGAGAGGTGGCAAGTAAGACTGCAGGCACTTTACATTACCCCAGTCATCGCTCATTATAATAGAATCAGTTAAACAATGCTTATGTTGCTGGTGGAACTCCTCTTGGTCCTTGGGGGACAGGTAGGGTTTGGCAATGAGGTTTGGGACTTCATCTTGATTGTCCCCCTTCAGACAAGGGGATTTTTTCATGCCCTTCCAACAAAACAGGCATTTGTGTGGTTACTCTTGGCCTTTTCCTTCCCCTCCTACTCTGAAGAGGATGCTGTCCTCCAAAATATCACTAGCTGACATTTGTCTGTTACCAGGACATTGATGTGAGTGTTATTTTTATTTCCAACTATGTTACTTTAAGGAAGCTCAACTGTGGGAGCTTGTGCTGCTGGAGAGCCCTGTAAATGGTAGCTCGTACAGAAATGTGCCCTTGTCCAGTTTAGTTATGATTCCAGTGGAAAATTGTTTTCAGTCCTCAGCTATCCAAACACAAACTAATTTGCTGTGTATCACCACTTTCTTGTTTTATCTCCTGCAGAAACTCAGCACTTGACTAATGACCTTACATTCTTGCACACCTAAGGCACAAATGTAAAACAATCAAGCTGTGGTTTGGTAGCTGTCTGTTGGCGAGATGTGGGGTGGATTACGGGACAAACTTGTCCAAAACTCTCAGTAGAAAGTTGCTTTTCTCTCCAGTTTTCTAATCTGATAGATACCTGGTTTTGAGTGAGCTGAGCTCGCTCTGGAGGTGCAGAATACTGAGGTAAAGCAGTCTCTAAGCTTCTAGGGCATCCTGTTTGTGTTGCAGGCTCTGCCAGGGAGCTGCGCTCTGTCAGAGGTGAAAATGGAGCTAGGGTTAGGGATGGCAATGTTGTGAGTCTCTGTACTTACCCTCTCTGCTATGCTTCCTTTCTTGCCCAATTCAGTGATTTGAAAAGTGTCTTCCCTCCTCAAGTGGCACATCAAACAACCCTTGATCAGCTCCTCCTGCCATGTGTACCATCACCAGCAATCCAGGTGGTGTAAGGTCTGATGGCAGAAGGAAGCAGCGTTCAGCTATGTCCCTCTATTGTTGTTTGTGAAAGGTAGGATACATGCTGCTCACCCAAAACTGGCCAGAAAAATCTCCACTTATTGAAACAGTCTTCAGGTCTGCCTGGCTCAGCTACCACAAACCTGGGTCTGGGCAGTTAGAAGGTAGGGGTACTCCTGGAGGATGGCTGAGACTAACTGCGGAGCATCCTGCTGTGGGCTACAACCAGATCGGTGTGGAGCGTCCTATCCTCCCTCTCTAGACTCTGCAGTTCAGGGTCCCCGGCAGTTGTGTTAGAGCCAGAAGAGAGGCAAAACCCATGTCTGGGAGCAGCTCCAGAGCCCTACAGTGATGACTTATGCTTTATGCCATTCTTCATGAGCTTCCTAGTGAATTAGCTGGACTCTTGCATCCTGGCATGCACCTTTTCTCCCTATTCTAGTAGAGATTATGTGCCTTTAATTAACGAGTGTTATGCAGCGTAATGGCTTATTTATTGTCCTGAGAGTGTAGCTTGATGTGATACTCTGATTTGGTGTCTTATGGAGCCATAACAGAAAAATGCCAAAGGTGCTTCCAATTGCAGTTCTTAAAGTGCTGCACTAAAGCTACAGCAACAGCTCACGTCACTCAAAACCCAGAAATCAGAGCCTTTGAGACAGGATGTCACTCTGACATTATTTTCTTTGATTGTGTGCTCTTTGTGTCTCAAAGCTTGCAGCTGGCTTGGGGCTGTGCTTTAACAAATGTATGTGGACTCTTTGCATGTTTCCTTGTCCTCAAGAAAAGTAGTGGCGCACCATCTGTTAAATCATTTCAGTGGCTCTGAAATTCAGTACTTTATACAGAAAGCTAATGGTCTGCTTCAGACCCAGAGCCTGGCAAACTGCCATGAAGGAAGAGAGTTTGGGTGAAAAACTGGAGTGACCATAGGTCTGTTCCTGCTTCCCTACCCCCATGTCTTTCCTGTGTTTAGGCTGCACACAGGGACATTATCTGTCCTTCCAGGTCTATCTCTTCACAAAACAGTTTGTTCTTGAGCAGCCTTTTGCTCATAGACTGTTGAAATGCAGCACTGTTTTTCTTGGTGATTATCACTTCAGTGCACACTGTCAGCTCCAAACAGAATTTGTTTTAGCATTTCTTAACCCTTATTTGACCGCTTAATTAAAGCAACAGGTTTATGCACCTGGGAATGCTGTTTCTTCATGCCAGTGATAATCTCACCTTTAACTCGTGGTGCTTTGGCATATATTACTCGCATCAGAATGAAAGTGCAGGGTAGTGTGTTTGGCTGATGAACTTATTTCCCCACCACCCCTCCATGTTCTTTGATATACTTGTTTTATAAAAATGTCAGTTGGTTTGGTTTTTTTCTCTTTTATTTTTTCCCCCAGAAGCTACAGATACCACAAGTATCTTTTTCTGACTCTCCAGAAAAAAACCAGCAACTCTTCTAACCTAAACTCCTCCATAATCCAAGGGGTTACGCCAGGCAGAAGTACAGCTGTGGCTTGCTTCTGTTGCCCTCTTTTGTCTACATACAAATAGAGGTTTTGTGTCTGGGAGGAAAGTGTTCTTTATTATTTGAATCTTTTTTCAAGCCACCTTCTCGTAGCAGTTCTGACTTGCTTATCTTGATATGTCCAAAGATTTTGAAGAAAAAGAAACTGGCCACAGTAACCCTTGCATAAGCTCTCATCACATTGGAGTAGTTCTCTTGAGATTTGATGTGGTTGTGGGTAGATCTTTGGCTTGCAATTTTTTTCTTTTCTTTGCAGAGAAAATTGAACAAGAAAAAGTGACAACATCTCTTTAGGATCCGGGTAGGTCGACATGTTGCCTACCATACTTTAAAAATAAAACAAAATTGAAATACAGCACTTAAAAACAGACAAAGAGATGCGAAGCACTGCTAATGTTGCTAGCTGCTGTGTTAGCCTTTAAGCATAGCAAGGAATGTGTCTGCTTCCTTTATGGAATAGAAGGATACTGATTTGCTGAAACTTCATGTGTTTGTGAGTAAAATAGTGCTGAATTTCAGCTCCCTAGGCCTGTTCACCATTTTTTTCATGGATACACATAAAGGATGGGATGGCAGCCAGATGTAATCCTTTTGGTATTTCACAGCTCCCACCAGGAGTTTTGTTACTGTCCGAACTAGATAATAAACTTAATAACTAATCTAAGCAGGTAGGTGGTGCCTGTAATTGAAATTTATGGTCTGCTTATCTCTTGTGATGCTTAATCTTAGTTTATTACACATACTCTTTCTTCTCATACGAATATTTTCCCTTCAGGATTTAGATGTGACTTTGCATTTGATAGGAGACTCAGAAATAACAATGCAAGGGAGACTGGGGAATCTGTGCTGCAAAGAGCAATTAACTCTTAAGTCCAAGGTAGCTGTGACTGCAAAAACCTAGCAATGAGTAATGTAACTTTGGTCAAAATAGAACTATTGGACACCTTTTATACAGTTTTGGTATGCTTACAGAAAACCAGTCTGTGGAGTACGTTGTGTATATGAAGAACAGCTCTACATATGAATCTTCAGAGCACTGGTCCTTGTAATTGCTTTCATTGCTTCCCTCAGTCTGACTCACTCACCCAGCTGTGCTTGCACTCTGAGCATTCCCAGGCTCTGATGAGTTGTGGGAATAGTAGTGGATCAGCTTGCTGTGCAGGATGGGGAGTTTCGAGTAGGACTTTTTTGACCCAGGAGGGCAGAAATCAGTATTCAGACAGGCTTTTTGATGGGCAATGGCTTGTGTTCTCCTGCTGCTCAAGTGTTATATTGAAGTAGGTTATCTTAAAGGAGAAAAATCTTGCTATCTAGGGTGTCCAAAACTCCTCAGCACTTGAGAAGCCTCCGTGGCTAGAATCCTGGAAAGACCTGAGCTTACAAAGAGGAGGGTTACAAAGTGCCTCAGTAGGACACTGCTGCCCTCCCCTTAGAGAGCATAAAATCGGGGGGGGGGGTGCAGGTGGGCCAGGTAAGTGTTACAAAATGCTGGACGTTCCTCTTTGCTTCAGTAGTTAGATCAGCCCAGATTTTCACCTAATGGCATGTGCGTGCCAACCATTGTGTCCTTTTCGTGCTGCAAGTTTTTGTACTGCATTCACTTTATAAACCAGCACCCTCTGGCAAGTGAGAGGTTCGGCTTATGGACAGCAAGTCGCTGGCCCATATCAGAGGCTAACTGCTGTTTGGTGCGAGTCTGAAGACTGTGTTACATCTGGACACACTCAATGCATCCTAGTTCATATCTCTGTTAATTTTTTAATATTGCTACTGGAAGTTTTTCAGGATCATAAAGGATAAAGCCTGTTACACATGCAGTTTTTGCATGAACCATGTCAGTGCAAAAATAGTGTCAGGAGGGAGTGGAACCTTATTTCCCAGTACATCTCTTTACCATGTGTCAGATAGCACAGCTCACTGATGTATTCTTTTGCTTCCAATTGCTGGTTGCACTGAGCTTGTAGAACTGAGTTTGAACTGGATTTATTTTGTCCTGCTCTTTTCATTCATGCACTTAAAAAAAAAAAAAAAAAGAAAAAATCAGCAAATTTGCTTCTGCAAACTTCCTTAAGCTTTCTTTGCCTGAGCAGGTATTATTAAGGTCCTTATGCCCTCTGAAAGAGCCTTGTGTGTTTGGTGATGGGAGAGAAAGCAAGCAAGCTGCAAATCCTTCAGATGAATTAGCGAGTCCAACAGGTGAAAAGTTGCACCTTGTAAAGCATATGCCCTTTGAGAGGTGTTGCTTGGAGAAGCCCATTTGTTGTTCTCAATCCGGAGACACCCCTTTTTTTTGAGTCCTGTCTTGGAGCACAGAGAGTCACAAATATTTCCTATAAACTAGGTGCTGCTTTGTAGCTCTCCTTGCACAGAGGTCGGTTAGATATTTGAATTTGCTTAGTATCTCTGAGGTCAGTATGAGGTCCCCACAGAAACTGAGAGTTTCATCTTTATGCAGCAGTGCTATTCATTTAAGGAGGAAAACGATGGTTAAACCAGTGGTTACCCACTTAGGTGGGTGTCAGGGTAATGTAAAGCACATGTCTCTATCTGTGCACCAATATAAGATGCAGTTAAGGGCTGGGCCTCTTGTGTGGTGGAGCTGTTGTGGTTTGACTCAAAGCTAACTGACCTTGGCTTTTTTTCTTCTTCTTTAGTGATGATGGCCAAGGAGAAACCGCCAATAACTGTGGTTGGAGACGTTGGAGGAAGAATTGCCATCATTGTGGTATGAGTGTGATGGAGGGGGGGGGGGGGGTGAATTCCTCCTGGCATCTTTTTTTGAGCTGCTTTATCCCAGAGGGTAGGAAGGACTGCTGGTGTAGGGGTGGGAACATGGTTGTTACTGCTGTTTTCTCCAGTTTTGCTGGTAGCTTTGGTTATATTGGCTTTCTGTTGAAAACCTTTCGTACTTCAACGCTTTAAGCCCTGAAATCTCCTTGCGCCCTTGAATCTGCAGATGTCAGATGTCTACAAATACTCAACAAATCCTGGACACGCAGGGAAATCTCCTGAAGTGTTTAAAAAAACCCCAACCAACCAACCAAAAAAACTTGCTGAGCTTCTCATACTAATTGTGCCATGCTGCAATGTAAGTAATCAACATGCAGCTACTATCACCATGAAAAAAAATACCTTGCTGAAGATAAGCTCTCTTTGTGTGTGTGCACGTGCAGGGACTGATTTGTTTCCAAGACACAATATTTGTTCTGCACACTAGCAAAAGGGTCTGTAAATTAGGGAAATGGCGTTCATAGATTTAAGTTGTGCACGTGACTGTCCTTGCATCTCAACAGTAGCTGAAGCAGCCAGGGATTATTTTTTTCGGCCGTGTGCATGGCCAAAGCTGCCATGCAGATCCACTCCTGCCCTGCAGGCATGGTAAACTTCTGGTTTTGATGTTATTTCTGTTTCTTCTCAGGATGACATCATCGATGATGTGGAAAGCTTTGTAGCTGCTGCAGAGATCCTGAAAGAGCGTGGAGCCTACAAGATTTTTGTGATGGCTACTCATGGACTCCTGTCAGCTGATGCCCCCCGTCTCATAGAGGAATCCTCTATTGATGAGGTGCGTCCACTTTCTGGACTCAGGAGGAAGGGCTGGGTCTGGTGGCTGGGTTGATTAAAGACACCAAAAACCATAAACTGATATTCTTCCCCTGCCACACAGCTCATCACTGAAATGACTGGTTTCATCAGATGCTCTCAGTTAGCTGGTTCTTCACTGAAAAAAAAAAAAAACAACAAAACCCCAAAAAAGCATGTGTGATTAATACTTGTTCAGATCAGATCTGCTTCTCTGTGTATGTTTTCTCTGTGATGCACAGATATTAGTCATCCCTGCCTGGACACTTCCCTTACCGCAGCTGGGTGCATGTTACTGCTTTCTAACTGTGCAGACCTTCTACCTGTCCCTCTCCCCCAGCTGATGATGGGCTGTTGGGTACATTAAGGGGATAAGATTTCAAACCTTGCCCTTAGTAACAAATATGTTAGATCCTGCAATCTAAATGGACATGTCAGCCTGTGTGTAGGTGGCTGTTGTAGAGTGCTGGTTATGCCAGTCCCTTCAACAGATTGACTGTCACATGGACGACACCATTCATTTCAGTCTTTTTTTTCTAACATACAAGGATTTCTCCCCCTGAACTGTGAAACAGCAGGTAACACCACTCGTGGAGTTAACCTAGGGTAACTCTTCAGTGAGAATGAATGTATCAGCAGCACAGCTAATGGTCTTTTCTTTCTGGCACTCCACAGGTGGTAGTAACCAACACAGTTCCTCATGAGGTACAGAAGCTGCAGTGCCCCAAGATAAAGACTGTGGATATCAGTTTGATTCTCTCTGAAGCCATCCGACGAATCCACAATGGCGAGTCCATGGCCTATCTCTTTCGCAACATCACTGTTGATGACTAGACCTGGCGCTGCCCCTGTCCTGGCTTCCACAAGAGACGGAAATATGCATGAAAAGGCAATACCATAAATTATAGGCATAACGCAACTGTTTATTCTTGTAGGAGCATGAAGGTTTTCAGGGTCTTGAGACATGAGATCTAATAGAGAAAAATCAACCTGACCAGCACTTTACAGGTGAATAGAAGAGGCCACTGGCAATGGGGAGGTTTACATCTTAATTAAGAGAGATCGAAAAATGAGGTGGTGTTGAATTTTTAAGTTCCTTTAATTTTTATTTTTTTTTAGTGTGTTATCTCTTGCCCTATAGGGGGGGGAAGAAAAGCAAAAAAGAAGTAGCTGTCAGCTTATGAGAAGGGAATAGAGACTGCTCATTGCTGCGTGTGGGCAGCAAGAGGAGACAGCCTTTGGGTTTCTGACTGTGACTCGCCTGAGAGCGCAGAAGGGAGTGCTTCATTCAGGCAGCTGGGCAGGACAGCTTGCTGCTGGCAGAGCTGATCAGCAGAGCAGCTCCTTGCCAATTCAGTGGCCTCTCATTTCTTGCACAGCATAGCAGGGACTTTCATCAAAACTAAGTTAGCGGAACATCCAGAAAGGGCAGCTTAGGGCAATCCATTTGCAGGGCTGCTCGCATCCTTGTGTCGGGGCGCTGGGAACAAGCTTACATGTGTCTCCCAGCAGGGCAAGGGGTGCTAGTTAATGTGCTGGCCTTTTCATTTTGTGAGCCTTGGATCATTATTGTTCTTCAGTGGCAAGGCACATGAGGGTCTAGGTCCTCACTTGAACACTTGTCTGCACTGCAAAACCAGGCACAATTTCTGGAGTTGCCGGGGTCTGATGAGTTGTGGCAGAGTCTTGTGGGGAAGGGGAGTTGGAACAATATCTGCCTCTAATGCAACTGTGCTCTCCAAAACACTAACACTGAACCTGCAATAAAAAGCATAGGATTTTTCATTTTTGATGCTTCCTGTGAATGCTGTACCCTCTGAACAGCTGCTGTGTCTGTACTGCGGGGCTGTTGCTGTAACCAGGCTTGCTTGGCAGCTTGCAGTCTTCTTCCATGGGGAAGTAGGACTCGCTGCTTGCTCCTTTTTTGAGTGACACTAATCCTTTGCTGGAGGAGACGCTTGAGAAAGCAGCACAAGGTTCTTGTGAAGGGCTTTGTCTCCAGGATGATACAAGGATAAATTCCCAAACTGTGATGTTGCCCCTTGATGAGGCTGACAAACACACTCCAGTAAAACCTATGCCACTTTCTCACCTGCTGATGTGAGGAATAAATCCTGCTGGAAGCAGTTGCTTCGGAAGAGCACTGCTGGTGACGGGCTGTCTCTAGAAAGCAGTTGTTTAGTTTTGCGTATCCTTCAACTTCTACCTACATCCTTCTCTTCCACTCCAGCATCTAAAACATGTACGGTGCCAAGGGGCAAGGCAGTGACTTTGTGAGCAGGACAAGCCTTGAACACCAAGCAAACAAGCATGCCTTGGCATGGGGCAGTTTGTCTTGCAGAATAGTGTCCTGTCTTGTAGCTGGTGAGGGTACACGAAAGCCCAGAACAGTTGGGACATCTCCAGTATCCAGCACAGATTGAACCACCAAGCCAAATCCCACGAGGGATGCACAGGGCTGGATGAGGTCTTAAGGCATTTTCAAAGTATTACAAACAAATCACAGCTGTACTGTGTGACCACAGTGTGACTCCTCAGCCTGGTACACTAACATAGTACTGTGCTGTATTATTGAACAGATCGACTGAAGTGTGTGATGTCCTTGCAGAGGTCTGCATCCCCCCCTTGTTCTGAGCCAGTACCGGCCCATGCTCTTCTTACTGGAAGCCAGTGTTAAAAATATGAGCAGTATTGCTCTTCTCTCCCCTTCAAACTGCCTGTCAGACCTGCCAGAAGCAAGGTCAGGGCTTGTTGAGTGCTGTTGCCCCATTCAGGCTTGCTTTTAGTGGGCTGTATTTGGGTAGAAACTGTGGAACCACGGCACCAGTGAGAAGAAGGTTGCGCTGGTGTCCCCTGGGTCGTACTCAGGACCACAGCCTGAGCTATTCTCAGGCTTCGCTTCAGACCTTACCCTGACAGAAGGCAAAAGCAGTTGGCTAAACTGAAGCCAGGAGATGTTCACGTCTCAAAATCCCTAACTGCTTTAGGAAAACTGGTACCCTGTATTCACTGGACCCCCAAAGGTCATGGGGAGATGGTGGGGTAGTGCCGATGTACGCTAGGACACGGCATCTGCCCAGCCTGGACCTAGGTTGCCATCACATCAGCATTGAACCTCGGCATTTTTCCTGCTGCCCCAAGATCCTGTTGCTGTACCACTGTGCTAATGTGGCCCTGGGCTATTTTAGGGGTCTTGCAGCTTTTCCTGCCAGTCCTAAGTGCTGTCTAGAAAGCTTGACCAGTCCTTGGGTGTAGCTTTAGGGCTCCTGAGCCTGCAGCACTGCCAGTTACTGGAATTAAGGCACAGGATCCCTCCTAAAAGGGTTAGCTTCTTGCTTCTGCATCTTGTTCCCATCTCTTAATCTCTCTACTCCCTCTCTGAATTCCATCCTCGCAGCTTGGAAAGGAAAAATCCACACACAGAGCAGATCTCTGCATTTTGGTTTTAATGCCTGGGAACGGATCTCTCATATCTTAAAAGCACGAGGCGTGCGTTCTGTTTCCTGCTTGCCCACCCTCGTGGAAATTGGCTTGGAGTGCCTCGTCGAAGTAGGGAGGTGTCAGGGCTCTGACTGAGTGACAGTCGGACCTGGAGGTTTATAAGGGAAAAGAGGTTCTTGTTGATTATTTTTGTAAGTACTTGTCTGCTGGATCACTCTGGTTCAAGGATTTTCCCCAGTGTTTGAGTTCTTTACTTCCTAGGGCTGTCTGGAAGCGTGTGTTTATCTGCGTTTCTGTTTCCCTGCTTATACGGCTCTTTGCTTCGGAGCAAGAGGCTAGAAATCTGTGTGTTGATGCTGTCAGCAGCAGCTTTCCACCATTTCCACGCCTAAGGGAGAGGGTAAAATCCGTCATGCGTTTAATACGTCAAAAAACCCCAAAACAAACCCAACATAAGTTGAGGTGCAGGCCGGACCAGGCTGTGCCACCAGCAGTATCGTGTCTCAGACCTCTTTTGTGGGGACAGCTCACCCTGCAAGGGAGCTGCGGCTCCCTGGGCACGGGTTGCAGTAAGCTGCTTCAAAACATTAGACGTCACCAGTTGCATTTTGGGGTATTCAAGTGGAAAAGGCAGCAGGGAGCCTCCGCGCCGTTACCGGCGGGGGCCCGGGCGTCGCCTAGCAACGGGAGACGCTACACGGTCCCTCCCCTCTGTAAACACGGACACGTGGGCAGCGGGCTCGGCCAATGGGCGGCAGGGAGCGGCAGGAGGTGGCCAATGAGGAAAGGGAAGGGGCGGGCTCAGGGCGTGGGGCGGGACCGCTGGTTGCGGGTGCGGGGCCGGAGGGAGCCGGCTCGGGGGTGCGGGACCGGGGGGTTCAGGCCGGGGAAAGGGGGGGGGGGGGGAGGACGGTCGAGAGAGGGGGGCTGGGAGGCCGGGGGGGGGCAGAGCTGGAGCGTCGCGGCGGGCCGGGGGCTGGGCAGGGTCGGGGGGAGCCGGCTGGGGGGCTGGAGGTGGCCGGGGCGGCGGGGAAGGGGACACCACATCCCGCAGAAAGCGCTGCCCTAGGGGGGGCACCCTGCCACCCGCTCCCCCCGCCGCGGCTTGGATGGGGTTTGATTGCTTTCCGTGGTGAGGCAGGGGAGGAGGAGGAGGAGGGAGAAGGAAGAGGAAGGCTCCATCCCTCCTACCCTCCCAGGTCCCCCCCCAGGCAAAAAGGCTCCCGTCCCCCCCGGGTCAGGCTCCGTGTTTTTGGGCAGGGCAGCAGCGATGGCCCCGCTCAGCCTGTCCCAGCTGCTGGACGTCGCCATCGGGACCCCCGAGGTTGGGGCCGTTAACTTCACAGCACTGTACAGCCTGCTGCAGGCCATGCTTGGGCATCTGGGCCTGCAGGACCTGCCAGCCCAGGAGCCGGGGCACAGCCTGACCCCCCTCCTGGGGGTGGACCAGCCTGCCAAAGCACACCCCGGCCTGGAGAAGAAGGGAGACAGGACCGAGGCCTGGGCCCAGGGCACGGGACAGCAGCCCCAGGAGCCGGGGGAGCGGCTGCCTGGGAAGGAGCCGCTGCAGGGCACCACGAGCAGCCCCCAGGTCGCCTCCGTGGCCGCCGACGTGGGGCAGATGAAGAAGAAGATTGAAGCGAACGAGAGTGGCATCTCCAAGGTAGAGGGTCTTCCCGGTGCCCTGGGTGCTCCCCCGAGAGACCTCCCCTCCTCTGGGGGTCCGTGCTGCTCTTGCGCTGCCCTTAGACCACAGTCTGGTTTAAGCCCAGGCTCACGGCGGCACGTGGGGCTTCACCATGGGAAAGGGATGGAGTTTTGGGGAGGAAGAGCTGAGGCTGAAATGTTGCTCTAGGTCCTCCCCACGCTGCCATCAGTGAGTCGTGGGTCTTCTACAGCACCCAGTGCCCTCAGCTCTGCCAGCTGGAGGCTCAGCACCCCTGGAGGTCCGGCCCCGCCACTCTCCCCATTCCTCCCTTCCCTGCTCCTGACCTACAGCTGGGTACTGCGTCCGCTCCTCGGGCAGCTGAGAGGCTCCATCAGCACCTCGAGGGCCTCATCTCCCACCACAAGTCTCCTTGGCTCGCCCAAGGGTTAAACCCAGGACTGGTGGGCACCGAAGTGGGGCCTCATCCTGCACAGCACCGAGCTGCTCACAGCTGTGCTTTTCCCCAGCATCCCCAGTGGGAAGAAATAAGCTCAGGTTCAAGGAAAGAGCCACCCTCGGCACTGCAGGGCCAGATCCTGCCAGGGCTGGGACTCCTAGGGAGAAGGCAGCAGGGAGGGTTTCCCTGGGGGGCTGAGCAGGGAGCACTCACTGTCTTTGGAGCAGGCCCCTGCTTGATTGCTCCCCGCTTCGTTAGCGGCAGTTGCTGCTGCCCTCCCGGGCCAGGCTGCAGTTGAGCGGGTAGCAGCAGCTCTTTGCCCTTTGGATCGGCTTCAGCGGTCTTGCACGGAGCCTGGCACGGGCAGGCAGGGCTGGATCCGTCCCTGCTGACTCAGGTTGTGCAAGGGGCTACCCCGGGGCAGGGCTCTCTGGGGAGCTGCTGTCCCTTCTTGGCTGTTGAAGATGTGATGAATGGGAAGTGCTGCCTGCAGTGCCCTGTGCTGCCCACCCCCTCCACCCCTACCCCGTGCAGAACACAGAAGGGGTAAAGGTCCTAGTCCCCAGGAACCCTCCCCTGGGGCTCACCCCTGCCATCCCCTTCTCCTAGGCCATGGCTCTCTCCCAGGATCTCCTTGAGGAGATCAGCGGGATGAAGGTGGCGCAGTCCCGCATGGGAGAGGACATCCGGACGCTCCAGGAGACGCTTGGCTTGGTGAGCGGCTGCCGGTGCCCCCGGGAGGGAGCTGGGCCCTCACCGCCTCACTGCGTCACCCTGCAGCCCTGGGTGTCACCCAGCGTGAAGGACACCAGGAGGGAAGAGTGGGAAGGGTGTCCCAAGGGGGGAGCTCAGCCCACCCGCCCTGGAGCCCCCCACCCTCCACTTGCCAGCTCTGCCTGGGGAGGGCAGAAATGGGTGCTGCTGCCTGCAGGTCAGGCTGGTGGTAGAGGCAACTGCGTGCATCAACCAAAGTGATGCTAAGGCACTTTTTAACTAAAAAAAACTAACGTGGGTGCTGGGAAGGAGGGGAGATAAAGATCTACCTGTGCAATACAGCCACAGCCTGCAGGCACAGCCCTGCCCAGCATCCCTCTGTCTTGCACACAAGTTAATTTGCAGAGTCTCCTTTTGAATCCTGCTCCCCTGACTGCTGTCCCTCTCCTTGCCCCACTCCAGGGGAACCTCCAGGATGCTGCCAGCCGGCTGCCGGGTCTCCATGACCAGACCACGTTGGACAATGATGTGGTATGACCGCAAACATGCCCAGAACCTGCTCCAGGACAGGAGGCAGCTGCATCCCCAGGGGACCAGTGCACCCAGTCCCTCCGTGCCAGGACATGGTCCCCAGCAGTGCTGGGCAGCAATGCTGAGGGGGGTCAGCGCTCCCGTGGGTCCCACCCCACCCCTGGCTACACAGCTGGGCTGAACCCTTGATCCCTTCCTTCCCCCAGAAAAAACTGAAGGAAAGGCTGAGCCTCTACCCAGCCCCGGAGGAGGTGAGCAACATGGTGCGTTGGGAGGTGCTGGAGGATTGCCTGGTGGGCAGCAAAGCAGGAGAAGGAGGAGGAGGAGGAGGAGGAGGAGGAGGAGGAGGAGGAGGCCGAGGTCTGTCGGTGGTGAGTGCTGGGGCATCCCGGCTGCGGGAGCGGGACCGAGCGGGACCGCAGCCCCCAGCGCCTCCAGCCGCTGCACACCCCAGGGCCTCTGCGGAGGTTTGCTCAGCACTTCTCTTCCCTGTGGGTCCCTGCAGGAGGCAGGACCTGGCATAGACAGAGCCGGGGCAGCTCCTCGGCTGGCCTAACAGGCCGACCTCCTCCACCATCTGTGCCATTGACAGCCCACAACAACCCTTCCGTGGGGCAAGCAAGCACCCAAAATCCTTGGGGTGACCGCACAGCCCCATCTCCTTGCTTGATGTTGGGCAGGACCGTGGTTTCCTGCCCTCCCAGTCTCTCTGGGGCTGGTGGGTGGGAGCAGGGGACAGCAAGGGGACCTTTTGGGGCAAACCCTGGCATTTTGCACCATGAGATGGTTTCCAAATCCCTCCTGGGACTGCTGCTCCTGAAACTCAGGCACAGCCTGTTGGGCTGGGAAGTGGGTCTGGTCCAGCAGGTCTGGAGTACTGAATCCCATCGCTAGGGGAAAAAAAAGCCTTGCTGTTGTATCAGGTGGCATCAGTAGGGTGTTCGCTGATCCCCTGGATCGGCTGCTAAAATGACTCCGCAGGAGCTTGGGGGGTCTCCGTGGGGTGGGCAGCCTTTGCCTTTGGGCTCTTTTAGCTACTTGAGTTTGGCCCTGTGAGCCAAGGCGTTTGGGGACAGGGACCGGGGACACAGCTGGGGGGACCTGGGTCTGCCATCACCACTGCATGGCTGCCTGTAAACCTGCTCCTCTTTCCTTCCTCTTCCCAGGAGGGCAGCGGGGGCCAGTCTGCCCCTGCCGAGCCCCACACTTCTCACTTGGACACCCTGCATGGGGGAAGCTTAGCACCAGGGCTGAAGGCATCAGGGACACATCCTGTGCCCAGGACCAGCAAGGGGACTTCGGGGACACAGCCCAGCTCCCAGGGGATGCACACAGGGATGCAGAGAGCACCAGTGACCCCTGAGAAGTGGGAAGGAACTCCCTCAGATCGGAGAAGGACTTCTGATACCAACGCCACCATCCTGGGGACACAGCCAGTGTCCCCCGGCACCCAGACCACCATCCCAGGGACACAGCCAGGGTCATCTGGCACCCAGACCACCATCCCAGGGGCACAGCCAGGGTCACCTGGCACCCAGACCACCACCCCAGGGACCCAGCCAGGGTCCCCCGGCACCCAGACCACCATCCCAGGGGCACAGCCAGGGTCACCCGGCACCCAGACCACCACCCCAGTGACCCAGCCAGGGTCACCTGGCACCCGGTCCACCACCCCAGGGACACAGCCAGGGTCCCCCAGCACCCAAACCACCATCCCAGGGACAGAGCCAGGGTCCCCCGGCACCCAGACCACCATCCCAGGGACAAAGCCAGGGTCCCCCGGCACCCAGACCACCACCCCAGGGACAAAGCCAGGGTCCCCCGGCACCCAGACCACCACCCCAGGGACAGAGCCAGGGACTCCCAGCACCCAGACCACCATTCCAGGGATGCAGCCAGCACCTCCAGGCACCCAAGGAGGAGGAGCAGGGGTTCAGTCAAGCCCCCCTCGCATGGAGCCCAGCCTTTCTGGCACTGAGAAAGTCCCTACTGAAGCCACCCCCGGTGCTCTGGGGACACAGATGGATGTCACAAGCCCCAAGGAGGGAGACAAGGCTTTGCCCACCACACAGCTTGCCCAGACAGGCCACCCGGCAGCGGGGACCCTCTCACTGACAGCCCAGGGGTTCGAGATCCCCCTTGATGGCTATCCCAGGGCCATGTCCCCTTCACAAGAGCCAGCTGTGCCCTGGGGGTCCTCAGGCTCCAGCAGTGCCTCCAGCCGCTACGTGGAGACGGTGGAGGCTCTTCGCCAGATCGGGCAACTCGGCCACCTCTACACAGCCCTGAAGGAGCAGGTGGCCCAGCTGGAAGCCACCAAGTCAGACCATGCCGAGCTTGAGAAGCTGCGCCTGCTCTTCCCGGAGGGAGGTGGGAGACCTGGGGGGGGCCGGCAGGGGAATGTTTGGCATGGGACACCCTGGGTCGGGGGCTCGTCGCACCCAGAGCCTGGTGCCGAGGGTGAGACCCCCTTACCGACAGCGTGTCCCCTTGAACCACATCCTTCTAGACCAGGAGAGCATTGCCAGCATCCTGGCTGACCTCCGGGGCCAGGTGTCCTCCCTGCAGGGCTTGGCCAGTGACCTGCAGGGCGAGAAAGGGAAGGTGAGCTGGTGGCAGTCCCCGAGGGGGCTGCGGGGATGCTGGGGGAGAGTGTTGGGCAGGAAGGGGGCAACTGAAGGGCCTCCATGCTGGGACAGCACAGGGGGCCATGCCCTGACTCTGCCACCACTGCTGTTCCCAGGTCAGGCAGCTGGAGGATGCGCTTGGAAAGCTGGGGGTGGCTGGAGCTGACGGGAAAGTGGACGGCAGCGACCAGATTACCCTGCAGCTGGGGTAAAAGGATGGCAGAGGGTTTCTTACCCTGTGGGGCTGCAAGGGAGCCGGGGGGGGCTGAAAGCATCCCGGTTTGGGGGGCAAGGGACACCCCCTGAGTGGTCCCATGGAGGCTAAGCCCGCCTGTGCCTCTTTCTCACTGACCAGGTCCACGCTGCAGGAGATAAAGCAGGAGCTGAAGGAGCTGGGAGAGCAACAGGAGATGACCAAGGCTACGCTGGAGCAGTTGGTGACCAAGACGGCTGACCAGCTGCAGGAGCAGGTGAGGTCCGGGGGAGAGCGCTCCCACCACCCACCAGCTCAGCAGTGTGGTCCTGGCAGAGGTCCCAGCCATTTCCCCTGGCTGGATGAGGCCATTGAGCCTCCACGGTGCCCGGGCTTGTTAGCTGCATCTGTCCCATCTCAGAGCCAATTCCTTCTCCCCTTCCTGCAGCTGGACGAGCTGAGGGCGATGGTGGAGGGCACGGGGCAGGAGCAGGCAGAGGCAGAGGCACAGGCAGCGTGCCCCGTCTGTAGCACGGACACCAGCGTGCAGGTGGGGCAGCTTCTCCAGCGCTACGAGAAGCTCCAGGAGCTGGTGGACTCCTTCATGTCGCGGCAGGCAGTGGGCAAGGTGGTGAGGCAGCTGCCGGGAAGGAGCCAGGTAGGGAGATGCCTGCATGGGGGACTTGGGAGGGGGTTGCTGGGACCCCCCTGCCTGGTTGTGCTTCACTGTAACACGGGGGAGCCCCTCCCTGCCCACCAAATCGGCTTTTACAATTCAGCAGCATGGAAGGAAATGAAAGCCTTGATGCACGTGTCCTGCTGGCACTGACAACCCACGGCCACTGGCCGAGTAACCCGTGTCTGTCCCCTCGGGGTAGCCAGCCCCCACCTTTCCCAGCACCACCTTGTCGTCTTCCTCCCTGAAGCAGGATGAGGAGCTGCTGAAGCGCATCCAGGCCACCGTCATGCAGGTGCAAGGGGACTATGAGAAGCTCAGCTCCGTCACGGGGAACCTCCTGGATGACCGTCACCAGAAGCAGAAAGATATCGAGGTAGGTGGCTGAAACCCCTGCGGGGTCAGAGCATCCTCCAGGCAGACCCCAGGCTGGGGACCACAAAGGATTTGTCCCCCTGCCAACTGCCTCGCAGCCCTGTGGAGGTTCAAAGCACCTTTCCTGGAGGTTTTTGGGGTGGCGGTGGGGGGACCGGGGGGTGCTCAGCTGGCCAGGAGGCAGCTCTGACCCTGCAACGGTGTCATGGGATGCTTTCTGTGTTGGAAGGCTCTGTTCCAGTCCCTGGAGAGGCTAGAGAAGGAGAAAGCAGACAAGGAGGACCTGGTGCAGGGAATCGATGTGGTATGGCCTTGAGGGGCCCCAGTGCCAGCTAAGGGGGTCCTGGGCAGGGTGACAAACAGCCTTCGTCCCTTGCAGGCTTGGTGGCAGAACTGACTTGGGAGAGGGGGGATTTCCAGACCAGCTGCAGGTCCCTCACCAGGTCCCTCTATCTCCCCCAAGGTCCCTTCAGCTGGTGGGACTAACCCCATGGGGGTGATGGGGTGAGCAGGGCCACGTAGCCACTTCTCCCTCTCCTCCCAACACGAGCTGGCCCTGCCCATCGTACCTCCGTTCTTTCCCCACCGCTCTCCTGCCTTTCCCTATTGCCAGAAAGCAGTCAAAACCGCCCTGGCCGGCAAAGTCAGTCGCACCCAGTTTGACGCAAGCATGGAGCGGCTGAATGAGATGATCCAGGAGATGCTGAGCCGGGTGATGGGCCAGGAGCAGGGCTGGCACCAGGTCCAGCGACAGCTCAGTGAAGAGATGGACTCCAAGGTGAGGGGTGGCTCGTCCCTGCCACACAAAACTGGAACCTTCGGGGCTTAGCAGCCTAAGACAACATCCCTCTGAGGATCCCCCACTCCTGGCTTTTCCCTGGGGGCCACAATGTCCCATCCTGGGGCAGCTGGCTGAAGGTGCGTGCCCGTCTGCAGCTGGACCGCCTGGAGCTGGGGCCTTTCCAGCAGCAGCTGGAGGAACACTGGAAGACCATCCTGGAGCAGCTCAAGGAGAAGATGCCACAGATGGAGGCTGACGATGCAGCTGGGATTAAGAAGTGAGTGCGATGGGGATGGCGATAGCTTTGGGGACAGCACTTGCCCCGTTCCCTCCGGCTATCCCGGCCGGTGCCCACACGGTACCCTGGCATCGGACCAATTTAGCCAGCGAACCGTGGGGATGCTGACTAAGTAGCTGTGCCTTCTCCTCTACCAGTAGCAGGTTCCCAACATTAAAGGAGGCACGAGGAGGGGACACCTGCAGGATGGAGCCCTCCCAAACCAAAACTGGGGTGTGGGTCCAGAGGTTTCCTGGAGCAAGGGCGGGGGACGGCGGCTCGTCCCCCCGGGGCAGGGGTGCGACACGCAGCGCCACAGAGCTGTGTTGTGACCTGCCCTCCTGGCAAGGCACCGGGGCGGAGGGTGGTAATTAGCACTGATGAAGCAATGAAACCGGTGCGAGGGCTGGTTCGGATGGCAGGCGTGGGCGCCTGTGCCTTTCACCTCGCATCCCTGCCCACTCTGGGCAGCCACAGGCAGCTGCCGGTTTTTGGAGGTACCAGTGGGGCCAAGGCAAGCGTGTCATGGTCCTTGTGTAGCTGTGACAAAGCTCATCCTCCAAAATGTGGGAATGCTGCAGCCCCCAGGCCTGGCATTTGCTCCCAGGCTGGGAGCATCCCACCCCAGCAAGAAGTACAGGAATCCCCCCATTTTGTCCTTGCCAGCACCCCCAGTTCCCATGGGACTGAGGTGCTGTGGGTGCCCATGGGAGTAGTTCCCACAGTGGTGGTGGGATTTGGGTGTTCCACTCTGTGGATTTGCTGGAGCCTAATACGAGGTGGAGCTTTTTCACAGGTGGGAGCCCACAAACAACCGCTCTCCCCCATCTTACCCTCTTTATTTTGTAACCAGCCAGCAGGCTGGGACCTTGCTGGGCTGGTGGGAGATAAACAAGGCTCAAACCCCTGCGGTTCCCCCCGCAAACGCCGTAACTCACTACAGCGAAGTGCTCGGCACCTTGCTGCTGCCTGCAAGCTGCCTGCCTGCATGCAGGCAGGGCTGTGTCCCCCCCCAGGAGCTCACCCAGCTCTTTTCTACCCCCCCACAGGCAGCTGCTGGCCCATTTCCACTGCATCTCCTGCGACCGGCCCCTCAGCATGCTGGTGCCTGGCCCGTGAGTAGCACTTGGCACTGGTGCATTGGGGGGGCTGCGTGGGTGGGATGGGGGAGATGGGTGCAAGTGGTGCCCTGCTGTGCCAGGCACGGGGGTTGGGGGGTGTCTTCCTGGGGGATCCGACCCTGCTGAGCCTTCTCCATAGCCCTGCCCATTAGCGGGGGGACGGGGACCCGTCCCGGGGGGCAGTGGGCAGGAGGATGCCATGGGCTACAAGCCCGTGGGTTTTGGGGTGCTGCCCCAAGCCAGGGTGGGTCGTTTTTCCCCCGTCACCCACCCGTGGCCCCTGACCTCCCCAGGCACATCATGGCTATCCCGTCCATGCCACCGCTGGCCCCCCGCCTTGCCGGGCATCCCCATACCATCCTCGAGCTGGAGCAAACACAGCAGCACAGCCACAGGTAGGGGACACGGGGACCCATCCCTGGCCCCTGGGGTGCAGGGGGGCCCTGCCCTGGTGAGGGATAGCTCTGCCCCGGGTCGGGGCGGAGGGGTCCGGGGGGGGGGGGCCTGGGCAGGGCAGGGGAGCAGAGATGTGCCACGGAGGGTCCACTGTTCTTGCCCCAGGTCTGTGGGGTTTTACAGCCCGTCCTTGCTGCCCTGTCTAGCCCTGTCTCAATGGCGCTGAAGCCACATGTGATGAGTTGTGTCTGGTCTCAGCCTGACCTCAGGCTCGGTGGGAAGTTGGGTGCCTTCTGTGAAACAAGTTGCTGAAATTAAGCACTGCAGCTGGGACAGCCCGGTTTCTGCCTCCTGGTGTCCTTTGCATAGGGTGCAGGGATCTACCGTGGCCATGACCAGCTCACCAGGGCTGTGGGGAAAGAGCAGATCCAGCACGGTTGGACAGGCATGGGTCTCCTGCAGCAGTCGGAGGGGAGTGGGAGGGACAAACCCCACCAGGGAGCACCCCCCTGGCCCCCTCCCTTGCATAGTAGGGTGAAGCACGGGGTGCCATGGTGCCAGGCGCTGAGCATCCCCGTGCCCCGTCCCACAGGGAGCAGGCGGCTGAGTGTGGGTACCCCAGCGTGCCACGGCACTGTGGGGGCCGGCACACCCTCACCCACCCGCTGCAGCGCTGCCCGCGCCTCCAGCCTGGCACCCCACGGCCGCTCCAGCCCCACATCCTGCTCCCCATCAAGGTAGGGATATGGTGGGGGCAACCGAGGCTGGGAGGGTGATGCTGAGCATCTGGCGGGGGATCCGTGCCTCAGTTTCCCTGGGCAGAACTGGGGGTGGGAGGGTTGCTTGGGCACGTTGAATTCAGCCCCGTGTTTCAGCCAGCCTGCTCTCTCCTTCCTAGCACGATGAGATGGAGCTGTTGGGCCAGGACGGCCACATCTACAGGGGCCGGCGGGATGGTCAGCTGCCTGTGCTCATGGGCAAGGAGGGTACGGCTGGGGCACACTTGGGAAGGGGATCTGGTAGGGGTGAAGGGGACAGTGGGGTGGGCAGGCTGCCCATGGGGTGCCAGTTTTTCCCCCACCCGTGTTCCCCCTGGCTCCCCCCACCCCAGCTCCCTCTGGTCTCTCCTGCCAGGCTTCCCGAGGGACAAGCCCAAGCTGTCCCCACGGCAGTGGGATGCCCGGGACACCGGCCGCCTCCTCTCGCGGCCCCAGAGCGCCGGGTCCTCGCTCAGCCAGCCGGGTATGACCCTGTCAGGGCACCAGGGCAGGGAGAGGGCACCCTGCTGTCTCCCAGTGGGTGGGGGTGAGCAGGGGTCTGTGCCCCCGGCTGGGCAGGGTGGGATGGGGGTCTGGGGTGGGATGGGGAGGGGTGGAAGCAGGATGGAGGGGGAGGACTGGCAGATGGGGCAACTGGACCCCGTATTGGAGCCAGAGCGAGGTGGGGAGCGGGGGGGGGCTGGTCAGTGTGGGACAACAGCCTGTATGCTTCAGGGTGGGAGCCAGGACCCCGTTTCTGGGTGTCTGGCCAGGCAGGTGCCCATGCTGCCTGCCCCGTCCTGGGCTGGCAGAGCTGCCCACAGCCAGTGCCTGCCCCATAGGCTGCAGGGGGGCTAACCCCTGCCCCTCACCCCCAGGCACCGCCGCTTCG
This sequence comes from Astur gentilis, assembly GCF_929443795.1. Lineage (NCBI taxonomy): Eukaryota > Metazoa > Chordata > Aves > Accipitriformes > Accipitridae > Astur > Astur gentilis. The sequence continues at coordinate 32,480,285 of NC_064889.1, forward strand.
CTGGAGCACAGGCCAGCCTCATCCCACGGCCACCTCTCCCAGGCACCGGGGCTTTTCCCACCCCTGCGGGATGGATCCAGCACCCTAGCAGCTGGGTGGGACCGGGGGTCCCCGGCCAAACCCCCACCACCCCAACTACCGAGCAGGCGAGCAAGTGGCTCCGGCCAGCAGCAATAAAGGGCGATGGGCAGCCAAGCGCCTGTGTGGCCTGAGTGGGGGGGCCCTGGATCAGGATCTTCCCGTCATGCACAAGGAGGGGTCGGCGGCATCCCTCGTCCTGCGGCCGCGTATCACCAGAGGAGCTGAAAACAGCCCCTGTCCACCCTTCTCCTGGGGTCTGTGTCGGCCGCGCTCCCCCCGACACCCTCTGGCCACCACGAGCCCCATTTGGTGCCAGTGGCCCCTGCCAGAGGAGCTTGTGGCCCCAAAAGGGGTCTGGGGGAGCCGGGTGTTGCAGCAGGAGGATGATGATGCTCAGCTGCTGCTGAAGGCAGTGGGAAATGGGGACCTCAGTGGGAAAGGCGGCAGCAGGACGCGGCTTAATGCCAAAAGCGAATCCCACCCCAAGCCCGCTGGTTTGATATCGCTTATCCCGAGGGATGAGCGTCACTGGACTGGTTTCCTTATCTCCTAGTGGAGAAACCCCCTTTGTCACCCCCTTGTCCCTCTTCCAATGCTGCCACGGATAGAAAGAAGGCGGCACCGACCCCAGTGCGGCCCAGCTTGGGGCAGCCGATGCTTCCCACCTCTGGAGCAAAGCACCATAACCCCTTCTCTGCCCCCAACCTTGGGAGAACACAGCCCTTCCTTTCCCTTATGCCACCCCCATGGCTTGGGGCTGCTTTTCCCCAGCCCCCTTCTGTCACCCATCCCCTCAGACGGGTGAATGCCCCACGGCGTGCTGAGACCTAGCCCAAATTGTGTCACAAGTGGAGAGGCACCAGGCAGGGAAACTGCAGCCCCTGGAAGCATCCAGGGGAGCACCCCTCACCCCCATCATGGTGTGTCCCTGGGGGCTGTCCTGTGGAAATCCTGCTCTCCTGGTGGATCTTCTCCTCAAACTGGGCAGGGGGGGAACCTCCCCCTCACAGTGGCAGACCCCATCCCCACCCACCCTGCTCCTGTCCCCAGGCACCTTAGTCCTGAGGGAGCCACCCCCACGGGGTTGTCTTCCCTGGTGGGCTCATTTTTTCAGGGGAAAAATGGGTGCTAAAGACTCACTTTGGGGGTGCCTAGGTGGATCCAGCTGGATCTGAGGTCCCCAGGGTGCCACCTCTAGTGGGATAACTGGGAGCACTCAGAGCAAACCAGTGGACACCAGCTAGAGCCAGTGAAGTACTATCCTGCACCCATGGGGGGGTCAGGTGTCAATGGGCTTAAAAACACCCCCACCCCGGGACTAACTGCATTTGCAGGATATGGCCCAGCTGGACCTGACCCCTTCGGTGCTTGTTCTGTTCTGCCCCCCCCAGCTCAGCCCCTCTCCCACCCCCTGCTCCGTTTGCTGCTGCTGGGACCCAGCTGCACCCTATAAATACCCCCCCTCACCCCTATAAACACAAGCACCCAGCCCCACATCTCTCCTTGGGTGCTGCCTGTGCTGCTGGAGGGTGTGAGTAACCCCGGCTGGGGGCTTTTATCCTTGGAGGTTGTGCCATGCTGGGGGGGGCTTTCTCCATCCTGGGGGGGTCTCCCTGTCCCCTGGGGGATGCTTGGCACCTGTGCCTTGAACCTCCTGGCCCTTGCTGGTATCTCCAGACCTGCTGCATTCCCATTTTGGGGGGGGTGGTTTATCCCAGTTGTTTGTTGTGTGAGCGGTGTGGCAACCGGGGCTGTGTTTTTGTTCAGTTTTAAATGTAGTTTGGATATCTAAGCGCTAAACCAGGGACTGGCGTGTTGTTTGAAGTTATCAGAAGGGCGGTGGCACAGTGACGGGCTTGGGAGGTCGGGGTCTGGGGTTGAGCAGTACCAGGGCTTTGCCCATCCTATGGCCATCCCACGAGTCAGGGGCTGGCAAGACCCCACGTCCTCGGGCTGGTGGCCAATCTGCAGTGGGGGACACTCAAGAAGGCATCAACCCCAGCACAGGGTTTGCCTAAAAGCCTGGCAGCCCTCGAGTATCACAGGCAGGACTAGGTCTCCCTACAGTGCTGAGGCCTGGGAGGTTCATTGCATGTGTGGGTGATGGGGCTGGCGGGGGGGACACACTGCTGGGGGGGTTTGCAACCCGCAGTATTTTGTGAGGGCGCAGGATGCGGTTTTGGCTGCACCCTGGTGCATGGGGGTCCTAGCTGTGCTGGCACGGCACCCCACCCGCCCCCGGCTCTGGGGTCTCCCCTTCCCTCTGCCCCCCTCTTTGGGGACGGTGGCTCCTGCAGGCAGAGTCCAGGCAGCACATGGGACCCCAGGCAGCTTCCTGGGGCTGCTGACACCTCCTGGGGGGAACTTGTCCCCACTGGTGTTGCTGTGGCATGGGACGGCTCGCCCCCATTCTCGGTGCCCTGCAAGGGATGTCCTCCCAGCAAAGAGAAAAGGCAAGGACAGCTGGTGTTAAAAAGGTGATTTTTTTTTTTTTTTTTTTTAATTTTTAAATTAATAAAAAACCTTCAACCTGTTTTTTGTTGTGTTTTTTTTTTCTTTTTTTTTTTGTTTGGTTGTGTTTTTTGGTGTTTTTTGTTTTTTTGTTTTTTTTGTTTTTTTTTAAGCAAGATTGATTTGAAAACTAAAAAACCCCCCAGCTTCCCCCTCTCTGGGAAAGGGCCATGAACAGCAGTCACAGGGATGGGGGGGACATCACCTTGATAAATCCCCCTAGGCCCCAGGGGTGCCAAGGGAGGGAGGATGGAGCAGGAGGAGGGTCCGGGGAGGGGTCTGTGCAAGAAGCCGGGCTGAATTTCAGAAGCGAGAGGAGAGGTGTGTTTGCTCTGGGTGCTGCAACCAGGAAATCCAGAGCTGGGGGGGGGGGGGGGGGGGGGGGAGGGAGCAGCTCTGTGGCCATAATCCGGGGTGATGACAGCCCCCTCCATTTATTTTTTTTGTTATTCCCGACCCCCTTTCCCTCTCCTGCCCTGCTGCAGGGATGCTGGGGAACTGGGAGAGGAGCCATAGGGAACACCCCCCCCACCTGCCTCTGCGCTGCTGCTCCTTCTCTCTGGATTTATATACATTAGATATATTTATATATTATAGTTATATATTTAAAAAAAAAAATAACGGGGGGAGAAAAGACCAGCTAGTGACTCTTGCAGAGGCTCTCATGGGCCAGTGTCCTCCCTGGCAGCATGTCCCCTCCCCTTAAAAATAATAATAAAACCTAGAAAATTATTCCAGTGCGTTTCTTGGGGAGCCCCTGCTCCCAACGCCCTGGCCCAGACCTCCCTTCCCTTCCAACCCCCATTTCCACCCCCCCACCCCCCCTCTGCTAACCCAGTCTTATCTCTGGCCGTCCATGGTGGCCACGGCTTTCTGTGGGGGGGCAGCAGGCGGAGGGGCAGGGGGCCAGGCGGGTTGCGGGTGGTGCAAGTGGTGGTGGAGGCCGTGGGCGGTGGGTGAGGAGGGGGGCAACCAGGCGGGCTGGTGGCTGGGGGGCGAGGAGGCCCAGAAGGGGCTGAAGCTCCCCGGGGGGGAGCAGGCCATGGAGGTGATGGGGCTGTTGCTGCTCTGCAGGCTCTCGGAGGTCCGCAGCTTGGAGAACATGGCCAGAGCGTCCGGGAAGTTGGGTGGCGTGGCCGGCGTGTTGCTGGGGGTGCACATCTGCGGGGGAGAGAAGAGGGTGGGTGTCAGATCAGTCACGGATGTTTTTGGGGTCCCAACCTGCCTGCAGGAGCTGGACCCATCACTGGGGTTCCTGACTGCATCCCACACCCGGGACCCCTCAACCCCCGGGGATGCTCGGATCCTGGGTCTGGCTGTTAGTGGGGTATTCGGCACTGCTGTGCAGCCCCCGAGCATCTGGGTGGCTCCTCCCAAAGGTGTGGGGGCTGCCCGGGGAGGGTCTCCAGCCCATTCTGGACCATCCTGGGTGCTCGAAGCCCTGGAGTGAGGCAGGTTTGGGGAGGGGGATGCTGTTCTGATGCCAGCTGCCCCATGGAAGGGAGCAGCACGGATGGGGCTGATGCGATGGCGTCCAGCGTGATGGGTGGGAAGGGGATTGAGGTCCCACCTGGCCCTGCAGGACCCCCCCACTCCCTCACATCCCATTAGGGCAGAGTTAAAGGCAGGCAGGGCCCCCCTGGGAGGCAAGGCTGCGGCCGGGCCCTGCACAGTTCCTGGTATGGCCCCTGTCTTCTACGTAGCCAGCTAAATTTAGCACCCTCCCCTCCTCCTGCCCAGCCAGTGACGGATCTGGCCCTTTTTGCAGCCAATCTCGCCTGCAGAGGAAAATCCAGTGAGGGGGGGGCCCAGCCCCACGCTGGGGTTCAGGGGCTGGCAGCACCCAGGGCCCCAGTTCAGCAAAGCACTTGCTGCACCCTAAGTACGGCAGTAAAGCCCCCCCAAGGGGATGGGGGGGATGGACGACACTTCACCCTGGCAGTGGAAAATAGAGTGGGCACCTGCCCCCTTTTTTTATCTCCAGAGGGGGGGTCACTGGCAAGGAGCAGTGTTGTGCCACAGGCTGTACTGAACATATGCACAGGGGGGTTAGAAATAGCTGTGCTTTGTCCAGCCTGGTCCCTGGGGTGGGGGAACAGGCTTGGGGGGTGCTCTCCCCCCACCCCGCTGGACCCACTGAAAAAGATTCCCATGAGGTTGCACTGGGGGCATGCACAGGGAAGGGGTATATGTATGGGGTGCATGGGCAGGCGGGGGGTGCGGGCAGGGGGGGATGCACTGGGAAGGGATGCATAGACATGGAGGTGGTGCATGTACAGGGAGCTTCACCCCTCTGGGTTAAATCCGTCCCAAATCCCTGTTGCTCTCGTGGAGCCGCAGCTTCTGTCGGAGCCCAGGGCCCAGCTGAGCGGCACATCTCGCTGCTTGCGGGGACGTTGAGCAGCGCGAAGGGGCTGGGGCAGCGTCTGCTGCCTTTAGCAATGGGGGATCAGGGAGATGGTTCTGATGGGGAATAGCTGCTGCATCTCACCCTTCCCAGGGGTTATCCCGGGACTTGTCCCGGCGGGCACTCGGCAGCCCCAGTTGTTCCCCAGCACAAGCAAGCACCCAAATCCCTCTTACAGGTTCCTCCCCATCCCAGCCACCTTCAGTGATCACCAGGATCAGAGCAGCAGCCGGATGCTGTGGCCAAACTGTGGCCGGGGGGGGGGGCGCTCCCAGTCAGACCCATTTGAAGATGGGGTGCTCCCCCAACCTCTCCCAGCCTGGGGAAAGTGGCAGCCAGCAGATGTGTGCTGGCAGCGGGATGGATGGGCTCCCATTAGCAGACAAGGCTGTGCACCCCAAAAATGCAATTATGGCCAGGCTAGCATCGAGCGGGTTTGTGGCGAGCTGGGGACGTTCCTCCCTCGCCGCACACAGACTTGGGAGAACTCATTTCAGAGCTCACCTCAAAGTGCTGGTAAGCCAGCTTTTTTTAAAAAAAAAGCCTACAAATTTGGCAGTATCTGAAAAGATACTTGTTGCAAAAAAAAAAAACAACCAACCCAAACCCAAAAAACTTCAAGTGACTGTGTTTTGAAAAAACAACCAACACAGCCATACACACACATGCACGTGCCAACCACCAGCCCTGGACTGAGGCTGGATGCAATGCTGGAGCGGGGACACAGCACTGAGCTTCTGGGGTGGTGTCTGCCAGATTAATTTAAAAAAAAAAAAAAAAAAAAAAAAGAATTGCCACGTAATTATTGCATTCCTCCCTCCAATACTTTTTGTTAAGGAGCTGCTTGGCTGTCAGAGGGTCGGTCCTACCGTGAGCTGCCACACCAACACACCAACCAGCTCCGGCAAGTCCCTTCCCCGCAGCCTGGACCCACGGGGGGTTTTGCCTGGTGCAGGGAGCCTCCCCTCAGTAGGGGTGAAGGTGACGTGCCGCCCCACACCGTAATGCTGCTATGCTCACAGCTTTGTTCTCTGCCGCTTGAAAAAGAAATAGAAACCGTGACCGTAAAGCCTGTCGTCTTGCCCTGAGCTGTGCGGGGCATTTTAAGCTGCAGAAATCAGGATGTGGAGGGGGGGTGGGAACAGCGGCAAAAAAAATGCCAAAAATGTGAGATGGGAGTATTTGGGGAGAGGGTGAAAGGTATTTTGTCACCATGTGGAGCACACGGTGTTAGGAAAACGCTGTGGGGAGTGGGAGAGCTGTCTACTCTGGACCCTCTGGGTGGGGGCAATGGGGTGGCCGTTGTGCTCAGGGTGGGAGGTGGGTCCCGCTCGGCGCCGGGGAGCACGGGGATGGGGAACAGGATGGGTTTCCTCGGAACTGCTTTGCATCTCGCTTCTGGCAGCCGCCTGACGGGAATCGCCCTGATGAGGCTTTTGGTGTTAAAACACAGCGAGGCCTGGATCCGGCTGGCAGCTCCCGCCTGCTTTCCTGTTCCCCTCTCCCACCGGGAAAGGTTGTTGGTTTTTTTTTTTGGTGAGATGACCCCTTGCAAGCTCCCCGATGTGGTGAGAAAATGTGCAGGGGGAGGAGGAATTAAAATAAAAGGGGTTTAAGTGGAAGCCGGCCGGCAAAATTACTTTCTCTGAGAGAGAGAGAGTGCTTGCTGCCGGCGATGCTGGGCTGGCTGGTGATTTTCTGACAGCATGAGAAAAGTGTGTGGGGGGGGAAATAATAAAAAAACCGGCTTAGCCCAGATCCGCTCCTTCCCCCGCACGCGGCACCGTTTAGTTCCCTCAACAGGAAAAAAAAAAAAAGCCTAAAAATGAAAAAAAAAAAAACCCCAACCCAAACACAACAAAAACCACCCAGAGGGGAATAACTTCCTCCCCTCGGCCAAGGGGCTGTGCCCTCGGCCAAGGTCAAGCGGTGTTTGGGGAAATGGGGGTGGGGGGGCAGCAGCAGTGGCCCCCGGCCCAGGGAGCCCAACTTCCAGCGCGATGCTTGCGGAGACAAACTATTTCCTGGCAGACATTTTAGCTCGTGTTTACATTCGCCGGCTGCGTGTTCCTCCGGGCGTAGAGCAATATGGCTGGCAGGGGAGCTGGCAGCTCCATGGCCTGGGGGGGGGGCCGGGGGGGTGCGGACCCCCAGAGGTCGGGGGGGGGGGGGGGGGTGTTGGGGGGTCCTGAGCCGGGTGGTGGTTGTAGGTTGGGGGGGTGTTGGGGGTGGTTGGTAGGTGCTGGGATGGGTTTAAAGGTGGTTTTGGGGATGGGGGGGGGGGGATTGGGGAGGGGCTGGAGGGGGGGTGGGGGTCCCACTTACCATCTGGGGGGGGTGGTGGCTGCTGGGAATGTTGGTCTCCTGGAAGAAGGCGCTCAGGGCCGTCTGTGGGGACAAGCTGTCAGCCCCAGCCCACTCGAGACAAAGGGGGAAGGAAAACATGCCTCCTCGCACCCCCCACCCTCGCCTCCACCCCCGTGGGACCCCCCCCGGGGGGCTTCCACGGGCGCCCCCCCCCCCCCCCCCAGGGCCTAAGGCAGGGGGAGCCTGGTGCTGCCCTTCACCCGACCCACTCGGGAGCGTGTGTGTCGCCCCATCCAGGAGCTCCCCACGCGGGGGGGTATAGCCCACCCCCCCTTGTTTACACTGGGTCCCCCTCCCCAACGGCCCCCCCCCAGCTCGGGGGGGGGGGGGGGGGGGCCCGGCATCGGGCGCTGGGCCGCAGCTCGGGTTACGGCCCGGGTATAAATAGACCCGGGGGAGCTCGGAGCCGGTCGTGTGCCCGTGTGTCCCCCACACACACACCCCCCCCCCCCGCGTGGGTGCTGGGGGGGCGCTCAGCGGCCCGGCCACGAGTGTCGGTGGGCCGCGGCTGGGCCTCCCCCCCCCCCCCCCTCCCCCTTCCGCCCCGTGGCTCTGCGGGCAGGGGGGTGGCGGGGACTCCCGGTTTGGGGTGTCCCGGTTAAAAGGGGTGTGTGGGGGGGAAGGTGTGCCCCGGTTTGGGGAAGGGGGGAGTGGGGGGGGGGGTCCCCGTCCCGTACCTCGAACTGCCAGTGGGCCGCCTGCAGCAGCTGCTTGGCCTGGTCGGCGGCGCAACCGGCCGCCAGCACGAACTGGTTGATCATCACCTGGTGCCGCAGCTCCTCCATGTTCACCGACATGGCGGGGGCGGCCCCGCCGAGCTGCCGCCCTGGCTGCCCGGAGCGCGCCCGCCGCCCCGCGCCGCGCCGACACCGGGGGGCGGCGGACGGGAGGGGAGGGGGGGCGCGGGGCGGGAGAGGGGGGGGGGGGGGGGGGGGGGGGAGAGACACACACGGACACACACACAGACACAGGGCGAAGCCCCGCCCTCGCGCCCCGATTGGCCGCCGCCGCGCCGCCCGCCCCGACGGGCGTTCGGTTCGAATCTTCCAGCTGCCCCGGCGCCGCTCCCCGCCCCGCCGCTTTCCCATTGGTCGACGCTTGTGTTTTGGCTGCAGCAAGCGTCGTTATTGGGAGTTGAACCGCCGGGAGGGCGGGGCGGCCGGTAGAAGGAGCGGCCCGACCGCTGATTGGGTGAGTTGAGAGGGTTTTTTTCGGAAGGCGTTGGTGACGTCACGTTCATTGAGGAGGTTCATTGAGGAGCGCGGGGGGGGGGGGGGGGGGGTGCGCATGGCCTCCGCCGCCCCGGGACTGGGGGGGGGGGGGGGCCGCTCCAGGCCGGGTCTTCCCCCTTAATCCACCCCCACCCACCCGGCAGGGCTCTCCCTGTTCCCCCTCGCCGTTGTCCCCGGGGCAGGGACCCCAGCCTGGGCCCGGCGGGCAGGAGGGGGGACCCGCATGCCCCTCCCGTGGGAAGGCCTCGGCAGGAGGGCCCAGGGGCTCAGGCAGAGCCCCCAGGTTTGGGGTTTTGGGGTGGGTTTTGTACTGCAACGTTTAAAATCCTGGTGACTCCGAGCTTCAGCCGCAGCCTGTGAGGGCGAGCGAGCTCCCCCCCCCGCCACGTCTGCCACCCCCGGGCTCCGGGACCGAGAAGGACCGGTGCGATGCATGCCTGGAAGAGTTTAATTTAAAAGGGAAAAGTGGCGTTTAAACCCCAAACGAAGAAATCAGGGGCTTCGCAAATGGATAGCGTGAAAATAGACTAAGCTGAAAAGAGCTGTCGGAGGTTTGGATGTGGCAGTGGTGACCAGCCGGCCGAGGGAGAGGAAACGAAGAGGCAGAGGGACGGGGTCTTGAAGCGGCTGGTTATCCCCAGCAGCTGGTGTGTGAGGGCCTGCGTGAGACTTCTGCAAAGTCCCGATAGTCCCGGGGAGGTGGGGTCCAACAGGCAGCGGCACAATGGAGAAGTGATGCCAATGTGTGGTTTCCCCGGGCTGGGTATCGCCCCGGGGTGCTTAGGGGGGATCCCACTCACCGGGGTGCAGCAACGGGTACGGAGGGTCCCGCTTGCCCAGCTCTGAGTTTGGCAGCTTCATCCTCCTAGGGCAAAACCAGCCCTGACGCAGGTGGAAGTGTGAGAGGAGCAATTCCAGAAGCTGGGATCCAGAACCCACCTGCCTCCTGCACACAGCCCCTTTACACGCAGCCCCGGAGAACGCTCAGGACCTTCTGCTTGCCAAAACCACCCACTTGTGTGCCCAGCGCGGCTTCTAGCTGAGTTAGCAAAGCTGTGAGCAACCGGCCTTGGATAGCGTCTGCCTGTAAAACCCAGGGAAACGCTGCTTATGAGCCCTTGCTTGCAAACCAACGGGGCTCACGCAAGCAATGGGCATCCAAGACCGTTATAAAACACGGCGTTAGTGACATTTGGAAAAGCAGGCGGGACCTTTAGTCCTTCAAAATGAAACTCTGTGCCTAGCTTGGCTGCAGAGCCACAAGACTGCTGCAAACACCACAGCTTTTCCCACCACACCACCCAGTTGGTAGAAAAGCCCCTTTTTGGGGCAGGATTTGCAGCAAGGGCAGGATTTGCTGTTGACTCTTCTCGGGCCTCATCCTGCCTGAGGTGCTCTTCCGTCCTCCCATCAGGAACACTGCCCTGCCACCCCACTGGGACCTGCAGCGGGTATGGGGTCACCCCTCCGGGCATGGTGTGGGCTCCCAGCACCCTGTTTCACTCTCCTAGCCGGGAGCTGCTCCGGCAACCAGCCTGGGGGTGGCTAACGATGCGGCAGTCCTCGTTAGGTGCTCAGCACCCGCCCATGAAGGGCCTGTCCCCAGCGCTCCCCACCCTGCAGGGCTGAGGCAGCCTCTCTGCTGGGCTGCACAGAGCCGGTGTCAGAGCCGGCCCGGGGCGGGTTGTTGGCTCTGTAGTGTGTGCCAGTCACTGCTGGAGGAGCTGGGAGTGGACTGGGAATACTGGGTATAAGGACAAATGTTTGCTGCCAGGGGAGAGCCACTCGCTCTCCTGTTTATCCTTCGAGCAAACCGCTGTGCCCTTCTGCGCCTCAGTTTCCCTCTTGGCACGAGGAGGCAGGAGCAGGATCCCCTTTCCCTGCCAAACACATGCACCAAATCCCATGGCCGGGCAGCACAAGTGCTTCAGACTTGCATCTTGCCCAGCAGCAGGTGTGTTTTGGGGTTAAACGTTGCTTTTTCTACGTGCATTGGATTTCCCCTCCCCAAGGCCCTGCCGGGTCAGCCCCGCTGGGGTTTGTCCTGGCTTTACTTGTGCTGGGGTCTGGAGTGGATGCGGCTGGGCAGGCTTGGGAGGGAACCTGCCCTCGAAGCCGTATCGTCACCCAGCTCCTGCCTGCGCTCCCGCGCTCCACTGCGGCACTGTCCTACAAAATCCTCTGCTGCAGTAATACACCGCTGAAAAAAAAAAACCAACAAACCCACAAGCCGTGCATGCACGCAGCAGCGCTGCGTGTAATGACTGCTGGGTTATGGATCTGCTCGGGGATAACTTTGAATTATTATCTGCACTAAAACCCTGCAGTCTGTTGTGTGCCGGTAATGAAATGTGCTGGCTCCCTCTCTCAGGCTCGTGTTTCTTGCTGCCGTCGCTGGCTGGAGCGAAGCAGAGGAGCAGGGCCGCGCTGGCAGCTCAGCAGTGCTGGGCTGCGCTAGATTTTTAAATGATCCATCTGCAGAACAGGCTCCCCGAAACCTGTGTCAGGGTGAGCAGGGATCAGCCCCTGGGATCTTGGGACTCCCGGATGGGTGCCAGCCCTGTTGATGTCGCCCTTGGCTCCTCTTCGGCCAACGCTCCCGTTGGCACGCAGCCCCGGGTGTGACATCCAGCGGTGCGGACATGGAGTCACTGCCGGGGCCGCGGGTCCCTGGGAGACGGCGACAGGCTGACAAACGTGGGGTACAAAGCTGCAGCCGGACTCGCCGTGGCGGTGGCTGCTCTTTGGTTTGGCTTTTCTCAGCTGCCCTTGGGGCTGTGAGGGTAGAAAGCAAATGGGGAGGGAGGTGCATGTGTCCCTCTGCGGGGAGGGCACAAAGCGGGGACCCCGAGGGACGGCCTTTGCTCGTCACTGCTGAGTAGCTGAGGACATCGGGGCAGCTGACCCGCCTCTCTGCACATCTCCCATTTGATATTTATAGCACTCGTGTTATCAACTCAAATCAAAATCATGTGATGCTCCACTAAGTTGCACTGCAGGATGTAATTAATTACCAGGGTTTTTAAGCGAGTGGTCGAAGGGTCCATCCGTCACCTTCATGCCCAAGGGGAAAATGTGAAGGCGCCCAGTGCTTCCCAGTAGCTTAATGCTGGGGAACTGGGGGGACCTGAGGGTGTGTTGGGGTGCACTGGAGCGGACGGGCAGCTCCCTGCTTCCAGAGGCTGCGCCCGGCAAAGGCAGCTGCTCCTGGTGTGGAGCAGAACTGGGAAGGCAGGATGAAGAAGATGGTGGTGTGCACTGGGAGGGCTTTTTATCTGACACCCCCCCCCCCCCCTCGCAGCGCTGTGCAGCCCTGCATTGCTGCCAGAGTCTCTTGGCCCCTGTGCCAACGGCTGCTCCGTCTCCTTCCCCCTGCGCCAGGCGACCTGTTGGGAAAAGCGGGGGGCTTGGCCTTCTCCCAGGGGCCACCCCAAGAAGCTGGGGGGGGGGTTAAAGGGACAGAGGGGCTGTGCTCTGAGTCAGCCTGGGGGGCCCAGGCTGTCCCTGGGGGTCCCTGGGGTGGGGTTGCTGCTCAGTGTCACCCAGCTGGGGGGGGTGGGAGGAGGGTGATACTGGGGTCACTGGGGTGCGTAACTGGGGGGGGTGGGGGTGCAGATGAATCGTACAGGTGGCAGGTGATGGCAAGGGAGACCAGTGAGCAGCACTGGAGGCAACTGGGTAGCACAGGGGGTGGCAGTTGATGGCAAGGGGGACCAGTGAACAGTACTGGAGGCAACTGGGTGCTACCGGGGGTGGCAGGTGGGTGGCACTGGGGGCACGCGTGTGCCACCGGAGCGGGGGGGCGGGCAGAGAGAGGCAGATAAACGTCTTCTGAGGGGTGCTCCCGCTGCGCGGGTGGGGGACACCGGGGCAGGGTGAACGCGGGGAGATGGGCAGCGCCTCGTCCCCGTGCCGTGCCGCGGCGGGGCGGGGCGGGGCGGGGCCGGGCGGGGCGGGGCGGGGGAGGCCCCGCCCCGCCCGGCCCCGCATTGGCGCAGCCCCGGCGCTAGCGCGGAGGCGGTGCCGGGCGCGGCGCAGAGCGGAGGATGCTGCGGGCGGGGGCCGCCGCCGCCGCCGCTGCCAGCCCCGGTGCCGGTCCCGGTGCCGGTCCCGGGCGGGAGGGCACCCCCCCGCATCCCGCCCGCTGAGCCCCGGCCCGGCCATGGGGGCTCTGACCAGCCGGCAAAACGCAGGGGTGGAGGAAGTGGATATCCCCGCTAATTCCGTCTACAGATATCCCCCGAAATCCGGTGAGCCCCCGGGGGAGGGGGGGGTCCCGCGTCCCTGTGCCGCCGCTGGCTGCGGGGGGGGTGGGGGGGGAGCGAGTGGGGCAGGGACCGGGCATGACCTTGCTCCGGTCGGGGATGTCCCCTGACCGCACGCAGCTCGGGGGGGGGACACCCTAAAAATATAGGTCTTGGTGCTGGGCGCCCTGGCTCCGTGCGGCGCGGCAGGGATGGGGTACGCCCGAGGGGTGCCCCCTCGCCGGGTGCTCCTTTGCCAGCCAAACCCGGCTCCCAAACTTGGCTGAGTTGATGCGACTTTAATGATATTATTATTATTATTTGTACCCGCGGTCTGCGGCACCAGGCTGGTAAGGCTGGAGCTTGTTTTATGGCCGGGCGCTCCGGTGCTGGCTCCTCGGGAAAAGCCCAGGTTTAAATTCCCGGGAGGATGAGGGAGGCTGGGGTGGGAGGGATTGGAGGGGATCCCTCCTTCCCAGGGCCCTGCCCCATAGCAGCACCCCAGCTTCTGCCATGGGGAGACTTCACCTTCCCCGGCTCCTCGCCCTGCTTCCAGGATGGGTGGTGATGTTTCTCCCGCTCCCCAAGCCGGCCCTGTCTCAAACCTTGTGCGTGACCTTGGAAAATCTGTCCCTTCCCTCCATGCCCCGGTTTTCCCTGCAAAGGGCCAGGCTGAGTGGGTGTCTGGGGGGGCCATGCAGGAGTCACAGTGGGGAGAGGTGATGGAGTCCAGTCCTTGGGTGGGTAGTGCTTCAGAGCCGCAAAAATACCGGTATCGGTGGACGATGCCCAGGAGCACCGTGCGTGTATGCAGGGATTGCCACAGGATCCTTGCGGCATTCAATATTATTAATAGCTAACTATTTTGGTAGTTAATAGGATAAAGTAAACGCTTGGATCGTTAGTGCTGTGACAAATTACTTGCTAATTACAAATAAAGACCTCCTTAGGAAGAATTACAGCTGACACAAAACGTACTCTTGTCCTGAAAAGCTGTGCTTAGCTTTTTTTTTTTAAAATTTTAATATAAAATCGGTTGCACAGCTGGCTGACACATCTGCGGCGATGGGGGTTAACCGGGGCACTGCGGGGTAGAGATGGCCAATCCTCGGCAGCTTGTCCTCCCGCGGGGCTCCCCCAGCTCCCCCTTTTATGCAGTTTCAAAGCCTTTGTCACCCTGATGCCAGGTGAAACTGGACCACCCCATCCGTGGGCTTGCTTTCTGCAGGGGCTGTGGCTCTGTGCATTAAGGGGTTTTGTCTTGGGACTGCTTATTATTTAGGGGCTCTTGAAATATATGAGCATGAAGGGATGGAGGGTGCCAGTACTGTGCCCTGCTCTGGGGGAGCAAGTGCGCTCAGCTGAGCACTTCCAAACTCATCTCAGCTGGCAGAGGATGCCAGGCTGATGCTTAACTCTGGCTTTCAGGGAGAAACCGGGGCTTTCAGGTGTGCTCAGCCAGGCTGGTCCCACTGATGGGGCCTGGGCAGGGCCCAGGGGGATGGTCCCCATACTGGCCAGGGTCCTTGAAGAGAGGGGCAGGAGGTGCTCAAGTGACATGGCCATCTGCAGTGGGACGAGGGCAGGCTGGTGACAGTGGGAGATTAGAGCTGGTTTGCTTTTAATCCGAGAGGGGATTTGCCTTCAGCACTGCCAGCAGCCAAGAGGGAGGCAGGGGAGGACATGCCAGGCAGCGGAGCTGAATCCTCCGTGGCGGCAGCACTTCTCTCACCTCGAATGCTGCCTGGAAACAGCCAGTGGCTTTGGAAACGTGGCCCTGGTGGGGGGTGTGTGTGTGTGTGTGTCTCACTGGACCCTGGGGCATTTCCTTCTCTGCAGACGTGGCTTTGGCTGTTCAGCTGCAGGCTTGCTCAGGATGGCCGGTGCAGCCCGTGGGAATAGGGCAGCTACCTCTTGTCCCAGTTATGTATGTCCCCTTCCCATCCTGGGGGTCCTGTCCCCTCCAGGCAGCATGCAAATGGGATTATTTAAGCCAATAGTTTGAAGCAAAGGCTGGGATTTACTTCAGGGGCTCTAATCTCATGCTGGCAAAGGCGATGGGAGGAAGAGCAAGCAGGGGCTTTTTATGGATCCCACTGCCTGGCTAGCAGGATAACTGTTGGGGCAAGTCCCTGGCTTTCAGTCCCTGTCCCTGGCTGAGGCTGGCACTGAGCTCCTGAGGCACGCAGGAGGTGGGACGGTGAGCGGAGCCCTGGCTGCGAACGGGAGCGAAGGGGGTTAACCAGGCAGTGACACCTCCAGTCCCAGGGGCACAACCCCATGGTGGTCGCACTGCCGTGGCAGGGGGGGCTCCCAGGGCCATGGCAGGTGATGGCTGGCTGATGCAGCAGTGCCACAGCCAGGGTTTGGCTTTGCCTCAGGCTGCCACTGGCTCTGCCCTCTTTAGAGTGCTGGATTAAATAAGCCACAGCGTGCCGGCTCACCGGGTGGTGAAGGGATGACCCCGGGCAGAAGCACCCGTCACCTTTTAATCGGCCCAGGCGGTGCCGTGCCCATTGCAGCACCCTGTGCTGGCACCCACTGCCGCGGGGTGTCCCTGTGCCGGCACCGTGCCATGGCCACCCAGCTGGGATGGCCGCAGTCTGTGCAAAACCCGGCGCTTCCCTCGCCAGGAACGTGTGGATGGGCTGAAAATGAGCTCTTCCATTTTAGCTGCTTTGGAGAGCAGGGCTGTGACCCTGCCGAAACATCCAGGCTCTGACGTACGAGAGCCAGAGGCTGTGTTACCAGAGCCGAGGCAGACTCCAGCCAGGCAGCGATGGCTTTGGGGACGATACAGGACATGTGCCACCGTGTGCCAGAGCCACGGGCGCAGCCACAGCACACACCAGGGTCTGCACCCACGGCGTCCTCACCTGTCTCAGGGCACCTGGGCAAGGTGGCATCCCTGGCACTCATGGAGAAAAGGGGCTGATAGCATCATCGGCACCGCCTGGTGCCAGATATGTCCCGCGTGCTGGTGCCGACAGGCATGCAGGATGCACTTTGTTTGCCAGGAATCTCAGGCAGTTTTGATTTATTCCTCCTTTCCAGCAGCCACTCTGTTCAGCCCCTCCCGCACGCTCACCAGCCCTCTGAAGTTTAAGATCTCATTAAAGCCCAGCGTTCCCTCAGCAATGTGACTGTCCTTGATGGGCTTTCCTTCCCTCAGGGTAGGTGTTGGTTAAGGATTTATAATTAGCTGATAATAAGGTGGCTGTGGCTGGAAAAGCACTTCCCTCCTCTGCCAACCCACCATGCCCATGGGGTCACTGGCACCCAGCGGGGCTGGCACGCTCATGCCAATGCCCCGGGCTTTCCCGTGCTGGTGCTTCTGGGCAGGGTCCGGCACGACTCGAGGCTCTCATTTAATGGCAAAGTTTTTGGAGAACCTTCCCTGGAAGGAAGCACAGGGCCAGTGCTGTCCGCTGCAAAGGGGGACCCAAAGCCCCTGGGCCATGCATGGGGTGCGCTGGGAGCCTGCAGCACCCATGGGTGCTCCCAGCCCGTGGCAGGGAGACTGGGGGTGATGGTAGCATGGTCCTTGCCTGCTCTGCCCATCCTATGGGAGCCCCTAGCACCCACCAAACCACGGCTGGGGCCATCGCAGAGAGCTTGTGCTCCGTTTTCCAGCTTTTCCCCAGTGCTGGGGTAGGTTTTCTGCAGGTTTAAATATAACTTTTTTCCATTCCCTGCTCTCACTCCAAGTCAGTGCCAGGGAAAGGTCCGGACAGCCCCATTCTCCCCTAGCTGTGCCGCTGCGGGCACCTCCGAAGGCACTTTGCTCTTGTTTTTTTGGGTTTTTTTGTGGTTTGTTTTTTTTTTTTTCACGTGGCCGTGTCCTTCCCCAAGGAGCTGCCTATAAATTATGTACGTGGAAAATGGGACCAGAAAGCAGCAGGCATCAATAATTGATGGTTGAGGTTTCCTAACGGGTGCACTGCATCCGGGCATCCCTGTGCAGCGGGGCCTTCGGGTGAAGCTGTATGGCTCTGCTCGTCCCTCGTGGCCCGGTGTTAGATCCCTTCTCCTCCTTCCCTGTGAGCTTTGGGCTCAGTTTTGGTTCTTAAATGCAGCATTAAGGACTGATCCAGCCCTAGGCAGTCGCTGCGTCTGCTGGGAGGTAACTGCAAGCTCTGACTTCAGTTCCCACAAGCAGAGCTGCAGCCCAGGCTTGAGCTCCTTTACCTGTGGACCCCAAAGGTTTAGTGTCAGGGTGTCCCTAGGGGAGCTGTGGATGGCTCTGTGCTGTTGGGTTTGGGGTTTTTGCAAGCTGGACCCTGTCCCTGTGGCCAGTGGGATGCAGGGTGCTGTGTCTGTCCTCTGTCATTGCCTCTCCTGAGTCCTGGTGCTCCTGCTCACCCCTCGCCATCCCTGTTCACCTCCCCGTTCCCTTCCTTTTCCCACCTCAAGAAGTCCCAACCTTCTCGCCCCGGGATCTCGCGGACAAGGAGCAGGCACCAGTCAGCTCCTGGCCAGGTTGAGGGGAAAATCTCTCTTGTAGTTGGGAAGTGCCTGGCCTGGGGGCTGCTCCCAGCCTGGGGGACAGAACGCGCTGGTGTTTTGGCTCCGTGCTTTACTGTGTGAGGGAAGAAGGGACACCGGTCATTGCCTGGTGTTCATCAGGGCAACGTGGAGCACTTTCTGGAGGGGTTGCTGACCTCCTGGAGGGTCTACAGCCCCCCCAAATCCTCCCTCCTGGAGATGAATCCTTCCTAGGGAAGGCTGCAGGCTAAGAACTGACAGAACTCAGTTCAGTTGTGCTTCACCCACCTTCCCGGCGATGGCTGCAGCAAACCCAGGCAGGCATCTGGCTGCAGGCACCCTGCCTTGAATGGCACATGAGGTCCGTTGACGCTGGGCTTTGGGCAGGAGCAACCCTGCCCGTTTTGAGAGCGGCATGCCTGGTCTGTGCTGTCCCTTCCCGGCAGCGTCCGTGGGGGTATAGGAGCCAGCCTGGGACTCCCAGGGCTTTTGGTGCTCTGGCAGGACAGGCTGTGACCGCTGCCTTTCCTGCCTCTTCGGAAAATTAGCTGGTGTTTATGCAAAAGATTAGCACTGCTCTCCTGCTCCGCCGCCCTGGGAGCCATCTCCCCTTCCTGCTCGCAGACCAGGATTTGGCCACCCTTGCCAGCGTGGGAATGGTTGAAGGTCGGGGTGACCTTGGGTGGCTCAGCCTGGGCTGGGGCTCGCAGGGATTTCCCAGGCAGGGAAAGGGGAGCAGACGCTGCGCTCGGGGAGGGGTGCAGCCGAAGCCCCCAGGGTGTGACTCTGCTCCCGTTAAATCCCGCTGCAGGCAGACCCCTGGCCGGGCAGTGCCGTGGGGCTGGACCCCGGCACCGGCCTCTCTCGGCTCAGACTTCGGCCATCGGGGTGGCCAGGCAGGGCCAGGATTGCGGGCAGGGAGAGGGGAGGGCAAGACAGGCAGAAGGCAGCCAGGACGGATCGCTTCTTGTCCGGTCCCCCTTCGCCTCTGCCTGCTTGGGGGCTGGCAGCACGCGAGCTCAACCTGAAAGGCTCCCAGCAGGGTGACCCTCGGGATAAAGCCACCTCTGAGCCACCGATTTGGTGGCTTTGTGCCATTTTATCGCCTGGTTGAAGCCCTGTCCTACCCCTCCGCTCAGGTGGTCTCTGTGGTTTCTTTCCAGGGAGCTACTTTGCCAACCACTTCATCATGGGCGGCGAGAAGTTCGACTCCACGCATCCCGAGGGTTACCTCTTCGGCGAGAACAGCGACCTCAACTTCCTGGGGAACCGGCCCGTTGTGGTGGGCACCGGGGGGAGCGGGGCTGGCGGGGGACACGAGGCCCGGGCATGCCCCTTCCCAAAATGGTGATGACTGTGTGTGTCATGGGGGTGCATGGTATAAGGCTGCTGGCTGTCACCCCCCCAAGGGCAGAGCCAGCCAAGCACACCTGGGGTGCCCCCAGTGGATTCTCTGATGTCTAATATAAGGGTTGGCTACTTGCTGCAGCCCGTACTCCATTGGGGACTAACCCAGGTCTCCTCTCAGCCTTCTGCCCGCATCCACATGCTCCACAGCAACATAATGTTATTGCTATATCTCTCGCCTCGCTGCCCAGCTTGAGTTGCAAGAGGTGAATAGGTTTGCAGGTGGTTGGGAATGGACTGGGCGATTGCGTGACCTCTGCTTTTGGGTGCCGCTCTCTGCAGTACCTGTGTCACGGGTCATCAGATCTGTGCATATTTTCCAACCCGTAAGGGCTGCTTGCAGGCATAAACCTGCTGACTTAAAAACATCAGCTGGTGAAGATGATGGTGAGGGGTAAATGGGCTGATTTAGCCCAACTCCTTTCTTACTCCCTCTCCGAGAGCTGCTTTTCTTCTTGCCTTTCCCAGCTCAGCCAGGAGCCATGTCCCAGCCCAGGTGGCACAGGGTGAGGGACATGCCAGGAACAGCTCTGGTATGGTGCAGGGCAGAGTAGCTTGGACAGGAGCAGGAGAAAGTATTCCCCGAGCTCTAGCAAAAAAAGCAGGGAGTTTGTGGGGGCTGTGGGCTACATCGATGGATTTTGAGGTGCTGGGTGCTGCTGGCTCCAGCTGGTCCTGGGGTACGGGGAAGGCTGGCAGCGGAGAAGGTCCCTGGACCTCATGATCCTGGAGATGTTTTTTCTGCTTTCTGCCTTTGGAAAGGGAGGAAATGAGAGCAGGGTCATCTCCACGGTGGGTTTCACCTGTGGGGGTAAGGTCCCCTGCTCCTCCAGGTGTATCTCAGTGGGGCAGCTCGCCAGCATTGGCCAGAGCTGGGGTGAGAGGGGGTGTCAATTATTTAAAAAAAAAAAAATCCTAGGTGAGGAATTAAAAGGCACCAAAGCTTTTCTGTTGAGTCAAGATAAATTTGCCTGGTGCTAATGGCCCAACTCTCGAATGCTGCCTGCTCTGTGTTGGGCTGGCGAGGCTGCTGCCTTCCTGGTTTGCTTTTCCTCCTTGAAATTGGCTTTGTCAGTGTTTTGGCAGCATCGTACGGTCCTTCAGTGGGGAAGTGCCCAGCCCTGGGCTGTCCCAGAGTGGGAATCCCAGTAGAGCCAAGGGCAGGAGCACCCCTCAAAACCCGTGAGCATTGGTGGGCAAAGCCAGCACCTTTCTGTCCCCTGTGCTTCCCCAGAAAATGAAAAGTCAGCACTTGGGTTCTCTCTCCAGCAGCGAGCACTGAGAAATCCTCTTGATTACAGTAAAAGCCTCTAAACTGCCCAGCGAGCAGTTCCCGAGTCAGACGCCCTGACAGCAGAAGCAGCGGGGAAGGTAAAGGAACAGCTTGGAAACAGCAGAAAGAATTAATACAGCATTGCAAACTAAATTGCATTGCTCCGGCTTAATTACCAACGGCCCTGGGCTGCAGAGCTGTGACTGAGGTACCATCCCCCTGGGGAGTGGGGGGCATTTTGGGGCTGGGCTTTTGGGTCAGGCCAGTTTTGAGGGGTTAAGGAGCACCTGTGTTGTTTCTGGTCCAAGCCTGCATCTGTGCACTGTTTGGGCATCTCCGATGCTGCCTCCAAGACCTGTCCTGATGCTTCTTGGCAGTAATACTTTCACATTCTGGCATGCTGTGAGAGCCCTGGCTGGGCTGGAAACGTCAGAGATGGCCAGTGCTTTTTAGTAGGGGATTTATTTGGGGTTCCTTGGGTGTCAAGGGCCAGGGTCTTGGAAAAATTGCATCCCAAGTCCACTCTGAGACGAGCACCTCAGCTGAACTATTAACAGCACTGCTGCCCTGGGGATGTGCAGAGCACCCAGACTCTCCCCTCCACAGATACGGGATAATCTGGATTTTCCAGTTTGGGACTGGTTCCCAAGGGGCTGGAAAGGGCGTTGCAGGTTTAAGTAGCTGCCACCATGCTGGGACACCTCTGCAGGGGCCAAGGAGTGGAGAAGCTGCTTGCAGCACTTGGAGAGCATGGGCTGTTCTGGGGAAGCTGGGGACTGTTGAAACGTGCCGCTGGGTTTCCCTGCCCACGCAAACCTGCCTCGGTCTGCTTATAGAAAAACCCCAAGAAAGATTTTTGAAGTTGGTGGGGTTTTTTGGTGGGTTTTTCCCCCCCCCCACTTTAACAGAAGCTGGCCTGGACCAAATGTTGCTATAGGTGCATGGACAGTGTTTTTAAATGGGTAACGGTTGCAGTGAGGTGTTTTTCTGATGTTTTTCAGCTTGATTTAAATTGAGGAGATGCAAAAAGTCCTTTAAACAGCCCCTTTCTGATGTGCAAATCCGGCTTGCAAAATCTCATTCAGAAAAAACCCCGACCCCCCAAAAAAAGAGCCCAGATGTGGGTGTGAAAGAGCCCAACCTTGACGGCAAAAGAGTTTTGCAGCAAGAAATTTGCCTGCGGTGCTTCCCCATCCTGCCCAACCCAACGGCCCCCCGCAGGGCTGTGCCCGGGGTCCCAGCTGCCCCTTTCCTCCTCCATCACCCACCCCTGGGTGCTGTGGCGGGAGGGGGCTTGCACCCATGGGTGCTATCCCTGCCGGGGTGAGCTCTGCTGCTTAGCACAGGCTGGTTTGGGTATGGGACGGCAGCGCAAGGTGCAAATGAACAAGATGGGATTGCTTTACTAATTTGAATAGCAGAGGATGTGTTGTGACATAGCATGGCATGTCGTGACATGGCTTGGCTCCAGCCTGGAGGCCTTTTCTCACTTGCTCCCTTCCAGCTGCAAGGGACGATCCTGCAGGTGCCCTGATAATTCTGCAGGTGCCCATTTAGTGCTTGTGACTCCTTAAAAAGCTCATTAACAGCAGATTAATGACTCGGCTGTCCTTTTCCCCTCCCAGAGGGGAGGGAGGGGGTGGCAATTCCAAGGTGCCGTGGATTCATCTTCAGATGAATGGCCTTTTGATGCCACCGGTGGTACCTGAGCCATGGGACACAGCTGGCAGAGGAGGGATGGGGCAGGCCTCTGGTCCTGCGAGCTGTCTCTCCCGTCCCATCCCGCTGAGCCCTGCATGGGTCCCCGGCCAGGGTGGTGGTGGGGACGGGGAGGGTGACGATGGCTTTGGGGACGGGGAGGGTGACGATGGCTTTCCCACGCGAGGGCGCCAGGACATGGGAAATGGGCACCTGGCTACCCGCGGGGCATCCCCAAGTGCCATCTGCTATTCAGTCTTGTCCCCTCAGTATCGGGGTGCAGCAGGCACCTCGCCATCCCCAACACACACACACCCCCCCCCCCATCCAGGCTAGGGACAGCATGGGGGGATGAAGGGACCCAGGCAGCCTGGCTTGGTTACCTATTCCCTCTCCCAAGGCAGCAGTTGAGCCCTTTGGCTCTCGGGAGCATCTGCCATCCCCGATAGCACCTGATGCCCTCCTGGCTCTGGTTGTCCTCTGGCACGCGGTGACAGCTTGCCAACGAGCTGGGCATTAATCCCGGCAAAAACCTCTGTCCCTCCAACATGTGTTTGTGTCGTCCCCCCGGCGGGGCTGATCCCTTCCTGGGGCTCAACCTACCTGAGAGATGGAGAGGGATGGATGAAGGGTCCCTCATCCCTTCCTTGGTGCCCTCGGTCTCCCTTGGGTGGCTGCAGTACCAAGGAGAGGGTGTCCCCTCTCCCCAGCAAGCCCTGTGGTGGCTGCAGGTGGACATGAAGGACAAGGTCACCTTGGAGCTCAACACCTCTCCCTTGTAGCGCTGCTGCCTGCCTGGTGCTGCCCAGCCACCCCGTCGGCTCCCCACTCTGGGCACAGAGCTGAGAGAGACCCTGCCACACAAATCCCATCCATCCTCGGAAGAGAATAGGGATGTTTGTGTCCATTCCTTGGCTGCCAGGCAGGGAGGGAGCTCTGGCCTCCCCCTGCCCAGCCTCATCCAGCAGCTCCATGCTGCATCAGCAGCCTAAAAATACATCGGCAGCCTGCCCTGTGCCCCATGTTCCCCTCGCTCTCCAGGCGAAGGGACAAGGAACAGCCCTTCTCTGCATGGCCCACCCCCCCCCGCCCTGGTGAAACTGTCCCCTGCAAGGGGTTTTGGGCTTGCTCTTTGCAGAGGGATGTCCCTGTCATCGCGCTACCTGGTACCCAAGTGCCAGCGGGAGCTGCAGGTGCTCAGCACCTATCAGCATGTGCAGGCCACCCTGGGTCCCTGCAGACAGGGTGTTGGGTCCAGGCTGGGTCACTGGGGGGGTCCGGGGACAAGGTCCATGGCCGCTGTAATCCCCTCCTCGTGCGTCTGCCTTCACTGGTGTCTCTCTCGTCCTAGTTCCCTTATGCTGCTCCACCTCCTCAGGAACCCGTGAAGACCCTCAGGAGCTTAATCAACATCCGCAAGGACACCCTGCGCCTTGTCAAGTGAGTCCTGTGAGGGGAAGACAGGGCTGGGCACCCCACAGCCATGAGCCACAGGTTTGGCTGGATGCTCCCAGGGGATGCTGAGCATGGGGATGCTCTCATCTCGGCAAAGGCAGATAGAAGGGACAAGCCATTGCTGTCCAAATGTACCCCTTCCCCTCCTGGCACGGGTGAGCTTCCCGCATGCGGGCACTGGCTGCGCTGGCTCCGCTGCGGGATTAAAGGAGCTTAGTGCTGCCTTTGAAGTGCTTTGCTTTTTCTTCCTCCCCCACCTTCCAAAGGCTTTGTTGGAGGGAGGCTGGGGATTGCAGCTGGGACGGGAGGTTTGGGATTACAGCTGAAATCTGCCTGCGGCACTTCTCAGGCTGCAGGCTTGACCTTGGGCATGCGGAGCCCTCCTGGCGTGCCTCAGTTTCCCCTGATGGAGGGGGGCAGTCCCTTTTGGGGCCATTGGTGCCAAGGGCAGCCTCGTGCCAGGGGATCAGTCCTGGGGCACCCTGAGCCGTCCTTGAGGGGTGCCGGTCTCCCAGACCCTCTGTGCTCCCCAGGTGCTCGGAGGAGGTGAAGACCCCAGGAGAAGAAGTTAGCAAAGCCAAGGTGCACTACAACGTGGAGTTCACCTTCGACACTGATGCCCGTGTGGCCATAACCATCTACTACCAGGCGAGCGAGGAGTTTCACAATGGGGTGGCGAGGTGAGGAGCCCCAGCCTGGTGTGTGTCTGTCTCCATGGCCAGGGTGTGGGGCTCTGCTGATGGACATGGAGCCTCTTCTCCCTGGAGCATCACCCCTCCTCAGGGCACAAGGCAGCTGCCAGCAGTGCTGAGGATGGAGGGGGGCTCATCGCCTCCCCTGGGTACCGCTGCCAGGTCCCTGCCAGCCCCCGCTGCCTCCTTCCCCATCCTGCCGTGCTCCCTCTTATTACCTCCAGGTCAGAGCTGAGACCAGGAGGAATCATTGCCCCTCCTGGTCCCCTCCAGCTTGGCTGCAAGTTTGTCCCTCTTCCCGCTCCTCTCCCATGCTGGCTGCCCTGGGGTTATTTTAGCCCCGTGGATTATTTTAGGTCTTGCCTCAGCCCCAAGAGGCATCCAGGAGGGGAGGGGAGGAGTGACCCCCCCCCTTCTATCCCATTTTTCTGGCATCCTGTGAGCTGGGGGGACTGGGAGGAGTGTGGGGACACTTGCAGTGCCCCGACTCTGTCCTCTCTCCACGGGACAGCTACATCCCCAGGGACAACAGCCTGCAGTCGGAGACGGTGCACTACAAGCGGGGGGTGTGCCAGCAGTTCTGCGTGCCCTCCCACACCGTCGATCCCTCCGAGTGGAGCGAGGAGGAGGTGGGTCCCACTGGACTGCGGCATCGACCGCAGGGTCGGGTACAGTTACGGATGCGGGATGAAGCCTCCATCGCTGCTCCATCTCACCAAGCCTCTCCTCCTGTCTCTCTCCAGCTGGGCTTCGACCTGGACCGGGAGGTGTACCCCATGGTGGTGCACGCGGTGGTGGATGAAGGAGAGGGTGAGGAGGGGGTTCCTTGCTGGGTTGGGCTTGCCCAGTTGCTGGCACCGTGGTGCCAGCCCTTGTACCAACCAGGCAGAGCCTCCTGCTTCTCCTTGCTGCTGCCAAGGCTCTGCCCGTCCCCTGAGCCCTGCCTGTCCCTTTGTGTTTTGCAGAGCACACCGGGCACTGCCACGTGCTGCTGGCCACCTTTGAGAAGGTAAGTGCCAAGCTGGGGCTGTCCTCTGCCTCCTGCCCCATTGCCCACCCGGTGCGAGAGAGCCTGGAGAAATCTCACGGGGCTTGGGATGGTGCTGCTGGGCTGGGGCTATTTTGGGGCTGCTTCTGAAATTCTGGGAATATTCCCCAAATCCTTGATTTTAAGCACCCACTTTTGAGGCCTTTGGTCTCAGCTCCATCTTCTTTGCCCCAACAAGTCTCCAGCCTTGTGATGTGTGTGACATCCTACACCTGCCTGGTACCGAGGTGTCAGGAAAAAAACAGAATTGCTGCAAAATGGGCTGGTTGGGAGTGAGGTGGGAGCAGTGACAGCTACAGGGTGGGTGGGTGCTCGAGCACGGTGGTCCCTGGGGTGCTCAGCCCCGGTGCCCACCCATGTGCTTTCCTCCCTCTAGCACAGCGACGGCACCTTCTGTGTGAAGCCCCTCAAGCAGAAGCAAGTGGTGAGTGTCCAGGTGTCTCCAAGGAGGTGGCAGCTACTGCCCTGCACACCCCTGAGGGGGGAAGGTGGCGAGGGGCTTTTGGGGAGCAGCCTACCCCTGCCCTGCTCCTGCCTCCCAGGGAGCTTGGGGATCACCGGCAATTTCAAGGCTGTTGATGCAAAGAGAAACCACAGATGTTGGGGCAAGGAGGGCTGGCGGGGGGGGGGGGGGGGGGGGGCAGGAGCTGTGGCAGCTGGGGGGGCTGTGTGTCTGCTCCTCACCCCTTCCCCACGGGGTTGCAGGTGGATGGCGTGAGCTACCTTCTGCAGGAGATCTATGGCATTGAGAACAAGTACAACACGCAGGACTCCAAGGTGTGTGCCTCCATCCTGCAGGTGTCCCCTCATCCCCTCGCTCCTTTCCCTAGCACTGGTTCAGCAGCTAAAACACACGCGGGGCAAGAGTTTGCAGCGTGGCACGGAGCTGCCTGGGACAGGGCAGGTGTTTTGTGTTGGCATTGAAGCTGCTGGAGGCAGAAAGCTGAAGGATTGAGCCTTTTCCCCCCATCCTTTGTGGTCCCTTGGGAGGGTGGTGGCTGGATCTTGCTGGCTTAGGAGGGGACTGTGGGGCTCAAAGCATGGGATGTGCCCTCCCCCCTGCTATATATATATGTGTAAAAGTTGGGGTGAAGGATGCATCCCTCTGTGGGGTGCCTGATGCCTCTGGCCCCATCTCCCAGCCTCCAGGAGGGGAGGGATAAGGTCCCAGGGTTGTGTTTCAAGAGCAGGGACACAGGCAGGACCCCGCAGTGAGCTCTCAGGGCATCCAGCTGGTATTTTTAGGGCACCTACCCTCATGCTACATGGGCTGGGGACCTCGAGGCCAAGCGGTTCCCATCTCTCCCATGGGGCAGGTGGCCGAGGATGAGGTGAGTGATAACAGCGCCGAGTGCGTCGTCTGCCTCTCGGACGTCCGCGACACCCTCATCCTGCCCTGCCGCCACCTCTGCCTCTGCAATACCTGCGCCGACACCCTGCGCTACCAGGCCAACAACTGCCCCATCTGCAGGCTGCGTAAGGGCTGGGGGAGCTGGCATCTCTGGGAGGGGGCTGGCATCTCCCATCCTTGGGTTTTTGAGTCCCTCCAGCCCCACATGCAGCGATGCTCTGCAGTGTGGGGATGCCCCTCCTGGGAAATGGGATGGCATTTTGGGGGAGGTGTCTGTCTCCCTTTGGTGCCCAGTTTTCACCCTGCCCTTCGTTCCCGCTGCTGCAGCTTTCCGAGCCTTGCTTCAAATCCGAGCCATGAGGAAAAAGCTGGGTCCCCTCTCACCCACCAGCTTCAACCCCATCATCGCCTCGCAGACCTCTGACTCCGAGGAGCACTCGGTCAGTGCCTGGCTGAGCCCGGCCCCCCTGGGCGGCTGTGAGACCCTGGCCCCCTCCTGGCTGGGGAGGTTTGGGGATGCATGTGCTTCCTGGGGCCAGGCTTTATTTATTTAATGCAAATTGATCTTGCAAAAAAAAAAAAAAAAAAAAAAAAAAAGGCAAGTTCAATATTGCAAAAAAAGGGCTTTCAGTTGGGTGGAAAGATGGCAGATTTGGGGCTTGCATTTGTGCAGGTAGTTTGTCCATTCTCTGGGGTTTGGCTTCTCACTGGGGCATCCCACTCCTGCTGGGAGCAGGGATGGGGGCAGTGAAATGGCCCAGGGGGGACACTCACCCTGTCTCCCCCCTCTCCCCAGTCCTCGGAGAACATTCCCCCAGGCTACGAGGTGGTGTCCCTGCTGGAGGCCCTCAACGGGCCGCTGACACCCTCGCCAGCCGCCCTGCCACTGCGTGCGCTGGGGGACCCCCCGGGCGCGGGGACCCTGCCCTCGTATGGCAGCGATGGTCCCATGCCCCCCCTGCGAGCCCTCTCGCCCCTCGAGCGTCTTCCTGACTGTGGACCCCCAGGGCTCAAGCTGAAGAAGAGCCTCTCCAAGTGAGTACTGGGGTGGAGGTGGGGGTCCAGAGGGGTTCAGAGGGTTGTGAGCGGGGGTGAACCCCTCTGCTTTACCCGCTCCGGGCAGGTCCATCTCACAGAACTCCTCCATCCTGCCCGAAGAGGAGGATGAGAAGTCGTGCACCGAGTCGGAGCTGAGGGTCTCCAGGAGGAGATCCCCTGCCCGGCGTGAGGAGGTGAGCACTCTCCGAAACATGCTGGTGATGAGCTGAGGCACTGGGTGGGGTGGCAGCAGGTTTGGGGGAGGCTTGGGACCGGAGGGTCTGGCTGGAGTTTGCCCCTCTTGGCTCTTCCTCTGTCCATAAAGGATGCCCAGGGGAGATGGATCCACCCCTTCTGAATATCCCTATCTTGTCCTCCCCACGCATGCTTCTTCCAGGAATGTGGTGCGACGCCGGAGAGTGAAAACCTCACCCTGTCATCGTCAGGAGCCATCGACCAGTCCTCATGCACCGGGACCCCCCTCTCTTCCACCATCTCATCCCCAGAAGGTACGGCACGGCGGTGCTCGCAGGTGTTGGCAAGGCAGGAGGGCGGCATCACGGTCTTGGGTCTGTCCCGCTGTGGGGGCATGTGGAGTGGGTTTGCGTGGCCCCTTCCTACCCTGCCGCGGACATTGCATGAAACCCCAGGGTGTCACCTCTGCTTTGTCACCAGTAGACCTGAAGATGGAGGCGGGGGCATGGGGGCACCGATTGCCCCTGCTTCATCACCCCATAGACCCAGAGATGGGGGGCTGCGGGCCCTGGGGACCCGCTGCTGGCAACTTTCCACCCATCACGCCTCCACGGCATGCAGCAGGTCCTCGTTCCTTGCCCCACTCTTCCTCATTAGCCCCCTTTTCAGTTAGCTGCTGCTGTGCTGTGACTCGCACCTGTGGGCTGGGGGGGTCCAGTGGCCCCGCTCAGCCCCTGCTCTCCCCCAGAACCCGTCAGCAGCAGCCTGGCTCAGTCCGTCATGTCCATGGCCTCCTCTCAGAGCCAGCACTCCCAGCTCAGCACTGACACTGTGTCCTCCATGTCCGGCTCCTACATTGCTCCTGGCACAGAGGAGGAGGAGGAGGAGGGGGACATGCTTCCCTCGCCTGCAGCCGCCAGCGCCACAGCATCTGATGGAGAGGTAGGGGCTGGGGGGGGTTGTTGACAGTGCCCATCGCCCCCACGTTCGAGAGATTCCCCATGGGATGTAACTTCTCCTCCAAACTCACCGGCACCAGACTTTTTTTTTCTTTTTTTTTTTTTTTTTTCTTCCCCCCCCCCATCTTTCCCACCTTCTTCCCACAGTCGACGCCTGTGGAGTCCCCAGATATAAACTTCATCAGCATCTCGGCTGAGGAGCGTGATGCCGAGGTAACCGTAACCGCCCCACGCAGGGCTGGGAGATGTGGTGCCACCCAGAACAGTGGGGGGACCCTGGACATGCCCAGCTCCGGGTGCCCACGGAGGGGGAAACTGGGCAGCTGGCACCGCATTCCCTTGGGGCTGGGCTGGGGAAGGGGCTGTCCACGCATCCGTGTCCCTGCAGGGCTGCCCTGGAGATGGATGGGGCAGTCAGTGGGGCTGTCCCCTATCCAGGATCATCTTCCTGGTCTATGGAAACCCCCAGGGCCAGGGACATTCCCCCAAAGAGACCCAGGGACAGACCCCGGCATGGTGCCAGGACCCTGCGGGGCTGCTAACGCTCGCTGCCTCTCGTCTGTGCCGCAGGGCAATGACGTGTTGGAGGATGAGGACGCCTCTCCCACGCAGGAAGATGGTAAAAGGCCCGGGTCGTTGTTGTCCCCTTGCTTTCAAATTCGGTGTCACCGGTGGGCAGCCGAGTGAGTGGCAGATGCTGTGCTGGCCCCAGCTCCCCTGCCTGCTGGCTGCCATCGGGGAGAGCCCTGGGTGACTCTGGGCACCGGGGCTGGGAAAGCATCTGTCACAGCAGGGCCACCCATGGGTGGATTGAACACCAGTGGGTGGGGGGAAGCCAGCCGGCCACGGGGACCCCGGTGAGCGTGGCGTGGGGCGCGGAGCAGGCGACAGCTGGAGCGCGGGGTCCAATGGTGTTTCCAACCGGCTAAGTGGGAAAGAGGCTTCTCCGTGTTTTTCCCCTCACCCAGAAGGTCTTTCCTCACACCTCTGAAAGCCACCCCCTTAGGGACCCCTGTCTGGGCTGGTTCCCGTAGGAAGGGGCTGCAAAACTGTTCCCTTTGGGATGCTTTCCTAATTTTTTTTGGCCAGTCCTCAATGTGCTTTCACGAGCCAACATGTGCGCATTGAGGGCTCTTCTTGCTTCCTCCCTTGCACTCAAACAGCCAAGAAAAGACATGGTCATCCTCGTGCCATCGGCCACTAGCCACCTTGGATTTCTTTTGGGTGATAGGGAGGCCACCAATGTGTCCCCTCCCACGTTTGCAAGTCTCTGGTTAGCAAAAATATGTCAAAACTGTTCCCCCGTCCAACCTGGACACTGAGCCAAGCTGGAAAGCAGGAACACCCATTCCCAAAACGTGGCCTCTGCCCTGCAGGGAGGCTCTTGCTGATGGAGAGACTCAAATATAACAACTAGGGATCAGCTGGGGGCTGTGGTGGACACCCATGGGCATCCCAACAACTTTGGGAGCAGGACGGCCTTTCTCCTTAGTACACAGTCCTGTGCCCGTTCTCAGCAGGGCTCCTGGATTATTTGGGAACATCCCTCCTGAGGTTTAGTTGCCTGTATCCAATGGATGCAGGTCAGAACTTGGGGGCTGATCTCTCGTACAGGTGATGCTAAGAAGCAGTTACCTCCCTCAGCCCCGAAAGCCTCCATCCCCCCCGCAAAGCTTGGCTACGGCTTCTTTTGCCCCACGCATCCAGTTGCTGCCTCCTCCCGGCATCCCTGCAGCTCCCATGCACGCGCTGATGGTGCTGGAGAGGCTCCGGTGGGAGGTGACGGGTGCCACCGTGGCCCGGCTCTACTGACCGGGGAGCACTTGGCCATGCCGGGGGAAGGTTTGGTTCAACCCTGGGCAGGCGGGGGGGGGAGCAGGTTCACGTGTGCCGGTGCCCATTGCTGCATCGTTGCTGTTTTGCTGCCCTCTGATGTGGTCAGTGCAAGGAAAGGAGCAGCTTGGACCATGCCCAGGCGTTATTGTCCACTCTTCACCCACTCCCATCTAGATGCATCATTTTTATCTTTTTTTTTTTTTTTGAAAGAGGGTGGGGAGGGGAGAGGAAAAGACCCAGAAACCCACACCCCACCGCTAAAAAGGCAACAGCAAGCCCCAGCGCCGAGCCGTGGCGTTAACTGCCTTAACTCCCTTCCAGGCCCGAGGACAGGCGCTTTCCTCGGTCTGAGGTGTGACAATAACAATGACTTGGGCATCGCACACGTGAAAGCGCTGGACAATAAACTGTGCTCTGAGGCCTGCTTACCTGGTGAGTGGCCGTCTGCTGAACATGAACTTGGGTTGGGGGGGACAGTTCCACTCTTCCCTGCATCACCTCAGCCCTTTGTATCCATCCCTCCTCTCCCACTACCACCACCGTCATCCCCACCACCACCATCCCCACCAGGTTGTCCTCACTGCACCCCACCACCCGTCCTGCCTCGGGGCTGAGCACCAGGCACGTCACCACCCAGCAGCCGTAGGTCAGGGTGACTTGGCCGGGGGGCTTCTGGCACCCTGGGGGGCACCAGCCCTCCCTGTGGAGGCGGTTGTGTGGCACAACTGTAGCCTGGTCCAGACTCGTGGTGGGTGCAGCAGTATTTTGGGTTGGGATGTGATCCACAGCCAGTCCAGCCTTACTGCAGGGGTTGCCTGCCTCCCCCTCCTCTTCCTCTAAGGATGGGGAGATGGGGCACGTCAGGTCAGGGTGTCCTTCTGCAGACCCCCAAACTTCATCCCTCTTTCCCATTTCTTCATGCTTTCTCTCCCACCCTCCTTCCATTTCTGTTTCCTCCTGCCCTATCTCCATCCCTTTTTTTCTCTTCTTCCTCCCTCCCAGGCTCCTCCGTCTGCGTGAAAGTTCATGTTCGCTCTGTGCCAACACGGTTTTCTCAACCCACGCTTGTGTCCCCTCACTCTCTAGAGTTGCCCAAAGGTGACAAATGTATTGGTGACCCCAGTCCCTGTGCAGGCCAAGGGGGCAGTGGCCTGGGGACCCTCTGCCCAGTGCTGCAAGCTCCTCTTTGTCAGCCTTTGGGGGAGGAAATGGGGCAAAAAGCCAAGATGAAGCCCTCTGAGGGTCTAGGTCTCCATCAATACATTTGTGGACAAGCTGAAAGCAACTCTGCCCCTTCCTTGCCCCGTTGGCTAAATTTGTGGCAGGTTCCAGACCCGCAGTGGGTGCTGGAGAGCTAAGAGGGTGGGTGAAACCCACTGGAGGGAGGGGAAATCCTTTCTTTCTCCTCTTTTCCTCTGGGAAAGCTTCCTGTCCTGCTGCCTCACGTGTTCCTGGTGGTTTCTGTGCTGGAGAAACATTGTTGAGGCTCTTGGGGAGGAATGCCTGCCACAAATGCCCCGTGTCCCCCCCATCACCCTCTGGCAGCAGCTGGCTGAGCCCTGCTGGCCCGGGGGGACTGGGGAGGGGGCTGAGGGGGTCCCAGCAGCTCCCCTGCCTTTGCTGGGGGTCCTGGCAAAGCATCCCCTGGCTGTGGTGCCAGCCAAAGCCATCCCTGACCCTATTCCCCTTGGTTGTGCCGGGGAGAGGATGAGGAAGGGGGAGCTTTGCAGCCCAAACGGCCCTGGCACAGGGTCAAATTCTTGCTGTGCTGCAAGGACTGCAATGGCCTCGTCCCCTGCCTGGGCTGGGGTGCAGAATCTGGCCTTTGGGCTGAGCCCAGCCAAGGATGTGCTCTCCATCCTTTGGCCACCACGTCTGTCCGTGCATCCAGCGGCTGCGCTGCTTGGAGCCCTCGGCAGGGAGCCGTGCTGCCGCCCGCATGAGAGGGGCGATCTAGCCTCAGCACTTGCTGGGAAAAGTTGGGGGGCTGCCGCTCGCACTGGGGCTGGGGGCGGAGGAGTGCAGAGTGGGGGCTTCAGGGCTGCCCGTGGTCCCCTGGGGATGGCAGAGGGGCCAAAAGGAGTAACTCCAGGGATGCAGAGCTCTGCCCTAAATGGGTTGGAGGAAGGTTGCCCTGGGGTCCTGGGAAGAGCTCGGCGGGCCGGGGCAGTGAAGGGGAGCAGCTGCCCACAGGGCTGTAATGGCTGGTTAGTCGTTTGGTATTTTGCAACGTTAATTTTGTTCATTAGACTCAGAGTAGCTCCTTCCTTCCCCAGCCCTGTCTGCTCCCCGTCAGCAGCCACTCGCTATCAGGACTCGGCTGCTTTGCGACGGAGACAATTTGAGGCATGATTTAATACTGGTGGTGCTGGATTGCAATCGCAGAGCTGGTTTGCATGCACCGAAAAAGTCCTTTTTGGCAGAGGTTTCTTGCAGGTCTGGATGTATCAGCATCCACGGGGCTGGCAAGAACAGCGTGGACTTTTATTTTGGGGCCAGGTGCTGTTTTCTTGAAAGCTTGAAAGAAAATCACCTTGACCAGAGATTACGTTATTATTATTATTATTCCTCCCTCAATTTCTCTCGTGGGGAGGTTTTGCTGTGATCAGACCTATGGGTTGGATTTTGCCCTCTCTGTAATGGATGAAGGCACGGGACGTGGTTCCTCAAAGCAGAAAGGTTTGCTCATCCCTAGTGCTGTTGTGAAATCTCTGCAGATTTCAATCTGGTGGGAAAGGGCTTTGGGAGGAGTTGAAAGGTTGCATCCTAGGGATTTTAGGACACAAGGTTTAAAAAAAACCCAGATCTGTGTCCTCAAGGGGATCCTGCCAAGCTCTGGGGTGTGCAGTGGGTTGCAGGGGCTGTCCCTGGGGCTCAGAGCATCCTCTGGCTGCAGCCACAGCCTCTGCTAGGGACAGGGTGGCATTGGAAAGAGAAACTGGGGAAAGGTGCCTGCCGAAAAGGCTGGCAACAAGGTGGGGAGGATTGGGGAGCTGCTTCCTCGGAGGCAGTAGAAGACCTGAAATCCCCTGAGGGCTTTTGCTGGTTTAAACCTGCGGATGATCTGAGCTGTAAGCGATATCGCAGCGGGCTGGGCGAGCTGGTTGGGTTTTGCCAAGATGCTCTTTGGGAGCCGGTCTGCCCAGGGCAGGTCTGACAGGGGGGAGCCCCCTCCTGCAGCCCAAGGGGAGAAGAGGCCGATGGGCACAGGGCCAGGTCCCTGCTGTGGGGCTGGACTGTGTCCTGCTGTCCCCGGCCCCGCTCCTCGGCAGCCTCCCAAGGGCTTGCTGAGCTGAGCTGGGTCTCTGCACCGGAGCACTGCAGTGACTTATGCAATATCAAGCTCTTAATGGGATTTTGGTGTGCCTGTGTATAGGTGCGTGTGTGTATGTGTGGTCCTGTTTAATTCTTCATTCCCTCCGGGATCTGCAGACTTAACGTGCCTCGCTCTCCAGCCTGAGCTCACCATGAAAAGCCAGTCGAAAAGGCAGCTGTCACCTCCCATAAATCAGCAGGCAGTGGGTTTTTGTTGCTCCCTCTCTGAGGAAGCCTCAGCACTTGCCCTTGGCCTTGGGGTGCCCTTGCATGGTCCCCCTGGCTCCGAGCTGGCCCCACATCTGGGCATGGGGCTTAACCTCACTGGTGGGAGCAGTCACCCTGTTTTAGGGGTGCACCCCCTTCCTAAGGGCACCACGTAGCCTCTGATCATTTGGGTGGCGGGACGCAAGCCATGGGCAGGCAGGTCCTCAGCTCTGCCCATCGCCCTGCCCCAACTGGAGGGTGCTGCCTGAACCGGGAGCCTGCAGCCGGAGAGGAGGCGTGTGGGGGACCTGGCTCCCCCCGTGCCACAAGCATGCCCATCCCTCGGTTGTCCTCGGTACGAAACCCCGGGGGGCACCACGCATGACGGCCCCTTCACGCCGTGCCCGGCGGCGGCGGCTCCCCCTCCTCATCCCAGACCCGTTCGCTGGCGGCGAGCTCCCCCGTCCCCCTGCGGTCGCCCCGTTTGCTCGCTCGGGTGCATGCCCCCGTGCCGCCTCTGCTCCCACCTTCACCATGTGCCTTCTGGTCTCTCTTGCCACGCAGCCGCCGTGCCGGACTCCTGCCCCATTAACATTGAGGAATAGGTATGAGACCCCCAGAGCCTGTGCCTGCCTCGCGCCCCATCACCCAGGGGGGGTTGGTGCTGGGTTGGCACCCCTCACCCCGGCATTGCTGGCGGTCCCCTCGCTATCCTGGCCAGGGTGACATCCCTTAGTGCCTAACCTGCAGCCCCCACGGGCATCTGTATGTGCCCTCTTGCTGGGCACGGTGGGGGGCAGAGGCAGCTCCCTTCCATTTGTCTTATTAAAACCCGGCCACGGTGCACGGTGCTTCCCATTTGCCCCTCGGCATTCCTGATAAATTGGGGGTTTAAGGGGCTCCCTCAGCCTGGAAAGGTAAGTGCAGGTGCTCACCAGCCCTCACTGCAGCCAAAACCAAAGGGGGGGCTGGGGAGGTGGGTGTTATCTGGGGAGACTAAACTGCATCCCCCATGGAAAGATGAGCCAAACGTGCCAGTGGGCTTTGGGAGCTCCTAAACCCCCGTTTTCTCCCCCCAGGCCCGGAGGCAGCCAACAACAACGTGTGGCCGCAGCAGGCACCCTAGCCCCGCTGGCCCCCCAGCACCCAAGACCTGGAGCAGGCAGCGGCCGCCCTGCCCATGTGAGGGCTGAGCCTCGGCGGGGGCGCGCACCCCCACCCCCCCCCTCTGCCCGGAGGGACCCTGGTGTCCGGGCACCATGGGCATCACCACCTCCACCCCTCGCCTGTAGCAGGACTGATTTTCGAAAGAAAAGATGGTAACCTCAACTCTTCCTCCTTGGCCCCCCTGTGCAGAGGGGGGCTGAGAGCCACATCACTTCGGAGCGCCCCATCAGCACCTTCCCATCTTCCAGCCCTGATGGGGACAGGCTGGGGTCCCCTCCTGCCCCCGGCCATCTCATACCCCCGAGCTCCTCTCCTCCAGCATGCGGAGCAGATGGGACGGGGTCACCCCACAAAGGGGGTCCTGGGACGAGGCCGGAGGGGGATGATGGGAGTAGGGTGCCCAGGGGTACGGGTTAAGGACGAGTGTTGGCATTGGCGTACTCGGTGCATGAGCCGGTGACCTTCATGGGGGGGCTGGCTGCCCTCTCAACTTTGCTGGCCCGTGCCCCTGCCATGCCATGGGATGTCCCCATAATGCACTGGCGGTGATTGTGCCCCCCCTAGCTCCCCCTCCCTCTGCTCTCCTCCTGGGTAGCATGTGGGCTCTTGGGTCGGGCCCACGAGGTTGTTTTTCCCCAGGGGATGGAGCAGGGTGGCAGGGGTGGGCAGGGGACCTGGTACCCCCCCGGTCACCAGCTCCCAGGGCATCGCTAATTTAACCTCACTGTCTTCCGCCCCGCTGTGAGCTCGGGGCTTGGGGCTGTGCCCTCTCTCTGGAACAAGTGCCAAAAGTGTCACACACCCCCCCCCCCGTCCCACCCGTCCTGCCCCCTCCATCGCACTTTGTAGCAGGGGGTGGATGAGGGTGGGGGAGCTGCCCCTCACCCCTCCATCCCCACTCCTCCATCCCCATCCCTCTGGCCAGCACTGGGCTGACAGTATAAGTGGGTTTTGCTCCGGGGGACAGGCACACAGGGACACCAGTGGGATAGGGATGCAGCCACAGACCTCGGGGACCTGATGGGGCTATGCCAGGCTCCACCCTGGAGAGCATCAGGGACAGTCAGAAGCCACTTTGAGGAGCATCAGACCCAGCATCCCAATCTAGCGAGCTCTGGAGCTGTTTGGGCCAGCCCAGGGAGGGGAGGCTGAGCCCCCACTTTTCCCCCACTTGGTTTTCTCAGTAGCACGAGCTGGGGGAGATCCCCCGATGCAGACATGATAGCAAAGCCCACCTTCTTGCGGGAGAAAAATATGTTTCAGAGCTATGTTAGGACAGAGATGTTCATGCAGTGAAAGCAACGTCCTGCAGCAGCCGCGGGGTGTGAGCGGGGTGCAGGTCCCCACCGCCCATCCCTGCGGCAGGGCATGGGGTGTGATGGCCATGGCTTCTAAAGGGGGATAAAGCCCTTTTTGGAGCCGGGCAATGTTTTCTCTGCCTGGCTCATAGCTGGGGCCACGGTAGCTGCTTGCTCCATGGTCCCAGTATGGGTCCTGCTGGAGCAGGGGGTTGGTGTTGGCCATCCCGCTGCTCCCTCCTCTGGGCTCCCTCCACCCTGCTGTGTCTCCCATCGGCTCAATAGCTCCCAAACTTCTTCTCGGGAACCTGGGGCTGGGCACATGATGTGGGGTGACATCTCCGAACTGCCATCCCATGGGATGGCAGCTGTTAACAGCAGAGAGGGCTGGAGCAGCAGGGGGACAAGCCTTGTGCCCCATTCGGGGACACACTGCCATGGTGGGGCAACCCACAGGTTTAGGTGTCCCAGTCCTGAGGAGCCAGCAGTGCCACACGGGGCACAGGGAGAGCTTTGGGGGTTCACTGTCATGCTGAGCTGAGAAAACCAGGGGGGCTGCAGGAGGCCAGGTGCTCCCCCACCCTCCAGCATGGGCAGGGGAGGGAAAATTGAATTGATGCTCCAAGGGTGGTTTGTCTACCAAAGCTCAACCTTCCTTGCAGTTTCGAAGGGGACAAGAGCTCTCCAGGCCTGGCCGGGCACCATGGTGTATGGCTGTGAAGGTGCTCGTGGCTGCCGGCAGGTCAGAGCAGAACAGGCAGGTCCTTGCTCAGGAGGGTCTCAGGAGGTGACCAGGAGGGTTTTTCTAGCTGCTCTAAGCTGTGTGTCCCCAAGACTGCAGGAGCAGCCAGGCGAGCTCGTGGGGTGGCTGCAGACCAGGGCTGCGGCTGCCAGCGAGCACAAGGCAATAAAGAGGAGCTGGGAGGATGCTGCAGCCAAGCAGCATGCTGCTGCCGTGGTGTGAGCAAAGAAATGAGCATCCTCTGCCATGGCGCAGGAAAGACAGGATTTTGGCATGGGTGGCACCAGCGCCGTCCTCGGCCACCCAGAAGGGACGAGGGGTGGGCAGGAGCCTCCAGTGCTGGCAGTGTGGGGTGAAAGGCAACAGCCCCTTGTCTTACAGGGCAGCCCCTTGTTCCAGTGATCCGCCTGTCAGGGATTTAAGGAAGGAAACCAGATTGCTGCTTACGACTTTGCTTTGAGCATGTTTTGGATTTTAAGAGTATGTTTAATAAAGGGTATCTTATGTCGATGAAGTGTCCAGAGTTGTTTTGTGGTTACAAGGCGAGGGCAGTCGGGGTCTTGGGGGCTCAGTGGGTGGAAACCCTTTTTGGCTGGGAGCAGTCAACCACCTGTCACCCAGGCACCTCCCCAAAACCAGCTCAGCTGCTTCAAATCTGCTAAAACACTTCCCAAGGTCCCTTCCAACCTGCATTACCTAACCATCCTAAATCCTGCCTCCTCTGAGCCCTGCCAGGATGGAGAAGGTGTGAATGCAAAACCTCTGCAGGAAGAGTCTGGCCTGGGGTAACAGCACCTTCCTGGCGTGGGGTGCAGGCAGATGGCACAGGCTCCGTGGGCGCTGGCACTGCTGGGATGGATGAGGACACCCAGAGGGGACTTTTCCTGGAGGAGGAGAGGAGCATTAAGGAACTGGGTGCTCATGCAGGAGAAATCCCTCCAGCGCTGGGGAAGAAAACTCATGCTGGGAAATGATGCCTTGAAGGTGAGGGGGACTATAATTTGGTTTTAAAGGAGGGGGGTGATGAACGGTGGGGGGAAGCACCTTGCAGTTGCCAGAGGAGGGCTCGCAGGGGACCAGATCCTGCAAAGGGGGAGGATGGGGATGGGAGAATTGAGGCCTGAAGTGCTTTACCCCAGGCTGCTCAGGAAAGCCCTAGAGCTCTCGCTGCCTTTGGGTGCATTTTTGCAGGGGCAGGTCCAACCCCTGAGGGAGCTGACTTTTTAGAAGGGCAGAAAACTGAGGTTTGGGGTTGTTTTCTGGATATCGGTCCACTGAGAAGTGAAACAGAAATTTCTCTCCCCTGGGAGTTGCCTCCTCCACACCTATGTCCCAGCACCTGCCACCTCCCAGCCTGCGGCCACTGGGGACGGACACAAGCAAAGGGGCACCTGCCTGTGCACTGGGGAGAGGGCTTAACACCCCCCCCCCCCAGCCTGTCTCGCCCAAATCCCCGGGGATCCTGGCGGGAAATCCCTTATTGTACACACCACTTCTGGCAGCAGCAAGCCCCGCGAGCAGGTCCGGCTGCTCGCCTGCCCCTTGCTCTCAGATGTCCTTCCCCTGTGGGAAGGCGCAGGAGGAGTCTTTAAACCTCCCCAAGACACCCTGAAGCCCCCCACTCCCCCAAAGGGCAGGCGTTGAGCTGCGGGGTGAAAGCAAACAGGCTTCCCTTGGGTTTCGCGGCTGCTCTCAGCCCCCTTGCTCGGGGACAGGGGTCCCTCGCTGGTCTCTGTTAAAGCCCTTGGGCTGGCAGTGAGGGGGGGTGGGCCTCAGGGATTTCATATAGAAGCATATGGCTGTGATTCTTTCAACGAAGGCAGGCCCTACCCTTTAATTTGGGGGTCTGCCAGCCCCCTTTTCAGTTTTGCCCTCGTCGCTGTGGGCTCCTCAGGGGCCACAAGCGGGACGGGGGCACAGGCAGGAGGAGAAGGGCTGGGGTGGGGGCCAGGACACGGGTTTTGGGTTTGCTGGGGCTGGATTTGGCCCCAGCTGTGGGGTACGGGGGGGGGGTGGTGGGGGGGTCCCCACACCCTCCCCACCGCATCCCCGTGTACCACAACCCTGCCCATCCCCAACCTTCAAGCGTCCCCATCCCCATCCCGGGGTCCGTCCCCCAAATGGCCAAGTCTCAGCCCAAACTGGCAGGTACCCTTCAACTCCCCATGGCAACGCGAGGACCAATAGCAGGGCCGGAAGCTGTTTACGAGGCGGAGCGTCGCCATGGCAACGCGTGAAGCCTTTCGGAGCAGCTACTTAATGGCAGCCCCCGGGCGACCGGCAAATCACGGCGGGCAGGGCCTGGCACCGCGCGGGCCACCGCTCCCCCGGAGGGGGGGATAGCACAACCTCCCCCCCGCCATCCCCACAGCTGGGGCTTTTTTTTTTTTTTTTTTCTCCCCTTTCTTTCTTTCTTCTCGCCCCCCCTCCTTCTTTTTTTTTTTTTTTTTTAATTTCCTCCTGTTTTTCCAGAAGCTTCTTGCTCTCTCGTGAACTTTGGAAGTTGGGGGACGTCGCCGGGACGGGGTAAGGGATGGAGGTGGTGGCCGAGAGCAGGGGGGAGCGGTGGGGTCGCTGGGGAGGGCGGTGGGACGGGCCCGCTGGACGGCACTGCTGAGGGCTCGGCAGGTTTGCACGGGGCGGGGAGGGTGTTTCTCCTTATTTTTAGTCTTTTTATTCCCCCACCCACCCCCCTCCCCAACCCACCGCAAGGAGCATTTCTGGGCTCTCCCTTCCTCCAGGCGCAGGAACTTGCAGGGGCTGGGTGGTGACACCGGGGACCAAGCACCTGAACGAGCTGTCGCTGCCCTAAGCCTTATTTTTGGGGGGGGGGGGGGGGGGGAAGCCTGTTTTATGGGAGCGGGACAAGTGATTCCATTCCATTCCCCCCGCCCCCACCCGCGTGCGGACCCCTCCTCCCGCCCCCCGTCCCGTCCCGTCCCCCCCCCCCCGGCTGTTGAGCGCGGCGTCATTCAAACGGTGGAACCCCCCAGCCCCGGCGCAGCCGGTGTCAGGGCTCCTCGTCCCCGGCTGGCCTCGGGAGGCTCCCTCCTCTCCCAAAACTACGGGATTTCGGGTTTACAGCCCAGCAGGCAAGCCAGACACCGGGAATAACCGAAACTTGAATCTGCCGGCTCGCTCTGAGTGAGGGGGTGCTTGGGGTGGGTCCGTGCGTGTGTGTGGGTGTCCCGGGTTGTTTTAGGGGTACCGGGTGAAGGGAGGAGCAGGAATAGCGTGAAACCGAGGGAAGTTGGTAGTGGGTGGGGGAACTTTAAGATTATTTTGTCGAGGTGTTGGATCCTGAGATTTTGTCCTGCTAGCGGCAGGTGGGAGAAACATCCTCGCTTGGTGGGATGGCAGGGCTGGATTTTGGTTGTTTGAGAGAGTTTTTGTTGGGTTTTGGGTTTGTGGTTTTGTTGGGGGGTTTTTTGTGGGTTTTGTTGTTTTTTTTTAATTCTTTCTTTGGCCAAAGGCTGGCTGGGCAGCGCTGGCCCACAGGTGTTTTGGTGATACTGGGGAGTGTGATTTGAGGGAATTTCCCTGAGGTTCAGGGCTGCTAAAGCACCCCGGGCGACACGATGCAGCTCTGGTGTGCAGCACCCCAGGGATGGGTCTCACCCGGCAGCACCCATGCCCAGCCCTGCCTGGGTGCTAGAGAGCTGCTGCGCCTCAGGGAGCCTCAACCCTCTCCCTGTTGTTATTGCAGGATCTGCCCCGTCACCTCCCTCCCCTTCACGTGCACCCCGTGAATGCAAGAGCTGCCGACACACCAAGGCATGGCTGAGGGGTGGCTGAACCGCCCGCGAGCAGGATTGAACAGAGGGCAGAAGGGCAGCATGGGGGACTCGGATGACCTGGACGACAGCCTGACCAGCCTCATGTGGCTTCAGGACTTCTCAATCATCAACGCCAGCATGGGCAAGTCCTCCTGCTGCCCCAGTGGCCCAGACCCCCATGACTGTCACAGGATCCCCAGCTTTGCCGCCCCGTGCTCACCCCTGGCCGCCGACCCGGCGTGCATGGGCATGCCCCACACTCCCTGCAAGCCCATCTCCTCCTCCACCTCGAGGACGGCGCACCACGCCGTGGCCATGCACCCTCAGCTCGCGGAGGACATTGACTACAAGACCAACCCATACGTCAAGCCGCCCTACTCCTACGCCACCCTCATCTGCATGGCGATGGAAGCCAGCAAGAAGCCCAAAATTACCCTCTCTGCCATCTACAAGTGGATTACTGACAACTTCTGCTACTTCCGACATGCTGATCCCACCTGGCAGGTATGAGATTTGGAGACCTCTTGCCTTGTCCCCTCTCCCCACAGGGCTGGGGAGGGCTTTCCACAGCCTCCACCCTGCAAGGCAAGGTCCTGTGGGGATGCTGGATCTCACTGGGAAGAGACCGCCACTGGTAGCCAGCGGGGAAGGGCTGTAACAGGAAAGAGCTTGGGTGTGCAGAAATGCCATGGCCATGAGGGCAGCAGAGGGAAGGAGCCATTACAGGGGAGAGCCCAGGGCCATTTTGGGAGCAGGGAGGTACCCGTTGGGCTGCTGGTGCCTACAGCTCCTCTTGGCTCGGGGGTGAAAGCATCTCTGTCCCCGGCTCTGCCTTTCTGGAGCTCGTGTGGGGTCCAAAGTCCCTTAGGACTGTGCATACATGAAATTGCCAGGTCGAGTATCTCTGGGTGCTGAAGACCAGGCATAGGAGAGGGATGGAGAGGACCGCCAGGGAGATGTCGCTTGTTGGACAAATCCCTTGTTGGGGAAGTTCAGAGCAGAAATGCTGCTGCTTTCCAAGCAGGGCAGAGGCAGGTCTTCTGTCCTCTTGGGCAGGTGAAGGAGGCTCCGTCGCTGTGACAAGCTGGTGAAGCCTCAGAGGGAAGCCCAAGAGAGGTCAAATAGGGCTGCTGTCCCCAGCTAGCCCGAGCGTGTCTCTGGGGGGTAGCTCACCAGCTTTGAGGACAGCCTGAAGCACAGGGGCTTTTCCCAGCCACCTTGGCTCGCTGCCCTCCTCTGTCACGCGAGGGGACCTCTGGCACATGAGGCTTTCTAGGATGTGGCAGGGCAGGAGGGACCCGGGTGGCTTGTCCCTCTGCTCAGGTTATTCCCAGCCCAAATCTGCAGTGTGCCAGCGATCTCAGCGGTGATGCTCACCCAGGCAGGGCTGGGCAAAACTGGTGCAAACCCCCTGCTCACGCGTTGCCCACCTTCTCCTCAGGCAGGGGGGTCTCCAGCTGCTCTTGAAGCCCATCACGGGGAAGGGAACACCCCAGTCCCTCTCCAGTGCTGCCTGGGTCCCCCAGCCTCCCCTGTGCTGGGGGGGACCTACGGGAGTGATTCAGGAGGAGGAGCT
This sequence comes from Astur gentilis, assembly GCF_929443795.1. Lineage (NCBI taxonomy): Eukaryota > Metazoa > Chordata > Aves > Accipitriformes > Accipitridae > Astur > Astur gentilis. Next base: position 32,522,645 of record NC_064889.1, read on the forward strand.
GTGTGCCAGCATGTTGACTTTCTCCTGCAAACTCACGGCTGGATAATCACCACGTTTTTAATTAAATGTGTTTATTAAAAAAAGAAAGAAGGTTTTCAATCCCTCTCTGCAGAGATGCAGGGGGTTCACGGGATTGTTGCAGGCAGGAATGATAAATATGTTAACTGGCTGGGTAATAACGGAGGGCAGTCCAGGCTGAATGAAGTTTGGGATGGGGAGGGGTGATGGGGAGCAGAGAATTCAGCTTGCAAGTCTCTGACCCTTGTAAAATTTTGTTAAACTGTAAATTTGGAGTTACCACAGCCTGGATTGTTTGCAGGGATATCTGTGTTCCTGCTGCCTCTTTCTTCTTTTTTCTTTCTTTTTTTCTCTTTATTTCTTCTTTTTTTCTTTCTTTTTCTATTTCTTTTTTTGTTGTTGTTCTTCTTTCTTTCTTTTTTTTTTCCTTCCTTTCTTTTTGAGGCTGTGTTCTCATCCCCTATCCCAATTCCCGTACGTGAAGACAGCCTGGAAAGGTCATACCACCCATACTCTGGGGGGAGATGGATATATTCCTGTGGGAGCTGAGTGCTTTGGAGAGGAGCCAACACACCCAAGGAGCTTCAGCCCAGAGGAGGGTTTTGTTGTGTGTGTATGTGTGTGCGTGTGTGTGCGCGTGTGTTTTTCAACAGCTCTAAGCATTCAAGCCTTGTTTTTCCTATTCGGCACTACGGATTATGGATGAATAAGCATAAAGATATCCAGGCAACATTAAAAAAAAAAAACACCCTCTACCATATCCAATCTCTTAATACAGTCTTGGCTTTGTGGAGTCCAATGCTGGGTTATTTACCCAATAACTGAGTTTCCTTTCTGATTATTCACATCACTCCAGGCACATTCAGGGTTTCAGAACAGCTCAACGGGAGCAGAAACTCCTCTTTTTCTTTTTTTTCCTTTTTTTTTTTCCCTCCTCAGCTTATTTGACCAGTGGCTGATGAAGATGCAGTGATTTCACATCAAGCTTCCCCAGGCCAGGATGCACCTCTGGGAACACACAGGGCTGCAGTGGAACAGCCCACATGTGTCTCCGATTTTTGTCTGCCTGGTTTGTGTCAGCCTGGCTGTGGGGAGGCATGGTGCCTATTTTTTGGCCAAATATTTTCCCCTCAACACTAGCAATAGGCATAGATGAACTGGGGGATGCAAGGAGGACCCTGATGATGCCATCTCCCATGGTGCTGCCACACATTGCCACTTGTAATGGGGCCACTGCCACATCGGTGTAAAGACTGTCCTCTTCCTCCTTAGACACAAAGGAGGGCCTGACCTCCTCCAGCTTAGCTCCATGCCTAGAGCAAGTCTGGCCAGTTTCTCCCAGTGCTCTGCATGATCCAAGGCCCCATGGCCCCAATTTACACCCAAGGAAAGTTGCCCAAAAATTTCCTGTTGGTTGACAAGTCCTAGCTTGAACCCCTTGGCTCCTGCCACCTCTGGCTGGATTAGACAGGAGGCAAGAAAACTGCTGGTAACTTGGGGCAGGGGAGTTTCTGCTGGGCATGTAGCCCGGGATGTCTTGACATTGCCATTTCTGCTTTCTTTTTCCCAAAGGTCCTTGCTGAAGAAGTGCTTTTCCACCAGCCTCCCCACACAGGTAGGTGCCGTGGCAGCAGACAAGCATTCAGCCTTGGTTTTTTTTTCTCTTTTGGGTCTAGAACTCCATCCGGCACAACCTCTCCTTGAACAAGTGCTTCATCAAGGTGCCCCGTGAGAAGGGTGAGCCAGGGAAAGGTGGGTTTTGGAAGCTTGACCCCCAATACGCCGACCGGCTCAAGAACGGTGCCTTCAAAAAGCGGAGGATGCCCCCAGTGCAGATCCACCCAGCCTTCACCAAAACAGTCCAAGAAGAAGCACAGTGTGTCGCAAGCCCGGCCACTTCGGCTTGCACCTCCAGTAACGTTCTCAATGTCAACATGGAGTCACAGCAGCTGCTGAAAGAGTTTGAAGAAGTCACCGGTGACCAGAACTGGAATCCAGTCAATGGCAAAGCAGGGCAGAAGCGCAAGCAGCCCTTGCCCAAGCGAATGACCAAGGCGTCTCGGCTTTCCAACTCTGCCTTGCTGACCCAGGAAGAGCAGACTGAGCTGGGATCTCTAAAAGGTGACTTTGACTGGGAAGCTATCTTCGACACCAACCTGAATGGAGACTTCTCCACATTTGGGGATCTGGACCTCACGCCTCCAATCAGCCCCATAACACGCGACCTGGACTTGACGGTACATGGGCACCACATCGACTGTCCCCAGGGGCAGGAGCAGGTCCTCACCGAATCCGACCAGAACAACTTGGACTTTGACGAAACCTTCATGGCCACTTCTTTCCTGCAACATCCCTGGGACGAAGGGACAAATGATTACCTCTCCAACTCAGTCAACATGGAGCAGTTGTTTGACCTCAATGACACCTCTTTGCCAGCAGATGTGAGCGACTGGAGCAGTCTGGCGTCCCTCTTATAGGAGGCCAGTCACCATTCAAAGCTCACACAGACTTTAGTAGGATGCTCCCCCCATGCTGCTGGGACTTAAAAGGGACAAGATTTTCTAGAGACAGAGACATCTACAGGGACTTTTACCAGCTTCATTGTAAGATTATTCACAGAAACGTGAGGGGGGAGAAAAAAACACCACCACAGAAACTGCTTGATATATTTTTAAAGGACGCATCAGAAGTCTCTAGTGCATTAATTTCCTCAAGAGAAGAAATATAAAGCTACTTATTTTTTTACTTTTAAAGGAAGAAATGTGAATTATCATATTTTTTTTCCGTGGAAATGGACACGGCATATGTGCCTTCAGGGCTAAAGGAAAGCACCTGCTAAATCCCATCTAAGACATGAGATTCCTGGTGGCTTAGGACTCGATAGACTAAGTGCAATTTCCTCACCTCTTTGTCCCTCCATTTCTCTCATTCCTTTTTCTGTCTAGAGTAGTTGGTAGGTATAGTGTGATAATTAGCTAGCAAGCAAATAGAGGTCCCTTCTGGATTCTCTGAGTTCAACCTCCCTCCTGACTTGTGCCTAGGGAAGAAGAAAAGGTTTATAAATTCAGCAAGTCTGCCTCTTTAGATGTTTTTATATAATCTATTATATATTATATATTCAAAGAAACCTATATTTTTAGCACTAGAATTTCTTAATAGTGGGGGGGATAGGGGAAATGCAGTTTGGGAGTTTTATATTTTCACTGTTTAAAGGCTTGGGTTTGTTGTTCTGTAAACCAAGACCACGCGAGGGAAGGTTCCTGCAGCAGCAATATTATTTTTTTTTAAGGATCCAGGAATTGGCCCCAGCCGGAGAGTAGCAGCAGGGACCAGGACGCTCCCAGAACTGGCTTTCGTCTTTTTTGTACCCAAAATCCTTGCTGCGCTTGCTGAAGGGTCTAGACCACCATAAACCCTCTTTGTCTTTCACCAGCTGACATAGCCCCTCTGTTTTTTTTGGTTCGAGACTGTTGCTCTCCACTTCTTTTGCTCATCCATCAGGTTCTGAGAGGCTGCTAGGGCAACGCAGGACCCCAATTAAGGATGTGCTTTTGGGGGAGCCATAAGGAAAACACCATGGCATGGCCATCAGCTGGTGGTGATGGAGTCACTCCACATTGAATGCTCCCAGGTGAGACTGAGGAGGAAAGATTCAGGCTCCATCCAGGAGCTCAGGCCAAAGACTGTGTGTGCAACGGGCTCTGGGGATGGCAGTGGAGATGAAGTCCCATCCAGCCAGAAGCAGCTCATCAGCCGGGAGAGCTGCCAGGATTGACACAAACTGAAGCTTTGGCCCTTTGGCTCAGTGTGCAGTGAGAGCGTGGCAGGGTCTCTGGCAAAGTAGCTCAGAAACATTTTGGGAGCAGAGCCAAACTCTGCTGAAACTTGACTTGAAGCTCTCGAGAACTGGATTCTTCACCTCTCCTTCGCTGTAGGTTATTAGAGGTAGAGTAGCCATTAGGTAGGAGTAAGTAGAAGCTGTAGTTTTAATGGTGTGTCTTAGACTTGCTGAAAAATGGAAGATTGTAAAGAGTTTCTTTTTTGGTTACAAAAGCACTTAGAACCTTTAATGTGAGCAATATAATTTAGTGAGAGTATAGTTGTAGTGTAAGAATCAATAAACAAGCCTTAAAAAAAAAAAAATTACCCTTGGAGTACTTTGCAACCAAATTTGGGGAGAGGGTTGGAGCCATGGAGGTGGGAGTGCAAGTCCTGCATCCCCCTGGTAAAGTGTGGGGCAGGCTGAGAACCAACATCTTCAGCTCATGCAAACAGCAGAGCTGGGGCTGCTCTTTTGCTCAGGTGCCAGCGTCTGAAGTCCCCTGGGATGCCACTGCACAGCTGGGGCCAGTGTCCCGGGGGTGGGGAGTGAGGGCCATGTGTCTGGGGTCTTTGGGGGTCGGTGTAGGTGTTTATATCTGTATTGGCAATGCTTCTTTTTATTTGTTGTTTTTGTTACATTTTCCTGTTTTGAGGCCTCTATACTGATGCTGAAGAACTGCAGAGATATGTGTGCAATTTAACCTTTTTCATGGAAAGTTATTTACAAATTAAAAAAAAGAAAGAAAAAAAATGGAGAAGAAAAAACCCTTTTGCTTCCTTGTTTCCCTCCAGCACCGCCTGGCTCTGTCTGATCCTCTCCCCTGGAGGTAGGGGACATCTCACCAGCCCAGGCCTGGTTGTACACCCAGCCCTAGTACATGGGTGCTATCACCCACCTCTGCAGCAGCACAGCAATTCCCCGCAGGGAAGCTGAAGCACAAACCACCACCTGCGTGGCGATGGTCGCACGCTGCCTGTGCGGCACAAGGGTGTCCTGGTGTCCCGAGTTCTGGGAGCTGCTCCCAACCCCTGGAGCATCCTTCCGTGCCTCTGTGGGGATCTCCTGGGGGTGATGTCGTGTGACTGCCTGGGACTATCCCTCTGCTTGTGCCATGTCCCCATCCAGCCCTGTAGATGCCCTGAGAAACACAAGTGGCTCCAGAGCCCTCCTGGGTACAGGGCGGCAAGAGGAGCTGCACAGAAGTCACAGGAATAGCTGAGCCCTCACGAGGCCAATTACATCGAGGAGAAGTTGGGCTCCACCAAAGCAGGGAAGAAAAGCAGCGTACGCTCAGCTGGCAGCCCAGCCGGCGCAGGCAGGGCAGGGGCAGCAGGTTTGGGGACCCCCCCCCATGGGGAGGGCAGGTTGGCTCAAGGTTGTGGGGCTGGCCATGGGTACCTCTCTGTGCCCACACAGCCCTTCCAGTCTCCCCAGCACATGAGGAGCACCCTATCGCCTCCCCGGTGATCTACTGGATCCCATTGGAGATTGGAGACCAGGCACTGCAGCAGTCAGCCCCAGGGCTGCCCATTTGCTCTGCAGTGGTCACAGCTGCTCCCAATCCAGCCAATCTCAACCCAAAATAAGGGCTGGGCTCACTGCAGAGGCTGGTCTTGGCTTGTGTGTGCTTTGTGCTGGGAGTGCAGGATGCAGCCCTTGGGATGAGGTAGGGTTAGCCCTCTGGGGGACAGCTTTGATGTGTCTGGGGGGGGCAAATTTGGAAGCAGATCTAGGCTCTCCCTTCAGCTTGGCAACATTGGGGACCATGAACCCTAAAAGGCAATAAGGAGTCCTCTGTCCTGGCTTCTCCTTCTCTCAGGTCCCTGTTGGTAGCACTGGGGGAGCTGCTCACCGCTTCGCCCTGGAAGCGGTGGCACTGGCAAGGCTGCAAAAAGCTGGCAGTCCCCTTGTCCCTCGGTCCACTTATTTATTTTGTTTTGCCAGGCACAAGTGTGTAGTTTCTGTTTTTAAACCCCCCTGGAAAAAGAGGAGCCCCCAGCACCCCCCACCCTGCCAGGGGACTGAAAAAAACAACCTTGCCAGGAAAAAATATTCCAGCCTGCTGGAGCCAGTCGAGGGTTTTAAAGTGAGAAAGGGTGAATATAAAGGAGGCACCAGGCGAGGCCTGAAACAACCTCGTTTTGTTCAGCTTCTGAAAGCAACAAAACCAACTCGAATGTGATTTTTTTTTTTTTTTTTCCCTTTCAATGAGATGGTTTGGTAGGGGGGGTTATTTTTTTAAGCAGCAGCCAGGAGGTGCACAAGTGGGGGTGTTGTGGGGTGGGAGCATCGCTTCCCGTGTGCGCAGAGGCAGGCAGGACACCATGCGGCTGCCCACACAAAGCCGGTGTGTGCTTGGGGCGAAGCACGGTGCCAGGAGGGAGGTCGGGACCCGGCAGCACCCGGCCTGCCCGGGCTTGCCGGTGGCAGCGGGGTTGCAGCCTGTGGCTGGGGCTGGTCCAGCCCTGCGGGCTGCCCCGGCTCGCCCGGCACAGGGGCGGTGGTGGGTTGGGGATGCCTGAGCTGGCGGCATCTCCCCTGTTCTACATGAGGGCAAAGTATCGTGCAATGAAAACCAAGACCGCTGCAGCCCAGAGCCAGCTGCGTTTTGGGGCATCCTACCACCAGCATGAACCAAAGAGGGTTTGGGAAGCACCCAGCTCCAAAAATTCCCTGTAAACTCAGCCTTCGCAGCCTCAGCCAGGTCCTCCCCCCAGCCAGTTATTAAGCACATGGCAATTATTCCTTTATTATTTATTTCTGCTATTCCCCCAGCCATCCCCTCATCCATCATCCCTCCCTGATGGGCAAACATTGACACCTCAAACCAATCTCCTGTTCACAGAGGGGGAAAAAAATATACACATAAGCCCTTCTTTTCTCTCCTTTTCTTGCCGTGTCTTTCTTTCCCCTCCATTGAGTGCGGGGCTGGCACGGAGCCATTCTGGCAACAGCCGGCTTTCACTTGCTAATCATCCTAAATATTGAAAATCAACGCCTAGAATAAACAGCTCAAAGATTGGGGCCATCTCTGCTCTGTTTGGAAATGCTAATCTCACTGCCTTTTGTTTTCCTTGTGTGGATTTGGTGCTGTGTTTGGAGGAGGTCACAGCTCACAGGTTCTTCCTCCACTCCCAGATTTTCCTTTTTTTATTTTTTTTTTTTTTACCCCCCCCCCCCCCCCCCCCCATCGTGAAAAATTCAGCCCATTTTAACGTCCCAGGCTGGGATAGCCGGAGCAGTGAGGGGCGGGAGAAGGGGGAGACAGGATGGAGGAGTGTAGGGAATGGACTCGCCTTGCATAGCAATGAATGAACCTCCGAAGTTAGGGGAAAAAACAGGTTCCCAAACATGCATCCAGGAATTCACATGGATGAGAAATCTTATGGGAGCTCCATCCTTCGTACAGCAGGTCCCCGGGGGGGACAGGGATGGGGATGGCATCAGGGCAGCCTGGCCCCCAGCCCTGCAATGAGGGGCAGAGCTTGGGAACAGCTCAGGGACCCCCTGCCCCAGTGACACTGATTTTTAGAGGGTTTTCTATCTGAGGGGATGGAAGTGACATAGCAAACCCCAGGCAGGCTGTGATGGGCTCCAGGGCTGGACCCCGATGTCTTTGCCTGGAGGGATTAGGCTGGATGCAAACACCTTTCTGTGGGGTTGCAGGGGCTCTGGGAAAGGTGGCTTTGAGAACAGAGAGGGGGCAAAGCCCCCTTTCTGCTTTTCCAGCAGTGACCTTGCACTGCTAGCTGAGCCCAGTGGGACTATGAGGCATTCACATAGCTTGGATGGCTTACAGCATCCTGATGGGGAAACCGAGGCAGGGCAAGGCGATGGTCTGATGTGGACCAGAACCTGATTATCTGGGCAGCATTTTTGGAGCATGCCTGCACCCTTGTGTTTTTGGCCATGTTTTTGGGCCATGCGCAGGGGGTGCACCCTCTGGCACCAGGGAGCCCATCCAGCAAAGCTCCCCTCTGGTGTCTGCCTCCCTCCGTGCCCCAGGCAGCCCCAGGACGGGTCAGTGGGCTGTTGCCAGCAGCCGTTCCCGGCGGCGCGGCTGGCACAATGCACTGGCAGGCCAGGGCTTGCCCTGCGGTGGGGGGAGTGCTGGTGGCCGCTCGCCCGAGCCACAATGCAACAGCCCCTGCGTAAATGCCGTCACGAGGAGATGCTCGGAATGCTGACCCTTCCTCCTCCTCCTCCTCATCCCCACCATCACCCCAACGCATGCCCGGGTAGGGGGCTGCAGCCCTGCAGGGCTCCTGCTCCTCCAGCCCAGCCTCTGCCACTGCAAGTGGCCCTCACAAGCGGGGGGGACGTGTCCAGCCCCTGCAGTGGAGGGGCTGAGCTGCCAGAGCAGTGCCAGCATCGCCTCCTTCTTTGGGAAACCACGTCACGCCGAGGTCGAAACTTGGCCAGTTTGCAAACAAGCACCGGGGCCACGGGGATTTCTTTACAAAGGCTGTTTTTTCAGGTGATTTATTTCCAGGTTTGGAGCATTAGGGCCACCCCACATCCTAAGACCTTTTTTCTTTTTCACTGCCATCAGGACGGTGAGAAACTCGCTTTAAAAATCCAAAGCAAACACCCTCCTTTGGTGTCTGACTCCAGGGGATGGGCCTTAAACCCCTCCCAAAAAAGTGCAAGCAGGGGCAGGCTGCAGATTCTGCACCCTGCAGATGCAGCTTACCCATGGGTGCTGCTGCAGGCAGAGCTGGGCAGCAAAGGTAGCACAAGGGTGCATTTGGGGAATGGCCCAATTCGGGGCAACATGAGCATAAAGCCCAAATATCTGGAGGTTTTGGATGGGGCCAGCCAGGCTGAGTGGCGTGGGGACATTGGGTGCAGATCCCCCAGGATGCTCCCATCGTGCGCACGGGGGCTGCTGGGTTGGAGGCCGGCACAGGCAGCGGGAGGGCTTGGGGGTATTACGAGAGGTGGGTGTTGACCTAGAAATCGTAAAGAATTTGGCCTGGCATCATGCTGGCGGGCGGCGTGCCAGCCTGGCAGCCGAGGGAAGCACAGCTCCACTCTGAAACGGCGTTCCTTTTCCCTGTGCCTAGCTGGGAGAGGTGACTGCCATCTGCCCTGGGAACTCTGTGGGCATTTTGGGCTCACTGGTGTCAAGGGGTGGGACACTCGTTGCTCCTAGCAGAGGCATCACTGGCTGAGTGTGAGCCGGGGATTTGGTTTTGCTCCTTTGGAGAGTGCATACTCCAACCCAGCACAGGGTCGGTTCTGATTCCCGGCTGGGGAAAGGGGGAAGCAGACCTGCATGTGCTGGGGGGAGTAATGCTCCATCTTGGCAGCTTTTGGTTACGAGACACATTAACAGGCAGGAATGTGCAAACATCCAAAGGTCGGAGCTGTGCGGTGGCAAGGCGTCTGTGGTGGTTCCAGCCCCCGGGAGCGCAGCAGGCAAAGGCAGGACCCCCATGCCCCACTGCAGGCAGAGAGGGATGGTGGAGGAGGATCCCCTCTGCACAGGGCTCATTGGACTTGCACCCATTAGTGGACCCAATGGCCTCACCGGGTGGCTCCTTGCCGGCCCTGGGGTCACCGAGCACATTCCTGCAGAGGGGTTGGGGCCAGCTGCAGCGCTGCACGGCCTCCCTGTTCCCATCACGTGGGGAGATACACGCCTGACACCGACCCGCATGGCAAACACCCCCCTTCCTTCCCCAGCAACGTGACGTAGAGAGAAAATGAGCATCGTCCCCAGCCTGGCCCCCAGCTCACGAAATACAGTGCCCCGTAGTTCCTCCATCCCCGGGACCGACACTCCTGGTGCACGTACACACATCTCACGTATCCCAAACCCAGCTGGGAACGTCAGGTCCTGCTCTAGGAAGGAGACGAAGGGCTTGGCCATGTGCTGGGTGGCACCATGCTTGTCCCCAGTATGTGCCAGCTCCTTGGTGGCCCAAAGGGCTTGGCTGGAGGAGGGGGTCTCTGCCCTGTTCCCCCCACTCCAGCAGAGTGCTAAGTAAACAGTGACGAGGGGAACCTCGTTAATCCTGGTCATTCATTTACAAAAAGCCATTTAGAGCTGGCTATGCAGGCAGTTATCAGAGCACAGGGGAGGTTTTCCCAGCAGGACCTTAATTCCCTTCGCAAATAAAGCCGGAGGGAGGGAGAGCACAGCTTGTGTCTGTGATGGATGAGGGCTTGAGGGGACTTCTGGGGCCAGCCTTCAAGGGGTTGATCCCCACGAACCCCCTTCCTGCAAGGAGCAGAGGATCGTTGAGGGATTCCCCATTAGGTGATTGCTTGGGTGCTGTTTCAGTGCAATTGTTGCTATGCCGCATCCTTTCCCTAGAGCAGCAAGGCTGGCGTTGTCCTTCTCAGTGCTGCATGGGAAGGACTGGGAAGCTGCAGGAACCCAAATGCCAATCCTTGTCCCACATGGACCCGGTTTTCTGGGAACACTGTGCATCCCTACTGCACATCACAATGCTCTGCACCCAGGTCAGGATCAAAGTGAAGCCGGTGGGGCTTGGAGACATTACCAGGGAGGCTGGTAAGTCCTTTGGTGGATTTGCTTCTATCTCATCCCTTCAAGTTCATGGGCACGGTAACAGCCAGGGTGTGTGCCTGTGCGCATCCCATGCCCTGTCTGTGCATGCTCCTCTCTTCCAGGGGCTCTCCCCTTTTAACCCCACCTGGAAGGGAAAGTTGGGGACTTCTCAGCCAGCTCAGAGCTCCTGGTTTTTCTGGCTGAAGATTAATCTGGCTAAAGATTAATCGCTTTTTCTATCCAGCTGACCTAAGGGGAGACAGAATAGGCAGCGTCTGGGGAGGAGGCGAGGGCAGTGCCATCGGCGACGGTGTTCCCACGCGTTCTTGCAGCCTGGGGCACCAGCGGGTCACACCACAGGGGCACACAGCCCAGGACGGCCCTTCAGCCCATAATGAAAGTTTTGTAATTTTATGTTAATCCCGGCTCCTCCGTACTCTGATCTCTCTCCTCTCCCACATCAAATGCAAAGCCCTTTTGGAGGCTCCTGGCTGTATTAATCTTGTTTTGCCCTCATTGCCACATGCTGCGTGCCTCGCAGGCAGCTCCCGTGGCTCGGGGAGCGCCGCTGCCCTGTCGCGTCCTCACTGTCCCCTCTGCAGGAGTGGGATTAACCCCACCAGTGGGAAGCAAGGGCAAGCATAATTCATTTTTTGCAATAAAATGACTATTTTTTAAGCAGGAACTGTTCCTGGGGTGAGCAGTACTAAGCCACAATGCAGGGGACAGAAAGTCCCTGCTTTGAGAGCTATTATTAATTGAATTTATCCGCATCTTGTCAAGATTACACCTTTTGTGCAATGACGTTTGCAACCATAAAGGCAGCCAATAGAAATGTGGATTTGGGGGACACCTGAGTCCTTCCAGTGACTCGGAGCCAAGACCTGAGCAGGCAAAGCAAAGCCCCTACCTGCCTCAGTTTCACCACCTGCAAATCAGGTTGATTCTCTTTTCTGCAGCGTTTTGGGTGACCAACGCCCTGAACATCTTGTCCTCAGACAGAAGCCACTGTCACGTCCTCGTGAGCAGGAGCCACTTCCTCATGCCTGTGGCAGCGAAAACTCCTGTTGCTGAACAACGGGGCCATGACGTTGTTTGAACCCCAGGGCCTCCACGCCCCAAAGGTGTTGGGCTCCGATCTGATCCTGTGTCTTGGGTTTCAGAGCACTGGAACCAGCTTTGCTTGGCAAATGCTTGGCAAATGCTGCAAAAGGGGCTGCTTAGCTCTCGTTAGTACACCAAAGCCCCAACTGAACATTTCACCGAGGATGCAATGCTTATTCAGCCGTGCTGGCTGCGTTTTCTGCCTTCTGTGCCCATGCAGATAGTAAGCGCAGCCACCTGGATGAAAATCCCTTCTCTGGGGGAGAAAAAGGGTCTTTTTCTCCCTGTTCCATCTCATGGAGGGAGAAGCAAAGGGTGACTCAGCATTCCTCTGCAGCGGCTCCTGAGTCACCACATTTGACTTTCATTGACCGCGGCAGCTTTGGCGCGGAAAGCAATTCCTCCTGGGCTTGTGGGGACCCTGCGGCTGGCGGTCTGCAGGGCGGGAAGAGTGGCGCGGCCACGGCGTTCCGGCGGGAAGGCGGCGGGACCAGGATTGTCTCAGAGCTGCCATTCCGTTGGCTGCACCCACCGCTGCAGAAACCGCCAGCAGTGAGCTGATGGGGCTATTTACAGCCTAGAGATCCCCGGTGTGCTTTGTGCCCTTTTGCACTGTATTTTAACACACGTTCAAACTGCAGCGTTTCTTCCCTTTCTTTTTCATTTTACCAGAAATAACCCCTGCTGTTTTGACTCTTTGCATTTGACCAGCAAGCCAGGTTTTTTCTGCTGCCTCCCCTTGGATGTGGCATTGCATTTTGCATTTGCACAGACTCTGGCAGTTTTCACACAATTTATTGGCAGACTAACCTTCTGTACGTTTATTCACTCTCTACTACCCAGCCTGGCAGCTGCGACATGGACTGGGTGCCTCTATCCCAGCTCCCCCTCTTTGCTCTGAGGGCTCAGTCACCCCATGAGGGGGTGAGGAAGCCTTTTCGCTGGCTCTTCAGGAGATACATAGCACTACACTGGGGAGCACACACAATTGTTCCCCAGGCTCAGCAAAGGGAGATTTCCTTTCGGCTCTGGCTGCCCTTTGAATGAGGGGGTGAACATTAGCAGAAAGTGCATGGATTGCTATAAAAAAAGAGATGGCTCTGCTGTACATGGGGGGAAAAACCTTCCCAATCACACCAGCCCAGTGGGGAAAAGCACAGGAGATGCTGGGCGCTGACCCTGGACAGGGTTTTTCTCTCTTATACCCACAGAACATGATCCCCTCTAGCAGGTGTCCCCATAAAACAAGGGCAGGCAATCATGGCCGGGCAATGTCACACATAGAAAACACAGCGCCCTGGCTCTGCATCACCGCTCGCAGCAGCCAGAGCCCCAGCACAGCTGTTTGTAGCATGATAAGGTGGGTTATGAAATGCACTGAAGTTGTTGAACAAAAGAAGACCTTCGGGGCCTTTCCAGAGCCCAGGGTGGTTTGACAAAGGGAAGATGGATGGGTACACGCCAGTCCCTTCGCGTGGCAGGAGCCTTGCCTTGGAGCAGCACAAGACGGCGGGAGGCTGGGACTGTCTGTACTGATAAAACCAGCTCCCTGCTCCAGGCTGGACATGGTTTATGAGGATGCAGAGCCCCATAACTGCCCAGTGTGTGATAAACCCAGCCACTGCCATCTATGCTGCAGCAGGGAGAAGGTGGCAGCTTGCCTGTAGTGGTAGCCTTTCTTTCTGGAAAACAGATGCGGGACACGGGTACAGTGAACTGCACTCCTGCAAACGCCTACATTTGCATAATTCATATTCAAGTCTCTGTAATTTCATTTCCCTGGGCCCAAACCCCTATAATCTTCCTCCACACCTTGCTTCACCCGCCAGGTGTGTGGCAGAGTGGGCCTGGGCCTGGGCACACCAGCAGCTCAGCAGGGGTGAAGCTGGGTGGCTTTGGACCTCCGTCAGGACCCCGTGTCCTGTGGAGACGTCGCTAATACTGGGGTTGGAGGGGTTCGGCTCGGCCAGGCTGTAGTGAGGATGGTGGGCTTGGGGAGCCAAGCCTGCCCTGAGAGAAAGGGAGTGCCACACTGGGACCCGCCACACTTCCAACATGGCGGCGCAGCCTGCCCGCCACTCCCAACCTGGCCGCTACGGAGGGCAGTGCGCATGCTCCTGTTCCCCTCTAAGACAACGGCGCATGCGCCTCACGGCTCGTGCCTTTCCGGCCCCTACTTAAGTAGAGGCCACTCTCTAGATGGCGGTTGGCCTTGCCGCGCATGCTCAGTGTGTCTTGCCGCTCACAAGATGGCGCCGCGGCAGTGACAGGGGGTAGAAGAGGGTGTCTGCAGTGGGACTGAACAGAGGAGTGCGGCCCTGGCACCCCGCAGCAGGATGATCCCCACCGAGGAGGTGTCGGCCCGCAGAAGGGAGATCGAGGGCAAGCTCAAGCAGGTGGGAGTGGGCGGGGGACTTGCTGCGGGCCCTGCCGGGGCTCTGGGCTTGGGCATGCGCCCGCAGCCCCAGCGCGTTGCCTGGGAGAGGGGGCTGGGAGCTGGCCTGGAGGTCCCCACCGGACCTGGGAGCGTCCCGGGACTCCCTAAGGGCCTGTTCACATCACTCCGGGCCTGGCAGCATCCCCAGGCCTCCTTCAGGGCCTAGGGCTCTGGTTTTCAGGGTCAAGGGGTATCTCTTCCCCCCCCCCCCCCCCCCCAGTTTGGGCCTGGGTCCACCCTCTTAGGGCCTGGTAGCTTCTGGGTGCTCTCCCTTGAGGTCCTCGGGTCCAGCCTTGCAGGCTGCTATTTCCCCCGATCTCTGAGCTTTGGTGACTTGAAAACAGCCCCCGGTGGTTGCTTTGCTTTGGCCACTTGAGTTTATGGCCATGAGTGGGATTTGGATGGTGCCTGTGCAACACCTGTGTTGTGCTGTGGCAGGGAATCATGTAGTCTGGGTCAGTGTGCCTCTGTGTTAAAGGTGTTAATTTGATACTAACTTTTGTTGTGCTAAGGCTTGTGGGCTCACGGTATCAAAGGGAAATGAGTAATCCATAAAAACCTCACTTATTATGTTATGTGTCTCTCACCTTGGGTCAATTGCCCTGATTTCTATTAAGAGGTGGCATATTAAGATATGGCCTCAGGATCAGACCAAACATGGTTTGCTGCAGTCTTTACCAGGACTTACAAAAACCTACATGTAATGTTTTGCGACTTAAATGCTTAGTGTTCAGTACTGAAAACTATTTTTTTGTCCTACTGACAGGAAGAAGAAACTCTGTCTTTTATCAAAGAGAGCCTTGAGAAGAGTGACCAGCTTACAAAGAACATGGTAAGGAGGTCCTTGAAGTTCAGCCCTCATGTTTGGCCTGGGTTTACTTTTTCTTAGGAGAATCTGTTTTCAAGGCTGTCATTGTGCCCATCTGAGGAATACAGAGTAATGAACCACTTGCTCTGCATCTGCGTTTTACACTTCAGTGGCTGGGCAAAGGGAAAGACTGATGAACGTTTCAATCCTAAGCTTCTCTCCTGGGGAGATGAGGGCTCAAATGAGCTGTTGGCCTTGTCTCTTCGCAGTCTGTCCTCTCTCTTGGGAAGAGGTATTAATAGACCCCAGGCTAGTTTGTGTAACAGCATCATGTTATTGCTTCATAAAGTCAGGCCTTTTTTTGAGTTTTATTTTGGGAGTGTTCTGTTGAAGAGGTAGAAAGTAATGATTGTGCTGTAATTGCTCGTAAGCCCTCACCTGGTGTATTATGTCCAGTTTGGGGCTCAGTGCATTAAGAAAGTCATAGAGGCACCCAGAGAAGTGTGGAAAACATGACATAGGAGTGAATCTTGAAAGAATTGCATTTTGGCCTAGAAGAGATGACGTTAAGGCACCCTTTATGAGCTTACTAAGGTTTTGCACCTTTCAGAAGCAATATTACAGTCCCTTTAAAAAACCAATTGTCTATGATGGAAAAGAAGGTTCTCACTATACTGGTCCTGTGCCTCCATGTCATGCATCTCATGTTTGCATTTTAGTGGTATGGAGCAAAGTGGCTGCTGGTTTATGCTTTTGTTGCTCCTTTTTACTTGGGATACCTCCAGGCAGTTCCTGTGGATTTGTTTTCTGCTCTCAGATAAAATTTTGCTCCTCCTTAGTACTGTCTTGGAACATTATCTTCATGCTTTACAAACATTTAGCTAAGGATTGGCCCGTCTCTGTATGGCAGGTGATGCGTTTTGTGATTTTTAACAGAAATTAGGACATAGAGCCTAAGGAGCCATGGCAAGTTAGTAGTAGAGCCCAAAAAGAGAAGCTGGGACCTGAAGGTCCCTGATTGCCCTGTTCTAACTGCTACCCTACTGTATGAATCCATGTGGAAGGATGTTTTCAGTTCTCTGTTTCTCTCTTGGCGTGTAGGTTTCTATCCTCTCCTCCTTTGAAAGTCGTCTGATGAAGCTGGAGAACTCAATCATCCCTGTCCATAAACAGACAGAGAACCTGCAGCGCTTGCAGGAGAATGTGGAGAAGACCCTGTCCTGCTTGGATCACGTCATCAGTTACTACCATGTGGCTAAGGACACAGAGAAGATCATAAAGGAAGGGTGAGTGGAGCAGCTAGATCTTGCTGGGGAGCTTCATCCTACTGAACTTCTGGGGTAGAGGTAGGGGAGCTGACTCTACATGCTCATCATAATGTTCTTGTACTCTTCCCACACTCGTTCCCCACCATCAGTCCACAATAAAGCTGCCTGACTTGAGCTTCAGCAATCCCCAGAGGGCAAAGTCTGCTCAAACTCTGCATTGGTGTCTCTTCCAGGTTTTGCAGACATGCTGCCATATGAATCTCATGAGCATTGGTGGCTTCTCTTCTTTCCTCTGCCCTTTTCCCAAAGGTTCTTCCTGCCCTGTTGATGTTGTCGCTGCATCCAGGATGAATTGGAACTGTTCTGGAGCCTGCTTTCAGTCTCCAGGAGGGTGTTGTGATGGCGCTTCTCTGGGATGGGACGTGCAGCTTCCTCTACCTTCCCATCAGGGCCTGACTGGGAGAGGAAGGCAAGGCTGCAAGTTGTGTGCTGCTCAATCATCAATACTTGTGCACTTGCTGTATGGATTGGGTATTCTGCTGTGGCACTGAGTGGAGGCAAAAGGGAATCCCATGGTCTCCTCCTAGTTGAAGAAAAGGGAATTGTAATTTTCCCTGTTATTTTTATCCTGAGCTTGGTCTGGTGCTTTCTTGATATCTTCCTTCTTTGCTTCTTGGGGGACTGCTTTTTATTTTTGGTTTTATTTTCAGCCCCACTGGGAGGCTGGAGGAATACTTGAATTGCATGGACAAAATCCAGAAGGCAGTAGAATACTTCCAGGACAACAATCCGGACAGCCCAGAGCTGAACCGTGTGGTAGGTTGTGGGTCTGGAACCTGGCATGGGCGAGAAGAGGGACAGAAGCAGCCCTGCTGCTTGCTTTCTTGCTGCGAGAGGCTGACAGGCTTGCTGCCTGGTGAAGGAGGTGTTTGGGCACAGCTGAAGAAACTATTGTTTTGACTTCTGTTTAAGTCTGTGTTCAGCAGCGTTTCTGCTTGTGGCATTTTGCTCTTTCTATGCATTGTGCCAGCAGGACTTCTGAAAGCATATCTTGCACATGTGGTGTAGTTGATTGAACTCCTACTCCTCCTGAGTAGGTCTTGTCAGTCCTTCAACTGCTTGAGCAGAATGGGAGGTGTGTTTAAATCCCACTTGAAGACTGAGCAACTCCCAAGCATTTTTTTTTATTTAATTAGCTTTAAAAGTCTCTTAGTTACAAGCGTTGTTGGAGTTTGAAGCATGCGGTACTTGACAGTGGTTAGAAATGCTGCAGAAAGTACATTCTTATGCAGAAATACTTGTGAGCAACTGAATCCTGAAGCCCTGTGCTGCTTCTGTTCTTCTGCTGTTTTGTGCCAGAAATCCCTCTTTGAGAGGGGCAAGGAGTCCCTGGAATCGGAGTTCCGCAGCTTGATGACACGACACACCAAGCCAGTCCCACCTATCCTCATCCTGGACCTGATCAGTGGGGATGATGAAATGGAGACTCAGGAGGAGATGTCTCTGGAGCACCTCCCGGAGAGTGTCCTGCATGATATCATCCGCATTTCTGGCTGGCTGGTGGAAAATGGCAGGAATCAAGGTTGGTATGGTTGCATGTTGTTCCCTTGAAGAGCACTCACCTGATACAGAACTACAACTACTTACCACGTGTGGTTGAGATCAAAAGTAGGGTGTTGAGGGTTGTGTGTAGCACTGCACAGCTTGGCTTGTAGATCACACACCTTCAGCCATGAAGCCTCTGCTCGGGTGCTGCTGTGGCTAACAAACCGCGAGTCATGCTGCTGTTGGTAGGTAGCAGCGCTAGCAGAACTAGTGACTGCCTTTGTGGCACCTTTTAGGTGAGTAGTTCAGTCTCCTTTCAATCACCTTAAGATCCTGCTTTCTTTACAGTGATTGTGGTGAGACTGAAGTGGTTTTTCAGTTGAACAGAATGATGTCCTGGTAGCTATGATGAAAGAACTGTGTAAATAAAGCACAAATTATCTTAATGCATAGCCTGTCCTATAGCAGAACTCTATTTAACATGCATCTGTAATGCCTTCTGATGGAGCTGCAACTATCTAGTGCTCAGGTATTAAATGTGCAAGACACTGGTCATTTATTCCCATGTGGGAACTATTTTTGAACAGAACTTTTTGTATTAAATGTGACCAAGGGCAGGGAGAAAGCAGCACAGACGACTTTCTTCAGTCAGTACGTCTCTTCTTCTTTTCTGTTCTGCAGCATCAAAATCTGCCGACAGCTTTATACTCCTGTATTAACTTTTCCTTTGGGAGAGAATGACTTTGTGGTCTTGTTACAGGAAACCTGTACTTTCACATACATATAGCTACTAGAATCACCCCCAACTTCAATGATTTACTTCTGAGTGGGGATTACTGTGCTTACCAAGTATGACGAACATCTTTAAAAGCTTCTTAAAAATTTTTCCACGATCAAAGGCGACTCAAGCATATATAGCATATTTTGTTAGTCAGTCTGTATTCTGCTTTCAAATTATGAACACCTCATTTAGTTCCTGAGTGCCCTTAATCCTGAGAGGTGTGTAAAATCTCTCATGAGAGAAACTGAGCACTTGAATTGACAATGTCTCGTGCAAATGTCTTCCATCAGTTCCACAACTGATGTGCTCTTGGTTGTGGTGCACAGACTTAATGTTGTGTGTGGTGGGAAAGCTGGAATGAATACTGCAGGGGAAGGAAGAAGTAGTTTATGAAGAAAATAGGAGAGGCTCTGGAAGGGAAAAACACTTGGGGTCCCACATCAATGCTAGTAAGTCCCCTTAGGGGCACAGAGTGTTTCAGGAAAGGTTTGTTTCACCGTATAGTGTTCCCTGTTTGCTTATAATCTTGTTTCTACCTTGTCTCCTTAGATTTCATGACTGTTTACTTCCAAATCCGCTCTGTCCAGCTTGACCGCTCTGTCAAGGGGCTGAAAGACCATTTCCGTAAGAACAGCTCCTCCACGGGGGTGCCATATTCCCCTGCCATTCAGAACAAAAGGAAGGACACCCCCACCAAAAAGCCAATCAAAAGACCAGGTGAGTCCTGAAGGGGCGGATCACTGTACTGGGTATCCTCTTGCCTGGTTATCGAATGCATATCTGCAAGCCTTCTCACTGGGGGGGTAGCCTCTGTGTCTAAAATGTGCTTTTAGGACAGGAGCAGGGGTGAGATTTCAGAGATGAGCACCTCTGCTCTGCCTGGATTCAGCATTGACATTACAGAAATTATCTGTCTGTCTTTGTCAAGTCATTGGGTCTGTTCTCTGGGTGATGTAAAGGGATGAGAGGGGTCCTGTATAGAGGGAGAGAAAAGGCCATTGCCTTAACAAAGGAGATAAGTAAAAAGGGACCTGAGAGGTCTATAAAAGGTTATGATCTGAGAACACCTGCCTCAGCCTTGGAATATGACATATAGACTGTGCCACAGCGAAATAGAAAACTCGGATCTGATAAAACACATAACTTTAATCATTAGTTATTAATAAATTATTATTGTGCTAGGAAACCAAGAACTCATCAGGAGTTGAGATGGGGACTAGGTGGGTGCCTACAGAAACGAGATCCAAAGTTGTCTGAATTTTGGAAGGGCTGCTAAAGCTTTTGCCTTGGCCTGTCTTTGGAAGAGCTATGAATGGGGCTAGTGGGTTATTCCACCTCTCCACGTAATGGAGTTTTGCTGCATTTTCTGCAGCTGGTGAGGCCGGTCACTCCCGTGTGCCAGAGGGCAGAGCTGGAGTTCCCATCTCCTAAATGTGCCATCTAGTGGGAGCACAGCCAGAAAGAGGGCCAGCAAAAGCTAGCACCTACCTCCCACAGCAGCACAGTGGTATTGTCCCTCCGTGTGTCACAGCACCCTGTTGTCTCCTCTGTAATAGTGGTGAAAGTCAGATGAAAGCTGTGGGTTTACCTGGCCAATACTCTCCCACCCTAATATTTTTTCTTGTTTTGTCCAAATACTCTTACTGGGTTCAGGAAAATAATAATAAGTGTGGGTAGGGACTGGGAATGGATGGGATGGGGAAAGGGAGGAAAAGAGAGATCCATTTTAATTTTGTTGTGTTTATTTTTATAATCCTGATGTGAATGCAGTCCTCATCCCAGGTAACGTGTGTCTATGTGTGTGCGTGTGCTGGCCCTGGTGCTCGCTCTCTTCACTTCTGTGTGTGGAGCGGCTTTGCTGGGCCTCTTCTTGCTAAAGCAGAGGGTGTGCCTGGGATATTTGGAGAGGGAGGGCTGCCTGGCCTCTGCCTGGCCTCGCAGAGGCCTGCCTCTGTGACATCCAGACATCACTCCTCTGGTCTTTTAAAATCAGTCTGTGCCATTGCTGGTGTGCCCTGGAGCTGTTCCTGAAAGCTGATGTGCGAGTTGCAGTTGGTGAATGTGAATTTCAGTGGATTTTCCCCTGTTGGCAAAGCATCATGTGACAAGGGGATGTGTCACCCCACACTTGGCTTTCCTCTGGAGTTTGGCAGGTAGTTATTTGCTTAAGAATTTGTCCCCAGTGTTGGGAGAGCTGTAGAGGACAATATCCTCCTGCTAAAGAGTACTAGCTATGCTGCAGATGGCAGAAAAACAGTGTTTAAAATTGCTCCTAAGCATGATGGCAGTCATTTGCGTTCGGCTCCTGAACACTGGCTCCTGCCCAACAGCATGATTACAATAGGTAAAAATTATTTTTGTGTGGTTCAGTAGCTCTCTTCTGGAAGGATCCCAGGAATCTGTAGTTGAGCCATGAGGAACTCAGGTTGCAGATGCTTCAGATTTGGTCCACAGTTCTCAGTTATCACCTGATACTGAAAAGGTCCCTGGGTTTTGATTGCTGTCAAGTAAGCATGGTCAGCAGACATTTCTGAGCAGCCTGCCAAATGGTAACCTCTCGCCTATGCTTTAGGTAAATGATCAGAGGTGGAGGAGATTTTTTTTTTCATGGGCAGATTAAAAAAATCCTAGCAATTTTTTTAATGTGTCTCAGATCTTGGATGCTCACGTAGAGAGTACAGAAAGGAACCCACACGTTTGAGAGCACAAGCATTTGTTCCCTACAAACAGGGCTCCTCCAAAATGGATGCATTTGGGCATCCAAAATTACTTGTCATGATGAATGTCTTGGCTGTAGATTTGCCAGGAGATTTTTATGGTTTTTTGCCCAGTTTAATTGGAGTTTGTCAGATGGGCCAGGTAGAAGGCACAGAGCATGGTCTGAATGCACTTACAGAGCTGACAGTGTGTGAAGGAAAGAACATTTCAAATGATGTATTGGGGTATTGTTAATCTCAAGAAAAAATAGTGGCTAATTTGTCTCCAGTCTTTTGTGAACAAGGACAGAGAACCAGACTGTAGCTCTTGAAGGACAGGGGTAGCTAAACCTCATACACCAGCCATCTCTTATGGCTGCTAAATTGTACTTAAGTGAAATTAAAAATGGAGGAAAAAAATAGTCTTTGAGCAGAGGTTCACTGTTTTTTCTACAGTTCCATCAGCTTTCAAGGACAGCTCTTGAGATGGAGGTCTTAACACCCTCTTCACTCTGGCATAGTGACCCTCTTCATAGCAATATTCATCTGGTGGTGTTTTGATTCCCCTGGCTTTAGCCTTTGTTCAATTATGGAAGAATTTTTTCTGTGCTATTGCTTCAGTAAGTAAAGTCAAGTTCTGCCAATTTGTGTTTCAGACAAAGGATTTTTCTCACAGTTCTAACAAGTGAGTTGATTTCCTTAGTCCTTAAGGAAGAATATCCCAGTGCACACCCCAATGCACACTTTAACCTGTTGCAAGGGATAAATAACAAACTAAATCTGATGTGCTAAAACATGTTTACCCACAAAGCAAAGTGCAAGATAGGCTACAGCTAAAGGCAAAGTGAGGTATTAGGGACAGGGTAACAAGGCAGAGATCCCCCTTTCCCCCAGGTACTATGTTGGATTCTGGAGAACGTGCTCCATATCCATGTGTTGTTTCAGAGGGTCTTAATCTCTCTGTATTGTCTTATTTGTGAGTGTACCCTCTACTGTTACAGTCCTGTTGTTACAGTATGCAGTTGAAAATCTGACTGCTGGAGATGCTTGTAAAGCAGAGTTGTCTCGTCTTAAATGAAACTTGCCAAGTCAAGTTGAACTGATGAAGCAATCTGTGGGTTTTTTTTTTTTTTTTTTAGCAGTTGGCTGTTTGAAATGTCAGCAGTCTGTTTCAGAGGGCAAGTGTATTCAGATTCCCAAATTGTCCTGCTGCAAACATTTGCTCATAACATATTGTTTCTTTGTGATGCTTGTAGACCCAGTGCTCTTTTGTTGGCTTGAGAGCAGCAGGTAGCTCAGAAGCTCTTCATTGCCAGGGAAGGATAAGGCCAGAAGATGCCAGTAGGGGCACCCAGGCTGGCTGCCTACGAGCAAAAGCCAGAGAGCTTTAGTCAGTTTTATGTGGACTCTTGCAACTAGTGCTTAAGAGGATGCATTGCCCTTCTTCTTGGTTAGAAAACTGTCTAATGGAAGAGAGAAACAGAAGAACAATGTGCAATTGGAAAACTGTGCCTCATGTATGCCCAAAAGCTACATTATTTAACAGTTGGGCTGCAGGAGCAAGTTTGAGGTGTTTTCTGACTTTTGGGGTGTTTGGGGGCTCTTTTTAAGCTATAGGGGAGCCCTTTTCCAGTTTACTTAATGTTCCAGTTTAGCTAGTGGTAAAGTGCTACTTGAAGGCAGGCAGTGGAGTCTGTGTGGCAGAATAAAGAGCCTGTTCCTGCTTCTCGCTTCCCATATTGATCACTGCCTAGCCTGAATGTGATGTTTTCATTAGTAGCTGAAACACAGTCCCATTTGGTTTTCGAGCTGCCTAATAGGGGAAAACAATCATGGAACAAAAGCATTTGGCTTCCACGAGAATCCATTAAAGCCTAATTACAATGCTAAGTAAGAGGGATACAGCAGCATTGAAGTGATGCTCGTGAACACTGAACACTTGGTGTGTGTCAGCGTAAACACAGGTAATTGTGCTTATGCAAATAAAATGCAGCAGAGGCTTTCAGTTCTCATCTGAGAAGAAACTGTCAGGGGTGGACTGTGGAGACGTGCACTGCATAGCTGTGAAGTGAGATCTTATTGACGGCAGCAGCAGTTGTATTGTCTGCTTGGTTTTCACAACAATTTACCCTCCTTCCCCCCGCACCCCCTCCCCACCCCCGGATGCTTGAAAGTGGGAAAGATGGAAGAACAGTACCTGGGTTGAGCTGCTCTGGATCAGCTAGGCCATGGTAACAGCAGTGAGAAAGAGCCTAGTGCATATCTCCAGAGCTTGCTACGGCCTTGCTTGCTCAGAGGAACTTGCTGTTGTCCAAGCTCTTAAGGTTTCTGAAAGTAGCTAAGAATAAAGCAGAAGTGTTGGGTGTGAAGAGCATCGGGAAGCTTGAAAGAAGAGGCATAGCGCTCTCATTTGATAATATGGCAGAAGCTAGGAGCAAATGCATCAGCACAACAAGGGTGTAAGTCTTCCCACCTCCCTGATGTGCATGTAGAGGGGAGAAGTTTCCTGCTAGAAGCATGTGTTTTATGGATGTGATTTTTTTTTTTTCTTTAAGTGGTTGAGAACACTGAACGGGTAGAAGAAAAATGTTGCCAGTGAAACGTTACGCTTTAGGAACTATGTTCTGTTATTTAGTAAGTGCACCAGGTTAAGGCAGCTTCGTAATTCAGTAGGAACTTCTCTCTCCTGTTCTCCCCCATTAGAGATGCAGTGTCTGGGTGACTTGAAGTTTCCTTCCCGCTGCCGTATATCCCTTTATGGGATGATGCTGTTCTGCAGCACTGCGTATTTGGGCTTCCCCTCAGGATAGCGGTCCTCAGCATTTGGGCAGCCAACACTCATTTCCAGGCTGTACTGTGGCTCACAGTTACTGGTGGAAGTAGGGCCCTTGTGCATGTTTGAAGAATTTATTGCTTTAAAACGGAAGAACAATTCTTAATTTTGGCAGCAGCATTTTTATTTCTTGGATCCTTCTTCATTTACTCAGCCCAGTTCTGTTTCATCTGTGTCTCCTATAGAAACTCCTTCTACCTTCCCAAAACTTTCCATTCCCTGTTGTGCGGGCAACAGCAAAGCTCTGCTGTGAGAGGGTGTCCATGTGCTTGTGATAATTGTAGCTTGTTGCATGACTACTAACCTTTTAATGTGGAAACAGTGCTTAGTCTTCAGTTGTCACATTAATGCTTTGTTTTGTGCTTTCTAGCTGTATATCCAGCATTGGCTTTTGTTCAGTTCTGTCTGTTTTTTGTGTGTGTTAAGTATAAATCTTTTAACCCAGTGTTATTTATTTTTTTCCATGGTTTTAATTGATTTGCAGTTCCTTAGAAGAGAAGTGTCTTGGGGATTAGGGTGACTTAATGGGAGTTAGACATGGGTGGGCAGCATCCATTATTCTGTGATTCCTGTGATGGGAATTGCTGCTGCAATTGTTCTCTCAAGCCCAGGGGTTGTCACCCTTTTATCGCTTCCTGTAATGCCAGAGATCATTCCTTGTCTTGGCTGTGGGGCTCCTGATGGGTCTATATTGAGCATGCTCAGAAAATACCCCTTGGAAAGGCACCTCTTTCTGCAGCGCTAACCAAACAGCTGTGATTGTGGCTCTGGGGAGCAGGCGATGTGTTGCTGGACTGGAGTTGTCCGTACTGCAAATCCCTGTTTCCACAGCTGAGGAAATGCAACAAACCTTGTACACTTGGATGCAGAGTACCAGCTTAGATAAACTCATTACAGGGAAGGGTGCTGTGTTGCTTCCCTTCTCTGATCATGTTTTCTCACCCAGCTGTGCCACCTCACCAAACTGTTTGAGCACTTCCTGATTCTGTAACCCTGGTTGCAATTCATGGCTCTACCCTCAAAGCAGGGAAACAGTCTGGAAATGCCATTGTACCTGCACACTTGGACATGAGTTTGGGGTTCATGTTTCTGTACTGAGCATGCTCATTGGTGTCCGGCATCCTCTTGCTGGGCCCAGGTGACTTGCTGGTGGAGGGCTGGTGTTCTGGGTTTGTTTTCTTTCACTCATTTTCTAGGTCTTCTTGTCTCTTCTCTCTGGCTCTGGTGACAGGCACGATCCGTAAGGCTCAGAACCTTCTGAAACAGTACTCTCAGCATGGTCTAGATGGGAAAAAGGGGGCCTCTAACCTCATTCCTATGGAAGGTAATCACAGCTCTAGCTACTTCACCCTTGACTTTCTCTGTGTATCAGCCTTGCTTTTCCAGGTGGGACTTCCATTAGCCTAGCGATTGGTGGACAGCATTGGATAGGTACAGCTATCCTTGGGGAACCAAGGAGATGCTGGAGGGCCAAATTATTTTTCTGAATTTAGTGTCTGAATTTCTCTGTAAACATGAGTACAGGTGGAGAGGAATGTTACCTTAAAGCAGTTGACCCACCATAGCCACCTGGCTAATGGAAGCTCTACTCTGATGACATCTGCTTGTGGTGTTTCTATTCTCATTTCTTTTTGCCTGGACTTTGAGACATTCAGTTTCCTAGTGACCTTTCCAAACCTGATGCTGAAGTGTCAGACCATAGCTAGCTCAGAGCATTGTGTCTGTACATCTTCTCTGTGGAGACCTACCTAAATGGTCATCTTCCATGTTCTGATCTCCTCTGCTCATAGAAGTTGTACCAGATAGGGGAGAAGAGGTCACTTGCTTCAAAGCATCTGTGTGACCTTTCTGCCTCCTGCTATGTATGCATACAAAGTAGATATCTTCAGCACCTACAGTGCAGTCTACTAAATCCCAGATGGTGACTACTATCACTCATTGGGGGGAAAAAAATTCTTGTGCTGAGCAGGAGATGGGCTTTGAGTTTGGATTTGTAATGGTTGTGGGTACAAATTGGATGTCTGGTGCCTGCTGTCCCATTCAGAACTTATGACAGAAGATTCAAGGGTCTCCTGTGGCCCAACAAATGACTTAACTCGCACTTCTCATCAGGTTTCAAAGGGTTGCTACCGCTACATAGCCCAACAAAGGGATTTGGTCAGGTAGCATTCCTGGGACTGTGTAGGGAAAAAAGTGTCCATCAGATCAAAAAAGCCAAGCTTGAAGCGGCTTCCAGCCAGTGTGAGCATCCATGCTGTAACCACCCTGGATAAATTGCGCCTTCTGTTTGTGCCGGCTGACATCTCACTAGGTCATGAGCATGATTTACGAGTTAAACACCTTTCCGATACCCTGAGCGACAAGCATGGGCCGGCTGCTGGTAAGTACCATGTTGTCACTTCATAACAAGCTGGCTAACATCCCTTCTTTTCAGCATGTTTCACAGTAGTTTTGTAGCCAGTGGCTGTTCATCTATGTGGGCAGTCCTGGAGCATGGGCCTTCTCTGGCTAAGAAGCTCTGGCTCTTCTCAGTAGAATTCACTCCTACTAATCACACACACCCCAAGCCCTCAAACAGGGAACCCCAACTTTGTCCAACCAAAGAATGGTGGCCACCGTGCTGAGGGGCACTTTCCTATAGGTAGCTGCTGGCTTGTTTGGTGCTGAAGTGAACCAAACAGAAAAGGGATCACATGTGGCATGTGATAAAGTGGCTGCTCTCCACCGTAGGCAGTCTCTAAAACCACATCACGTTTGTGTGTCCCCTGCTGACCAGAGCTTTTCAAAGATGAACCTGAGGGACCTGTCAGTGTAGGGAAGAATTGGTTCTTTCTCCATCAAAAGTTGCAGATGTTGCTTGGAGGAGAGAAGCAGCAGCAGCAGTCCATAGCTTAGAGAAGGCCTCTCTGTGTAATCTTACTGTCTTGTAGTGGTTACTACAGGGGTCCGAGTAATGCAGGATGGTGTGAGTCCATTTGTGTCTGTCTTGCTGACGCATCCAGCTAGTGGTTGGCATGAGTTGGTGCAGGCCCTTGTATCATACTGGCACTTCTCATGCTTACCACATAGGTTCTTTGATGGATCTTTGTCAGAGGTATTCATATGCTAGAACTCAAACATTTGCATTTGTATGCAGCATTGTGTGACAGATAGCTCACCTAGCTGTGCTGATATTCCTGCTTCATAGGATTTAAATGTTCATCTGCCTGGTTTTTTATCTTGTGTTTCTGCCTATGGGAAGAAGCTGCCTTCCAGGACAGCCTTGATTTCCCAGAAATGTTGATGCAAAATGGCAATTCTTCATCTGCATGATGGATGGTGATAAAGAATTCTAAAAATACAAGCAGAGATGTTGAATAATTCACTTCAGACCTTCCTGAGTTTAGTACTCTCTGTTCAAGCCCTTGATTAAATTTAGTCTTTATCCAAGAAGAGCTCCAAACTTGCCTTCTGTCATGAGGCCGGAAAGAGCTGGTGTCCTGATGAGCCTGTTTCCTGAACTGCAGATGACTTTGCATGCCTCCTGCAGGGTATGCGTAGCTTCACATGCACAAACCCAGGGGGCAGGTTTGGTGAGAACCTGACTCTTGTTCTCACGGAAGGATGGGTGCAAAGCCAGAACCACCTTTTCCAGAAGAACCTTGTGCTCCTTGTGTAAACCAAGGCCTTGGAGTGAGCAGAGCTGCTGGAAGCTCAGTATGAATTCTGTTCTCTCTTAAAGCCATCTTGCCCTTACAGGGAGGGATGACGTCTTTGACATCGAGATTGATGCGTACATTCACTGCGTTAGTGCCTTTGTCAAACTGGCCCAGAGCGAATACCAGCTCCTGACAGAAATCGTCCCGGAGCACCACCAGAAGAAGACCTTTGATTCTCTCATCCAGGTTAGTTGAGCCTCTCTACTTGGCTTCTCTTGTAAAGGATACACACAAAGTCTGTTTCCCTTCCTCTGTGTTGTGAGGATGTGTATTCCACCACCTGCTGTGGGTGCCCAAGAGCACCACCACTACTAAGCTTGTCCTCCAGGACCTGTTCAGGCAACCAGGGCCTGCACAGACCCTGGAGAATGTGTGCCCAGAGTCACTCACTGGGTACCGCAAATGACCCATCGGCTAAATTGGCATCCTTAACAGGTATCTGGCATTGAGCCCCTTGTGCTGCCTGGGCAAAAGTCATGCTACTTCCTTCTGACTCTCTGGCTTTATTGCAGGAGTCATTGGATAACTTGATCATGGAGGGGGATAACATTGTCTCAGCTGCCCGGAAAGCCATCATCCGACACGACTATTCGGCTGTGCTCACGATCTTCCCCATCCTTAAGCATCTCAAGCAGATGAAGCCAGAATTTGACCAGGTCTTGCAGGTAAGCATGATGGGATTGGAGAGGGTCCTGTGGCTTGCATTGTCTGGAGAACTTTTTGAAAGGGTTTATCACAAAGGGGCTTTGAAGAAAGCCATGCTGCTTCTGTCCTCCAGCATGGATAGGAAGTGACACATATCTAGCTTGTTCCTTTCTGTGA
Organism: Astur gentilis; assembly: GCF_929443795.1. NCBI lineage: Eukaryota > Metazoa > Chordata > Aves > Accipitriformes > Accipitridae > Astur > Astur gentilis. The sequence goes on from NC_064889.1 coordinate 32,550,998, forward strand.
TGGTCAAACAGCAACTCAGCATCTCTCAGCAGCAGTTCTTTTCAGTTCAAGTCATGACCCAGTGATGGACCATCTACATCATTCTGCTGTATACATGGCCTCTGAGGTGTTTCATCTCCGATACCATTGAGCTTAGTTTAGACTGTGCTCATTGATGTCTGGAAGATGGGCTACTCTGAGGAGAGCCTGCTTGGACGATGCCACAAGGTTCTCCAGGTGTCACATATGGCATCCAGGTTTAGCAAGGCTCCGTTCCATCTGCTTCCAGCTGGTGACTGTGATGCACCAACCTCCTGTATCAGGTACTGTGTAAGAGGTAACATGAGAGGTAGCAAGTCCTGGTCACCGTTAGGGTCACAACACCTTCCCTTTCTGGCTGGCAGAAGAATGTGGGATTTCACATGTTGATGGTGCTGTAAATATTCTCCTGGCACATGGGGAATGGAGAATGAGATGCTGGGGTGGGGGATCATGGAGGGTAGGTACTGAACGAAAGTTCAGATAATCTTAGTTTTCTTTCTCTGATCTGTTATGGAACTATTCCAGGGAACTGCAGCAGGCACTAAGAACAAACTGCCAGGGCTGATCACTTCCATGGAGACCACTGGTGCAAAGGCACTGGAAGAGTTTGCGGACAACATTAAGGTAGGATTCTCCTCAATGTTCTCCCTGGCAAGACCAGCAGACTTGGAAGAGGGGTTTTCTGAGGACAATCCCTGTGGGAGCTTGCTGGATTGCTTTGGACAGTCAGCTGCAAATACCAAATGCTTGGCGCTGATTTCAAATACAGGAGGCCTCTGCCTAAGACCCTTAACAGGCATACTACAGATAATTTGACATGAGCTTCCAGGCCTCTGCAGATACCAAGTCAATCTTAGAATTTAATCCTATTTAAAAAGAAAGGACAATTGTTGATTTGAAAATTTTTGGAGGACTCATGTTAAACTGTCCTGTCCCTGTGTAAGGTGGGCTTGGTGAATACACTGCCCAGTAGGTTGGCTGAACATTTGATGGTCACATGCTGAACAAACCCCTGTGGTTCTAGAGCTGCTGGTGCATAGGAGCTGTGGTTTCTGAGCACCAGGAGATGGCACTGCAAGAGCTGGGTCTGAGGATATTGAGGGAGGCTGGATAAACAAGCCTACAGCTTACTTGCAGTAGTGGTTGTATTGTAGATGCCTTCAATTTCCCTACATGCTGACCTTATGTCTCTGTCTTCCCTTCTTAGAATGATCCGGACAAAGAATATAACATGCCAAAAGATGGGACAGTTCACGAACTCACCAGCAACGTACGTGATGATGATTTGAACAACCCTTTGTGAAAAACAGTTTTTGTGAAGAGGTTTTAAAAAGAGCAGTAGGGAAATTTCTTAAGTTAAGCTGTCTCAGTATTGGAAGGGCAATTAACTGGCTTCCATGGAGAGATTAGCTAGTTACCCTTGCTAAGCTGTGATGTGTCTGCGTGGGTAAACGCCAGCAACTCAAAGGAGCATAGCGATTTGTTGCTTGAAGGCTTTGAAGTGTGGGGGGACAAGTGCTCTTTCATGATCCTTAATAACAAAGTGTAGGATAAACAATGTCAGTTGCTCATGACTTCCCTCCCTTGCTTCCAGGCTATCCTTTTCCTACAGCAATTGTTGGATTTCCAGGAGACAGCAGGTGCCATGCTGGCATCGCAAGGTACATACATGCATGGGGCTTGTTTGGGCATGGAAGTTCCTTCCCCAAATTGTCTGGACGTCTTCCCTAAAAAGATCAAAACTCAGTATGCACTGTGAGCTTGTTCTCCTCCTGTCCTTCACCCTGTGGTTTGTCTTGTCCTCCAATCTGCCATGACCATGTAGTTGGTTATCTGGAGAACTCCAAGGGATGCAGAGCGTTTCCCTGCTGGCCTTCCACACTTGCTCCTATTGGGTACTCTTGGGATGGTATTTATTGTTGATAGGCTCTGTGGTATCAAGAGAAGATGCCTTAGTCATTTAGCTTCAAATCTGACACTGGGCTGGTCCTCTGACTGTACTGGAGTGAGGATGGTTGGTCCAGCTGAGTTAGCTTTAGTAGGCTGTGTGTTGATGAATTGCTGCCTTTCTCTGCCACATGTTCTGGTCAGAGTATAACAGCAGCAGCAAAGATATTCTCAGCATCTAGCCATGGTCAAGCTGGGACTCCTGACCTATTCATGTTCCACGTGCCCTAGCAGAAAGACAAGTTTTAGTTCTGCTTTCCAGGATGCTAAAAAGACTAATTCCAGAAAGAAATACGTAGATCAAAAGCTGAGAGCTGCTGCCTCATCTAACAGGATGCTGCTGTCTGTCAGCTAGAACAGGATTCTTAGTTCTGTGCAGAGCAGCAGCTCCCAGCTCTCTAGTGAGCCCTTGGCCTTGGCAGAGCTCATGCTTTCAAGTAGGTAGGAATAGAGTAGACTGGAGAGGTGGAGAACTGGAGATTCAGGGGGTGCAGGGACCTGAGAAGGCATAGGCCACTAACTGGTGTTTGGAGAGGGTTAGGGAGCCCATTAGGAGCAGGGGAAGGGGGAAGCTTACAGCTGCCTCCAGAATTTTGTCTGCAATTCCTGCTTGGAAAATTCTGCCAGTTCTAAATTAACTCAAGCTAGGATGTCTCTGCTTCTTGCCACATCTCCTCTAGCCACTGCTTTGTGCCCTCTCCACTTGCAAGCTCAGAGCCTCCCATGCCTTGGCTCTCTCTCCTGGCCAAAGAGGTGGTCTGAGATTTTTCTTGGATAAACCAACTGTTTCCCATGTCCTTCCCCGAACGGTGATGTCAGCACTGTTGTTTCAAAGTCTCGACATGTTGTTAAGTAGAGATCTGTTGTGGGAGCTGATTCAAAAGGTAGCATAGGCTTTTTTATTTTTTGTATTGGCTATATAACAAAATGTGACCGCATCCATGACACGCAAGCCATTTCCTTTTTAATTGTGGCTGGTTGTCCCATCAGGTAGAGAAGGGATCCTGTTGTGTAAAGACAGCTTGAAAAAAAAAAAAGCCTCTTTGCAGTCTTTTCAATTATTAAAGCTTGAAGTTGGCATAATTGTAACAGATATGGTAACTTGGGCTGATGTGTAGTACCTCAAGAGCCATGCATGAGATGACCCACAATCCAAGTACTGTAAATCATGTTCTCCGTGTCTGCAGTCAGGCCTTAGGGACCATCTGCTGCCAGATGCTTCCTGCTTTCTGCCAGTGGTGTTCTCGTGCAGAAACAGCTCTGTCGCTTGCTCCAAAAGCTAGGACTGGCCCAACGCAGGGCACCCACACAGGGCAGAGCTGCTCTCATTTTGAGTGACACTGGTTAGTGAATGTTGGTGAAGTTGTGGTCCCTTTCTGCTGTGGACCTGCCATCACCCTAGACCAAGTATCATCAGATCAGAGGTGATTATGTCAGTAGAGTTTAAGGAGGGAGTTGCTTCTGTGAGCAGAGGTATCTGCTTTGGGATGGTGACTTGCCCCCAAGGGTTCCTCTCTAATGACAGCTTCCAGTTGCTAGCTCAGGTGTGGGTGTCTGGAGTTGGGTTAGATAACTCCGACAGTGATCCCAAGTGGTGGGAAGTACATGCAGTTTTTTCTGCAATGTTTGCCTCAAGTGGTGGCAAAAGCAAAGTTGATCATTTAAATGCACTGATGTTAATCTCTTGCTCACTGAACGGCTCTGTAGGGCCTTGTATAGCCATGCAGGGATGCTGAAGTGCAGAGTGAGGGTGAGATGGCTTTGCTCGGGTTCTTGGGAAGGTTATATGAGCTGTGCAGTTCATTTCAAGGACCAGTAAACTGCTGATGGCATGAGGAGAAGATTTCCTTTGCCTTGAAAGTGGGTTTGAACTGATTTGGAATGAGGTGTCTTGCTAAATACAAACAATGACAATACAAACTATGTCTCTAGCAGGGAAAGGAGATTACACTGTGCCTTTCCTCTGTGATCTCCACTCTGTGGCCTTGGAGGGACTCCTGCCTGCTGTCCTGTGTAGCTGTCTGTGGCTGCTCTGTGTTAATATCTGCTTTGTTCTCAATGGGATGGTGGTCTCTAACCTGTCTTTTTGCACTTTGCATTTCTTTTTCTCTCTCCTCCCTCCCCTTTTCTCTCTGCTCTGCCTAATCTTTGTAGTTCTTGGGGACACATACAATATTCCTTTAGATCCCAGAGGTAAGCAGACTTACCCACACGTACCTGTTCATATTGCCTTGGACTCTGGTGATGTATGTTAATTCTTTATCCTCCAGGAGTGGTAAATAAATTAACACATAATTGAAAAGGGAAAAAGGGGAGGGTAAGTAACTCTTGCCAGTGGGCTGGAGAGAATACAGGGGGCTTGTCACCAGCAAACAATGAAGGATGCCACATGAGGTGAAACAGGCTAAAGACACTCTCATGGTGCTGAATCTCTTTGGCACGGGTAGCAAATTGGCCCAGCTGGTATCATGCTTTATCCCATGTGCGCTCGGCTCCTTATTGTCCAACTCCCAGCAACAGGAGCCTTGTGGCCTTTCCCATGGGGTGTTTATGAACTTGGACCACCCGAGCTAGGCCTGGCTGCCAAACTCTCTGGTGGGGGAGGAGGAGATAGCTACCCCACATGTCCTGTGGGACCCATGCCCACGAGCCCTTGAGGGCAGAAAGCCATCTCTTATGCATAGACAGAAGAACATGTGCCAGCCCAGAGTCATTGCTTGTAAGGGCAGGCTTCCATGCTGGTGTAGTCTGTCGTACAGAGCCAAGCAGGCTCTATCAGCAACCATGGGGATGGCTGAAACTTTCCAGAGCCCTTCTGCTTGTTTCAATTACTGTTGTGTGCCTGCTGTTAACAGCTCCAGCTCATTTGTTCTCTGATTGCCAAGTTCTAGTGCTTACAAACCCTTTTCAGGTGGTGGGGGAAAGGATGGGGAGGATGTGTATAATGACTCTATTTCTGATCAAGAGGATGTCTTCTGAGCCCTAGGAAGGAAAGGAGAGGTTTCTGCCAGGGTGCTCAGCAGTTGATGCAGATAAAAGGATTGAGGGGTGCAGAGCTCTTTCACCCTCACCCTAGTTAAGCCACTGACAGTCGGCACTGAAGCAGGGAGCTAATTTCACTGTCGATGGGAACTCTGCGCTAATTCCATAGCAACAGGGACAAGGCTTGTTTGAATAGAGGCAGGCTGACCACGCATACCCCCCTTCCCCATGGCATGTTAACTGGCCTAAGACTCTTTTCTTTTCAGAGACCAGCTCTTCAGCTAGTAGTTACAGTTCAGAGTTCAGCAGGCGGCTGCTGAGCACCTACATCTGTGAGTACTCTGCATGTTTTCCTGTTTCTGCCCCATCAGCTGCCCCATCAGCTGTCCTTCACTTAGCTTGTTCTTGGGTGAAGAGCACAGGCTGTGTCTCTTGCTCCATGTGATCTTTCCATGTTTGAGCTGAGTCTGGGAGTGATGGAAAAAAGGGTCAAACTGGGAGTTTCAAACTGTTACAGTTAGACAGGACAAAGCATAATGCAGCAGCTCACTGTGCTGCAGAGTTTTTGTTGTCAGTTGCCTTGAACCATTCTCACCCAGTGCTTTGCACCTTCGACGCCACAGAGGCTCCTAGCTGCCAAAGGGGCTCTGTCAAATCTCAATCCTGCATTTAACAGCAAGATAGTGAGATGAGTTCACAGTACTACTTCGTGATGATCTGTTACAATGGGAATCAGGTCCTTCAGCCTCTTTTGAGATCTGAGCCTGTGTCATGGTCAGGCTGTGTCTGATCGCCCATGCTGGTCCTGGGACTTATTCTGAACATAGAATGCAACTGTATTGCCAGTTGCAACAAAGGCACTAGTTTGCAGAGAGGTTTTTGGTGACTCGCTGAGGAAAGATCTGTGTGAGGCTTGTAGGAATGTTAAGTACATGGGATTGTACCCTTGTGTGCACATGCAGTTGGGGCTGTGCTATTCACTTTGCTGTGGGTCCACAGCAACAGTACAGAGCACTCAGTTTGGATTGTCAGTAATGAGAAGTTTCAGTGCAAAAACATTTTGTTCTCTGTTTTTCCCTCTTCAAGGCAAAGTGCTGGGCAACTTGCAGCTTAACCTTCTTAGTAAATCCAAGGTTTATGAAGACCCAGCTTTGAGTGCCATTTTTCTGCACAACAACTACAACTATATTCTGAAATCTCTGGAAAAGTAAGTGTGTATCTGGGTAAATCTCCCTGAAGTCCAGACTGATTCTAAGCATGGGTTTGGAGCAGAGCTCTGCACTGAGTGCGTTTATTTGCTGTCCTGTTTCATCTCTGCTCTTTCTTCCATTCTTGAAACTGCCCTAATGAAAGCTTTGCACTATTATAAACATATAGCATTACATGAGAGTGGAAGATAAAAGCATCAGAGATGCCTTAAGTTGTAGAGAATCCTTTGATCGTGGGAGGACTGAGGACATGGCTTTAGAAAGTAACTTGGAGTAGCTTCTGTCTCACAATTTGTGCATTTCAAGGTCTCTTTTATTGTAAAGGGCAGAAAAGAACTTGCTGATAGGGGCTTGAAATGTTGCTGTTCTGCTAGCAGCCCTGAGAGCAGCTGGCTCAGGTGCTTCCTCAGGTTTTCCGTTCTTCCAGATCTGAGCTGATCCAGTTGGTAGCTGTGACACAGAAGACAGCCGAGCGGTCTTACCGGGAGCTCATTGAACAGCAGATCCAGACCTACCAGCGCAGGTCAGGTGGCATACTCTGCTCTTCCCTTAGTTTTGTCAGTTTGAGAGCTCCTTGGGAGCCAGTGCTGCTGGAGCAGTGGGAGAGATTGGCCTACCAAAGCCGAGTATTTTGGTTTCCAAGCAATTAATCTTAACTTGGGAAGGGGTCACTGTGGAAAGTTTTGGGGTGTATGTTGTCTGGGGTGGCCTTTGGGTCATGGGTGAAGACAAAGATGTTCTGGTGAGGCATGAGTAACTCTTCTTTGCCTCTTTCCTATCTCATTTCACATGCAGCTGGTTGAAGGTGACAGATTATATCTTGGAGAGAAACCTGCCTGTCTTTCAACCAGGAGTGAAGGTGAGAGGATGGGCAAGGATGGCTTTGAGGTGATAGAAACTGCCAGAAACATCTTCTCCTATGTCACATTAAAAAATTCCCAGAAATCTTCTTTATATCTCATGCCAGTATTACTCTGTAGAGTGAATACTGTGGCTGGGACAAGATGGTGAGCCGCACTGCTTTCTAATCTCCCCTGCCCCAGATTCATACAAGTCTTTTAATCTCTGCCTCTGTTCTTATATTTCGACCTGAGCAGATGCTTCTATTTTGGATTTGCCAGACCTTCCCTTAGAAAGGGTTGGAAGCATAAAGAAGTCTATTTTTGTCTGTTCTGGCTGAAAATTACCCTTGTTAAACCTACTTCAGATGAAAGCCAATTGCTGAATGTAGGGTGTGCTGCTCACTGCAGCTTGCTTTCCTCCCTGCTTTAGGAGAGGGAATTCAAGCCATGTAGGCAGGATATTACTTAAGTTGGATAGGGAGTTGTGGGCAAACACTGATGTTGGAAATTTATTTCTGGAGATGAAATAAAATCCTTTCCTTCCTTGTTGCAGCTCAAGGATAAGGAGAGGCAGATGATAAAGGAGCGCTTTAAGGTAAGGAGGTGTTAGGTGGCATAAGAACATCCCCTAGTTGATTGGGACAGACAGTCAGACCAACGATCTGCCTAAGGAGGAGACCTGTCAGTGATCAGCAGTGGAGGGGAAGAACATCAGACTCGGTATAGGGACATGATTGCAGACAGGACACTCACTGAGTTTTACTTTGGACAGGGTTTTAACGATGGGCTGGAGGAGCTATGTAAGATCCAGAAGGCCTGGGCAATCCCAGACATGGAGCAACGGGACAAAATCCGCCGGGCACAGAAAACCATTGTGAAAGAGACCTATGGTGCCTTCTTGAGCAGGTGATGACCTCTTGCAGCATTGTCCTCTCTTCTTTGGATTTACTGAGGTCTTTGGGGCCTAGCGTAGCCTGAGCTGAGGCACTTGTCTACTGTCCTTTCTTAGCTTCTCTACCTTGCACACTAAAACATCCCCAAGCTGAACTCTACTAGTTGCGAACATCTGCTGTCACCCTGATTCCTTGGTCAGGGTGAGTGCAGATGTTCTAGCTAGCACAAAGCTGTGAGCCACCCTGGGCTATTAATGTAAAACTCGGGACACCAGTTGTAATCAAGTCACTTGCTCCCTACAAGATACCCTGTCAGATTCAAGTGGGATGTGCTGGAGTGGGATCTGTGGGATCTGGAATTTGTGACAGAGGAGGGGCCAGTGGGTCTCTCTGCTGTGTTTCAGTTGTTTGCCACCTGGGGGTTGTCTTTCTTTGCAGATATGGCAATGTGCCCTTCACCAAGAACCCTGAGAAGTACATCAAATACCAGGTCGACCAAGTGGGGGAGATGATTGAGAAGCTGTTTGACACATCGGCATAAATCTCCAGCTGTCGTGTGTTCTCCAGCTGCCAAGTACAAGTCAGCACTCTTTCAGCAACCTTTGGGACTCCCTTCCCTTCTCCCCTGCCCCATTGTGGTGGGCAGGGTGTTATACTTGTATTTATGAGATTTATAAACCTGTGGAAACACTACCTCCTGGCTGTCTTTTGCCTTCTGTGGATCCTGAGCAAAGGCTCTAGATGCCCACTGCACTGCTGTGTGGGATCTTATGTTTGCGCATCTTCAGGTGTGGGTATAAATGTTCATGCTTTGCACAGCAGACATGATGAGTGTGTAAAAAAAAAAAAAAAAAAAAAAAAACAAAACAAAAAAAAACCAACAACAACAAAAAAAACCCCTAAAAAACCAAACCCACCCCCCAAAAATCCCCAACCAAAAAAAACCCCAAACCCCACCAAATATCTTGTGGGTACTGTCCTTCTGTTTAGGGCAGGAGGCTTTAAGCTCCAAATGGTGCTGCCTGCTTCCCTGATGGGTTTTGGGAATCTCAGTTCTGTAGGATCCCAAAGCATTTTCACATTGTTAGTCTTAACTGTTTTTTACTTCAGTGATGGGGTGAGATGCTGATTCTGTGGTATGGTGGTGCCTGGCAGTCATGCAGTCTAGTTACATACAGGGGATGTTTTACCCCAAAGTTTCACGAGCTGTTGCAGTAGAGGTTCTCCCTCCTGCGTGAGGCGATGGTAAACAGGGTGATGGCAGGGTGGAGTCATGACAGAGCAGTGAGAACCAGAGGAAGCTCTATGGTGTCCTGACTGGTAGCTGCTCCTCATTGATCTGAGGCAGACCATGTGTCGAAGTGTTCCCATGCTGATTTCTGCAGAGCACCTTCTTCCTATCTGTGTTTTTCTTTGTCTCCTCTCTTGTTAAATCTGATGCATCTCTTTCCTGCAAGTAGCCAAGTCTCTTCCCTGCGTTTAACCCATGGGCATCACGTGAGGAAAAAGTGCTACTCTCCCATGTGCCTTGGAGTGATACTAGCAGGTTTTGATACAGGAGCTGGACCTGCCATCTTTGCACCAAGGCCTTTTGGAGCTTTGGAGCACATATGTTGTTTCTATGGTCCCTGGGAGGTGCCTCCTGCTCCCACCTCACTCACTCCTGCTGCTTGCTCTGTTGTGGGATCTTCTCTATTATTTGCCTGTGGTAACACTTGAAATACAGGGTTTCCATAGAGCTAGGAGCACTCACAATAGCTGCTACTTTGCAATTTGGAGCAAGTCTATTATTCACCTGAGCCTGTGTTCACAGGAATGAATGTATACTGGTGTCTAATTAGCCCAGCAGCAGAAGAGCCATTGTGTCACTGTCCGGTCTGGGGCACTGCAAACAGAGCACAGGAAGGTGGAGAGGGGCAAGGCAGACCTCAGCATGAAATGGGGAGTGAGAACAGATGGCAGAAAGGTGAAGAGGTATGTTTTAACCCTTCTGCAGTTGTGCGTCCACCAACCCTGCCCTTTCTTAGCAGGGGAGACTGCTCTGTGTGGTGTCACAGCTACAAGGTGGGCTGTTTCCCTGGGGAAGTCAGAGTTGCTTATCCTGGGAAGTGTCCGCCTAAGGCAGTTACCATGCCAGTGGGTAAGAGAGGCCAAGTGGCTAAGGGCAGAGGGGTTGGATGTTAGAGCCTAGATGAGAATGCAGGTTCTACTGTGGCAGACCCAACCACTCACCTGGACTGCTGCCTCCCCAGACAGCTGTTTGTTGGGTAGCTCCTGGCCTTTCTGAACCCCTGACTACCTATGTCTCCTCAGCCTGGACCTGAGCATGGTCTGAAACACTGCCTGTTCTCAGTGGTGTGGCAAATGCCTGAAAAACAGCAGATTTGACAGGCTTGTCCAGCCAAGAGCTGGACCACTGTGCGGGTTCAAATCTTGATCCCACCTGCCTGGCTGTTTTTCATGCGTCTGGCCATGCAGGCTTACTGTGCTGACCCAAGACCCCTCCCTGCAGGGACCCTCCCTCCTGCTTTCAGATCTCAAGTGCTTGATGAAACACAAGACTTCAGTGCTAGCTGTTTTTTCTTCTGCCAACTCCAAGAGCCTCTGAAGGCTGGCAGGCACTGGACAGAGTGTTTTTTAAGCATAAGCAAAGTGCTGCTGGCTTGCATTATGTGCGGTGTCAAGCCTGCTGGATACTCGTGCTGACATTCACCAGAAGGAGCTGGATTCCATTTTTCTGGATCTGTTTCTGCTGCCACAGTGGTCTGATCTGAATTTCTTTCTCCAGGAGAGTGGATGGAATTTGTTGATGTGCTCAGGCTGGCTCTGTAAAATGTGTTTTATTGCAGCTAATTCCAGGACAGGAGATTCACCTGGAATGGTTGCAGGCAAAGCCAAGGGAGGGAAGGAGGGAACTTTGCCTACAGTATTTCTGGAGCATCTGAGCTTCAGTGTGCTGGTTATCCTCCCTGTGCTGATGCTCTTGTAGCTAACCAGAGCCCAAAGAAAATATATGACATCCTTTAGAGTCTGGGATGGGGCCACATCCCATTCTTCAGAGGTTCTGGGAGTGTATCTGCATGGCCTACACTGAAAGAGGGGTTTCTGGCCTTTGCTGTCAGCCCATTCCCCCAGGAAAGCTGTAGTAGTCTCGGGCTGGTGAGGAGCTGGTCCAGCTCAGCTCGCAGGTGGGGAGATGCAGTCAGAGATGGGATGCAAAATGTCCCACTCCCTCCTGGTCTCTCTGTTACCAGCACCACAAGTTGGCTGCATTGTTTTCTACCCCAGGGATGCCCTGGCCACAGCTGGAGGAAGGAAGGGGGCTAAGAGGCTGCTGGAGGCTGAGACCCTACCTTGGTGGCAGCTGTGCCGCAGCAAGGAGGAGCTGGAGGTGGTGAGTACACAGGGGAAGAGGTAACTTCTGCTGCTCCCAGGTCTATGGCTCTTAGGTGGGAGTCCAAGACTCTCATTTTCCCTGAGCCTGAAGGGAAAGCGGAGCCACCCGGTCCCTGTTTCCTAAATCCAGCCTCCCACTCGCCCTGGCTCTAACCATTGCCACACCACCTGCCTCTCCCCTGGGAATGACTGTGGGGAGGTGGATGGGCTCTCAGCCTCACCAAGCAGCCGCTGTGGCAGCCAGACCTGCTTTGGGAGCAGCAGTACGCTTTGGCCAGAGCTACCCCTTCCTTGGGGGAATGTCTGCGCGTGCTCCTTGCCTTTTTATGGTAAGGAATGTCTTTGCAACACGTTAATTAAGAGCGCTTACGGCAGCCAGTGCTGTCCCAGACATTCTTATAGCTGAGCACTTCACAGCCCCTGCTAAGAGTTGAGCGTGGAGCTGAGCGATGCTCAGACTGAGGGAAGGGGCCAAGAGCCTGACTTGGGGCTGCCCACAGCACCGGGGCTGAACCCTCTCTGCCTCCCCTTTGCTTCCTCCAAGGCTCCTGCGGGGTTTAATGCTCCCCATTCTCCTCCCATTCTGCCCTGGCTGTCGGTGAATCCCCTCACACAGATGGGGACAGGCTGGGGGACGTGTCTCCGATTCCCAGGGTTTTGGAGCTGGAGCCCCGTTTCTCTGTTGGTTTTTTTTGCTGCCGTGGGTCAGCCTGGGGGGGATGTGCCAGGGTCTGGGTGTGCAACCTACTCTTGTGGCTTCCTTGGCACTAATTGTTATTTCGGGGCAGCAAAAGGGGTTTGTCAAACCCTGATGGGATGGGAATCGTCTCTGGGGTCCCTGCAGCCACCCAGGGCTGCTACTGGTGCAGTTTGCAGCTGGTAGCTGTGTGCAGCAGGGACAAGGGTGGGAGGCTCAAAAGCCTCAGTCCCCACCCCCCTTGGCTGCCTCATCATACTGGGGAGCAAATTTGGCAGAGTAAGTGTTTGAAAACAAAACCACAAAGCAAAACAATTTCTTCAACCCCAGTAATAAATCTGTGTGCTGGAAAGCTTGTGCTAACCTGAGGTTTCAGCCAAGTGCCCCTCGTTACCCTGCTCATCATTGGGCTTGATGGGAGCTGAGTTTAGCCTATTTATTTTCCGCTTCCAGTTGAATCTGCTTTTATTAAACTAACCGGAACATGGGGACTTGCAGTGGTGTTTATTTAAGATAAAACTTGCCAAGGCGACAGACCAGGGTCTATCCCCACTCAGCTGGGAGGGTGCTGAGTGGCAGCGGGCTATGATGCTCTTGTCTTTTTCATCTGGGCCTGATATGCTCCATTATTTGGGGTGCAAAGTTGCTTCCCACTGTGGTTTTGTGTTGGCAGCAAAACCTTGTGCTTGCCCTTGCCCATCAAGGCATGGGATGGGTGGGAGGGCAATGGTTTCATCCTCAGACAAGCAGAGGCAATGGCAGATAAGCTGGAGGGTGCTTTTTTCTATTTCTGCAGTATCCTGTAAGTGGCGTAATGGTCCAGCAGCTGGCCCAGGCTTCACTCTCGCTGCCTACAAATAAGTACATACCAATGGATGGATGAGGATCCATAAAACATGGAGGGCAGGTTGGATGTGTCAAACCGCAGAGACCCGTGAAAACCTGGACTTTGCTGTCTAATCATTGCAAAGCACCTTGCTGCTCCTGCGTGAGGGTGAGAGCAGCCATGTGAGCTGTGGGGCGAGTCAGAGGGGATTCAGGGGTGCTGGAGGCAGGAGTGAGGTCCAGCCCCCCAGGCTAGTGCTGTGCAGAGCCTGCCCCGAGCCTGCCATCACCCTCTGCAATCTTGTTGCTGAACAGTGACCAGAAATGAGCCGGTGTCAGTGGTGCCCGCAGTCCAGGAAGAGGGGACTTGGTGATGCTTTGGGCTGGGAGCTGAGTTAGAGGTGTCCTGGGATGTGTCTTCAAAGTGGTCCTGGGGGTGTCTGGGCAGCTCTATAGCAGTTAATTGGTTAGGGCAGGGCTCAGCCACGGGCTTGGGAGGCTGTTGGAAAAGCTGGGGCAGCTTTGCTGGTTTTCTACTGTTCTCTTAAGCCATCCCCATTCGGTGCCTGGACCCTGCTGAGCCCCAGCATGCATGGGCACACGGGGAAACATCTGTCTGTGGGTGGAGGGCAGTGATGTCCTCCCCAGCTCTGCCTTACAGACCCTCTCAGGGTCTCAGTCCCCAAGGACCTGTTGTGTCTCTGGAGCACAGTTCCCAACTCCGCTAGTGCCTATCTGGCACTTGCCAGTGAGAGGGAACCAGGCAGCAACAAGACAGCGAAGTTAGTTTTCTGGGGAGGTTGCGTTAAATGTAGTCAGTGGATGTGCTGGAAGCCTCTGCAAACCACTCTTCTTGTTCACACAAAATTATTTCTTCTGATGCTTAAAAAAAATTGCTTGTCTTTCATTTGCTAGGCTTTTTTGCATGTCCACTTACACGCTCCTACTGATTCTGTGTGTTCGACTGCAGCATCACAGCGCTGCTTTTGTGTCTCTCCAGCTAAAGACAGTTCCCAAGCCTCTCCTTTGAGGGATTGGCTTTGCCAAGCTTTGGCAAAGGCTTTACTTCATTATCGCGTTACATCCTTTTCATTGTGCCTGCTTGCCTTGCCCTTGCTTGGGAAGATGCCGGCAGACCATCGGGTACAGTGGTGGCTGCACAGCTGGTGTGTTTAGGGGGATGCCCAGGGCTAAGTGTCCCCTGGGGCAGTGCAGGAGGTGGCTCCTGTGTAATTTAGGGCAGGAGGAACCATGGGCAGGCTGTTGCATAGGTGCTAGTTTGTTCTTGCACACAGTTATTTGTCCTTTGCACCTTCTCCCAGCATCCAGGCTGCTGCTATCTGACACGGGTGACAGATGGGCCGTGGGATGCTCCAGCCGTGTTATACCTGCAGCAGTCAGCTGCTTGTTCACAAAGCTGGCCCAGTGCCCCACAGCCTGCACCCTGACCCCTGGGATTTGCAAAACCCACCCCTTTTCCAATTGATTATTATTATTTATTTCTAAACCCATTTCTGCCAGGGCTGGATGTGAGCCTTGCAATAGGATGAGAGCGCCTGTGTCCCACGGTGCTTGCTGTGCTGGTGTTACAGCAACGTTGGGGCTCCTCAAAAAGACCTAAAGCTGCAAACCAAGAAACCGCCTGCGGCAAAGCCGAGCCAAGGGGGAGCATCAAACGGCAATGTTGCTGCAGTGTGTATGATTTTGATGAGCTGTTTTGAAGAGGTGACCCTTTTCTCCTCTGGCTGATAGTCACGGTTCTAAGCTGCTAACACTATTTTGAGCCTTCTTTCCCACACAATGCCAAAATATTCAGGAAACAAACTGAGTTTACAAATCCACAGTAATTTAGTACTCTTCTCCTGCTGGTTGTGAGCCTGTTTTTGCCGGGGTGGGACTGCAGGATTTAGCTTAAGTGCTGTTACCCGCGGTCAGAGTCACCCATCAGAGCTGTTTCCCTCTTCTTCGGCTGTTTTGTGGTGGCTACGCTGCTGCTGAAGGATCCAATGTAGCTGCAAGAAGTGAGTGCCCAGAGACCCAGCCTTGCTGCCTCAGAGTCATCTTCCAGCCTGGGCACAGCTTGTCACTGGGGCTTTGAGAGGTCAGTAGCCTGCTGTGGCCCCAGCTTTTTCCACGCCCAGTTCGGGGGTGACACCAGGAGCCTGCCTGGGGCTGGGGAAGAGTTTGGGGCACAGCTGGTCCCCCTCCACCTGGCCCTGCTCCCCATGGGTCCCCCGGGGCCGGGTGCTGTGTGCTGGGTCACGGTGAGCATCAGTAGCAAGAGCAGCAGCAGCCCCAATATAGCCCTGGGGGGTTGCTCCTCCTCTTGGGTTCTTCCCCCCCAACACCCCAGCTCTCACCCCATGGTGAGATGAGATAGCTGGATACCAGCCTGATTCCTCCCCTCATCCACCCCCCCGCAAGGCTCAAAGCAAAGGCTTGCTCTTTCTACGTGGATTTCGAGCCTCTCATAAGGGCATGGGGCATGGATTGAGGCTTGCTGGCTGGCTTGTACATCTGTGAGCCGCTTATTTTTATTTTCTTGTGAATGCTATAAAAAGATGAACTCAGGAGCAACTCCTGTCCTTTCTGGGAACTCAGCCCTGCACGAAGGGGAACAACCTGGGCTTTAAAGAGGGAACCGACTCCATGAGGCTTCCTGTGGTGCAGCCCCAGCACTGGCACTGTGATGCCCTGCAGCATCTCCGGTTGGGATATGTGGGTGCAGCTGGGTGTGATGGGAAATTGGGTCTGGGGCAGGTGAGAAGGTGGGAAGTGGGGGTCAGTGTCCCTTCTGTGATGGCACGAAGGGACAGGGGACACTGCACCCCCAGCTATGCCAGCACGGGGACCACTGTCCTTGGGCAGTGCAGAGATGGTGGGACATTTCCATCTCCAAGGCAAGGTAATAACTGTGTCCAGGAGAGGGGGTTGAACCCCTCATTGTGGGGGGGGATCCATTGGAGCCAGATCCTGCAGCTCTCCGAACAGAGGTGGATGAGGGTGGGAGGAAGATAAGGCTTTTAGTTGTGTTGGCATGGCTGACTCAATGTTTTTCCTGGCTGGGAAGGGTTCAGTAGGGGAGATAAATGCAGATGTACGTAATGGAGCTGTTTATATGCTTGGTCTCTGTAACTTATGCTGTGAGCAGGGCTAGACTAAATATAATGCTTATTGATATGAGGCAGTGGCCGATTTATGGCCCTCTGTGTGGGGCAGGAAGATCTGGTTATAATAACAGTCAGCAGAGGAAAACAAATGTTTTACAGCCAAAAGCTTCCCAGGAAGAAATGCCAAGCTGCGGATGGGTGGAGGGCAGCACAGTGTAGAGGAAGGCTGCGCTGGGACCCGGACCCTGGAGCAGACCCCCAGGGAGGGCCAGGGTCCCAGCTAGAAATAGTCTCCTACAATGTGTGCCAGTCCTGGGGAGCTCTGCCATGGGGATTCACAAGGAGGGAAATCTGTGCAGACAGACTTAGACCCCCTTTAATGACAATTTATAGAGACCTGATCTTCACGGTTGCTTGATGCTGTTGGGGTAAAGACCTGGGAATTGCAGGGATGCTCAGGATAGCTTGTCCCAGCTCCTGTGCACTTTCACCACCTCCTCTGGCTATGCTCTGCCACAGGGTTTTCAAAAGAGTTGATTGATCCTATTCCAGTGATGCTCTTCTGGTACCGAAAATGGTGGGTCTTTAAATAAAGCCTTCAGCTGCCGGCAGTCACAGGGCTCAGCTGCTCGTGGAGCCTTTGCAGTGCTAAGAGTGGGGATGCAGGAGCCGTGTCAGCCTCTTGTGTGAGGGTACAGCTGCATTAAGGGGAGTGCAGTGCCGTTCCTCGCGCCACGGTGCCCCCCCCCTCCATTGGATGTGCTTGGACATAACCCACTCCCTCCACTGCCCATGACTTCCCTTGGGCCAGTGGGTCCCACCGCCCCTCCAGCACCCGCCTCTCCTCCAATGCAGACTGGGGGGTGTCTCAAGGGAGCTGGACACGGGATGCAGGGTAGAAGGTTTTATTGAGGCTTCCCTGGCTGGCTGGGGTCCCCCAGCACTCGCGCAGCCCCGACTGTCCAGCCCCACACCGCGGCTGCAGGAAAGCAGTGCCAATGCCCTGCTTTGCGCTTCTCCGCAACCACCTCCCCTGGGCTGAGATGCTGAGCCATGCCCAAGCTGTCTGAAAGCATTAAAATCCTCCCCCAGCGCTGACCCACTGATGTCCTCCTCTGCTTCCCCTGGCAGCACAACCTCTCCTGTGGGGCCATGGCTGTGCTCCCCCTGCAAACAGCCTCCCTCCCTGCTGGTCCGTGGTGACCTCCAGATGCTCTGCAGAGCCTTGCATGCAGCGAAATGGTGGGGATGAGCCATGGTAGGCAGCACAGGGCCGTGGCCCATGCCCTCAGCTGTCCCATACTTGGAGTACAGTGCTCATCTGAGCTACAGCTGCTGCTTCCAGCCGTGCTCCATCTTGGGGAAACCTCTTCCGAGCCACGAGCCCCAGCGAGACGTGAAAGCCCAGCCAGCACCAGCTGCACGAGGAAGGTTTGTCTCCTGATTTCCACGCTTCTCTCCCAGATTTTCCTATCTGAGCTGGGTTTGTGCCCACGTGGCTGTGGACAGTGCTGCCCTGGGACACAGCTCCTGAACTGGGACACAAACCAAGACTTCCCAAATGTCCCTAAAAGTGCACCCTGCTAACTCCAGCCAGACACTGCATTGATTGGAGGGACCAGAGCTTTCAATAGGCTCCAGGTGTAGATGCAACAGGGTGTAAGTTCGTCCCTGACAGAGGAACAGGTGATTACACATGAGAGTTGATTTTGGGGTTTGAGCTCTCTGCTCTCAGCAAGTGCTTGGTGGAAGCAAATCCTGCTGTTGGATCCACGGTCAGTTGCTCGGCTGAGTCTGTATTCAGCAGCATCGCTTTAACAGTTATGATATCTGGGTGCATTTGAATGAAAATGGGTACGATTTGACGCATTTCAACCCAAAATGTATCCCATCCCCAGGCCTGCAATGCTGCAGGAGACTGCAAAGCCGTGGGATAGGAAGAAGTTCTGCTAGGTGACTTGGAAGGTGGTGAAGGAGCCATCTGCTTTCTGCTGGCGTCCCACCAGCTCTGCCTCCTCCCAGGGCTGGACTGGGACCTTGCAGCGCACGGAAGAGCACCTGGGCAGGGTTTCGCTGACGTGGGTCACCTCACTGAGCTCTGCCTCCAGCGTGCTGACAGTGTTTGTCACCTGGGCCACATGCACCTTGTTGGCTGCCCTCTTGTGCAAGAGGCAGCTGAAGATCTTCTTGAAGCCCTTGCGGAAGTGTTTGGAGACCAGAGCGTAGACGATGGGGTTCACGCAGGAGTTGGCGTAGGAGATGAGATGCGAGAGGATGCGGAGCACGTATGTAGCATGATTGAGGGGGAAGTACCCGAACCAGACGCAGAGGATGAGCAGGTGATGGGGCAGCCAACAGAGGCAGAATAGGACGGCTACAATGATGATCATCCTGGTGACCTTCCGCTTGGCCACCTTGGACTCTGACATGTCTTGGAGAGGGTCCACGGACCTCCACAGGTAGTGAATAGTCCGCACATAAGTGAGGCTCAGGATCAGCACTGGGATGATGTAGCTGAAGATGAAGGTGCAGATGTCCATGACCTTGCGCTGGGAGATCTCCCAGATGGGGTGGCAGACGGTCACGTTGGCCAACTGGAACTCCTGGTAGTAACTGAGGTAAGGGCTTGAGAAGATGAAGGAAAGCCCCCAGATGAAGCAAATGGCCATGAGGGCGTTCCTGGGTGTCCTCAGCTCCCTCGAGTGCAGGGGGTATCGTATGGCCAAATACCTGCACAGGAAAGGGAGAGGGACATGATTGCAGTCCTGGGGAGGGGCACAGATTGCTGCTCCAAGAGCAGACTGGAGAAAGGGCAAAAGTGATGGATCTGAGCTTTCCAGGGCAATTAGTTGCACACCTGATTCCCTGGTGCTTCTCAGGATCCCTGTGCATCATAGTGGGGTGAGGAAGATCCTCTCCCCTGATCCTGTCCCGACACCCTCTCTGCTCCCAGCAGTGCTTGTGGGGAAGATGGGGATGGTCCCCTTCTGTCCCTCTCCCTAATCCAGCAGCTCCTCACTTGACCATCAGTCTGTCTGGCACAAGCGACAGCAGCAGTGAGGATATGAAGGCAGGAGCAAGTCCCCAGGATCCCCAGACACCGTGTTGCTCATGCTGGCACATGTGACAGCGTGTCACCCATTTTCAGTTCTGTAATTAGCTGGTTCCTTAATCACGACCAGATCTGAGGGCTTGTGCAAGCTCCCTCTTGCTTGACACCTTTGTTCCTCCCAGCTCTGTGGGATGCAGAAGGAGAGGCAGACACTGACTGTGTTTTACCTACTGGGGGGCTGAGGGCGGGGGGACCTGTCCCAACAGCCAGCACAGTGCCGTGCTGGGATGGCAAGACATATCCAGCCCTGCTCTGGGGCTGCCACAGCTCTTTCCCAGGTGACTTTCACAGGGACTTTCCACATCCCATCTCAGGTTTTGGATACTGAGTGGAGCAGCACTAGGAGCTCCCTGCCGCTCGCTTGCTGTGGGTTAGTAACTCACCAGCCCTTGCAGAGGCAGGGGCTGAGCTAGCATGGGGTAAAGCGCAGGCAGGAGCAACAGGCTGCCTTTTACACAGCTTCCCAGCTAAAACCCACCCTGGGCCAGGCTGGGACAGTCACTAGGACAAGGGACAGCACTGGGACAGAAAGGGGCTTTTTGGTGGTAATAAAAGGGGAAGGTGAAAAGCAGTGTCCCAGCTCAAACATCCCAGTGTCTTTCTCCTCCTTGAGGTTTGCCTGCTTTGCCGTGGGCTGTTGGGAGGGTAGGGGCTCTCTCCACGTATCCCAGGAAGAGCCAGGGCAGTGCAGGGACTGAGCTTTTTTGTCTTTCTGGTTTTCTATCCCCCCTTCAGCTGCCAGAGCTTGCAGACCAGTCCTACAGCTTCAGGGTCTGACAGCTTCCTCCAGCTGGGCACTGGGGACAGGGGTCCCAGTTCAACCCTCCCTACTGGACCCTATCCTTAGTGGTTGCATTTCCTTGCACAGGGGAACTATGAAATGCTCCTGAATTCCCCCAGGAGTCCCGGGAGGTTGCAGCCATCAGGGCTTCACTCCAGGGGATTCTGTCCCCTCTCATTCCTGGGGGGAGGGGGGGGGGGATCCAGAGAAGGGGGAACCTCAGCCCCCCCCTCCCTTTTCCTACCTGTCGAGGGAGACGGTGGTCAGGGTGAAGCTGCTGGCATACATGGTGAGGTAGATGAAGAAGTGGACGGCCTTGCACATGAAGGCCCCAAACACCCAGCCCTCCAGTGTGTAGATGGTGGCTTGGAAGGGGACGCAGAAGAGGATGAAGCAGAGGTCGGCCACCCCCAGATTGAGGATGAAGAGGTTGGTGGTGTTCTTCACCTGCCCGTTCCGTAGCAGCACGGCCAGGACCAGACAGTTGCCCACCGTGCCCACAAGGAAGATGATGAGGTACACCAGCGGGATGATGACCGATTCGGGCTGCCAGCCCACCTCGGAGCCCACCGCCGAGCTGTTCATGGCCGGGAGTGCACGGAGCGTGCAGCGGGGATGGACGGGGAGAGCGTGTGTGGAGAACGCACTGGGGAGGCACGCAGGGGGTGCACGGAGAGCGTGGTGGGGATGCACGGGAAAAGGGGTGCACGGAGAGCGCAATGGGGGGTATACCAGGGATTGCACGGGAAAAGGGGTGCACGGAGAGCGCAATGGGGGGTATACCAGGGATTGCACGGGAAAAGGGGTGCACGGAGAGAGCAATGGGGGGTATACCAGGGATTGCACGGGAAAAGGGGTGCACGGAGAGCGCAATGGGGGGTATACCAGGGATTGCACGGGAAAAGGGGTGCACGGAGAGGTCAGCGGGGAGCGCAGCGGGGATGTACGGGAAAGGGGGTGCACTGAGAGAGCAACGGGGAGCGCAGCGGGGATGCAAAGGAAAAGGGGGTGCACGGAGAGTGCAGCAGGGAGCGTACCTGAGATGCACGGGAAAAGGGGTGCACGGAGAGTGTGCGGGGGGACCCGCCGGGGCGCACGGAGAGCCGGCCGGGGTTACACGGTGGGAGGGCGGGGTGGGGGGGTGGAGGATGGCACGGCAGCCGGGCGCCCTTCACCTCCTCCGGGTCGGCTGGGAGCCCGCGGCCGCTCGCTGCGGCTCCGGCGGTGCGGCTCGGCTCGGCTCGGCTCGGCGCAATCCCTCCCGCCGGCGGAGCCGGGGGGGGGGGGGGGGGGGCGGAGAGGGGGGGGGGGTGCTCCGGGGCGGCAGCGGCTCCCGCCCGGCCCCGAGCCCGCTCCGCCGCGGCCCCGGGGAGGGGAGCCCGGCCCGGCCCCCGGTTTGCTCCGGGAGGGGGGCGGGGGTGTAAATCCGGCGGGGTAAAATGTCCTTTGGTGGCGCGACCCCACCGGGATGGGGCTGGGGTAGCCGAGCTGGACACCCAAAGTGGGGTGTCCGGGTGGTCTCCCTTATTGATGTCCGTTCCCCCGTCCCCCCCGGTAGCGGTCACTGGGAGAGGGGTTGTCTAACCCCAGGGGCTGCGGCGTGTGGTTTTTTTAGGAATGGGGTCTTCTCGGGCTGCAAGTGTGTCCAAATTGTCCGCTACGCAGCTAAATCCTTGCACCTAAACACCCCAGAGGCGAGATCAGGTTTGCGGGAGGATCCGTATTTCTCCCCAGGGGTGAGGGATCAGGGTAAATCACTGCAGCGAGAACAAATCTTTTTCACATCTGCCTTCTTTTCCTGCCTGCAAAATTGCCTGTTTTATTCCTTCAGAGCCTTCACAGATGAAAGTCTCAGGACTGGTCAGTGCAATCAGCTCTCCAAGGTCACTTTATCTGGCCCCCAGGCTGTCTGGCTTTATTCCTGTGGAGAGAGAAATATTTAACACATCAATTATTCCTATACCTAACCCACTCCACAGCTTCTCAGTTGTGTTAATGGACGCTCAGATCTAAGCCTGCTGGCAGTGCTGGTAGGTCTGGGGACAGTCACAGCCCTGTGACATTGCTGCCACGGGACAGAGAACCCCCTTCACCCTCAGCAGCCCACGAGCAGCTCCACCAAACCGGCTTCTGTTCAGCTACACAGACGAGGTACCTGGGGAAGCGAATGCACAGGGAAGAAAATACACCACTTTGTGGTGGTGTGAGGACACTCTGTTCCTGACGTTATCTCGCAGGGGAAAGCAGGCAATTAGGAGCAGTGCCACAGAATGCCAGGCATCCCGCAGGGCGCAGCAGGTGCTGAGACACAGCAGCGCAGCTCTGCCTTCCTCTCCTGGTCCCAGACTGGCCACGCACCCTCGGGGAGTCACTTCTGCCCTCGGCGAGGGCTGCGCCGCATCCCCAGCCACGGCCCTGGAGGTTGCAGGGCCAGCTCGTGGGGAAAGCCCAGGCCCAGGGAGCTTTCACCCTGCAGGAACTGCCCCAGCTCCCCGTGCCCTCAAACAGCCACAGCAAGGTACCGGCATTTGGATTTATTGACGCTAGTGATGTCTTTGGTCTCCCTTGAACTCCCGTCAGCTCACAGAGAGGCCAGGTCTACCCTCATGCTGCAGAGTGGGACTATTAAAACACCCAGTTTCTTCCCAAACACCAGTGCAACTTGCCACCCGCGGCATTGTAGGCAAAGATCAGTAGGAGGATACCCCATCCAGAAACTGCAAAATAAATTCCTGGCCTGAGACGTAGATGGGTTATTTGGGCAGGAGTGCAGCAGGCTGGGGATCTGGTCTCCAAGAGTGGCTGAAAGCAAGAGGAAAAGGCACGTTGTAAGGCTACCAAAACTCGCAGGCTGCAGGGGCTGGTGGCACAGGGATGGTCTGTGCATGTGTGAGTCTCTGGAGCTGGTAACCGTCAGTGGGTTTATTCTCCACAGCTCTCCCTGCGATGCCAAAGGTGGCTTAGACCCACCACTTCACTGCAAGGCTCTCAACCAAGGCTCTGCTCGATGTAGTGCCGCAGGTTTGTGTTGTCCTCCTCTCCCTCTGCCCTGGGGGAAGAGCAGAGCCAGCTCTGCAGCAGGAATCCACGCACCAAGCCAGCAGTTGACAGTTTTATCCTCCCGCTTACAGACTCCAGAGGAGCAGCAAAGCTTTGTGCCAGCATATGAGGAAGGCGGCATGGCAGAAATGTGCCTGTGATAAACCTGATGGCTGTTCTGCTGTTGGAGCAGGTCCCTTGGTGTGCGATATGCATATGTTTGCATTGGGGCATCTGACCGCAGGTGCTGCAGTGCCAACCTAATCCAAGTCTGTCTGAACCACCATGGCCATGAGAGAGGAGCTGTTGTTTGTAAAACATGCTTCAGTTGACATGTGCCTGCTTGGTTCAAGCATCATCCTGAAATGCAGTTTGGTTTAGATAGGGAATGGATCCCTGGGAGATGCAGTGGAAATCCAAATCAGACAGAAATGGCTTAAAAGATTTACAATGGAAAGCTGCAGCTTGAGGACTTGGGTTTTCTTTTTCCTCGTTGAGCTTTCATGTCCACGAGAGGGAGGGAGAGCTTTGAAATCAGAGAAAAGAGATCATAGCTGAGCCCTCAGAAGGGGAGAGGAGCAAAAATTGCTGCTTGCTGTTGCATGGCAGCAGCAAATTGCAGCCAGCCTTGCTGGCCCCAAAAGCAGGCAGAGCCCTGGGCTAGCAGAGACAGGTCTGGGGGGGGGGGGGGTGAGCCCAGTGGGAACAGCTATTGGAGTGATACCGAAAAAGCCAGTTGAAGAAACTCTCTAAGACTCGATTTTGGAGTTTTAGAAAGCAGGCGTTCTGTATTGCAGCGCTGGGTGCACGGGGGATCACTCCACCTATCGTGCACACTGTCAGGCCTAATTGTGCAGGTTAAGTACATGTTCTACATATATATTCACTAGATTTCTGAGAAATGTTATACATATTCATTAGTTTTCTGGGAAACTATTAGCATATGCAAATGTCCTTTACACAGGCACATTGAAGGTCTCTGCTGGTCTTCAGGAGTCCTCTGGTGGTCTTCCATAGTCTTCCTCACTTGTCCGCTACTTGACCCTCCTCCGGTGATTCTGCACAGTATGGGCCTTTACATGTTGTGGTACATCTTATCCTAAAGAATGCTCGTTAGTCCCTAAAAATGCTTGTTAGTGCACTTATTATCTAAGTTTTCATTACTGATGTAAAACCATATGGCTAGTTTAAGCTAAATTATCTACAAGGACGGGAACAAAGGCAGGAGTTCTTATCTTTTCTGGCCCTATCTATCAGGCAAGGCCTCTGCTTGTGCCTTCTCAGCAAGATCATAAATTCATCAAACATTTAATTGAGCTTTGTGATTGCTCGTGGCTCCCTCTTGCTCATTCTCATTTTCTTGATCTTTCAACTTTTACTATGTCAGGAACAGCTTGTAATGCTCAGTGTTATAATGGCTATGTTTGCATAAGTGTTTAGGACAGTAGGTATTCAGAAAACAGTTTGGTGTTTGTCCCTAAAGAGGTATCTCCAAGCTTGAGTCAAATATTTAAACCCCTCGCACAAGAGGACCTGGTGTCCACTGCTTCCCTCAGGTTTATACCTTTAAATAGCTGCAGGAAAGTGCTCCTGGATTTGGGTGTGTTCGGGGCTTTTAAATAACAGCAGAGGGTCTCTTTTTTTACCAGGTATACAATCAGACAGGGGTAAAGGTGCTCCCTGCTGCCCTACACATCCTGTGGCTAGAGGTGGGAGATTTCGGCTAGTGCTTGGCCTGGGAGAGTTCACACCTGCTCTCCAAAAGGGCTGCCCAGACCAGCATGCTTGAAGGCGTCCCGGGAAGGTACAAAGGGAAGGAGAGGCTCCCCCAGGACTGCTGCAGCAGCGTGGATTGCCCTGCACCAGCCAGGTACAGTATCGCCCTGCGGGGACCGGTCCTGCAGTGCCCAACGAGTCCCTGCTCCCAGAAACTGGCACCTGGGGGGTGTTTGAGGACCAGGGTGGGTACGTCTGCCGCTCAGCAGCCTGGCGTCAGCCATCTCAGCTCAAGCACCGTCTGGGTTTGCAAGGACTCCTGCCTTCCCCGGGCTGCGGCTGAGCCTTCAGCCACGGACTCGTCCTCAGTCCTTTCCTGGGATGCTTTGGTTAACAAAGGTGCCGCCATTTGCTCGAGCGTCCTCCGGCCAGTTCAGCCAGCTCAGGGAGGTGAAAACCTCAGAGCCAGCCCTGCAGAGCAGTTTTGCAATAGGGTCTCTAAACCTACACCCCCAGATCACACTTATTTTACTAGGAAAGACACGGTTTCACTGAGTTTCAGCTGCCTGGCTGGTGCTAAGCGGGTCAGGGCCAGCCCTTTAGCCAGGGGTTGAGCAGGAGTACCGGAGGCCTGGGGGGTCAGCCTCGGGTGGGTGAGGGGGCCAGGGCTGGGGGGAGGCTGACCCTGGGCCGGGGGGTGACCCTGGGGCCGGGGGATCAGCCCTGGGGCAGAGGAGGGGGACGGGGCTGGGGGTCCCAATCCTGGGGGGCTAGGGGTGTGTGTGTCAGCCCCGGGGTGGATGAGGGGGGCAAGGGCAGGAGGGCCCGATCCAGCCGGGGGAGGATGTATCCAAATCCTGCGTGAGCCCCCAGTCCCGAGTGGGGCGCCACCCCCCCGCCCCCTGATCCCCGTTCCTGAGAGACAGCTCCCTCCCGTCCCGGGTCCTCCCCTATCCCATCTGCCCCCGCGGCGGCCGCGCTCGCCATGGCCTCGGCGCCCGCCTCTCCTCCCCCGACCCATGATGCAGCGCGGCGGCGGCGGCCCGGGCGCAAGATGGCGGCGGAGCGGCAGAGCGCAGGCGGCGGCGGCGGCGGCCGCGGTGGGGCGGGAGGCGGCGGCGGCGGAGGAGGCGGAGGCGCGGAGGAGAACAAGGAGAACGAGAGGCCGGTGGGGCTGCAGGCCGGTAGCCTCGGCGACAGCCTGGGCCTGGAGAGCATCCTACGCGGCGGCGGGGGAACGTGGCAGGCCCGGCCCCGTGGGCGGCGGGGGGACGTGGCGGCCGCTGTGGGGAGCGCGGGGGCTTGCAGGCCCCGGGCGGGCGGGCACGGCCGACTCTGCTTCCCCGCGGGAGAGGGCCGGGCGAGGCGGCGGAGACTCCCCTGCCCCTTTGCGGAGGGCGGCGGGTCCGCCCAGGCCGCGGGGACCCGTGCCTCAGGCGGGAGCCGGGCTGTGAGCCGTGGGCTCGGGGCCCCGGAGGTGCCGGGCGATGTTGGCGTGAGCGTGTCGGTGCGACGGCCTGGGCTAACCCTCGCCGTCCCTGGGGGTGAGGGTTTGACGTGGATGAAACCCGAGTTTGCAGCTTTTCCTTCTGAAACGCGTGACAGCTGTCGTCAGCCTTCAAAGCAGAACTCTGCGCTAGGCTGCGTGCTCTAGATATGAGCCGGCTGTCAGTAATCTTCTGGCGGTAACATTAATGCTTGAAGCAGGCAGTAGCCTATAAAATAAATCTTAACAGGTACGCTGAGATGGCAAATGGGCTCCTCCAGATTTAGCACTTCTAAAATCTGATGTGGCATGTAAAGCTTGTGGCATTTTTGTATATGAAACTTTCATGTGAAACTAGTCCAGCTGCACAACTGTGATAGAGCTGAGTTTTATCTTCTGGGTAAGAGGAAAACCCAGGTGAAAGAAGGTTGCAGTTTTCCATTTAGCATATGGCAGCTGTTGTAAAATTAGTAACTATTGAGTAAGATGCAGACATAGTAATTGCCCTGGTAATGTTAAGAATACCTAAGTTAATGATAAAGTAAATGATATAGGGGATATGAATTCAGTGAGTAACTGCACAGGATAAAAGACAGTCTGAAAAAATACTTAAGGTAGACAGCAAGGACAAAGAGTGCTATGCTGAGACATTGCAGTTTGACTTGTTTTTTCTACAAATGTAAACTAATTCAGTGCAATAACTATTGATGCAGGTCTTTAATACTTAAGGAGACATTTTTTTAGGTGTAATTCCGAGAAAACACTTCAGTAGACATCTGCCATTTTAAACTTTAAAAGTCTGGTAGTTTCTTTTTTTCTAGCCATAGTAATAGTGTTTCTTTTGGTGGGGTCATTGTATAGTCTGGTTTTGGTTTTGTGTTTGTTTTTTTTTTAAGGCTTCTTGGTAAAGCTTAGAAGGGAAATTTTGGGATATAAATACATACAGCACAGAGGTTTCTTGTCTATGATGGAGATTTTCTTTTACAAAATAATCTGCCTTGTAAGCTGAATGGATAATGTCAGCAAATTTATTAGAATACAGTGTGATTTTATTTGGTAGTGTTACTAAGTGAATAAAGCAAGTACAGGATGCACAGAAATTGGCAAATATGCTAAAGAATGCAAAGACCGGACGGAAATAATGGAGTGATGCTATTGCAAGGCATGGGCCAATGCGTTCTCTCACAGAGTACTTGTTACAGTAATAATGCAATAAGACTAGAAATGTGTTGAAAAATTGAGTAGAAAATAAGCCCCCTGAATACTTCCCAAAAGCTCTTTTTGTGAAGTTCTCTGTATTCAGAAAGCAGTTTGTTTGTGGAAGCTGTGTCAGGAGGCAGCAGTGACTCTGCTCAGTATACTTCTGTCCTTTTCCTGAGAGATGGGACGTTTAAGGACAGGAAAGCTTCTCTCCGTTTCAGTTTTGCCAAGAAAACTGTGTCACAAGTGTGACTGGGGAGGCGGTGTAGTCAGTTATATTAGCCTAGATGTGTCAGTTGGCATAGTTTATTCTGAAATGAGCTCTGGTAACAGCAAGACTCTTGTGGTTGCCTGTAAGAGGAGGTGCCTGTGGTATGTCTTAGTCCTGGCCTTGATGAAAGTCATAAAGCTCTGAAGTAAGCAGTGCAGTCATGAGGTCTTTTAGGATCATCACTTCTTTCAGCTGTGTGTTTTTAGGAGGTTTTCGGGTGCCCCTCTGTTCAAAGTGCATTTGCTTAATAGAACCTATAGAGATTCCTTCTGTTATTTTGGGGCAGAACGAAGAACTGGTAACAGACTGTACTGTCAATCTGCCTTAACGTAAATTGCAGTCCTTCAGATTGTGAAGGAGTCTCAGCAGCAGCATGGTTTACGACACGGAGACTTCCAGAGGTACAGGTTAGTAAACAGTGTGGATATCTTGGAGTTTCTAGTGTGACTTGGCTTACTTCATTTAACATGTAAACCTACTGTAACAGGCAACAAAAATGATCTGGCAACGTGCACTTTTTTCATTAGATGTAATGTGCTGTGACTGTTCCATTTAGGAGGGTACAGACTGGCTCTTGTTTTTCTGTTGCCCTTTAAGAGCTCATTTGTTAACACCTCACTGATAATCACTATACTCTTACAGAACTGAGTGTCCAATAAACACACATAAAGCAATTAGACAGTAAGGAGAACATAATTCTGATTTTTCAAGATCAGGAATTATTATGTGTCTTCTTACATTTTTTGTATTTATTAACTACTGGCTTACAGGTAGTTTCTGAACTACCTCTTAACATATGTCATATATGGAGATCTTGGTTGTTAAAACATCTGTCACAGCCTTTAGTCCTTTTTTTCTGGTTGGAGAGAGCAGTAAACAGAAACAAAGTTGTTCTTTGGCCAGACTGACTGTGGTCATCTTTTCTTTAGGGGTTATTGCTCCCGTAGGCTAAGGCGGCTCCGAAAAACTCTCAACTTCAAGATGGGAAACAGGCACAAGTTCACTGGGAAGAAGGTAACTGAGGAGATTCTCTCAGACAACAGGTACAGTCACTGGATGGAATCAAGCATTCAGTATACCGGTGAACAGTTTCTTTCATTCCAGTAATTTATTTTCATGGGGGTGTGGTGGAAAACTGTTTTTGTACAATATACTCAGAAATTTTTCTTTTCAGAGATGTTTGTTGTTGATATTAATAAAAGATGAAAGTTCAGGCTGCAGTGCAGGGGAAGGAGATGCTGCTCAGGTCCTGCTTCATCATGTGAACAAGTAGGAGAAGAGGGAACAGCAACAGCCAGTTCCTTCTCTTCCCTCATAGCTGCTAAAATGGGTTCTTTTCATAATCAGTAAATTACTTTGATATTAAAGAGGAGACTCTTATTCAGATCTGCTGCAAGGTAGCCATGTGAGTGCTGATAACATAAATGGTGTAGCCAGCAAGGTTGTGGTTGGAGACATAATCCCTTCCCTTTGAACAGAAATACTGGATTGCAAGTTTCACTTAGATTTTTCAAAATCCGACAGAATGCTTGTCAGAGTATGTGGAGAATAGCCGGGATCTTGGGCTCATTTCTCATCTTTTAGAAACACTTGAAATGTCTGCTGTCTCTTCTTGTGGGGAAAAGAAAACACGATGCTGTCTTCACCTGTATTGTTAAGAAGCCAGATGCATTATAACATTAGCTGGTGGGAAAGCAGACATGTTTACCCATATTGAACCAGTTTGAAGAGCTACCTGAAATCATAAATCCCTTGTCTTTGCAATGTCTGTGGTGCTACAGAATGATACCAAATTCTTTTCCTCAGTTGGGTAATTACATTTCTGTAGTGAGAAGTACAGTAGAAAATAGTTAGGAATAATACGACTTTGTGTGCTTAGAATGTTAAGAAATAAAAGCATCTACCTCTTATTAACCAAGCTGAACTTGTGTTACCAAACTTTGCAGATCACATGGCAAAGAACTAGTAGTGATGTGGCCGTTCTTATTTGAATGTAATTATTTTTTCGTTAATTTTCCTCTGCCCTGTAGGTATTTGCTGTTGATTCTGATGGATGCAGAGAGAGCCTGGAGTTATGCCATGCAGCTGAAACAGGAAGCAAACACAGAGCCTCGCAAACGATTTCACTTGCTGTCTCGCCTGCGCAAAGCTGTGAAACATGCTGAGGAGCTGGAGCGACTGTGTGAAAGTAACCGAGTGGATGCCAAAACAAAGCTGGAAGCTCAGGTAACCACTGATAGTTTGATCTTGTTTTACAGCAAAAGCTGAACAAGAAACCTTTGGGTGAAGAGATTATTCTCATCTAGCAATAGGTAATCAAAATGGACCGATTCTTGAACTGGATAATGTCTCCTTTTGAGTAGCTTGGACTTACTATTAATGCAGCTGTTGGAATTGCAGAAATAACTAGTGGCGCACTAGCCAAGATGAGGACCTGGTGTTTAGAAGTTGATTATGGGTATCAAGTGGTTGTCCTTGCTTTGGAGAGCAGTATTTTTAAGAAACTATGCTCATCTGTTGAGTTACCTATTTGTTAAACACCCTAAAGTAGTGTTATGGATTAAGACCAGCCAACAACTAGGCACTGCGCAGCTGCTTGCTTCCACTCCCAGTGGGATGGGGAGGAGAACTGGGGGGGGGGGTGAAACTCGTGGGTTGAGATGAGAACGGTTTAATAACTAAGATAAAATATAATAATGATAATAATAATAGTTAGGAAAAGGAATATAACAGAAAGAGCAATAAACCCTAAGAAAACACAAGTGATGCACAATGCATCACCACCCGCTGACTGATGCCTGAGCAGTGATCCACCCCTCCCAGCCAATTCGCCCCAGTTAATATACTGAGCACGACATTCTATGGTATAGAATATCCCTTTGGCTAGTTCGGGTCAGCTGTCCTGGCTGTGCTCTGTCCCAGCTTCTTGTGCACCTGCTCAGTCGGCAGAGCCTGGGAAACTGAAAAATCCTTAACTTAGGATAAACGCTGCTTAGTAACAACTAAAACATCAGTGTGTTATCAACATTATTCTCACACTAAATCCAAAACACAGCACTGTACCAGCTACTAGGAAGAAAATTAATTCTATCCCAGCCAAAACCAGGACAAGTAGCTACCTAGAACACAAGACTCGAGGCTTCAGTTCCTGGAACAAAGTAACAACTGTGTTGTGACACCAGCCTCTTTGAACAAGGGGCTGCAGTCATACTAGGTTAATTAAAACTGCCATTTTGTAGTTTATTACTGGAGAAAAAAAAAAAGTTGTGTGACATCAGTGGACCATGTTGATTGCATAACAAGGAAGAAACATCTTTGGTTTCATCTCCTTAGAAATGTAGCAGTGTCAGTTAAGAGAAGAAAAGGTGGGTACCTAGTAACCCATAATCCAAGTCCGTTGTCTTTGGTGGGAAGACCAAATGAAAAGGCCAAGGCTTAATCACTTACTGTAGGCGTCACAGCAGCCTTCATACTAAAGGTTGTACGAACTAGGCTGTCAATCACAGGGAAATTAATTTGCCCTTGTGCTGTCTGCAGGCATACATGGCTTACCTCACAGGAATGCTTCGTTTTGAACACCAGGAGTGGAAGGCAGCAATGGAGGCTTTCAACAAATGCAAGTGAGTTCTCCCACTTCACCAACTTCATTTAGTAAATAAACTTACTAGACTGATCCAATACTATGTACTGTATGTACAGCAACTCTGTGAGTTGTTTAGTTAATTGTGCACTTAACTGGAAAGTACTACTGAAGAAATGGCATCCTCCAGAGTAGACATGCAAACTCTTCCCTTAAGATAGCATCTCACAAAACAACACTTACTGCAGTGTTAAATATTTATTCTTTGCTGCAGGACCATATATGAAAAACTGGCCAATGCTTTCACAGAAGAACAAGCTGTACTGTATAATCAGCGTGTGGAAGAGATCTCGCCCAACATTCGCTACTGTGCCTATAATATTGGTAAGGAAAGGTGGGGTACCTAATGGCCAACAAAGAGCAAGACTTGTTCACAGGAAAAGAATATTGGCTTGATAGTTAAATACTGGCCCAAGTGACATTGCAGTGAGTCAATAATATTTTGGGCAAATTCTGCACACGTTCAGGGTCAGTTTAGCAGTGGAGAAATACACTCATTTTGTGACAGTACAAGTGGTTTTGTGTAAAAAGTCAAAATACCAGTTTGGAGTAGTTTGCTTATGAATTCAGAATGAAATTTCAAATGTGTCCCCTTTGTCTCCAAATTGCCAGTATAAAATCTATTGATTAGCTTTTCTATATTAAAATAATTTGTGAACTCAGATGGAAATGTGATCTTGATTTGTTAATTCTGTCAGGTGACCAGTCTGCTATGAATGAGTTGATGCAGATGAGACTGAGGTCTGGTGGCACTGAAGGTCTTCTTGCAGAAAAACTGGAGGTAACTTATTTGCATGCTTCAAGATGAAGCGTTCATTATCACTCTGTTGAGCATAAATATTGCTGCAACACACCATTCAAGAGCCAAAACATACCAGAAGAGAGCAAGCAGGCCTGGGCTTTATGGGAAACCTTTCCTAAAAAGTCCTTTGATTTCAAAATAGTCAAGTCTAGTGTGAATTTGAAAGGTTCAGTTTTGGATACCTTAAAGTTCAAGCTCGTAAGTTCAGTCTGTTCTCTACAGGCGCTGATTACCCAAACTCGAGCAAAGCAGGCAGCCACGATGAGCGAGGTGGAGTGGAGAGGAAGAACTGTTCCGGTGAAGATAGACAAAGTGAGGATCTTCTTGCTGGGGCTGGCTGACAATGAAGCAGCGATTGCTCAGGTAACCCAGAAGCCATCTCTAGTACCGGTATTCTAACTGTCCTCTTTCCTTCAGTGTGCAAGATACTACGTGATACCTGGACTAAAAGCTTTTGAATAATCTTTTTCTTAAACTTAGGGTTGGAAGGCTAAAAGTAAAAGTGGGCATATTGACTGTAAACCAAAGCTGAAGTGTCAGTTGGGGATAGCTCCCACAATCTACAAAGTGGTAGTCTGGGAGATCTATTCTGAGTATTACGGCTCTTTTGAACACTGTGCTGCCTAGAAGTGCTACTTTTCAGTGGCAGGCTGATAACCATTATTATTTGTAAGTCACATGGAAATGAAGGTTACAATTTTAAGAGAGCTGGTTTTGAATTACTGTTCTAATTTCTTTAAGTATCTTGCTCAAATGCTCCAGCTTCAGAGCAACCACAAGAAAAAAGATATGTATCAATCACGTGTTTTTCAGCAGCAAAAAGCGATTTGCCAAAAGATGCAGGTGCTGTGAGATTTATAGCATTCTCTTCTTGACTTGGGCAAATCCTCAAAAGCAGGAAGAGCATTACTAAATGTCAGGATGTAAATCAATTTGAAATGTAACAGTTCTGAAGCACTTGCAGTGGCACATGCATGTCTTTAGTAATGCAGTTTTCCACATTGGGCTTTTTCCTTGGAAGTGGTGCCCAGATGGTGTATTCTGCTTCCCAGTGGCTGCATACAGCACCCTTGCTGTTTGAAAAGGCAGTGAAAGGATCTTTGGTAACAATCGTTGCCGCTAATGATGGGCTTTTCGCAGCATCAAAACCCATTTATCATCAGGAGAATAATGATGATGAATAGAAATTTAAATGATAAAATGAAAACCCTACAAAGGTATAATGCAAGAGCGGGGGGTACTGTTAAGAAGGTAGTGTGAGTAGGATAAACAGGATGTGGCTGGGTAGGAAACATTAGTGTTAACCAGTCTTGTCCTAATGTTACGAATTACATGTTGCTGAATTTACTTTTCTGGGAGGTAGTACATTAGTATGGCCAGCAGGTGGAAGTGCAGCTTAGAGTTCAGTGTTCCCTCATTTAATTTCCATCCTGCCAGGCTAGCAGTTGGGCCTTTTCAGTTTAGTTGCCCTCTTTGTTCCATAAAGCTGTGGCAAAACAGCGATCTGAATTTGTTTTCGCCTTGCTTTGTGTTCCTTGGAAGCTCTGACTAAACAGAGGAGTTTTGTGGTACCACATCACAACTAGTAATGGTGAGAGCTGAGCATGCAGCAGCAGTATTTACATTCCCAGAAGGCTAACACTTGGCCTTTTGAAAGCAGTTTTGCAGTTGCTGTGTCAGCTGTGATGGGCAGTCCGGTTTCAGCTAAAGGCACTGGGATCCTGGATAAAGTTCCTGGGATCTTTGGCACCTTTCTGCTAGTCTAAGTTGAAACCCTAACATAACAGCAGTGCTCTTCAAGGTTTTACTGGAAGCAAACACAAATGTGTATTTTGTGTAAAAATGGAGATTCTCGGTGCAATTACGCCTTTAGTATCTTACTGGTAACGGGAGAAACGGAACAAATAAGCCAAACTGAAATATGAATCCAAGTTTAAAATTACTTGTGTCAGCCTTTTTGTAGACTTGAATGCATGACTTCAAGGGCCCGTTGGCTAGCCAGGTAGAAGGGAGAAGGTTAAAGGGCAGAGTGGTGGAAGCGTGCTCCTATCTGCTATTGCCTCAAGGATTCTGTGGTCACCTCTGGTAACTAGGACTGTAGCAAAAATGGGTGGTAATAACTTCTAGGGATGATACACAGTGTTTTAGAACAAAGAAAAAATTAGAAGTGAGCACTCCTAGACTTTCAGAAGTGGGTTCAGTGGGGTTAGTAACCTTGATCTCTTTAAGATGAACCTGTGCTGTTTTATCAGGACACTTGAATCACCAGCAGTAGCACTTGCATCTCAGTTTTATGATATGATATCTCCCAAATCAGAATATGTGTGTATTTATGCATAGAATCAGCTTAACCTTAGGAGGTTTTGCTTCAAAAGGAAAGCCCTTGTTTCATTGCACAGCCCAGCCCTTTCCCTGTTTGTGCTTGACTGATGATCTAGCTATGTCTGTTTTCATTTTGGTGCATACAGTGAAATTGCTGTGCTCCTCTGGGTGAGGTTGAGAATGCTGTCAAACTTGTCTCTGGTTATTCTCAGTAGTTAGTCCCACCTTAAAAATTCTTGCAGCAAATCTTAAAAAAACCAAACCAAAACAAAAAAACCCAACTGAACAACAAAAAAACCCAAACAAAAAACAAAACCAAACCCCAAAAACCACCTTCATCTCAGGTCAAGATACCTGAGGCTTTGTGAGGGACTAAAAATAACATTCCTTAATGGGTTGGCAAGCCTGAGAAGTGGAGAGGCAGAGACTGTAGAGCTCTACAGAAGATAAACAAGTGAGCATGTTTTTAGATAGTTTTTTTATTCATTTGGACAATTGCAAATTTATTGCAGCAAAGTTTATCTTATGCTATTACATGAGATGGAAGTGGTATAACACAGTGCTGATACACTTTAATCTCTCCTTTCATTGCTAAGGTTGAGGTTTGTTTCTGGGCAGTTTTTTCTTACTGAATCAGTAAGAGTCTTGTGATCCCCATCTGGTTACCTTCTCAGTCACCTGAAAAGGAAGCTAAGTTTGCTTTTGGGTGCATTGTTTAGTTGGGTACATGATATGCCAGTCCATTAGGCAGAGATCAGGGTTCAACTTGGTTTTTAAAATTTCAGATTCTGGTTTTGGGGCAGGAAGCCAAAAGCTGCTTAGTTTTTTTGACAAAACTTGTGGTGACAGCAGAAAAGCACTCAGTCATTCCTCCTACTAAAATACAGGGTTACTTTAAAAAAATGCTTCAAACAAGCAAATTATTGCCACTGTGAGCATTACTAGAGTGGGAGTGTGGAAAAGATAATCATCTACATGTTCTTACCACATGAGAAAAGTTAAATCAGCATAACAAGAGCAGTCTACTTTGGTAGTTTGCCAGTTCAGTAATGCTCAGCTCTTCTTCCGTTGCTGGGCCTTTCCCACAGTGCAGTCCAACCTCAGCTGTTCTCAGAGCAACGTGGGTGCCATCCTGGAAGGGAATGCAGTTGCTGGGAAGGTAGCTGTTGCAGGGATGAGGCGGTCAGAGGTGTGTGTGCTAGGCCTTTGGTGCTGGTAATTTCTCAGCACTGACCACGTTTCCTGCAATTTCTGGCAGTTTGCCCTGTAGAACATACTGCAGACAGGTACAGATTGGAGTTCTAGCTACCCATGGATCTTAAAGCCATAATTTGGGAGAAACTTTGTTTAATCTCCTCAGTTAATTCTTGTATCATGGGATGCAAAATACAAAAAATTCTAATAGATATCTGTCTTAACTTTCCTTTTCTCTTAGGCAGAAAATGAGGAGACAAAGGAACGCTTGTTTGAATCTTTACTCAGTGAGTGTAGAGATGCCATTCAGGCTGTTCGGGAAGATCTGAAACCAGACCAGGTAAGCTGCAAACATCAGTGTTCCTACTTTAAACAATATAACGTTTCTTTGGGACTGATTTGTTATTGTTAAACTTGCTTAACAGTAAAAGTGGCTGGGATTTCTTTAATAAAAAGCTGCAAAAGAGTCTGTCACCTTTGATTTTATTCTCTTCAGAACTGGAGGGAGTGAATAGCAATGTAGAAGCCCTTGTTCTTTTCTCTAGAAGTTTGTTAACACTTCCATGGTTTACCCAAACCTTGAGTTGTTTCTGATGTTTTCTTCCCTTGGCTGCCAGTTCTAAGTAAATAATACAGTGTTTTGTCCCCAATTTATGCAGAAGCAGCGAGAACACTCTCTGGAAAATGATTCTGGGAAGGTGTCCAACATCCAGTACTTACACAGGTAATAGGCAAACATTGCTGCCTCTACTAGTGTGAAGAAGTCATGCTCTTATGTCAAGATTTTATTTTTGTTTTTGTTTTATGGAGTTTTTGTTCTGGGCCTTGGATCTCAAAGGATGACTGTATGGATAAGGATCTGATTCATGCAGCTTTGAAAACATTTTACTTAAGACTCACATGTTGACCTTTCAAATGTTTTTTCCCCTACTAGTATCAGCTTAGACTGGGGCGAGGAGTTTTTTCAGAACAAAGAGGAATGTCTGAGTAGTTCTGGCAGTCTGCTAATAGTATTTTATCTTTTATCTTTTTAGTTATTTGACTTATATCAAGCTGTCAACAGCCATCAAGCGCAATGAGAGCATGGCAAAGTCTCTGCAGAAGGCACTGCTGCAGCAGCAGCGGTCAGAAGAGGATGGTAAGCGCGCACCACGGCCTCAGGACCTGATCCGTCTTTATGATATCATTTTGCAGGTAAGGCTGGGAAAACAAATCTAATTCTTCATACTGACTGGAGAACTCTGGTACAAAAAGCTATTGTAGAAAATACAGCAGTGCAAGTGAACTGCTCGTGA
Organism: Astur gentilis; assembly: GCF_929443795.1. Taxonomy (NCBI): domain Eukaryota; kingdom Metazoa; phylum Chordata; class Aves; order Accipitriformes; family Accipitridae; genus Astur; species Astur gentilis. The sequence goes on from NC_064889.1 coordinate 32,587,777, forward strand.
AGTCTGAAGAGCAACTGAGTACCTACAGTTACCTTGTTGAAGATGTTCAACATCTACATGAAACACAAAAAACCGCTTCTAGCTGTGAACAGAAAGTGCTGCTAGAATGCGTGCCCTTGGTTGTATGCTCTAATGCAGTTTTAAGATAGCTTTTCTGACTCTTTTATGCAGCACCCTGATAGCTGCCTTAGTTTCTGCTGGCCAGAGAAAGCAGCTGAAAATACTTAAATGGCACTTGTTCTTCATAAGCAGCTTCTCAATTTCTCACATGAATTTTCTATTAACTGTGGGAGCCTGTTGCTGAAGCTGTTGTGAATGTGAAAGGGAAATGCCTTATGAAAGAATTACTTCATGTGAAATCTGAGGAGTCTTTGTCCTAATTCCTGTTTGTGTCAGGAAATCTGTCCTGAGGGCAAACTTGCACAAGTTTCAATGAGTGTCCTTCACAAGGTTAGCATACTGATAATTAGAAAACTGGAAGCTATTTCCATGGGAGTGTACTGTTGACTTGTTAAAAGGGGCAGCTTTCTCTTACTCCAGCAGATTCCAGAGGAAAACAACGCCTGCATTTGTTACTCTTGCTCTCTTTTGCACAGAACCTTGTGGAACTGACACAGCTTCCTGGCCTAGAAGAGGACAAGAATTTCCAAAAAGAGATTGGATTGAAGACACTTGTGTACAAAGCTTACAGGTGACTGAGAAACAGCCAGGTTTTCTTTAGCAGGCATTACATCTTCAAAGCTTATTATTCCAAAGCTCTATGTGCTGTACAGGCCTTGGATGTGGTTTCATCTGCCCTTTTGTGAAATGAAGACTGGATGCTAAAGGGAAACTGGCCAGTGCTACTTAATAACATCTCCTGTTATCAGTCATTTGAGTTGGCAAAAGGTATGGATAACAAACATGTCAAGGATCCACTCTTTACTGTTGCAGGTGTTTCTTCATTGCACAGTCCTATGTCCTGGTAAAGAAATGGAGTGAAGCTCTTGTTTTATATGAAAGAGTGCTGAAATATGCCCATGAAGTTCAGTCAGGAGCTGGAGCTTATATGAACAGCCTGAAGGTAGGAACCCAATCCTGTGTGTAGAAGAGAGCTGAAGTTTATGAAAAAGCTCTGTCCTGGTATTTATTGTCAATGCCAGGCCATTGCAATTCAAGACTGGCCTTTAAGTAGGGAGAAGAGTAATACAAGTGTGACTTCTTGACACATTATAGTAGTGACTTTCTAGTGATATGGAAACGCTTCAACTGGCCACTTGCTTTGGGGGAGAGGCAGACTTGCTGTAACAACTCCGTAATAATTTACCACTTTTTCTCACATGTGCATTTTCTGTTATACAACTTCTGTACTGCCTGAAGGGCTGTACTGTAGCTTTTCCCCTTCTGGGAAGTCTTATCAGCGCTAGGACTTAATTTCTTAGTTCTTAGTTTGTCAGGTTTTACCTTTGCCCTCACTCTTAAACTGGCACATTTCAGGCTCTCAAATGATTTTCTTTAATGACCTAGGAGCTGCCTGATGTTCAGGATCTGATCACTCAAGTCAATGCAGAGAAATACTCCTTGCAAGCAGCAGCTATATTAGGTGAGTTGCACAATTATGCTAGAGCTCTAATGTCTCTTGAATAGTGCCCCTGCAGCTATTTCATTCCTTTTATTTAATTTCTGAAGTTCCAAGTGTTTTTCCACTTCACTCTGATCTATGTAGGCTCTGGAAAATGTTTCCTCCGCCCCCAGTTCTAGCTGCTTCTATCTGTGTGTAATGTAGCTAGGCAACCAATGAGTAGACATTGGGCATCTTGCTCCCTGCCCAGAGAAGCAAAAACGCTTCATGAGGGCGTGTACCTGTTTTGGTAACCTGCACAGAACACTGTTTACTGTTTTAATTTTTTTACTGCAAACAAGTTGGCCTTGCTCATCCCAGTTTTGCCTAGCTGGGAGAACTACTGAGAAAGGGGAGAGCAGTGATGTTCTGCTCTTTGTCAGTGTCAACCAGGTTAGTGGAACTTTGGGGGAGTGGATGAACTTTGTGATTTCTTGGGCTGCTGTTTTTGCTGTGCCTGCTGCTGGAAACCCAAGATAAGTAATGGATTGCCTTGTCTTTTATTGCCTTAATCTTGTTTTAACAGACCCCAATGGGGTCTTCTCATCATCTTCTGCTTTGTGCTTAACTCAAAATCTGTGCTTCTTTCAGGAGTTTCTCGTGACAATGTGAAGGAGAAGCTTTCCATCACTGGAGAGCTGTGTTGGCTGTAGATGAGTGTGTGTGATCTTCTTAGTCTAGAAAGCAAGTTGAGTCTACTGAAAATATTGTCTTGTGTATCCCAGAAAGCAAGGCTCATAGCTAACTTGGAGGACAGCTGACTCCTGAGATAGTCTTAGTTTAGGCCAAGATCTAGCCTGTTATTCTTACTGCTTTTTCTTCAATTTTGCAGATGCAAATGATACTCATGAGACTGAGTCTCCATCTCAGGTCAAGGATGGCAAGGTAAGAGCTGAGAGCTCAGGCAAATTCCAGTAGTGTTCTTAATGAACTTTACTTTTAACTTGTTACCTGAGTGTCTCTTGCAACTCAAGAAATGTCATGCTGATTGGAGTTTCATCATGACTAGTATATTTAAGAGATTTTATTAGGCTTGTTTTCATTCTGCAAGTCTGGAAGGTGGCTGACAGAGTGGGATTCCTTGGCTAGGAGCTAGGCAGCTGCTTACCTCTTCTAGTATGGCATCTTTTTTCTTTTTTTCTTAATTTAGCTTTCTCCCTGCACATGGGAATGTTTTCCAGAGATCCCGCAGCGATGTTTTGACAGGGTTTCAAATCATCTTCAAGGGCCCAAGATGTCACATAAGGGAACTTCAGCTTCTGTTGTCTCAGTTGCTGCTTAATCAATCCTCTTTGCTTGTTTGACACTTGTCAGCTTTGACTCGACACGTGTTTAATTTGTGTTTCTGCACTGGTCTTTTTCAGCCACTCTCGGAACGGTTTGAGACTTTCTGTCTGGATCCTTCTCTTGTCAGCAAGCAAGTCAGCCTTGTGCACTTCCCTCCGGGCTTCCAGCCCATTCCGTGCAAACCCTTGTTCTTTGACCTGGCCCTCAATCATGTTGCTTTCCCACCTCTGGAGGACAAGGTGGAGCAGAAGGCCAAGAGTGGCCTCACAGGATATATAAAGGGCATCTTTGGATTCAAAAGTTAACCAGGACCCCGTGAGGAACAGAGGTTTTATTCTGTATTGAAGGAAAAGCTCCAAGAAGTTCTAGGACACAAATATCAGCACCTGAAACCAACAGAGGGAAGTTTTACCACCTTCTTCCCTATGTTCTGTGTATATGTCTGTGCACTTATATTATCTCCCAGTGTATTGAAGACAAACAATCTATTCAGAAACATATGTACACTATAAATAGCTGAAAATAACCTGGAGCACAGAGAAATTCCTTTCTGCTTGGAGAAGTTGGAGCTTGCTTTGTGACCAGTGGCCTGTTCAGGGCCAGTACACATCTACTTACCATGGACCAGGGCATAGGCATAATTTGATTCCTTCCTCCGCCCTATTATTTGACACTATAATTTGGTATTTGGGTCTAGAAATCTGGGTGTGATGGGGAAACGGAGGCAAAAGTAGATGCAGAACTAAACCAGCGAGGTGAGGCTGCCTACATCAAGGCTATGAAACAGTAGCCAAGGGGGCTAATTTCTCCTTCCCTTTTGACTCCCAGAAGTGTCTGTATTTTTTAAAACTGTAACATTCAGAAATTACAATATAAAGCCTCTTTCCTTATTGATAAGGATGGCAAATACCTTACCAAATGTTAATGGTTACCCCAGTTGTGGTAGAGTATAACCTGAATTTGTACTCTGGGCCAATATGATCCTTTATTGAGATACATCTTGTTAAATACCTAAATACAGTATAGAACCTATTCCTACAAGGCACTTCCTGGGAAACTAGCTTCATGGGTGGCTTTAAAAATACCTACTTGCTCTTCATGGGAAGTTGGGTGTCTCAATGTTTGTTTTGTCTCTGATCTAAACCTTGCCTGAAAACAAGATGATCTTTTTCTGGAGTTTATCTGTTGCTTTTTTCCTCATCCTTTGTCAGTAGATACACCTGAAATGAGGAATAAGCAACGGAAGACTAGTAGGTTCTTGAGTGATAGATCTCTGTCATGCCAGACAGCTTTTTTTTTTTTATAAAGCGCCCAGGTGCTGTGGTGATAGGCACTTTCAAAATGCGGGTAACTTCATAATTGTGATCATTTAAACAGGAAAAAAAACCCCAAAACAACACAGTACATGGGGCAGAACTGTTCCTAAATAAAGTATTTGGAAGTTTCCACCAGCAATGTTTGGGTTTTCACTAAGTCTGTAGCTGGAAGGTGAAACAGCAGTTTGTTCTAGCTGCCTTAACTCTTCTGCACTGGCTGTCTTGACTTTGCATTGTTTCTCCATTTTTAGGCACTGGAGTTAGTAGGGGTGGAAACAGAAGAACTGTTTTAAATGATCAAGTTGTTGTCATGGGAATTTTCCATGCAAGGTGTGCATGTCAGATGAATGCGGGGAATTAACAGTTCCCATTATTTTAATATGAATGTTTGCTGCTTTGTTCCAAGTCGATCTGATTTGTGAGTTCTCAAAGTACAAAGCAACCTTCAAGAGGACTCTGTGCTCAGAAAGGGGTAAGAGAAGGAGGAGGAACTTCTTGTTTGTTTTTAATTTTTGCAACATGGAAACAAAATTGGAATTTCTCGTATTCTAGCTAATTCCATTTGCCAGGGGGATTTTGCAAGAGAAGGGGAAAGTGTGGAAGACTGTTTATTCTTCTGATGACAATTTCTAGAAAACATGGTCTTGAATGGCAGATTTCTCTTCCCCATAAAGCCTGTTTCCTTTTAGACAAGGAAAGGTCATGCAATAATTGGCGCAAGCATCAGCTGGTTGATCTGCTTCATGGTACCTCTTTCTGTGTACGTTAATCTGAGCTTCTCTCTCCTTTTCAGCTTTTATATCAAATCACTTTGAGAACTGTTCTACTGTTTGGTTTGCAAACCAAACTCCTTTCTGCTTTCCTACCACAAATCTGTGTGGTGGCTGGATTGATTCCAGTGAAACTCGTACTGCGGCCACTTTCTAATTGGTTACTGTTACAAAAAGCTAAGGGCGATTGGCCTCTTCACGTCAAACACCTTTTGACAGATAACTGATTAGTTGAACGCAGATAAGAAATCTGAAAACAATAAAGTTTTATTCCTGACCTCTGAGGTGTGTAGTTTGTTGAACATTGAGAACATCAAGCACTCTGCCTCCGAAGCATTCAGAGGATCAAGGTCATGCCGTCACCTGGGGCTACTTAACCCCTGGAGAATGGCCACTTCGTTCTGGAGGAGGATCTTCTGCCTGAAGGCTCAGATAACAACATGCACCACTCTCCGAGGTAACTTGGCTTATTTGTTTTGATGTAATTCTAATGGAAAGTGAGTAGAATGGGGTTTGTAAGCAAGTGTTGTGACTTAAATAATGTGGAAGGCACCGATGAGGCACTAGGAAAAAACTAAAAACGTAAAAAAAAAAATAATAAAAAATAAATACTGTTATTCAAGTCACCCATATGATGAAAACCAGACTTGCAAAGTTCATTCAGGCTTTTAGCCCAGCACTGGAGATTGGAATGGCAAAGGTGAGGCTTAGACGGCAGCAGTTGTAAGGGAATGGCGCGGGCAAGTGAAGTGTCTGATGTGACATATGGAAGAACCCATTCCCCTGGAACTGCCAAGTGTTAGTTGTGCCTGAAACAGCCGGAGCAAGATGCAGAGTGCTGGTTTGTGGTGCTTGGAAACCTGCTTCCTTATTGCTCTGTTCTTTCATTAGGCTGTACTGTTTGCTTTAAAGTGTTTGCTCTCTTTCCATGAATTAATTGGCAAGTAGGCCGCACGATTGCCCTCAAACAGGAAGCTCCAGCAGAATGGTCATTATTACTTTCAGTGAACTTTTCCTATGCAGTATCTTTGGGCTTAGCACTGGAATTTTAATTACAGGCTGAGCTAGCCATGCCTGGTACCATTGCATCAATTAAAATAGGAATGAGATGTATATCGTGGCCCCCAGCCCCACCATCAGTGATACACCTGTGTCTTGGGTGATGATCACTTATGATCATGCACTCTGAGGGGTCCAGTGACAATGAATAGGTCTTGAGGGATGTATGGGCCATATGAGAAATTATTAACATGAGACAAACTGGGCAGTTTTAAGGAGATAAATGAGAGGTGACGTGGGACAGTAATAGTCTGGCCTGGGAGCTCCTAAATAAGTCTCTCCCTCCTTGAAAACATGGGAATTGGGGGTATTTTAAACTGAAGGTATTGTGTTACCAGGGAAAATCATTGCTGTCTAATCTGAGCTGCTTCAGATGGACAGCATCCCAGGTGAGCACTGGGAGCAAATTCTCTGGGGCCTCTGTGGCTGCCTCATATTGATGAGCTGGTTGCAGGTTCAGCTGGCAGCCTCTATTGGGTGCACCTGGCAGTGAAAGGCTACAGTCCTTGGAATTTCGGTGTTGGAAGTCCTTGTCCAACTATAGTGGCAGTGAGTAGAACTAGTTCTTGGAAGAAGGTGCATTTGCTGTGGGGCTCCCACATAGCTCTTGTCAACTGCCCCGTTAGAGCTGCAAGCACAAATACACCATGGTGTTCAGCTGGGGATGTAAATGGGGAGTTTGCTCACTTAAAGGAGTGATTTGATGTGATCTTGATTGTATACGGCTGCTCCTCTTTTTCTTCAGGATGGGATTGCTATTTTCAAGCATAAGAACAGCTGGAGGTAGGTTTGTCTGCCAAAGAAGAGCCCTTTCTGATCCAGGTGGGAGGAATGCATGGTGGGTGCCCCCAGTGTGTAATAGGAAGCTCCAAGAGGAAGGATGGAATGCAACAGAAAGCAGACAGTGATCCTGAAAGCTGCTCGGTAGAGGTGGGCTAGCAGCACCCCGTGTGCTCTGAGCTTTCCTGGGGCTGAGGCAGGAGCAGCAGCAGCAGCTCTCGGTGGCTGCTTTGCCTTCTCCTCCCTCCCCTACTCTGAACTGAGGAAGTGCTGGGCAGCACTGCGGGCTGCAGCTGCCTGCCCAGCCCAGCTCAGAAACCTGGGTCACTGCTCAAGTCCCTCTTCTTCCCGGGACCTGCTCCGGCCACCCCTCTGGCCCTGACACTCAGAGGATTTGGTGTGGAGGGACTCGGTGCTCCGGGAGCTGATCACGCAGCGGTTTGCAGGGACACACCTACAGCAAAGGTTCGTGCCAGGCTTTCGCTTCTTGGGCTCACCCAAACTGCGCCAAGGGTGAACAGGTTTGTGAAATGCAGCCGCTCCCTGACCCTCTCCCTTTGGGTGAGGTCTCCTTGGCCTGAGCGTGCTGCTTCGTGTCTGTGGAGGAGAGGCTTGGTCCTTTGCTAGCCTGCTGCAAAGTCACCTGAACTGCCGGTCGGGTAACTGCTGCTGTTGCTGCAAAAATCCCATCTCTTGTGGAAGTGGGTCACGGTGGGATTTGGGTGGGGACAGAGCCAGTGCGTCCTTGCTCTGGAGCATCCAGCCTGAATAGCTGGAGTGTCCTTGCTCTTCATTTTTGTTTGCACTGGGGATTTACTTTTTGCAGCAGGGTGTGAATTAGTGCGTTGCTCTGTGCTGAGCACTGGATTACAGTGTTTGGGTTAGAGCTAAACCCAAGTGCAAATTCCTGTGTGCAAGGGAGGTGGCTGTGTCCACCCCCCGTCCACCCCCCCTGACCGTGTCTCCAGCCCTTCTCTGGGCTGCTGCAAGTAACCTGGGGTGAAAACCTTCCCACCTCTGGCCTAAAAAGCACTAATGTCTCAGAGGAGGAGGTTTAAAACCACTTTCAAAGGGTGTAGTTTGCATGTCTGTTGTGCGCACGTGGCCTTGGGCGCAGCTTTCATGTTCTCCAGTGCCATCGAATTCAAATTTGGACCCAGGTCCTAGGGTGTACTTAGCATTTTTAGGGACTGCTGTACTGTGATCTTTGGCAAACTCCTCCACAGCTGGGCACCTGTAGTGTTGGAGTTATTAAAGTTAAAATTCTTGCTCTGGAAATAATCATCTTGTCCTTCCCTTGCTGGGCTGTGGGACGGTGGTGTCTGTGCACAGAACAGACACAGCAGTTTGCCCGAGGCTCGCACGCTGTACATGAGGATTAGTGACTCTCATCCCCAGCCCGTGGTCAGTCCGGGGAACGATGCTGTGGCTGTGGTGCCCGAATGACTAAAGAGCAGCATCAAAGCCTCTGAATTACCTTCAGTGCTTGCCTTTTTCCACAGAAGCGGGAGAACATCTAATTTTCTCAGAGCATCAAATTAAGTCAGGGAAGGCGAAGTCTGGCTGCACAGAATTAGTTGTGGCAGACAGATTCATCCCGCTCTGGTCCCTGCCTGTGACACAGAAACACTCACCACCAAATCATGCAAGAGCACCTCAAAAATGGAGCTTTGCAGGAGATTCACATCTGATTGAAAAGCGCTCAGGGCTTCTGGGTTTTTGCAGGCTGTGGTCGGGAGGCGTGAGCCACCCCGGCTCAGCAATGCTCCAGGCTGCTGCACCCTCCGTCCCCAGAGACAGGCTGGGGTCCAGCGCTGCCCTCCCACCTGAGAGGTGGTTTGCAGGGGCTGTCACCGCTCTGGCCCCTGCTCCCTGCCTTGGTGGCCCAGGAGGGATTTGTCTCCTCTCCTTGCTTAGCCCTGCACCGCGAGCAGAGCCTTTCCCTGGGCTTGGTTTGGTTTGGAAGGAGTCTGAAAGCATGATCCTTCCTAGCTGGTGTGTGAGCATCTCCTTCCTAATGCCCTTCAGGTCTTGCCAAATGGGGTGCTCCAGCCTGGACCCCTCTTTTATGAGCGCCTGCTCTTTCAGTCACCTCTTTGTATCGAGGCCAGAAGTTTTTTCTCCCAAGCAGGTACACCTTTGAGCGTTCCAGGTATACATGTTTCAGCTGGCCGCCACCTGCAATACAACATCCTGCAGGTATTTTTGCACATTACAGGGCCTTTGCGTTGCAGTTGAGTGTGGAGGCACAGAGGAGAGCAAACCTGTCCTCACATTTAAGTTTCCGTCACCCCAAAGTGGGCCGATTGCCTCGTGCTTTAGCCCAGGGTTTGTAGGGGACTCTCTTCTCTGGGGCGCTGCCGTTTGAGAAAAGCAGCTTTTCTGGGAGACATGGAAGAAACCTACCCCAACAGCTCTGCTCTCCTACCCTGATTTCATGGGGTGTTTCTCCAGCTGTTCTCTGTGTGTGAAGGTTGCCTTTCCATGCAGGTGTTTAATTACCTCTTATTGCCTGGTTAATGATCTAGGACACATCTTGTTCAGATCCAATCATTGTGTTTGGGGAGCAGCTCCCTTTAGCAGTCACTGGATAATAAAGCCAAATTTGCAGGCTGCATCTTCTAAGTTATAAACAAGATTTCCAGACAAAGTGTCTTGAGAATCTGCCATTAGCGAATTTATTTAGTGCTATTACAGCCTTGCTAATCCTCTGGGGAGAGGAAAATCAGGCTAACGCATAGCTGCTGTAGGGAATTGCCATGATGTCCTGCTCATTAGCCCTAGGGCTTAAACTCAGAAGAAGCTGTGGGATGCTGTGATGAGCCTGGAGAGGTGATGGGGTGGGAATCAGGCAGGTCCTTTTGATGTCTGAAGGGTCTAGGGATGAGTAGTCCATAAAAGCCTTGGGACGGAGCTGTTAACGAGACGGTGTGGTGCAGAGGTCCTCTGTATTTAGAGAAATAGGACTTCCCATTCGTGCCGGGGGGGAGCTGTGCTGGATTCGGCCTCCTCTGGTCTTCTGGGGAAAGGTCCTTGGAGCTGAGCCGGCTCTGAAGCCAAAGCCCACTTTCATCTGCTGACTCTGGCAGGGCACTGAGCCCAGCCCCGTCCCAGGAAGCTTTTTAATGGGTCTTAATCAGACCTGCAGGGAGAAGGGGTGGGGGCCTTTGCACTTCTCCGCTTACCAATCGGTAAAGATAAAGCAAAGCAAAAGAAGTTTTGAGGACTGAGTAATTTTAGACTTAGGAAAATCAGATATTCTATTTTCTCAGTAGGGTAGCAATTTTTTAAAATAGGTGGGCTATTCTCGGGCTCTGGAGTTTCACTTTGGCTTGTATGAAAACTGCTCCACAAGTAGGAAAAAAGGTTGGGATAAAAATGATATGAAAAGGTGCTGCCCTTGGCATCTGTGAGGCAAAGGAGGCTGATCTGTGCATGCACGGTGGGAACAGGCTCTGATACCTCCAAAGGGGGTGAGCGTCCAGGGGTCTGTGGCTCCTGAATCCCAAGGCTGTTCTTCATGCTCTGCTGTTCTCCATGGCTTTGGAGACTCTGAGGAGGGTTTCCCTCTCACCGAGGACAGCCCAAGTCTTACAGTCTCTGTCTCCAGTTGCAAAGACCACGTATCCTTTGCAACAAGTCTCGGTCTGGGCTGGCTGTAGCTGCTGGTCCTGTTGCCAGACAAGCAGCATCTCTGCATAGAAAAGCATCTGTCAGCCTCGTGCATGTCTGAAACCATTAGAAATAATCAGATGCTGAGTGCAGGCAGGAGCAGCAGTGGCTTACCTCCTGCTTCTTCATGGGAATGAAGATAAGAGGCGAGATGACAGAGTAGGGAGCTTTTCTCCAGCTGCTGGGCGCTGCCTGTCTGACCACACGGCTGTGAAGCTCTTCCTTTTGTCCTTGGGGACATGGTGGTGGGTGCTGCTGGACAGGGTGGTTGGTGAGATGGGCGTTTGGTTTTATTTGGTGTAACTATGAGTGACCATTAGCAGGGGCTTTACAGGGGTGAGGAGATGCATGAACTGCTCTTCCATAGGTGGTGGTTTATGAACAAATCAAGGCTGTTTCCACGTGTATTGAAGACTAAACCCTCCTGCATCTGTGCTCACTGATGGTTCCTGCTTTTCTCCTCCCACCTCCCAACTGTTCAATTTGTTGTAAAGGTCCTTCCATTGCTCTGCCACAGGCACCTACCACTTCTACGGGGTCATTTAAGACCTTAATGGTGGAGTTTTCCCTGCAGTGTCTGGCTAGCAGCAGCTCTTGGTGGTGTGTCGTGGGAGGCTTGTGCAGTGTAAGGGCTCTGCTCGTTGCTTTGATTTCAGCACATCGCTTGCCAGGAGAATGATTTCAAGAATGAAGAAGTTCAAAAGCAAGGAGGCAAAGTGGGAAGAAAACTCATCCAGAGGACTAGGTGTGCAGAGGGTGGTTAGGAGGGGAGAGGAGAGGTGCAGAGGAGGCAAGTATGTTGTCATCCGGAAGGGCAAATGGTCTTACCAGGTAATAGTAAATCATTTATGGGTGATATTAAGCCATCATCTCCTCTGTAAAAACTTGAGAGGCCTGCCTGATAACGAAGGCACACCATCCTCTAAACTCCTCCTCTGCCAGTTTCTTATGAAAGATTATTCCAGGATTGTTCCTGAAATCTTCCTTCCCTGAAATGTTACCTGTTCACCAAGGTCCTCTACACAGCTGTGCCTGCTATCTGTCCCTGCAGGCAACCTCTACTCATCTGTGTGAACAGCAAGAAGCATCTGGTTATGTGACTGCTCTGTAAAACCAGGCATCTGCATCCTGGCACAGCTCCAGGCTACTGAGATGAATCCCCAGATCCTCTTCTGGAAAGCAAATAGAATTTTGATGATGTGACTTCCCATATCATCTCCTGTTGTGTCTGGAGCCCTGCCAGAGCAGCCAGCCCCAGGTCTATAACCCCAGGAGATAAGTCTCAGCCCCCAAAGTGAGCTGCAGCCTAGCTGGGGACTTGCCTGGGCAAGATGCAACCTGCTCTTGGACTAGCTTTGTCTGTAGATCAATGGCGGTGTTTCAAGGCTGGTTGACCTGGAATGAAGGGAAGGCTGCCCACCCCTGGCCTGTCCTCCCCATGGATGATCTTGCCCGGGCAAGGCAGCTCTGCCTACTGTGGCAGCAGGGGGCTTAGTCCCTGTCGCAGTGCAGAGCGATCCTGTTGGAAAGAAAGCTGGGGTGGGGGGATGGCCGGGAGGTGGGAGGCCCTTGGTAATGATGTTTTGGATGATTGTCTTGGAGAACTGTGCTTGGGCTTCCAGCTGCAGAGGAGCAAATATGTTGTGGGGCAGTCCTGCCCAGGGTTTTGGGGCTCGGGTCCAAGTGCTGGGCACAGCTGTATGGATGGCTGTGGTGGAGAACTGGTTGAACTGGTTTCCTTGCCTGTTGCTTCTTGCAGGGCCTGGGTTAACCATCATACTCTGCCCTGGCACAGCTGGGGCTGGTCTGAACAAAACCCGCTGAGGATCTGGAAGTGACTTGGGCTGAAGCAAGCAGCGCTGGTTGCAAGTGTTCCCCTGAGGTTTCTTGCAGCGACGTCCCCTTCACCTGTACAGGTCGTGGTGGTCATCGCAGCATGGGAGAGGCTGGGCTGGCAGCAGACAGAGACAGCATCCCTCCCTTCGCAGCATGCATGGGACTGCAGCAGAAACTTGCTCTGGGCTGGATGTGGTGGCAGGGGTGGTGGGCTGGCAAGACCTGCTATCTTTGGCTCTACCTCCAGCTTTCCCCTCCAACTCTTGTTTCCTGAGGCTGGGATGGTGACAGACCCCTTGGGGCTTTGCTGAGGGCTGGGTTTATCCTGCTCCTCAGGCAGGCGAGCAGGCAGTAAAGAGCTGCCCCCTCGCATGGAATCTGTGTGGGATGAGCACGCTGGCTCTGCTGCTTCTCCTCCCACCATGTCTGCCTGAGCAAGGACGAGGCAGGTCCCTTTGCTGCAGCGAGGCAGGCTGGATGTTTGGCATCGCTCCTGGACCAGGGCTCAAAACCAGGCAGGATCTGGCCCAGTGCCCTAGCTTGTCTCTCACACTGTCTGCGAGCGGACAGGTTCTCCTCTGCCAAGCACGCTGCCTCTTCTCGCATCGGCCCTGAGATTAGCCCCGTGTTTATCTGTCCCGTCTGCGTACGGCACGGAGGTTGCCACTGCCTGCCAGAGCGTGTGTCTGTGTGTGCACAGGGGCGAGATCAAAGAGTGTCAGCTTTTGAAATGCTCTGTCTTTCCGAGGGATCCTTGCCAGGTGGGGACTTGGCCAGGGGAAGGATCACACCTCTGTCTTGTTAAACAGAGGAGAGGAAGGTGCTGTTTTAAAGCTTTGCAAGGGAGAAGCTCCAGCCCTCGGCTCCAGGCTGTGGGTGATGGATAGCTTGGGAAGCAGGTTGTCCGGGGTGGGGGGTGTGTTGGTATGTGCCTGGTTTGCTTTTTGTGTTAATTTTTAGAACTTCCTCCACGTGTGAGCACACTGTCTTCCAGGGGATTACAGGTAGTCGATCTTGTTCAATTTAGTTTCCTTTGAATTCAGAGGATTGATCTTCTCCTGGCTTGTGCAAACAGCCCTGCAGAGAAGGGGTTGTCCTGTGTGACTGTGGGCTCCTGCATGCTCCTGTTTTGCGTGGGTACAAACTGAGGTTTAGTTGGCCTCAGATGCTCTTAACTCTTGTCCTTGGCAAGGTTTCAGCATGCTTTAAGCCTTTGAATGCAAATGTAGCAGGGTCTGGTCCTGTGGTCTACAGCTGATGTGCTGCACTGGTTTCTCCTCCCTGGGGCCCTCCAGCAGCTCCGTTCAAAGACCATCATTGCTGTCATTGGTCAACTGGATGTTAATGGCAAAGGGGTGATATCTCAGCAACTGCTTTCCATCCTGTCTCTAGACCTCCACACAGCAAAGACAGGCCCTGAAGCAGGTCTCAGTTAACTCCAGACCCCTTAGAGGAGAGGTCACCCCTCCTCCAAAGGTCCACGCTAGCTGCCTCCCAGCTGCCTCCCAGTGCTTTGAGCTGGGGAGACCTCCTGTCTTCATTCTTCTGAGATCCTGGTGTGAGAAGCAGGGCCCAAGCTATGATAGCCCCATGAAGAGGTAGGGCTTTGCAGCTTGTAGAAGAGCAAGACCATAGTAGAAAGCAAGCACCTTGCAAAGGAGTCTTGTCCCACATGCATCTTTCCCTCTCTCCTGAGACAAGTGTGATTTGTTCTGTGCCAATTTAAAGAGGACAAAGATATCGCCCAGGAAGTGACGAGGGACCCTAGGCCTTTGTCTCTGGCCACGGGCTGTCCTTGGGCCACAAGAAATGAGGAAGAACAGCCACAAACCTGTGGTAGTATCATGGGTGGCTGGTGCTTACGTAGGGGCTGTGGTCGCCATCCGCTCCTGTCCACTTCCTCCTCCATCCTCTGCCCTCCCTCCCTGGTCCTGCACTGGATAAGATTCCCATTTTGTTGTGGGATCTGTGCCGGATAAGCCTGAAACACGGGGTTCCTGGTTTGTGGGGAACTTTGAACTCTGCTTTATCTGAAACCAAGAGGATGTAGACAGCAGCTAGCCCTTGCTATGGCTTAGGAGAGCTGTGGGGCTGGGCAGCCCCACCATGCAGCACAGCCTGGATGGGCATCCCTAGGAGCCACGGAGATGCCAGGGTGTTGTTGGGTTGTACTGGGAACCAGATGGGACTCTGAACGTTTGCTCCACAGGGGAAAGAGCTGCCCAGGGTCAAAGCCTGCTTTAAGATCTTGCATAGACAGGGTGTCTAGGTAGAGCTTCAGACCCAGGTCTCTGAGGCTTTGGTACCCGAGTTTGTCCCAGAGCCTGAATCCCTCTGAGGTTCCTGTGATGCTGCGCTGGAGCTGCTGACCTTCGTTCTGCCATGAGCCCTCAGTGTTTTGCTGGGACCTAGGGCCACCTTGTGCTAAGTCTGGGCCAAAAGCTTACTGAACTGCGAAATAACATCAAGTTCTGGGAATTGGTGGTTCCCAAACTGTTGCTGCTGCCTCGGAAAACTCTTGGAGCTGTAGGGCTTCTGCTACTTCTCTAGCATTTTAAACAGCTAATGCAAGAAGGTGCTTTAAAGTGCATTTCAGTAGTTGCAGTGTACTCCCTCGAAGTCGCATTTGGAGACTTTTCCTCCCTGTAAAGGCTATGCTCTCTGCCACTCCGTTGGGAAACTGCTGCACAGTTGTGGCTGTGTGTGCCAAAACACTCTCCAAGCCAGGGCGAGGTCTCCCGTTCTCCCTCTGGGGCTCTGCTCTTTCCACCCCAAACTGGTTTTTCAAGTCATTTTTTCATATGTGCCTCCATCTCTGCTGCTGCTCACCTGCGTTCGGGGAGGAGCCTCCCAGAAACTGCTCTTTAGCGTGCCGCCAACCTTCCCTTGCTAAGTCTTGTCATTCCATCCCAACAGACCAGAGCAGAGAGCCAGCGCCCACAACGACTTTGCAGACTCCGGGAGACCAGCTAGGATCTCGCCAACATGTTCAAGGGGGTGGGCAAAGGCTCCCCGAGCAGAAGTTCCCCCAACAGAGGTTCCCCTGTCAAGCCTAGCAAGTAAGTGCGACTCCTTTCCTCTCTCTATGCTGTCCTGTGGACCCTTGGGGAAGATAAGGGAAGACCACTCAATGTCTCCTAAGCCACCCTAAAAACTATCCCTCTTTGTGGAGCAGCTGGAAAGTTGAGGTTTGCTGGGAGCTGATGCCAAGATGTGCTGCCCTAGCTGTTGTCCTGGGCTTTGTGCTCCAACCCAGAAGTATCTGTGCAGCCTTTGGGATGTGCAGTGCCTGAAGTGCTCAGAGCTGTGTTAATTGAGCAGGGAGGTGCAAAGCCGCTTTTGGGCAGGTAGGAGTAGGGAGAATAAACGCAGCCTCTTTGCTTGGGTGGAGCAAGACCTGCTTGATGGTAAAGCAGATACCAGCCTGGATTTGAGATCCCAGGACTCGCTGGTTGTGTGAAGTTGGTGTGATGCTCCCCTGGGACCTGGGATCCCTGGAGAAGGATGCTCAGTTTGGTGCTGCTCAGGTGGTTAAGATGGGGGAGGAGTGGGTTTGCTGGTAACTGCTCTAATCCATCCTGGTGACAGGCTGGGTCTCTGCAGGTCGAATAGCTGAGGTTGCCTCTTTCAGGCCTGTCTGAGGCAGCTCCAAAAGGATCTGACAGCCACGTCCCCTCTGAAGAGACTCCCTAAGCTCTGGGGAGCAAGATGTGTGATGGGACCAGGATGCTTCCCTAGGAGCCAGGGTGTCCTCTGGGAGGGGGTGCTCCAGCAGAGAGAGCGCTTATCCCTCCCTTCAGCTGCAGTTGCTAACTCAGGGTTATTTTCCACCTCCCTCAGCAACTTTGCATTTCGTAGTGTTAGAGGACTGATTCTGCGGGAATCCCTGTCCCCAGCCAGGGTTAGAGGCTGAGAAAATTGCAAAGGGGTTTGTTCTAAGGAGGAGACTACCTGCAGGGAGAAAGGAGTGCTGGCCCCATCTTTTGGGACCACCACCACCAGCAGCCTGGGATGGTGTGTGTACAGACGCCTTGGGTGGACGCAACACGGTGCTGGCACTCCGCTGCGTCATTTATGGGGGCCAAACCCAACGTTAGCAAACAGCCACTGTGGAGGGTGATGGCCCAGTGCTGCTGGGCAGGGCAGCAAGACCTGGCAAGAAGGTGGCTCCCACAAAGGCCGTGACTTCCCCATGTGGATGTGGGGAGCTGGCCCCCTCCCATAGGGAGCTTCTGCCTCAGTGGAGCTGAGCACTCACAAACTCATCTCAAAGACAGGTTTGGGGGCTCTCTGAACACCAAGTCTTTGTTGGGACCTGACTGCAGTGAGACACCTCCCCAGAACCTCCTGGAACTGTGTCAGCCTCTGGTTTTTAGTCTTGTTAATGCAATCCATCCACCTCTCCAGCTTCCAAACCTGGGCTGGGGATTTCTCATGAGGCTTCCTGGGACAGCTCGCTGCAGCACTGCAGGAGGGTCTGGGCTAGGTTCTCCCCCAGCGTAAGCCTCTCGGGATAACTGGAATTGCATCCTGGCGAGACCTCACACCGCTTCCCTGTGCAGGATGGAGGCTGGAGCCAGAAGTGTGGCAATTACTGAGCTAGTTGTGCTTGTTTTAGGAGGCACCAACCATCAGACAAAGGCTAATTTGTTCGACCATGGCCCGGGGCTTGGTCAGCACCCATATTAGCTGAGAAAATGAAGGTGAATGAGTTGTTGCAGGAGCAGCCGTCAGCACACGCTCTGCAGATGGCCCCGAGAAAATGTCGGTTGCCCATAGCTGCTGTTGGTGGCCCTAAGGCCAGAACCTCAGCAGCAGTTGAGGTTCCCTGCCTCTGGGTGTTCACAACTAGCGGGTACCACTGCTGGCACAGACCCCTAGAGAGGTACATCACCTTGGTCCTTGGGACCATAGTGTTGAGCATCCCAGCTCGCAGAGCCCTTTGCTGTGTCCGCGTGGTGGATGCATCCCAGGGAGGCAGTAGCAAGTGCAGGTTTGTCCCTGAGGAGCATCCTCGCTGTGCCCTGCTCTAGGAGGAGGCACGTTGTGGGGCTGGAAAGGAAAACTCATGAGAAGGTGGAATTGAATCAGATCTGGCTGGACTGGCTGCCCGGGTGTGATCTTGACAAAGGCTGTGGGTGGTTTTGGAGGTGGATGGCAAATCATCTCCTGGTTTAATCGTCTCCTGGGATTGCTGCTTCTGCCACTGCCTCCTCCTGCTTCTCCCCGATCAGTCTAGAGCAGTGTGGCCCTGGGGGGACAGGCATGGGCTCAGGGGACTAATCCAGCACTGGCAGGGGGTTGTTGGTGGTCTGCTGTGAGCAGCTTGGGCTGGCAGATCAGAGCGTTCGAGGTCTTCCGTGTGTCGGGGAGAACAGACCCAGCTTTGGGGTCTGCCTTGTGGCCATAAAGCAAAGTCCCCTGGAAGGAAGGGACAGAGGGGGCCAGGGACTGAAATGGGTGGGTGCTGTGGTCCTGCCCAAAAGTGCTCTGCCAGGACTGACCAGGAGCAGGGGACAGTCCTGCTCCTGCTAAGAGACACTGTCCCTTGCATGCAGTTGGACTGTCTAGGAGGCAGAAAGTGGTATGAGAAATGAACCAATTAATAATGATGATAATAATAGTGCTCTGTCTCTGCTAGGCATGAGATAGCCCAGGGAGGAGGCCTGCCCTGGCTCTTGAGCAGGAGGAGCTCTGCCGAGCCTTGCCCTCAGCCATCTTGGCCAGCCCGGGGCTGTGGCTGTACGCACCCGCTGTGCGCAGAATCGGACCCGAGCCCCGGGAGGCTGAGGGATGCCCAGTGTGAGTGCAGGCAAGCTCGTGGCTCCTCGTATCCCACCCGATGCCAGGCTGTCTCTCTGCAACCCCAGTGTCGGCACGTTCACCCTGAAACGTGGGGCCCCGCTGTGGCCAGCTCTTGTTGAGTGAGGGCTTCTGCCCAGGGGCAGGAGGGACAGCCCTGAGGGAGGACCGTGATGCACCCGTGTCACTGCAGGCTGCGTGGACGGGTGTTGGCATGGACGGGAGAAGCTCGTGCTCCTCTCGGCACAGTCCGTGGTTGGGATGGGAGGGTCTGTGGTGGTTTGGGCACTTCTCTAAGCGTGCATGGACCAAGTGAGTTCCTCAGCATCGGTCCCACCTTGACTGAGGGTGGAAGGCTCAGCTGAGGACAGATGGCTTCTCTGCTTGTGTATCAGGCCTTACTCTGGTCCCTGTAGACACCCCTCTCCTGCCAGGATATCCCCTACCTGGCTTCGGTGCTCATCAAGCATCCAGACTACTCTGAAGTGGTTCAGCTGCTTGCAGGGCTGGAGACCCACTTCCAGCGTGGCTGCTGGCTACAAGGTCTCAGTCTCCTCCTCTGCCAGGCTTCCTCCCTTAGCTGGCACGGAGACCTCCTGGCTCTCCACTCCAGGACACACAGGGGAGACCCCCTTTGCTCCAGAGATGATGTTTTCCAGGAAGCATCAGTTCTTCCCCGAAGATCAGGTTGTTTGCAACAGCATCCTTGTTTCTAACCCCAGGTGCTCGGTGCAGTGCAAAGGTTGTGCAGCCTGGGGATGGGCAAGGCTGAGTCCCCATGACCAGGAGGTTGCTGAGGTCTCTTTGGTCCATAGTTTTGTTTTGGCTTGACCTAAAAAAGCTGATTTGTGTGTCCGGCCTTGTGAACCAAGAGATGGGGTGTCCCCATGTTTCCTTCAGCCAGGAAGGGGGTGCCACCAGAAATAAGCGGGTTTTTATTGGACATCCTCACTTCTCCCCTTTTGGAGTGGCACAAAGGTATTCCCAGTCACATCACAACGGGGCTCAAACTGGACACCCCATTCACGCTCTTTCTGGGCAGGAACTGAATTCAGCCAGACCTTTCGGGGTGGATGGACTCCCCCCGGCACATGGGGAGAGGCGTCCATCCCCTGGGATGGCAGCCAGCCCGTGACTCACTCTCTCCTCCCCACGCAGAGAGAGCCCGGGCAGGAAATCTGGGTGGTGCTCAAGTATTTGCTCATGGGACACCACCTCATTCCAGGCGTGTCAGGGGATGAGTTGGAGATTGTGTAACCTCCTGGAGAGGGGGGACCTCCTAGAGCTTCCAGCCTGCTGTGCACACTCAGGCTCACGGGGACCGAGTCCTGACTCTGCGCTGCTGCCGTCCACCCCATTGTGTTGGGACTTGGGACCACTGTTCATCTGCCTGAGGACTGCAGCTTACCCCAGGAAAGGCATCCATAGGGCACAGATGGGGTAGGAGGGGTGTTTAACAGGATATAAAAGACAGGTTGTAGCAGGCAGTGATTCTCTGATGATGATGAGGAATGCCCTGCTTGGGCTCTTTGGCTCCATAATCCCTGGAACTAGACCTTGTAGAAGAGGGCACTGCCAGAGCGCAGCAGTCCCCCGTTTACTTTGCTGACATGCATTTTGCAGGCAGGGAAGCTGAGGCATGGCCAGGAGATGCTGCCAACCCAAAGCCCCCGAGGGAGCTGAGAGGTTCTATGTCGCAGGCCCACACCACCCTCTTGGGAAATCACAAACAAGGGAGGAGTCGGAGAAAGGGGACAAGAGGATGCTGTGAGCAGGAGCGCCAGGGCTGCGCCTTCTTCAGAGTTACATGGGCTCGGCTGCAGTCAGTGTGGACTGAGCTGACTTGAAACACGAGCTCCGTCTGTGGCATCTGAGTGCTTGGCTTGGGGTGACCATAACACTCACTGGCACTTTACAGTCACTTGGGGCTGTAATAAATGAACATCCCAGCATCTGCTCTAGCCTTTGGTATGAACTGTGGAATAGCTGGAGCCACGATGAGGAGCTGGAGCAATGACAGAGCCATTAAGGGAACCACTTCCCCCTGTACTTTGCTGTAGTCAGGGGCTAGGAAGGAAACCACATGGCTGGAGAGCAGATGTGGGTGGCTCTGCTGCAGGACATCACCTTTCTCTTACCTTCTTCTCCACCAGAGAGGTACCAACCAGCCCTGAAGAAGTGTCCCCCCCCTTCCACTGACCCCAGTGCAATGTCCCATTGTCACTGCTCAAACTCTTTCCTTCTGGTCTCAGACCCCAGAGTTGGCACACAACCAAGCCTCTGCTGAACTTTGTCCCATCAGCAGCCATCCAAGACCTCGAGTCCCTGGATGATACTATCGGTCCACGCCCTCCCGCCTCTCCTTGCCCACATTCTGGCAGCGCTGCACTCTCCCTGCCTGGAGGGTAGGGCCGGCACTGTCCTCAAGGGCAGATGCTATTAGATACAACAGGACATGAGGACAAAGGTAGCACCAAGGCTTATGCTTCCTTGTCCGCAGGGAGGTTTGGGAACCATCCCATGCCTTGCTGCAGGCTCTGGATCCAGCTGTTTCAGCAGGGCTCTTGGTACTCATTCACAGTAGCAGTGTTGGAATAAGGGCTGTGATGGTATCCATCAGCTGTGTGATGGCACCGAAGTGAGACACAATAGCGAATGGTCTGATGGGGACCTTCAGTGTATCTTCACTGGGGTGAGGAGGACTGGTAGTTGTGCTATGACCTTGGGAAATTTGTCCCCAAGCCCTGAAAGTAGCATGACTGCAACAGCCTACACAGGGCCCAGAGGGGCTTGTAGTCCATGTAGCAAGTCCTTGTCCACTGCAGCCCAGTCCTGTGGTGGCACTGGGCCCTCCAGTATCTCAGTGGGCTGAACTGCAGAGAACTTTGCATGAAACAAGACCACAGGATGGCAGTTCTGGGTCAGGTGAAAAGCCATCTCGCCCACCTCTATCAGCAGCCAAGGGCAGACACCCAGGGAAGTGCCTCCAAACAGGGCAAGCATGTTGTGCTGCTTCTGCAGGATGTTCTCCTGGCCTCCAACTGTCTGTGGCTTTGGGTCTTCCCAAACCAGATGTGGTTTCGGTGCATTTGGGAGCCCTAGAGCAATTTTTTTTCTTTTTTTTTTTCTTGTTTTTCCTTTTCTTTTTGTTCCTCCAGTGCTTTTTGAATCCACGTGAACTTCTGAGCATCTGCAATATCCTGCGGCAAGGAGTTGCTCAGATGAGCTGCATGGTGCGCAAAAAGCTACCTCCCACTCTCCCTGAACACACCACCTCTTACCTTCACTTGGCAGAAAGCAACAGCCAGGCATCGACCGCTTGTGTGCCCTTGGCCACAGCTTAGACTCTTTCTTTGGAGACCAGGAGGACATGGGGGAATGGCCTGAAGAACCACACCTGTGTCAGGTCCTGGGCAGTGATGAAGAGGGTGAGAATTGCCTTCACCCACCTATCTGCTTTGCTGTTCCCTCTCTCAGGTCCTCAACAAATGAGCTGGCTGTGCTCATCTCACGCATGCAGACGAATGCTGACCAGGTTGAGAAGGACATCCTGGAGACACAGTCCAGACTCAAGCAGGTGAATTGTGGCAGAGGGTGGTGGGAAGGTGAAAGGCTTTGACTAGAAATGCAGTGTCTAGGATAACAGGTCAGGTGTCTGCTCTCTGCATCAGCTTGCTGGTGCAGGTTTGGGAGCTGACTCAAGGCTGGGGAGGAACAGAGCACTCCACAGAGCCTCCCAGCCCCTGGGGCTGCATACCAGGGCCTCCCAAATTCCAACCTCCATGCTTTCTGCTCAGTGCCTCATGCTTCCCACAGCCAAGGCTGTCTCACCTACAGCAGCACACTCCTGTGCCTCCCCGCAATCCCAGAGGCAGGCAGCCAGCCTGACCCACACTGGTCCCCTGGGTGGGAGAGATGCTGAAGCAGGCAGCTTGGTGGGGCATACGCTCCCCAGCTGTACCCTTGGACCAGGGTTCCTCTGTCATCAGTGTGTTGAGCATCCAGGCCCTCTGGGGTGGCTAAGGAGAATGTTGTGAGGTCTGTGTGGTCCAACCAGGCTTTTTTTCCTCTGTCTTCCCTTGTCTCCAGGATGCCAGCAATCACCAGAAGAACAAGGCTTTTGAGTTCCAGCCAGAGAATGCCAGGAATCTGAAGGAAGCAGAGACTCTGCTGAAGGACCTCTTTCTGGATGTGGACCGTGCCAAGAAGCTGAAACACCCTCAGGCTACTGAGATAGAGAAAGAGTAAGTACAGCGGGAGGACTAGTGTGGTGGGGGCACCAAGCAATTGGCAACCCCCCTAAGATCTAGACTGAGCTCCTGTTGTTGCCGCCATGAGAGGTAGAGTTTCACCCTTTCAAGGCTTCTGCCAGTATATTGTAAAGATAGTGGTGTGTTGGGTTGCTGCCAGAATGATCGCCCAGTCTTATTTGGGAGTTCTTATAAAAATGCAGAGCTAAAATGTGGCCCCACTCCCAGGGCAAATCCCCTTTTCTTCTGCCTTTCCTAAAATGAATGTCTTTCATTCTGGCAAGCAGAGTTGGGTGTTTGAATGGGAGAACTACTTCAGCTGGCCTCTGGTGCTTTGCTCCCTTTTGCTCTCCAGCCCTTCTAGTGGAAATCAGGAGGGAAGAGTTGTTTCCTAGCTGAGAAGGGACAGCCCTGATCTCTTTGCATCTTCCTCCTGGGTTGTAATTCCTGAGACATGCCTGGAGATGGAGAGCACCAGGACAAGTGCCTCCACTGCTGAAGGAGGCCAGTGTCACAAAGGGACAACAAAGTAGCCTGGGTCTTAGAGTGAAATCTAGGCTTCACAAACCCCACTTTGGTTCTCCCCCCTCCAAACTGACACAGACATGTATGCCTTTTCTCCTTGGCAGCATCCAGCAGCTCCACGACCGTGTGACGCAGCTGTGTGCAGAGTACCGAGCCCTCTACGAACAACTCAACATCCCTGATGTGGGGCCCAGGGTAGACTGGGCCAGGATCCTGGACCAAAAGATGGTAACAGCAGCTGGTTTTAGATGTATCTCCCAACACCTAGAAGGGCAGATAATGTCCGCTGTTGCCTGTAGGTCTCTGCCAGCCATCCTGTGCTCAGCATCATGCAGGGACATTGGGGGTGGTGGAAGTAACTCTGAGTAAGAGGAGGACTCTCCTCTCACCTCTTAAAATCCTGTGGAGGTCCCTTTGATTGACCCCTTCAGATTAAGAGCTATCGGAGGGGGATTAGGTAGAGATGCCCTGCTGTGGGATGAAAGGATGGAGAAGGTGATACAACCTTAGATCCTAGGGTTTCATGCTGCAAGGTCTTGGGTATGTGCAGTGCCCAGTTTGGAGTCAACTTGGATTCCTTTGGAAGTTAGATGGTAACTGTGCCCATTCACTGCATATCACCGTAGGAAGGGTGGCTGGTTCAGCTTAGGTTGGTACACCAGGGTTTTATGGCCTGGTTATCTTGGTCCCTATGTATGGCTGGGGGAATGGCAACAAACAGCGCTCACAGTAAACAACAAGAGCCCTTCCTTTCTTTCTGGACTGGCATCAGATCTCAGATCTTTTCATACCCTGCCAGTACAGCTGGGGTTTCTCCCTGAAATAAAGTCTTTTGCTTTAGTTTCTGCCTAACTCCTTTTGCACAGAAACAAGTCAATGCAGGACAGTACGGCCCCGGCATGTCAGAGCTGGAAAAGCAAATAGCTGAGCACAACATCTTCCAGAAGGAGATTGAAGCTTATGGCCTCCAGATCAAGAACCTCCGCTCTGGGGTAAGGCACCCTCCATCCCCTGCTTGTTCCTGTCGGCTTCACTCAGGATCCTGCGGGCTCTGCTCGCTGTCTGGCTGCATGTCCCATCTGCTTCTCTGCATGGTGAATATCCACCCTTGTTCTGCAGAGGGTGTGGGGAGACATGAGCTTGGACAGATCAAGCCATGCAAGGGCCACAGAGGTGGTTCCTGAATGGTTTCTAAAGCCACCTTCCTTAAATCAGCTCATCAGCATCTACCACATGTTTTGGTAACGGATTTTTTCTGTTTGTTTTTTTGGTTTATTTTCCCTTGTTCTTGGCCGTGTTGTAACCCAGGATGTGGCAGACTTAAAAAGCCAGTACAAGGACTTGCTGGTAAGCTTCTTGGTGGTTTTCTGGACAGATGGGGTCATACAGCAGAGTAACACCATCCCTGATGGACAGGGAATGGCCAGCTCAGGGCAGGAGCTACCTTTGGTCTTGCACAGTGAAGTCATGTCCCTCATCTTTCCTCATTTCCTCCCCACCTTGGAATGGGTGTAAATTGAGACCACGCTCACTGCCCTCAGGGCAATGCTGCGGGTGAGATCTGTGTCTCTCCTCTTCACGGATTGTTGATCTGGAGTTGCCTATGTGTCTGTGAGTGCAGGGTTACAGATGCGGCAGCAGCGATCCCTGTCCCAGCCCACACACTGTTCCAAATCAGGATTGCAAATGTTGAGGTTTGCGCTGCTCCCTAACAAGGGCTCCAGAGAGGAAATGAGCAGCCGGAGCAAAGGAGGTGGCCAAGAAGGTCCTGGGTTTAGCCAGCTGGGCCCGTAAAAGTTAATGCTGAAGAATGGCATTTGTGAGAAATATAGCAGAGCTGGGCCAGCTCTCAGACTGCCCGAGGCACCAGCCCACACCTGAGATTCTGGTTAGACAAACATATCCTGTCTGTGAAGGAGGGAAAGGGAACGGCAGCCCCATCAGATAAGAGCAAGCGGGCGGCAGATGTCTCACCAAGGTCTCTGGGAATCTCCTGGTGGATGTGCAATGCGAGTGGGGTCCTGGGGAGGAGGAGGAGGACGGGAAAGGGGATTCTCAGCCTGAGCACCAACACTGTTTCTCTCCTGTGTGCACGGGCAGAAAGCCTCCGTCTGGCGAGGGCAGAGCCTGGGCAGCCTGTACAACCATCTCCAGGGCTGCACCAAGGAGCTGGGCTACCTGACGGACCAGCAGACCAGGATCCTGAAGCAGGACTGGAGTGACCAAATGATGGACGTCCAGAGCGTGCGTCGGGAGTACGAGGTGAGCTTTTGGGGGATGGTGGCATGTCCTGGCTCTCACAGGCTGGCCAAGCCCAATGTGTGAGATTTCCAGAGTGGATCACAGCCTCCTAGACATCGACCACCAGCCCTGAGCCTCGTGCCTTCCCAGGGCAGCCTTATAGTGCTGGGCAGAGAAACAGAGGCAGAAGAGACTCTCTGGGTGCATGCTGGAGTTAAAAATGAGCCACTCTGTGCGTCCCCTCCTGTCCCCTGAGCTGGCACATGGGATCATACATCAGAGAGCTGTTGATGAGATGTCCATGGTCAGAGGGGAGGGGAAGGCTCAGCGTCATGTCAGCCTCAACGTCCAAAGTACAACACCCAGTGACTGCTATATGCTGGGACCAGGAAAGAGAGGGATAATTGCTTAGGAAAATGCTCTTTGAATGCTTTCTGAGGCCCAAGCGTGTCTAATTTGTTTTAGCTTTGCCTAGCCCCTTCTCTTTTTAAAAACAAACAAACAAACAAACAAGGATGTCTATGCTTTGGGAGCCTTTTGGTGCCCCAGGAGACCACTCTCTGCTCCCTGCATGCTCCCATGTCCATGAAGTTTCTCTTCCCCTTCAGGATTTCAAGTCCAATGAACTGCTCAGCCAGGAGGAGTTTGTGAACCATCTTCAGGATGATGGGGATAGGATGATTGAGCTAAAGCACCCGGCTGTCAAGCCTATCCAGGTAGGGAAAGGGGGGTCTCCTCCTCTGGAGGCTGCACTGTATGAGCCAGGTCCTTGTCAAGCAGTGTCCTTGCTCAGGCTCAGCATCAGGCAATGCCTGGGCATAGCTTTTTCTCTGCTCAACAGCAGTCTTTACTCTTAGTCTGATCTCTGGGACTTCTGGAGAAAGGAGAACAGTGGTGGAGGAGGTAGGACTAGCTGGAGCCCACTGAGTCGTGCTTTGTCCCACCACAGGCTCACCAGGAAGCCTTGAAGAACGAGTGGCAGAATTTTCTGAATCTCTGTATTTGCCAGGAGAGTCAACTGAAAAGCGTGGAGAGCTATAAGAAGGTAAAAAGTAATGAGGAGAGCATGGGTCATAGGGTTGCAGGGTCAGGCCCGAGTGGGCCGTCTGGGAAGAGAGACAGCAAAAGGATGAGGATGGGAGATCCTTTGCTTGCACCTAGTCAGGGTATTTTGGGGAAACACCCCTCAAAACACAGTCCTTTAGTGCTACAGTGAAGGACTGGCTCCCAGCTTGTCTCATCAGCCCTGTTGCATTAGTGTGCTGGCTTGGAGAAGAGGGGTAGGGGAGGGTTTGTTCGCTGTCATCACTTGGGACTTGTCTGTTGATTGGGTTTATTTGCCTGTGGCTCAGGTGATGGAGGGTCCTTGTCCAAGGAGGCACTCTGAGGGTGGTCCGTAGGGCCTTGTGAGCCCCAAACCGGGTGTGGGAGAGACACTGGGAACTGAGAGACCCCACTGGACTTGGAGATAATAATGTCCTCCCATCTCTGTGACCGTTTTCCTATCCACCCCTCCAGTTCCAGGATGATGCTGAGGCTGTGAGCCGCTCTCTCAAGGAGATGAACTCTGACCTGGACACCAAATACAGCAAGTTCAACAAAGACAGCCCTGGGCTGGTGTCAGATCTGCTGCTTCAGCTGGAGGTGAGGTCTTCAGGGATGGTGGCACTAGCCAGACCTAAGGGGCAGACCAAATGTTACAACCTCCCCAGTAAAATAACAGTGGGGAAGGGGAAGAGGTGGGTAAATAATCCTACCCGGACAGCTCATCCCAACTCTGTGCTAGAGAGGGGGGAAGCCCATGGCAATACTGTGCTCTGGACACTGCTGCTGTGGGGCACTGATCCCTGGGAAGACATTTATCTCCATCAGTGACACACAGCCAGGCCCCAGGTCACCATCAGAGTAGAGAATCACAGGGAGGAGCTGTGCATTGTCCTAAACTTGAGACACTTGGATTAGAGGCCCAGCAGAGAGTGTGAGCTGCTGGCATCAGGGCAGTGGAGAAAGGTCCTCCCATCTCTTCAGCACTCTCATGAGCCAAGGGCAAGGGAGGGAATAAAGAAATCTGACCTCAGGGGTGAGATGCAGATAGGAAAGGAACGTTTGCCTGGGAGAGAGGGAGGGGACACGTTCAACATGGTATCTTCCCATGCATGCAACACATTTTGCCCCCAAGAGGTGCTGGGATCTTGGCACCTTCTGACACTGGAACGCAGCCACCTCTTGGCAGGTCTCTGTTCCATTTCTGAGAACAAAAACTTCTCCAGGAGATTTAATATGACAGTGTGGGATCACCTAAGGTTAACTCAGGCTGTGCCTTCAAGGGCAGATCTGCTGTGAGTGAGGGAAACTAAGGAGAGCATTGATAATGAAAAGGGAAGGAAGGGACACAGAAGGGTCAAGAATGGTGAAACTCCTGACTCCACCCCAGCAGTGACCACACAAGGATGGACAACTGGCCCCAGCATACCTACTGTAGTGTGACTCTCCCCTTCCTTCTCATCCAAGCCTGGTCAAAACCACTTGCCTTCCCTGTTTTGTCTAGAATGAAGAGAAGGTGGTGAAGCAGGCAGAGAAGAGCATCACTGACCTGAAGAGAAGGAGCACAGAGATCAGCCCACTGAAACTGCGCAGGATGTGTCCCTCTCAGACCCTCACATTGGAGACCCTCTGTGACTGGGATGCTGGGGAGGTGAGGGCTTGACCAGCAGTACCCTCAGAAGAGGCAGGCAACTGGATTCTTATTTGGTTGCTCTAGATCTTGGCTCCATGATGGGCAGAACTGGCCTAGTGCCGGGAAGCCAAACCTTTCACTCAGTTTTGTGTGCAGGTGCAGCTGACCAGAGGTGACAAGTACACTCTGAAGGACAACAGCAACCCGGAGATGTGGGTGGTGCAGAGCAGCACTGGTGTGGTCCAGGAGGCACCTTCTGCTTGCTTCTCCATCCCTCCACCAGACCCCGAGTCTATAGACAAGGTCAATAGGTGAGTCTGCAGGGGAGACCCTGACCCAGAGAGATGTTCAGACCTGCTCTTAGGTCATAGCCAGCCTGACTGCCTCAACTGCAGAGAAAAGCAGCTGGGAACAGACCTCTTGACTGTCTAGTACAAAATCCCTCCCGGAGAGGGATTGTTTTCTGCACCCAAGTATCTGGTCTAGGTTCCTGCCATTCCTCGACAGCACTGCATGCTGCATGGACCTTGCTGTCAAAGAGTTTTCTGGCAGTCAGGCTTGATTTCTTCACCCAAACATGTGACTTGCATAGGTTTGACTAAATTCATTGCAGAATCAGCCTGGAGCTTGGGACTTGCCAAACAGGACAGAGTTATCTGTGGCATCTCTTCTCAGCCAGCCCCAGCTCGAGACTGAGAAATGTTTCTTGAACCACAGTGTAGTCTACTGCCTGGTTGCTTGCTCATTCAGCTTCTGTGGTTCCCACAGGATGGGGTTGTGGTGCAGGGAGCTTCAGCATTACCTTTTTAATCATGTTCCTGAGTGCTTGGATAAATAGGTGCTGCTCAAGTGCTGTGGAAAGGCCCACAGCCCAGATTCAGAGTTACTTGGGCATGCCTGTTGTGATGGGAGCTTGGGTTTCCAGTCACACAGGTGTGATTACTTCATTGTGCTGCTCTTCCTGAGTGCATACCCCTCTTCACATGTCCCAGACTACTGCATCCTTTGGATTTATGGGTTTCATGTGTGTCTTAAAACAGAAAAGCAAAAGTTTGCAACATCCTCCTGGATAACATCTCTGCAGGTGTTGCCCGGAAAACTCTTGCCCTTTTCAGGCCACATCTGACAGCTTGTTTCATTTCCTGGTGTTTGCTTCCCTTCCTACACGCGAAATATTTGTCTTTGTTTTATTTCCCAGCCTGTTCCACCATTCAGTCCCTCTGCGTGGAGCTATGTCCTGGTCCCACACAGGGACAGCCTTCGTCTGACAACAGCCAGCAAGCTGGAACTTGCTGGTTTTAGAGCACGGTGTTTAGTTGGAGCAGCCATAGCAGAGATGTGAACTAGCCTGGTCCTTCAAAGGCCCCTCTTCCTGGTTCCATCAGTCTTCTCTCACCCGGAGATTTTCTTGGTCCTTCCGGCTCCTGCTGATCCTAGCTCTAGTTTTGTTAGAAGGGAACCATCCTTACAAATGAGACTTGGCATTTCTAGTGCAGCAGCCACAGAAGCAGCTACTTGTACTTGCTTCCTGCGAAGCTGTAAAGCTCTGCAAGTGATGTGAAATAAATTTCCAGCTTTAATAGCTTCTGCTGAGAGTTGGAAACACTGGCTCCATTGGGAGAAATCAGCTGTTCACATCAACTGGCTGCTTTTGCTGCTGTCCCCTTTCCTAAGGGACATCTCTGAGTTACAACAGGCTGCAGGCTCCCAGCCTTCCCCTGCCTTTGGGAACACCCTCCCCAGCAGAGGCACGAAACTGCTCTGAGGCTGGGCTCTGTCATGACTTGCTCAGTGCAGCAGTTTCCCGTCCCGCTGGCTGATGATGGTCCTCTCTGCTTACAGGCTGGAAGGGGAACTGAACATGGTGAAGCAGAAGCGAGCGGCAGTTCAGAGCACCCTGAGACGCAGCCAGAAGGAGCAGGTTCCACCCAGCCAACAGGGTACGTCAGCTGCTTAGTCAAGCCCTCTCCAGAGCAAGCCCATGCACCTCCCTTGCAGAGCTCCCAGATGTGGCTGGAAGCAGAGCACTCACTCTGGCAGGCAGAGGTACCTGCGGGTCAGCATGAGGATGCCTTCTGCTCTATGGAAAAGAGCAGCCAGTGGGATAACCTGACCTAGTGCTGCCAAGGACTCACCGTGTGATCTCAGGCAATTCAGTTATAATCTCCATTGACCTTCTTAAACGTCTGAGATTGACCTCCAGCTCCGTGAACAGTTGCAGGGTATTTGGGGTTGCAGGGGGATGTGCCTATCCAGAAGCCGTAATTAAACCTTCTTTGTGATCTGGGTCCCTTGCAGTTCTCTTCCCTAGCTGGGGGCTGTGGAATAAGCAGGCAGCCATGGCTAAATCCCGACCCCTGGCTAGCTGTGTTACTCCCACAGCAGCAGTTCAAAAGCTCTCAGCAAAGCAGAGCACGGATGTGTCTGCATGGCAGCATGTGGCTGTCTGTCCTTCCTTTGGACCTGAGCTCTGGCTGGCTGGGGCAAAGCTAAAACCATTTTCCTAAGCCTTTGCCATGGGTAGGCACACACATGTGCATGATGCTCTGCAGATTAGAAATGTTAACTGACTTGTTAATGGTTGCATCAAAACCCCATGCTCAGAAGAAGCCTGCATGCTTCAGAGCTGCAAAACACAAAGGGCAGAGCTTTGCGGCAGGGCTGTCATGAGAGGGAGTTGGAGCTTTAGGGACCACATGTGGGAGAGCTCAGGGAAAGGGCTGTGCACCAAGACTGGGATGGCAGATGAGAAATGTGGCTTAACCTAAGACGTGTCTCACTGCAGTTCTGTCCAGGAGCTCCCCTGTAGTCCAGGATGATCCCCAAGCTGACCAGCTTCTCGGTAGCCTGGATCACATTGGCAAGGACCTGGTTCAGGTAGAGAAAGAGATCTTGAACCGAGTGAGATCTCCAGTGAACTACAGTGACCCCACGGATGACCTTGCCAGGAGGATCAAACACCAGCAGGTGGGTGCTGCTGCGGGCGGGTTGGAGTGGGTAAGTTTGGTAGCGTTGCGTCCTTGGCCCAAAACAGAACTGACATAGGAATTACACAGGAGATGACAGCTGGTACTTCGAAGGAGAAACCTGTGCTGCAGTTGCAAGGGTTTCAGGCTGGCCTGAGCCCTTGAAATGGGACAGATTAACCCAAACCCTAGAGAAATGCAGGCTCTTCCCTTGGCTCAGGTCTGCAGCAAGATGGTCCATTCATTTCAGAGCTGTGGACCAGGTGCCCGTCTTGGGAAGTCCTCAGCCTTGTCATAAGGATGCTGTCACCCTTCACTCTCAAGTCTGTAGCATAAAAGACAACAGGATAGAGGGAATTAATCCAATGACCAGCTTTGGCTCACCTGATGAGGAGTACAGACTGGTAGATGTGAGGGGGACAGGAAAAGAGGCAGTGCCCTGGAGCCCCCTTCCTTTCCTCTGGGATAAGGTCTGGGTCTGTAGTAATTCAGCTTGTTATATCTTCATCTGTGGGTATTTATCCAGCCCTGGCAGAAGGAGGGGCTCAGGCAGATAGGCTTCTTCCACCTTTGTTTGGGTCTCTTTCCCACACCCTGCCATTGCCAGACAGCCACAGTCTGGATGGGGCTGTGCCCCAAGGGCCAACACCTTATGAGAGGGCTACCGCACCCTTAGCCCCACAGCAAAATCCGCCCCTGAGGGAGACAACTTTTTGCAACAGCACTGTTATGACTGTGTTGGGTGACTCTGCTCCCATCTGCTGTGCCAGGAAACAACAAAGAAACTTGAGAACCTGGGGGCAGCCAAGGATGCCTTGCAGAAGGAGTGTGAGACCTACCTTTCCAAGAAACCCACCAGCACCTCGGCTTCCCAGCTCCCTGTCACGTTGAATGCCCTCAGGAGCAAATACAGCGATGTCAATATGCTTTCCAGCCTGTACAATGAGAAGTGAGTGATGATGGCAAGGCCTGATGGGGATGAGGGGAGGAAGTCCTTGCACAGAGGTGTCGACACAGAATCATGAGAGAAAATGCTTTTAGTTGGTATGGGCGTTGGTTGAGGTCCATCCAGCCCAGTGCAGGCTGGAAACCTCCCATCCATTATCAAAGGTACCTCTGAAGGAGTTCCCGTATGGAATCTGTGGTCAGATACCCCCACTGTGGAAGGTCCACCACAACGGCTGTGTGTTCCAGCTCCGCTGTGTGTGGTGAAAAGCAATATATCTAACTTCTGGGCAGCATGACAGGGTTGTGAGTGCATATTGCTTGTTCTCTGACATGCTGCAGAAGCTCTGATGTTAAATGAGTTTAAACATGCAAAATCAGAGAGAAAAGGAGAAAAATGGGGTCTTCTGTAGCTAACCTTGTCCTGCCATTTTTCCCTTCCCCAGGGCTAAGGCCGCCCTGAACCTGGAGACTCAGATTGAGAACGCAGACAAGATCATCAGCACGTTTGAGGCCAAGCTGGCTCAGGATAGCATCATTCCTGCATCCCCCAATGCCCTGCAGAATCGGGCCAATGATCTGCAGGTAGGCGAACATCAGGGTCTTTGCTAGGGAAGGGAGATCTCTGAGCTCAGGTAGCAATGGTGGGGAGAGCTGGACTTTGCTTACTTGAGCACTCCAAGGCACCAGCGATTAAGCCTTTCTAAAGACATGTTCTTTGAAGGCTTTATGTTAGTGTTGCAGGCTGACCTGCATTGACTAGCTAGCAAAAAGCTCTGTCCCTCCCAGGGTACGTTTGGGGTCCCTAAAATATACAATGAACCTCTTAGCATCTGTTCTAAACTCTGTTGCTCTGCCACACGCCCATCCCTGTTCTTTCCTGCTGTCAGTCTTCCTGCCCCATCATTAGCTCTCACCCTTGACTCATGCTGACCCTTTCCTGCCTTCCCCAAAACATCCTTCTGCTCCATGCACCATTCAACCCACCTTCTTTACTAAGTCTCACTGTTCTTTCTCTTCCATGTTGCGTGTCTGTATTGGAGAACCTGACTAGCCCCCAAGTACTTCATGGTTAAGGAGCGTATTTCTGTTTGATTCATTGACTGGTACAGATGTGGAGGTGTCTTTTTTCCCTTGCAGAAGATGAAGCGGGACCTGGTGGCCCAAGAGGACTGTGTGCTGAAGCTGAACCGGGGGCTCAAGGATGCTGAGCACAGCTGCAGTGCTGTGCAGAACAACTTCCAGGAGTACTGCCCTGACCTGCCCCGACAGAAGCGGGAGGTGCAGCTCCTCAATGACCGCTATCATGCCGTTGCGGACCAGCTGGATCAGCGGTGAGGAGCTGTGGTGTCTTCTCCACTCCTGTAGTCATAGCTCTCTCTTAGCTAGCATGGACCAATGTCTGTCAGAGTCCCAAGAGTATGTTCTTCACTGCAGGACCCTGATCCTGACCACCCTGCTGTAATACTGGGGACCAGGTCTGTCCTGCTGTGTAGTTGCCACCTTCCACTGCGCAGCACAGGCTTTGAGCTTCCAGATAGCTGTGAAAAGGCAGTCTTAAGTAGCTGAATGCTGGCCTCTGCCTGACCCATTGACCCTACCCAGAGAGACTCTGGTGCTTAACACTTCTCACAGGCATTGCTGCTGGTTGCCTGCCTTTTTCCTTCTCTCATCTCCCAAGCTGTGTTCATGCTGCAGTAGCAAACCTGATGTGCACAGAATTGTGCTCCCCGCTCAGGTATCAGTTGTCACCCCCTTGTTTTTGTTATCGTGGTGTTTGTTGCGGTGACATTCTCACCATAGTGTCTTTTTAGGAACTTGCACATGAATCTTTGCCCTTCCCCTTAATGTTCCTGTTCACCTTTGTGCTGTGCAGAGAGAAGACCCTCAGAAATATCAGTCTCACCTACCAGCAGTTCCAAAACTCCAATGAGAACCTGATGTTCTGGATGAACAACATACCCAAGCACCAAGTGAAGACCACTGATGGGCCAAGCCAGATCAATTACAAGCTGCAGGCACAGAAGGTGTGTTCCAGGACAAATGCCATAACCTGTAACGTTACAGGGATGGGGGACTGTAGTTGTAAACAGTATGCAAAATAGTACCAACCAGCTCCTACTTGTGTGCTGCACCTGTCACAGTGAATGAACTAGAACAAGGAGACAATGGATTGCAGCCCACAGATGATGTATCTTGCCCCACTGCATTCATCTACAGTGCTGGTGTCCTCATCTGTGCTAGTCACCCCCAGGCTGATATCCTCTCCATGAAAAGGACACATCTAGATCCTGAAAGATTGCACCTTGGGCTGAGATGTTGCATCTGGGTCCTGCATCTTTCTCTCCTTGAGCAGATCCTAAGCTGACTAGCTCAAATGATGAGATGTGGAGGTCTCTGTGTGGGCTGGTATTTACCTCATACACGATAAATCAGTGTGGCAGCTCCTGGGCAAGCAAGAGTGCTGCTGAGATCCTCTAAAGCCCTGGAGACTTTTCCTAAACTTCTTCCTGTTCGCACCATTCCCTCCAGTACTAGGCTTAGCTACTGCTCTTGACTGCAAAGAGTATTACTGGGTTGCTGCATTTCAACCTGTTCTTAACATCATGTGTCTCCTGCAGAGGCTGGTGGAGGAGATCGAAAGCAAGGAGCCTGAGAAGAACGCAGTGGTCAGACTATCCCGGAACGTGCAGTCCACGCTCAATGTATGGCTGGGTTTTCCCATGTAGTGCTCCCTTAGCATCTCACCCAAGAGATCCCAACTGATTCTTCTGTTTCTGCTGTGAACAGGACTATGAACTCCAAGCAGGCAAATACAGCTCTTCTCTGGACCCTACCCTGACTGACTTTGCTGCAAAGAGGCTGCGTGTGACCCCCCTACAAGAAAGCATCCAGGCCCAGGTAAAATGTTAAGATGAAGGCATGGAAACCATTGTCTAGCTCCTTACCCAAGCCCCATGTCCTCTGCAAGGCCTTAATCCACTCTTACAGTCACAGTTGATCATGGTCCTAAACCCAAGGACAAATGTCATCAGGGATCTCTTTGTCTATGGGGCCAGCATGTGAGATCCAGAATTAGGGGTGTGTCTGGTACCTTTGGTTGAGATTGCTGATGATGCCTCCTTGCCATATTGTGTATGCAGATAAAGCCTACAGGATAGGTGTGTGTGGGGACAAGACTGAGCCAGAGCTCCTGTGTGCTCTTCCCAGTTACACCTCAGTTCTCCCGTATCACCTTGACCTATTTGCCAACATCCGTGTATGGCCCAAGGTGAATTTGAAAGTCTGGACCCTGAGTAGGCTAGCAGGTATCTAACAGGCATTCAGATAAAGGGGACAGGATCTCCTACGTGAGTCCTTAGACTCTGTGTGTTTCTAGAAAGTCAGATGTGAAGACTAATCCCTGGAATAGTGCAGTACACCAAGTGCATCCAGGTGAAAGGAGGGGTGGGAGAGCATGCCATCCAACAGACCTGTGTCAAGGTGAGGGGGACAAGGCTTTCACCGCTGCTTCTTTTTCAGGAAAATGATGTAACCAAGCTCTACATGGAGCTGGCAGCAGAAAATAAACAGCAGCTGAGCCGGCTGGAGTTTGCAAAGAAGATTGTTGAGAAGGTACCAGCTAACAGCTCATGGCAAGATTGGGGTACTCTAGACTGGGGGTTGAAATGATCTTTCCAAAGCTGTCAGCAATCTGCTCAGCCTGGGATCCCCCACCCCTCCCCAGATCTCCACATCCAGGTGTGAGGAAGGACAGGAATGGAATCTCCTGTAAGAAAAGACCACAAGTAACCACAGTTTCACTGATACTGATCTTAGGTTGTGACTTTCATCACCTCTGTGGGCCCTCAACTCTTTACTGAAGCTGTAGTTTATGCTAGGAAAAAAGATTAGGACTCTTAAGTCCTGTTCTCAGCTATATCCAATCAATGTTCACAGACTGCAAATTTCAGATTCATCCATGGATGTGGCTGGAATTTGGTACTCACAACCTTCTTGCAACACTTCAAAGCAATAGGACTTCTATGCCTTTCTAGGGCTTGATTCATCTGTAGGAATGGTCTCTGGTCTCTGTGACTTGTCAGTGTGCTCAGGAAGGATGAGAGATTAAACTTGGGCACTCTGTGATGTGAACCAGCTGCACAGTGGGGACTGGCCATGTTACCCTCCCTCAGCTGCAGATTCAACAAGGCAACACCAAGCACCTTTGTGGGCTGCTGCGGCACCTCCGTGACAAGCAGAAGACACACCTAGTCAGTTGCTTGAGATGGTGGGAATATGTCCTCATTTGCCATTTACGAACAGCCTTATTTGGAGCCTCCCTGAGGATTCTGTACCAGTTCTGTCTCCTACCATGCCTTGCCATGGAAAAGACCTCTGCACCAGATTCAAAGAGTAACTTTGTTTTGCTGCCTTTTTTTTTTTTTTTTAATTTCTTTTTTTGTTTTTCCCTTGCAGAAGGAAGTGCATGAAGATGTTGAAGCTGTACATGAGGAAATGCAGCAATCTGAAAACAAAGCCAAAACAAGCAGGGAATCTGAGGGGCTGAAATCGCAGCTGGAGGAGGAAAGGAGGAAAGTGGCCAAGATTGAAGAGGACCTGGAGGAACACAGAAACAAGCTGCTAATGTTGAAAACTCAGAAGCCCATTGAAAGAGTGGAAGAAAAGGAAGTGATAGAATATTACAGAGACCCACAGATGGAGAGCAACCTGTCTAAGATGGCACAGCAGATTGAAGAGGAAGGCAAAAAGAGGCAGAGCCTCCAAGAAGACATTGAAGTGATGAGTCGGAAGCTTGCCCAGATGGAGAGTGAGAAGAAGGTCATACCTGCCCAGCTCCTCACCAAAGAGATCACAAAAATTGAGAAAGATCCAAGCCTGGATAGCCAAGCAGCCAGTCTTCGTCAGGAGATCAAATGTCTCCAGGAGGAAAGCTTGGCTGCTGCTTCTGAACTTGAGCAGCATAAGAGAGAGCTGCACATGCTGGAGCGAAAGCAACCAAATATCCGAGAGAAAGTGGTGGTGAAGGAGCTGATCAAACTGGAGAAAAACCCAGAAATGGTGAAGTCTGTTAGGACCCTGCAGCTACAAATCGATGAGGAATCCTTCAAGAGGAAGTCTGCAGAAGAAGCGATAGTGAAAGTGAAGAACAAGATTGAGGAGGTGGAAAGACTAATTGAAACAGCAGAACCCAAAATTATTGTTAAGGAGGTGAAGCAGGTAGAGCAGGACCCAGAGTTATTGCGAGAGTCTTCCAAGCTTAAAACTCTGATTGAGGAAGAGAGGAGCAAAAACTTGATGCTTACAGGTGAGCTGGGAGAGCTGCAGAGCCAGTACAGTATTGCAGAGAAGCAAAAACCAAGGGTAGAGGTTAAAGAGAGGGTCAATGAGATTTTCTTGGTGGATCCTGAAACAGAGCGACAAATTGCACACCTGAAAAGGGAGCTGCAGGAAGTTACTCTGAAAAGGACAAAGATTGACAGTGAAGTGGAAGAGGCCTTAGCAGAGCTCAATGTCCTCCGGTCACAGAAACCAGTGGTGGAGCTTAAAGAAGTTATAGAGGAGGTAGTGAAACATGAGAAGAGTCCAGAGATTCTTAGAGAAATTGACAGGCTGAAACAACAGCTCAATGAACTAGTGAACACCAATGGCAGGACCCAAGAGCAGCTCATTAGGCTGCAGGGTGAAAGGGATGAATGGAAGAGGGAGAGATCCAAGGTGGAAACCAAGCTGGTCAACAAGGAAGTCATCCGATATGAGAATGATCCACTCCTGGAAAAAGAAGCTGACCGTCTCCGTCAAGAGGTGCGCAATATGTCTCAAAAGAGGAGAGCTGCAGAGGATGCAATCTATGACTTGCAGAATAAATACATGCTACTGGAGAGGCGAAAGCCAGAGGAAAAGGTAGTTGTTCAAGAGGTGATACTGACTCAAAAAGATCCAAAGCTCCGAGATGAGCACAACAGGCTGAGCCGGAGTCTAGACGAAGAGGTGAGCAACAGGCGTCGTCTGGAACGTGACGTGCAGCAGGTTCGTGCATTGGTGGAAGAGCAAGAGAAGTTGCTCAACTTTCAGGAGGATCGAAGTAAGAGACTTGCTCTGGAGAAGGAGATGAGACAAATTACATTGAGAATAAAGGAGCTGGAGGAGAGCCCAGCCCCTGTGCAAGAAAAGATCATTATGGAAGAAGTGGTCAAGTTGGAGAAGGATCCAGTCCTCGAACAGTCTGCCAGCAACCTGCGCTTGGAGCTGGACCGTGAGAAGATGGAGGTGCTGAACTTGCAGAGAGAATGCAAGAACCTGCAGATGCAAGTTGACGTTCTGCAGAAAACAAAATCCCAGGAGAAGACCATCTACAAGGAGGTGATTCGAGTGGAAAAGGACAGAGCGCTGGAGAGTGAACGTGCACGCATCTGGGAGCTGCTGAACAGGGAGAGAGGGGCCAAGCAAAAGGCAGAAGAGGAGGTACGGCGGCTCAGGGAGAAGATTGAGCGAGCTGAAGGCATGAAGAGGACCTGGGCTCGTGAAGAGACAGAGCTGCAGAAAGCCAGGAACCTGGCCATCCAGGAGAGAGCCAACTTGGAGAGTGAACTGCGGGACCTGGAGAGGCAGAAGCAGCAGAAAGTCCTCTTCCTTCGGGAGGAGTCCAAACTGCTTAACCAACGGACTGAGAATGACAGGCAGAAGAAGAAGCAGCTGGAACATGAGTTTTCCCTGCTGGAGGCAGACATCCTTAGGGAGAAGGACCAGATCTACAACAAAGAGAGGTTCATTCGAGATCTCCAGTCAAGGGTCAACCGGGAAGAAATCAATCATGAGACCCAGATGAGAGAGACAAACCTCTCCACCAAGATCTCTATCTTAGACCCTGAGACAGGGAAGGATATGTCCCCTTACGAGGCCTATAAGAGAGGTATCATAGACAGAGGCCAGTACATCCAGCTGCAAGAGCTGGAGTGTGACTGGGAGGAAGTCACCACCCTGGGCCCAAACGGGGAAATCTCAGTTCTCCTTGACAAGAAAAGTGGGAAGCAGTACTCCATCGATGATGCGCTAAGGCTGAGGAGGATCACAAAGGAAGAATACCAGCTGTACCGGGATGGCAAGATTCCCATCTCTGAATTTGCCTTGCTAGTGGCTGGGGAAACCAAGCCTCCCCCGTCCCTCTCTATTGGCTCCATCATCTCCAAATCCCCGCTCTCATCACCCACCACCCCCCAAACCCAAAGCTTCTTCCCCCCAGCCTCGCAGAAGGGCTTCTGTGATGACACATCCCCCATTGCCGGGGTGTATGACACCACCACTGACACCAAGTACAACATCAAGACTGCTGTTGCAAAGAAGCTGCTTGATCCCATGACGGCTCAGAAGCTCCTGGAAGCCCAGGCTGCCACAGGAGGCATCATAGACCTAATTTCTCGGGACCGGTTCTCAGTCCATAAGGCGATCGAGAGGGGGCTGATTGACAGGAACTACATGCAGAGACTGCTCAATGCCCAGAAAGCTTTCACAG
Source organism: Astur gentilis (assembly GCF_929443795.1). NCBI lineage: Eukaryota > Metazoa > Chordata > Aves > Accipitriformes > Accipitridae > Astur > Astur gentilis. The sequence goes on from NC_064889.1 coordinate 32,627,016, forward strand.
GGATTGAGGACCCGGTGACCAAGCGAAGGCTGTCTGTGGGGGAAGCAGTTCAGAAGGGATGGATGACCAAGGACAGTGCTTTTCCCTACCTGGAGGTCCAGCATCTAACCGGAGGGCTCATCGATCCTAAGAAAACTGGTCGCATCCCCGTGCTGGAAGCTGCCCAGACAGGGATGATAACAGGCGACCTGGCCAACAGGCTCCAGGATGAGTCCAACTATGAGAAAGATCTCATTGACCCTATCACTAAAGAGAAGATAAATTACAAGGAGGCCATGGCCCTCTGCCAGAAGGATTCGCTGGGCAGCCTCCTGCTGCTCCCAGCCACATCGGAGGGGTATCAGCGGTACCACCAGGCGAGCCGTTCCCCCAAGCTCTCACGGTTCAGGCATTGAATGGATTCAGGCATGTACTGGATCTGGTTCCTTCAGGAGTTCATCCCTTCAAAACACCTCTCCCCACGGAGGCAGCAGCGATCACAGGAATGGAGCATCTAGCATTTAGGGCTGCATACTCTATCTTAGCTATCTGCTTCCCAATGCAGCTTGGCTGTGTGAGGAAGAAAGCGTGATCGTGAGTATGTAAGGGCCCGACACACAGGGGTCCCTGTGGTCCCCCGGGAGCTGCTGTGACAGCAAAGGGGGGTTGATTGCAAGAACTCCACTGGCAGTAGGTTAGATGTGGTTATGCCCAGAAAGGGGGGGAGAGCCAGAGTGTTTTCCAGTTGGGTCATTCTTCTGCATGCAATAAACATACAAAGTGTGACTCTGCGGCTGTGTTGTCTCTACAGGCTGAGGCTGTGAAGTGGCTGAAGGCATGGCTAGTCCTCCCCTCATGCAGTCCTATGCCCTGCAGCCCAATCTACAAAGGGTTTGCAGACTCTTGCTCCCCCTGATCTCACAGCACTGAACCCCTTAAATTTCTTTCTGCATGTGAGTCCATATTTTTAAAGATTTTGCTGTGTTTGTCTTTAAAACTGAAAACCAAGGGGATTTTGCTCCCTGGTCATTTGGACATCTCTGATAGAGGGACTTGGTTGCTAAAGGGTGCAGCTCTGTGTTATATTTGATCCAGTCTAAGTGCAGGCAGCTACCAAGTGGAGCGGCCCCCCTGCCCCCTCCAGCTGCCTGTCCCTGGTGTCTCTCTGGCTGCAGACCAGTAATGGTGTTGGCTGCACAATGACTTGGGTCACTTCACTGAGCTGCTGGCAGAGGAAGCCAAGCCCCAACCAAAACTAAGCCCTGTTGAAGTAGATCTTGGGGGCTTGTCCTGTACCTGTACAGAGGCGAATGTGTTGCAAGGGAAGGGATGACCTTCAGTAGCAGACTAATGATGTTTGCAGTCAACAGTGACGTGAGCCTGCTTTCTACAGCCCTTGGCCTTGGCTGCAGGATCCACCCAGCATTACTGGAAAATCTGCACTTGCTATTTCTTTAGGTGAACTTTCACTCCTCTATGTAACTTGCACTGCTCAGCCCTTGCTGAAATGAGTAAGTCTCATCTCCCAAGTGTTCTTCCCTAGTATCTACCCCACTGGGGAGCATCCCCTGGCTTTGTGGGGTGAGAAAAATGACTTTCTATTGACATGAGCTGCTCTTCCCCCTCTGACGAGGGCTCTTTTAGCTGATGCTGTTTGGGAACTCCAACACACCCAAAATAATCCATAAGGGTAAAAGTTTCCTCCCCCTCCTTCCCCCATCAGAGCAGCAGCGTACCCTCTATTTTCATATAGCCTAGCTGGGATTTGAAGTCTGGGCTCCAAGAAGAAATTGTTTCCATGCTGGCAAGCTCAGCCCAATCACAGGTCCTGTTACATTCCTGCTGGTAGGTAGTGCTCAGCATTAACAATCTGAGTCCAGCTATGGAAATGCCAAGTTTCCAGTCTAAGATCTGCCCAGGTTCTGTCCCATGCTCTGCAGGGTCTGTGTCTATTTTGAGGCATATGGCTGGTGTCTGTGGCCGTCTCAGCTGCCATGATCAATATGGCGCAATCTGTTGGTTTACAAAGGGGGAAAACTGTTGCACACACCCTACAGCATCTGTTCCCAGCCTGTTTCCTCTTGGTAAAGCACTGCCAGCATATGGGGCACTGCATCTCCCTCCTGGCTGGTCTGGACCAGCAGCAAGGGCTGGAGCCAGGCTGTGATGGACCAGGGGATGCATCAGGAGAGAAATTCTGACTTGGCCTCCTGCCAGGGAAAGCTCAACAGCCCTCGGAGCACAGGAACACAGCCAGGTGAGGATCACGTCCCAGTGCAACCAAGGAGCCTTGGACCAGTGCGGTTCCCAGCAGCCTGTGGATCCCAGCTCTTCAAAGCTTCTGGAAGCAGCCTTGCTGTGCTTTGCCTTTGCTCCCCTTGGCTGGCTGAAAGCAGGGAGAATCCATCAGCAACGGGGCTGTTGCCTTTTCTGCAGCTCAGCTCTGCCCAACAGGTGAGTTTGCTGTCAGCCTACCCCCTTGCCCAGCTCTGTGGGGCAGGGTGCTGGGCTCTAGGGCTACCCTCCTCCCAGCTGCTCTCCTTTGCAAATGAGATAAAACCATGCTTTTTTGTAAAGCAGTATGATATTCATGTGGTGACTCATCCCTGAAGAGTTGATTAAATAATTTGAGGGAATGCTCTGTAACTAAGGGACTTGGAGTTCTGCTAGTTAGGCAGTCAGTTAATAATTTTGGATAAAATGCTCCCTTAACTGCATGGTAGGAAGTATTTACCTCAGGCTGGATGAAGGCATTAAGAAATTAGGCAGCTGAGCAGTCTAGCTGGGCTGAGCAGTCTCCCTTGAAGGCTGGCCTGCCTTTTGTTTCTGAAAAAGAACCCCACTAAAAATACTTTACTATGAAGTGGTCCTCATGTGCAGAAAGCAGCTTGTATCAATGTCCTCCTAATGTGTCCATAGGAAGCACCACACAGCCTTGGGCTTCCTCAGAGCCCAACTGTCTGGCAGGGTTGTGAATTGCTCAGGAGGGGTCAGGTAGTGCTTTTCCTCCCTTCTCTGGCACAGGGCGATGGTGCTGCATTGTGGCTTTCCCAGAGCAGTTATTCTGACACAGCTGTTGTTGATTCCCTTTGCTGGCAGTGGGGTTGGGTCATAAATGTTTGAAATTCAGCCTATTGCTTCATTTTGTCAGGCTAGATGAGCTGTAGTATTTTTATTTATGTTTCTGATCTGGATGAATGTCTTTGGTATTTATTTCTTTAATGCAGATCTTCTTTAAAAAAACAAAACAAACCAACAAAAAACCAACCAACAAACACCTCTTCTGCAAACAGCTTGTCTGGTACAACACAAGCATTTGTTTGAGTAGAGCAAACAATGGAGCTTTGTACTAAATGAATTTACTTTAAAATGTGTATGCAAAGGCAGGGAAATGATTCCATAGCAGAATTCATCCATGTCTCACAAACGTGCCCCTGTGAGCTGGGTATTATCATATGGAGGCCATGAGATGCTGCAGGAGTACAGCAGGGCTTCAATTTTCCTGCCACAGGGCTCTCAAGGCTGCTGCATGAGCCCAGCTGCCTGCTCAGTCAGAAAACCATCCTTCCTGAACACAAGCAGGTCAGTTTTTTCCAGGCAGCCACCCCAGCATGACTGTGAACAACAGCTTCAAAAGTAAAGCAACTCCCACCTGCCTTAAAAAAAACTAATCTGTGCAAATTGCAGAGGTGAGCGAGCTCCCCAGGTCCTGGCTGGGGCTTCTACACCTGCAGGGGAAGTACAGCCAGGTGGTGTGGTAGGGCCCAGAGGGAGGTGAGCAACAGGTCCCAGGGTTTTGCTGTCGGTGGTCTGTCAGGAGGTATGGCTGCTACAGTAAGGATGACAAAGGTCTTTCTGATGTCAGGAATTAAGTAGAGTCACCTGCTGCCTTTTTTTGGGTGAGAAGAAGGAATGAATGATGGAGGAAGCTGTCGGAGTGGGAGACGGTCCCGGAGTAACGATGGAGTCTCAATATGAGTATGATCGTTCTCCTCTGTTACAGGGTTTTACAGGGTTTATATAGAAAAAAGTGATAGCATGCGCTAACAACAGCGTTATTATTGGCTAAGCTTCTATGTCCATACGCTTTGAGCATTATTGTGATTGGAGCAGCGCTTTGTTCATGCGAAGTGGTGACTCGACTCTTATCAGCTAAAGTTCCGCTTATTCTACTTGCAGCACTGCTTGCTTCCTTATATCTTACTTGTCAAGGAGAGTCCAAGGTCACCTCCTTCGGGTCTAACTCTTGCTCAAATCCTGGGTTGCTCAGTGGTACAAAATCGTGTCCCTTCTCGCTCAACCATGTTTCCACAATTCCCCCTTCTTGTTTTTTGAGCAATCCAGGCTTGGTCTACTATCTTCATCATGGCCTTTTTAATGCAACTAAGTGCTACACACAGAAAAATACCTAAAATTACAAAAATAATTAGAATGCATAAGCCTTCAGTAAGCAACCCTAACAGCCAAGTCGGCAAGCTCCCAAAAATACTAGTCAGCCATCCATCAAGAAAGCCATGGTCCTGACGAATCTGATTGGCATGCGTCTTTAACCATTGCAACTGCTTATGTTATGGATTCACTGTGGCCAGACAGATTCATATAACACATACCTTCAAAATAGTCACAACCATGTCCTTGAGCTAATAATAAAAAATCTATCGCTGCTCTATTTTGTAAAATTGCGTGATGTAGGCTCTTTTGATCGTCTAAAAGTGCTTCTAACATTTTCATTGTAGCATTGGCTTGCTTCTCTGCCCAGCAAGCTAGTTTTCCTAGTTCATTTAGCGCTCTTCCTGCAGCTGCACCTGGAACAAACAATGATAAAAACACCTGTTCTGTGGGGCTAAGTAGGGTGACCTGATCATTACAGTCAGGAGCGAGACGTGTGACGCTTCGCTTCTGATGACCAGATATATTATTTCTGTTTAAATTTTTCCACCAATTTTGGTTTGGAGCCAGCAATGTTAATTTGCCCAGATAACACAGTCCACCAAATACATTCTTTGGAATTCCCTGCCATGCTCTATCGCCACATATTAAAAAGACATCAGGTGGCAGGGCCTTGGGTGTGCCATTGTTCCAGATGGGCAGACCGCCTCTAGCTTCTCCTCCAAGGGCTCCTAGTCCCTGCGGCCATGAGGTGTCATTTGTACCACAAAAGCTGCCTATATGTATATAGTCGTAATAGGTGGCAGCTGAGGTGACTTTTGTCCATCCTGACCAATTATAAGATCGATAATAGTTCAAACCAGTGAGTCCAGGTCCTCCAAAAATTATACGGGTTTGGGTCCAATTCTGTGAAGTGTTACCAATGTGCATTGAGCCTAACAAGTCCAATTCTTGGGGGTCCCACGGTAATGTGGGGTTCAAGTTATTCAAAAGCAAAGCAGAACAATGACTAACACTTATTGCGGCAGTACAGTTTGTTGTACTACAAGTGGCAAATTTTTCTGCTTGAAAGCCAGGCACTCCTATTAAACAGGTTTGAAAAGGCTCTGTTGCAGAAGCAAGGGATAGACAAAAAGCGGGTTGACCGGTCATGTTCGTCCAGGTAACCCACATGTTTTGTCTGGGTTCAGTGTGATGGAGGGTCGTTGTCACTGGGACCATCATGACTATAATCAAAATCTTGATCATTAAAGTAACTTCTTGCCCTTTTTTAGTTTCCATGCAAATCGCTTCCAGCATTTTTCTTTCATTTGAGTCCAATCTGGTTTGGGAATGGCCCACATAGTGGGCACTAGGTTTGTCTGCTACACTCGAGGTCACAAACTAACACTTCTTCTGCTTTTTTAAACACCAAATTGGCCCAGTCTCCATGACTATGCAAATAATGACTACTCCCCAACGTTTCGTGCCCTTTGACAAGCAAGACCTTAGCTGCATCAACTTCCTTTTGCAAACAGCTGTCACACCAGTGTCTGGCAAGCGACACCAGATGCCACCATTCCTTCGTACAAGTATAGCAAATACACAAGACCCAGGGTTTACAGGTTGCACAAGAGGTACAAACTATTTCTGTAATAGGCATTTCCTTGTACCCGCTCATAGAGTTCTTTTCTGCTTATGTTACTCCTTCTCTGTTGTCTTGGTCCTTTTCAAGAGATTCTCCACTTTGCTGCTCAGACGGCTGGTCTCGGTGATCCAATGCAGGCCTCACCGCTCGGCTGGGCACCCACACTGGACCACGATCTGTGGAAACGCACATATAACCTCGACCATTAAAGATCACAGGAACAGGTCCCTCCCAGACTCCGGTGGCCGGGTCTCTGTACATCACTTTAAAATGAGGCAGGGTCGTTGCGTTAATTAAACTTCAGGTTTTGATGATGTACAACCACTGGCAGTTCTTCTCGATCACCCATCAGACACAAATAATTCAATGTGAAAAGTGTTCGATACAGTCTCTGCTGTGCATCGGTCTCTGTTCCCTTTTGTTTGTTCAAACAGTCCTTTAATACTTGATGAGTACGTTCTATGAGTCCTTGCCGTGTTGGTGAATGTGGAATTCCTGTGGTGTGCTTAACGCCCCACTTCAACAAAAATGTCCTTAATTTTTGACTAATGTATGCAGGCCCATTATCTGTTTTGATTTGCTCAGGTACTCCCAATACAGCAAAACAAGCAAGCAAATGTTTATAGACATGATGTGCCTTCTCACCAGGCAAGGCAGTAGCCCATATCATTTTTGAAAAGGTATCAATGGTGACGTGCACATACTTTAAACGCCCAAATTCTGGGACATGCGTGACATCCATTTGCTATAATTCTAATGCCTTTAACCCTTTTGGGTTTACTCCTTGCCCTATTCCTGGACCGTGGCTCCCACATTTAGGACAGGCTTGGATAATAGAGCGGGCTTTGTTTTCTGTCAACTCAAATTGCCTTTTTAATCCTTTAGCATTTTGGTGAAAGTTTTCATGACTCTGTCTGGCTTGTTGGAATTTGTCTACAGAAGGCGCATGACACGCTGGACTGACCAGGCTATCAGCAAGCTGATTACCTAGCCCTAGTCCAAGATTACACTGGTGACTACGCACGTGAATGATACAACAGGCCGCTGTTCGTTGAGCCAGTGTAGATTTTAACTGGATAAATAATTTTCCTAGCCTAGGGTTAGTTGTTTCCCTAAGCAGAGCATCTTCTAGTCGTGGTACCACACCAGCTACATACAAAGAATCAGTTACTACATTTAAGGGATCATTCAACCAGTTGGTTAAAGCCCAGACCACTGCAGTTAGTTCTAACAAGTGAATCATGGGTCTGTCCTTGCAATATATGTTGGCACCATCGACCCTTCTCTTGCCAGACATAAGCTGCTCGACACAAACGTTTTCCTGCATCTGTATACACTGTAATCCCCTCAGCTAATGGCTCCTTTAGAACATTAGTTTTCTCTAGCCATTGATTACATTTCAAGATCTGCCATAACTTTCCTTTCGGTTGCTGTGAATGCACCTTCCCACTGTAGCCCAACAAGGCCTCCTGTATGGGAGATGCATTCCGTAGCCACCACTCTAAATCCACAGTGTTGACAGGTATACTAATATTATGTGGTTCCTGTCCTGTCATTTCAATAATTCTTGTTCTGCATTTCCGTATTAATTCACCTACTGCTTCTGGCCGTGTTTGAATGCTAAATTTTGGTTGTACACATAAGAATACCCATTCTAACACACGAAACAAATTGTCACTAGATTCATTAGGGGCATCAGTGCATTTGTCAGTGGCACGGATAGACGAACTGCAGGATGGTAATTCCTCCTTCTTGTTTTGCCACTGGCAAATGATGGCATGTGGTGATTCACTGGCATTACATATTAGTAGAGATAGAGGTAGGGCCAAAATGCGTCTGGCTGACCAAGCTGCTTGTAACTTCTGTACAATGTGTTGTAATGCTGTTTGTTGTGTCGCAGACAAGCTGATGATGGCGCTGGGATGTTGTCCTCGTGAAAGTTCAGTTAAGGGCGCAATTTCAGTATTCGAAATACCAACACAATTGCACACCCATTGGATGTCTCCAAGTAGTGTTTGTACGTCAGTTAATGTATGCAACTGGGTCGTTAACTCTAATTTCGGCAGTCGGATTTTCGCATCAGATATGGACCACCCAAGATATTTCCAGGGGGCGGTTTGTTGTACTTTTTCTGGAGCAATAACGAGTCCCTTGCTCGATAAGATAGTAGTTAGTTGCTTCAGAGAGTTCTCTGTAAAAGGTTCTTGTTGACAGCAAAGAATATCTTCCATATAATGGTAGATTATCGTGTTAGGCCATTGTGCTCTGAGTGGCTCTAATGCCCAGGCTACATATAGTTGACACAACATTGGTGAATTTTTCATGCCTTGTGGTAGAACTACCCACTCGTAGCGGTCTGCAGGTGCTGCCTTGTTTATAGCTGGTACAGAAAAAGCAAGTCGCTGAGTGTCTTGAGGATGCAAAGGAATGGTAAAGAAACAGCCCTTTAAATCTACAATAAGTATGTGCCATCCTTCCGGCAACATGGCGGGGGAGGGCATGCCTGGTTGTAGGGCTCCCATAGATTGCATTTGGTCATTTATTCTGCGTAAATCATGCAAGAGGCGCCATTTTCCATTCTTTTTTGGAATTACAAAAATAGGGGTATTCCACAGACTAACAGAGGGTTTAATATGGCCAGCTGCAAGCTGTTCAGCTACTAATTGTTTTGTTATTTGCAGTCGCTCTTCTGCCATGGGCCACTGGTCAACCCACATGGGCTCATTAGTAAGCCAAGTCAATGGTGGGTTGGGCGACCGCTCTCCAGTGCCCATGACTAAAAATGGTTCGTAGTCAATACGGCTCCAATTTGACTTAGAACATCTCGGCCAGTTAAGGCTTCTAGTGTTCCCGGTAATTGTAATACGTATATTTTAAGACTTACTTCTTGTCTTTCAGGGAAGTGTAGGCACACAGGATGTTTACTTACATAGGGTGTAGACTGTCCTCCGATGCCTGTGATTGACGACGTGGGCAATTCTACAGGCCAGCACACCAGCCAGATAGATTTGTTTATAATTGTGATATCAGCTCCGGTGTCTAACATGGCGACAATTTGTTTAGACAAGTTGTTTTGAGACAGACCTATGTTCATGGTGGGTCGATGATCCATCCTGGTAGTAAAACATACTGCAGGTCCAGTGGAGCCAAAACCTTGATCTCCATGATAACTCTCTGATTCCGGCGAATGACAAAGCGGGTTGTTCAAAGCCACTATTTGTGCTATTCGGCTTCCCTTCGGAACAAACAGAGCGGGGCAGATGGCATAAGCCATAATATAGACACATCCGGTATAATCAGCATCGATAACTCCAGGGACGACAAGCAGTCCCTTAACACCTGCGGAGGAACGCCCTAACAAAAGTCCTCCTACTACACTGTCTTGGCTAATTAAAGGCCCCATTGCATTACTGGGAATTTTATGAACTTCAGTACTGGTGAGAGTGGCGTCTACTGCAGTCTCCACGTCGACTCCCAGGCTGCCCCTGGTTGCGGCTTGGTGCTGTTGCAAAAAACCTTTGTTTCGCTTTGAGGATTCATTTGTTTCTGCACGTGGCCTCTCTCTGTGCTCGCTTTCCAGTTTCCCGTACAGGCTTTTGTTGAGTGGGTGTTTTTCTGACACTTGTCACGCCACACCGCATTACGACAATTAAGCTTGGCATGTCCAGTTTCTCCACATCGAAAACAACTTCCACGGAAAGGTTGATCCGAGCACTGAGGGCGCTTTCGTTGAATGACATCTGCAAAAGGTTGGATAACTTCTCTGACTGCACTCTGCACTGCTGCTGCAACTGTCTCATTTTGGTTTTGCGCACCAGCTCTTTCTACTCTCGATAACATTTCTTCTACCCCGGCACCTTTTGGCAAACTGGCTAGGATTTATTTTGTAGTTTTGTTAGCATTGTCAAAAGCCAATATTCTAAACTTTTGTTGTTTATTTTCGTCGCCTAAGTCCAGATGATTCATCACCGCATCCCACAGTCTGTCGATAAAATCGCTATATTTTTCGGTGGCTCCTTGTACCACAGTCCCAAACGAAGGAACAGAAGATCCGGGTAAACTAAGAAAGGCGTCTAGAGCAAGTTGTGCTGATCGTTGTAGCAAATTAGCGGGAAACGTTAATTGTACATCTAAATTTGCATAATGCCCCTCTCCTGTGAGCATTTCTGCTGTCACTCCATAGAGTGGGTCTCCTTGTTCTTGTCATCGAGCTGCCTCATTTACCACTCGTTGGGTCCACGAAGATCCCCATCACAAGAATTGTGTAGGGGTTAACAGCAGCCTCATTAGGCTTCGACAGTCATGTGGGCACATTAAATCAGCAGAAAAAATCCAACTGACGATCTGTTGAGTAGCTTCAGATTTTACTCCATATTGCGAGATGGTATTTCGGGCTTGTTGTAAAATTCTCCAATCGTGTGGTTCCCATTTTGCAGTGCCATTGGCTTGCACTACCGGGCAAGCTAGAGGTGGGGCACCTCCCAGGTTGGCGGCTGCGTCTCTTATGATGCCGCTCCATCGTGTAGGCCTTACTGGTGCCGGTGGGCCTGCAGGGCAAGGTGAGGGGTTGGCTTCTTCTCGTCGCAAAAAGGGGTTTGTTGTTGACGATCCTTGTTTTAGACGCAGATCTAAATCATCGAGACGCTGGAAGACCGTTCGTAGCAGCCGATCCGTATTGTCTTGGAGTGGTTTTTCATGGCCGCCGCTAGGTGGGGTCACTGGAGCGGATGAATCACAGGAGGGCGGTAACGGTGGGTACGGAGGCGGAGCCGAGGGCGGGGGCCGACATCCTTCTCCTCCCACCTCAGGAGGCGGACGGGGCGGTGCCGGCCACGCCTCCTGGGGCGTTCCCCGGGGCACTACTTCCGCATGCGGCTCACAGCTCCGCCTCGGTCTAGTGGCGGCAACTTCCGCTTTTTCTAGGTCCTGCGGCGGGCCCGGTGCCACTCCCGCTCTTTGTGGGATCGGGACAGAGTCAATACTTGCACGAATCTCGGCAGCCGGCTTACATATAGTCCCGGTCATCCCTTTTACTGCCGGTAACCCAAAAAATCGTGCAAAAACCCCGGGCTTAGGATCATTGTCTTTAGGTTTCTCTGGGGCTGGCTCAGGAGTTAACATTTGGGCCGCGGCACAGGCTACTTCTCGTTCTGCTTTCATGGCTTTCAGAGTCTCTAATACTGTTCGCCATAACTCGCGGACAGCTTTTATTTCCTTTTTGTCTTTCTCGTCTCCAGTTATAGTTTTCTGCCGCATTATCTCCCCGAATTCACGCCATTCCGTAACAGAGAACAACATGTGCGTGTCTTTAAAGCGATCCCATCGCTGTCCTAATTTAATCAGTTTGATGAGTTGTTTTACCGTTGTCTCGATCCCTCTCCTGGAGAGGATACTTGCGAGCAACGTCGCTGCAGCTTCTATTTCCATCGCTGCGCCTTGTCCTCTGGGAGATGAGAAGCCACCTCGAACCATGTCTGCTCTGACGATGCACCCAAGCAGCACTCGTCCCAGCCGTTTTAGTTTCCCACTCCCCTCCTCTCGCTGCTTTACCGCAGTCTCGGAGAATTCAGTCGTGCAGAACCATCCTCTGCTACCAGATGACGGAGTGGGAGAACGATCATACTCATATTGAGACTCCGTCGTTACTCTGGGACTGTCTCCTACTCCGTCAGGAAGCTAAAGGACAACAGCTTGGCTTTAGGCAGGCAGGTCTTGTGTTGAGAGGGGCTTTTTCAGGAGGCACCTAAAGGTTTCTCTCCCCTGTGCAAATTCTCTGGTATCTAGTAGGTGAGGAGGGAGGTTTGTGCTACAGCCAAGATGTGCAGCCACCTCACTACTGCATTGTTTATCTGTCATGAAACTCCAGGAATTTGATAGCTTTGGAGAGCTGTCAGATTATGCTGAGGTCACTTCCTCGGATCACTGTTATTAGGAGAGCGCGTGTCTGCACATGTGTGAAAAACAGAAGCGCAGAAGTTTGGCTTCCCTAAGTTAAAAATATCTCTTTTGAGTATTTAAATAAGCAGAACATAACTCTGAACTGGTTTGTGGCAACCTTTGATGGAAAGAAAGCACAACTTGCCATACCGAGGCAGCACTGGGCTGCAGAACCATCAGCCCCTTGTTCCACAACAGAACTGAGAGTATATTTCTGTACCTGCCAAGTATTTGAGCTGGAAAAGATAAAAGAAAGAGTGCAGGAGACGATGAAGGGAAAAGAGCTCTGTGGAAAAAAGGACCTGCCAGACTGTCCTGCATCACTAGCCTGATGGGCCACACCAAACAATAAACACTGAGGTTTCTGAACAAATGACAAGCCTTTATTTTTTTCTGCACTGAAAGAAAAAAAATGAAGATGTCAAAACCACACCAAAAGTTAGTGAGAATTCTCCAAACGTTTTAACAGGAAAAAAATTTCCAAGACAATAAAGCAAAGGAAATAGCAGTACATCTGGACTGATGATGGAAAGCCAGTGTTCTAGCTGTTACTTTTTCCAGCCACATGCAACAAGTGCTTTATGCTGACTGGATCTTTTGGCTTCTTGATCCCACGTAAGGCACAAATTAAGACACCTGATAGTGCTCTTCAGCTTGTGAAACAGCAGAATGTCAGCTCTGTTAAATAGCTCAGATTAAACAAGTTGTCTAGGGCTGACAAGCCCAATCTTTGATAACAGCAGCAAAGGGCTGAGCAGAGAAGTGCTCCCCTACCCAAAGTGGAGCTCCAGCACACCCTGGTGTCAGAAACTGCCATTGACAGAACTGGGGGTGCTCCAGTGTTGGAGAGACAATCACTGTGTGTCACTTTAGCTCGCTGACTAATGCAAGGACAACCTTCTGAAAGATGCTCGCTCTTCTCTACATTTCAGCATTTTGTGCTGATAAATACACCCCACCCTTTTGCACATGACCTCTTCAAAACAGCTCTACTGGCTGTAACCTAGACAAACTTTCCCCCAGCAACAGGCTGAGAGTCTCTAAATGCAAGAATGTCCCCCTCCAGGCTCCTCAGGAGAAGTGAGACCCTGGGTCCCAGCCAGCCCCTTGCTAAGTCCCCAAAACTAGATCTGCAGTGCTACCCAGAGGTGCAAGTGCATGGGGAGAGCTGTGTCTTCTCATCTGCAGTGTCTCTGCAGCACACGCTGCTCTTCAGGGTTCCGAGGGCTTCTCCAGAAGAAGTACTTGTGATTGAGGGCTGCCTTGGCTGAGATGCGCCTGCTGGGATCATACAGGAGCAATTGCTGCCAAGAGAAAAACCCAGCAGATTTAGGATTTTAAAACACAGATGACTGATTGCCCCTGCATGTGGCTGGGCCCAGATGCAGATGTTGGTCCTGCCTTTTCCCCTCTCTGGGCTTCAGGAGTAACCCACAGCTGAAGTTACTGGGGGGATTATGCTAGAAGGGTTTCTTGGCCCTGAGTGTGGTGGTTTCCTAGAGGCACCTGCAATGACAGTCCTGCTTGAGAGCCAGGACTGAGCCCTATTCGATGATGCGGTGTTTCTGCAATGGCAGAGATTAACATTAGAGCCAGATCAGCTACGCTTCCAGGTAGATCACTCCCAAATATTCCTGTTCTTTGCCCACTTTGAAAAGGTCCTGTCTGTCCCTGGGTATTGTTCTGAGCTCTCACTCACCACCAATAAGTCTCTACCATCTTGATCTAAGTTGGGAACAATTTCCTTCATCTCCTTCCTTGCCCACTGGGGAAAGTCGTCCTTGTAGTCAGGCATCTGGGTCACCCCAGGCCAGGTCGCCTCAGTGGGAGTGCCCAGGGTGCGAAAGATCCGGAAGAGCTGATCGATCTCAGAGTCCCCAGGAAACAGGGCCTTTCTGGTCACCTGGGGGGGGGGGGGGGAAGAAAAAAAAAAAAAAAAAAAGCTAGTTCCCACCATTCCATCAGCTGTGTGCCCTATTTCCTACTACAAGCAACCCTTTGACCCAGCAGATGTAAACAACTGCACAGACAAGGGCAGTTACAATGCAGCGATTCTGCCAGGCAGTGGTTGGGAAAGTCACGGTTGTCTGACTGCTTGTCTCCAGCTCCTCTCCATGGGTCCATGCTCCCCTGAGGCTGTCCCTTTTTCAGCCAGTCCCTTATCCCTCTTTGTCTTCAGTTTCCTAACACCTACGCTGGCAGACTAGCTTCTTCCCCACCTACTTGTGCAGGCTCTGCTGCTCTGCAGCTCGGGGGCTTTGGGAGCTAGGGATAGTGCTATTACACTGCAGGAATAACAAGAGTGCTTCAGAGTGGAGTATGGACCCCCTAGGAGATCTGCTCTGCCATGCTCTGAGTGTGCTAGTTCTCTGCAGCCCACTGTGGGGACATCTGCAAGAGAGTCATCTCCTCCCAGGATCAAAATGCTGCAGCAACAAGACTGAAGTTACCCCTTCTGCAAGGAGAGGCATCACATTCCCATGTACCTGGAACTGCAGCTGGACTACAGAGGGTTCTTTGCCTCCTGTCAGGCCACTGCTGGTGGCAATTTCTTTCTGAGCCCACAGCTAAGGGTCAGCTAACCCTCAGGTTGGACTTCCCATAAAACACACTGCAGCACAGAGTATCACAGATGTTCTGTGTCTTGTTCCTCTTTCCCCACTTCCCATTGCAGCTGCATTCCCCTGCTCATTAAAGAGGCTATTTAAACCCATTCTACCATTTCTGCAAAGATGCAGCCGATGCTCCAGATATCCACAGCAGTCGAGTAGTATTTGCATCCCAGCAGTATTTCAGGGGCTCGGTACCACAGAGTCACTACCTGGTAAGGAACAAACAAACAAGCTTTGTCTAGTTTCCCTGGGTGAAACTAGAAGCATGGGATCCTGTCTTCTCTTCTGTAATGCAGTAACTGTACAAATCAGAGTGTGCCAAGACCATGCTGAATTAACAGACACCTTAGTGACAGCAAGGCTGGGTTTAACATCATTCTTCAACAGGACACTCTGGAACAAATAAATATACCCTATGCAGAGACAGAGGGAACACAGCTTGCAGACGGGCTAGGGTAGAAGCAATCAGCATATTTTGTGGGGACATGAGGTAACCCCTTAGCTGCAGGTTATGTTAAGAGCACATGCCTGGGCACAGCTGTGCCTCTGTTATGGCTGTGTAACTTGTGATGCTGCTGTTCACCCACTATGGATTCTGTACCCCACTCTCAGGTGGCAGGGAGCCTCAACAATACCTCATGAGTGTATGTGCGCAGGGGGACTCCAAAAGCTCTTGCCAGTCCAAAATCAGCCAGCTTGATTGCTCCTGCTTCGTTAATGAGCAAGTTCTGTGGCTTCAAGTCCCTGTGGATGACTCTGTGTGAGTGGCAGAAGCTCACACCCTGCAGCAGCTGGAAAAGGTAGTTCTAAGGAGAGAGGAGATTTCAGACAAGGCCACGATGAAACCACTTTGAAGGCTGGATTGTGTGAACCAATAAACTTTTAATAATTTTTAGACCTGAATGGGAAAAAAAGACCTTGCTATAATGCAACACCAGGCTTGCCGGCCACTACTCAGAGATGCACACAAACTGTTCCCACCCTACATGGGGACAGAGAGACTCCAAACCAAGCAGTGGCAGTCCCTTCCACCTATCTATTACTCTGTACAAAGGCAATTAGCAAGAGATCCCTCAGTTGTCCTCTTAACAGCAGTTTGTTCTGCAGCAAGATGGGCTGGAGAGCCTGGAAACAGCTGAGAAATAAATGCACTGAGCGATAGTGCCACGAGGTTTTCCCAGCTGAAATGTTTGAGATCTGAGAGGTTGAATGCCTCTAGCCAAGGATGAATCTCTTCCAGATGCAGTCTGGGTAAGAGCAGCTCGGTGCTGGCTCTCCCCAGCAGAAGGCAGCAAGGACACATGCTCTCTGCTCTGCCTGTTAGCACTCCTTTCATGCTGTACCTTGACCAAGCTTAAAGGAAGCTCTCCAGTTCTGGATGAGTCCATGTATTTCTTCAGGTCCTGATTCAGATACTCAAACACCAGGTAGAGCTTCTTCTGGCTGTGTATGACATCCAGAAGCCTGCAAAAGCAGTGCAAGTGCTCCCTTCAGTACCTTTCAGCACCTTTTCCAAATCTTTGCAAATACCCAAACATCCCTCCCCCCACAGATGCCTCTGTTCTGTGAGTCCCTTGGAGCAGAGAGGCAGATATAAAAGCAGGATCTAGTATGGGGCAGAAGTGGCTTGAACCAGCTTGTGTTGCTTGAGTGCAGTGGCAGTGCTGTGAGCTATTGCTGAGAACCAGGGAAGTGCAAGTGATTCCTGTATTTTCCTGTTTATTTTGCTCTTGTCTGTGCAGTCAGGGAAGGACAGGAAAATCCCTCTTGCTACCTGAGCAGGAGCTCATCAATGAGCTGGTGGGGAGGGTTAATCCATGTCTTACCTGACTATGTTGGGGTGCTTCAGCTCCTTCAGCAGTGAGATTTCTCGGATTGCAGTGCTGGGGACGCCCTCCGTCTCCCTGTGGCAGAGATGGGCCGTATGGCACCCTGTCCCCCAGTGGGATCCCACAGCCCATCAGGGTGCTGTGTCCCTTCTCCCTTCCATTGTACCCCATCGCCTGCCCAGGGGAAGGTCTCTAACACTGAGCACCCCGATTTGGGATGGAGCCGTGTGTGGGGTGGGCTGGGGCTAGGCAGGGGGAAATGGAGCTGTGGGGAAGGAGAGGGAGGGGGTGACCTAGGCAGTGCAAGCTCTGGGGCAGAGCTTGTTTGGGAGCACCTGAGGGCACATTTGGAGAAGCAACAATGGTTTAAATGTCAAAGCCTCGCTTTTCAGAGGTGGGGGGGACATGAAAGCTCTTTGCCCCTCAGGCAGCCACCTCCACTGTCCTAAGGGGCCACCGTGGGGTGCAGTCCCACCACCATGGCCCCCAGTCCACACTGACACCCCTCACGGTGGAGACAGCCCAGGGCCTACCCAGGGGAACAATAATAAACTTTTATCTTCTCAGTCCCCCCCACCCCCCGGAGGGGCTGAAGCTCACCCTGCTGGGAGGCTGAGCCCTGAGGGAGAGGCCGCCTCCCAAAATGGTGGCTACTTGCCCCTGACCTGCACCATAGAGCCAGGGCCAGGTAGCACTGGGTCAGGCCCTAGCTGCTTGCATGGGCCGATAGAGACATTGTTTTCCCTCATGGCAGGCTTTTTTGAGCCTCTCACACCGTTTTGGACACTAGGCTGGGCTCAGGGCCCTCCTGCTCACTCCCATGGCAGGGCTGGGGCACAGCTGGGCTCAGCTGGCGGCCATCTCCCCACAGATGGCACTGCCGGCCCCAGAGGAGCCATTCACCTTCCTCACCCCCCCTCTCGCCTTGGCACCCTATTGCCACTGCGCTGAGGAGGCAGCCGGCCTGGCACCATGGCGGGCCGGCTGGGTGCTGGGCTGGGCCGGGCCATGGCAGCCCCAGGACCGGGGCTCTGCCCCACTCACGAGTCCAAGCGGATCTTCTTGAGGGCCACCAGCTGCCCCGTGCGCTTGTTGCGAGCCTTGTACACAACGCCATAGGTGCCCTCCCCGATCTTCTCCACCTTCTGAAACACCTCCTGGAAGGCATCCATGGTGCTGCCTCAGCCTTGCGATGGCAGCAGGGGCGGCTGGCACTGCTTTCTGAGGTAAAAAAAAAAAAAAATGGACCCCACCCCCCAAAACATGCAGGTCTTTGCTCTCCCTGTGTGTCCCCTGAGCTGCTTTCAGGGTCTGGGTCCCCACTTGCTTCCCCCCCAGCATAGGGACCTGCCTTGAACTGGAGCAGGCAGACAGGGCTGCCTGGGCACACTGGGGGGTGTCTGGGGGTGTGGGGATTGTCTGGGGGGGGCTTTGGACAGACCCTACTTACCAAACACGCTGTGCACCAACTGCTCAGGACTGGTTGCTTGTGACCCAGGTTGTGTGGAGCACTGGCTAAAAGAAAAATAGAGCAAAATGGATGTGAAGAGATGCTTTGGGCCTGCGGGAAAGGCAGCAGGCACTGCACAGGGCCACTGTGCAGTGCCTGGCATCAAGGGGATGCAGTATGTAATTAAGGTTCCTTGGGACCTGCTCAGGTCAAAGACACACCAGAAATGTCTTTTTTTGGGCGGGGGGGGGTTGGGTGGAGTGGTGTGTGGGGGGGTTGTTTGTTTGTTTGGGGGTTTTTTGGTTTAGTTTTTTGTCTTGCACAATTGTCCCTTGAACCTTCCCACTGTGAGCTGCGCTGCTTGGTCAGCCTTTTGGAAGATGTCCTTGGCGGGTGGGATTAATCATTGACTTGACAGCTGACAGAAAACAAGATTAAAAAAAAGAGTATGCATCGTGGCACCAGGAAAGGCCATCATGGCCACAGGAACTGTCTTCTGGAGGGCTTGGGGGCTCCATGTCTCTGGGTGGGCACAGCAGGACATGGCAGCTGACTGGCTGTGTGGGTCCACAGTGCAGACCCCAACTTTTAGGTGATCTAAAAAGGACTGATGGAGCCCATTGCTGAGCCACCAGCTCAAAATCTTTTTTCAATTGATGCTGATTTTGGCAGTTTTTGAAAAAAAACAAAGCATGGTTGCTTTGTGGCTGAAGGGGGATCCACATGGCCACAGCAAACTCTTGTGTGGGTTCTCTGGTGGCTTGCGAAGGTTGAGTTTCCACTCACATTTCCATCTGGGGTCATTGCTAAATTTGTTCTCTCTTCCTGGCTGGTTGGGTTTGTGGGTGTCTTTTTTCATAACACTTGTAGGAACCTGGTATTTTGGATATTCCCAGTCCTGGTATCTTGGATATTCCCAACTCTCTGGCAAACATGGCCATTTGGATAAAATTTAAGCAGAGGGAGGAAGATAGAACAGACAGGATATGAGGTATAAACATAAACACATCATGACAGAGTCATAGTTGTCTCTTACAGTAAAATAGGTTAGAATCTTGAGATCATGTCTTTAGACTTGGGCTGAACAGAGAGTTTACTGAGTCAGGGCTTTTGGATCTCCATAACCGCATGGAGAAAAACATAAGGCTCAATTATGATTAAAGCTTGTAACAAGCACTGTAATTACTGAGCCATCTCAGGCCCTTGAATCAAGCCTGCTGGTAGCAGGTGACTTTGCCAACACCTGTTGCATTTTGATCTGCTGCTGTGCATTGTATGGCTTCAGTCCTCATTTTCTGAACATTTCACCAGAGTATCTGAGCAAAAAGCCGAAAAGGCTGCAGGTGGCTGAATTCCCCTGCAAACCACAGTCCCAGCTCACTCCAGGTCTGGGGATTCCTGTAGCACAGAAGACTCCTCTCTCTTGCACTAACATTTTACTCTCATCTCACGTTACTGATCTTCTGTCTTTTTGTTGACGGTTTAATTCTGCTAGGTGGGCCTGGCACCAGGTTCTTAAACCAGTGGCTCTGATGCAACTTCATCTCCTCTTCTTGCAACTTTTTCAAAGCCAAGCACTTTGTTACACACCCAGTACTTAGGAGAAGGAAGAAAATTGCACATCCCTACATTTTCTTACATCATCCATAGGGTCTCTGCAGGGCCTAATACATTTGCCTTAGCAAGAAAGAGGTTTTTAATCAATAAAAAGCGAGGCTGTCTTCTGTTTTCATCTTTATTTAGGGAAATATCAATCAAAACCTTTACATGCTTCAAAAAAATAGTGATTTAAGGTCTCCTAAACTTAAGTTGTGTGAAGGAAGAAAGTCAAGTGGTGATTCTCAGGGCACTGCAAATACTTATTTTAGAGCTAAAGTCAATCCCCCCTCTTGGACACCAGCTCCTGAAAACCCAAAGAGGCAGGTGCTACTGAAAATAGTGACTCTTTGTTCTTCTTGTTTCTTTCTTGGTCAGTCCAGGTATGTGAGTGTTTTGCCAGGAACGCTCCCATGTGGCAGCTGAGTCATGGTAACCAAATGCATGGGCTCATGGACCCACAGCCACACAGGGCTAATGAACCTTGCGCTAATGCCCTTTACCTCTGATTTGCCAACAGCCTGCTAATCTGCTGTGCTTTAGTAGTGGGTCTGGGTGTGAACTGTTTAACTCAAGATTCGGAGGCTTCTCCTTTTTCTGACATCTCCAAGCCTTGAATTACAAAAGGACCAGTATAACTCAAGCACTCCCTTTCCTTAACCACCCTTTCAAACAAACAACAAACCTGCTTCCCAGACTTATTTTCAGTGATGACACCTGGCATGAACGGACAACCCACAGTCACATACTGACTCACGGTCTTCAAGTGTTTCCCAGCTTAGTGACTTCACTTTGCTATGTGCCATGGCGAAAAGTAGTATGTTGCAAATGCACCTTCTAAATTTACTTTTAATGTATTTGTTGCAAATGGTAGTGCAAGGACCAGCATATGGCTGGTCTCAGAGCTGCTGTCAGGATGTGCTCTTTCCCATCCGCTCCTGCCTCTCGTTGAAGTATTTCCTCTGCTCCTCTATGGCTCGTTCCAGCAAGGGCACATTCAACCCGTCCACGCAGGTCAATATTCGTGCCTTTACGACGGGACCTTCACCTGGGAATATGAACAGGAAGTTTCTGTAAAAAGAAAAACAGACGGAGCAGCTTGGAGGCAGTGAGGTTCCCTCAGGCAGCATATGGCTCCAGCTGGCCAGATAACCATAGCCTGAGAACGTGCAGGAGACCAGACCAGCTGCATGCTTTCATCGATGTGAGCAGCGGGCCCGGGAGCAGGTTAACTCAGGGACATGCTTTCCCTCTGCCCTGTTGGCTACAAAATGCTGGTGACTGACACTGCACTCTCCTTGCACTGGGCAACACTGAGCCCAGGACATGGTGGTGCCGGTGCCTGCCATGCAGCATCTGTGCACTTTGTGGCTGGATTAAGTTTGGGTTCCCCTGTCTAAAAAGCATCAGGGATGGGCTTAAGCTCATTTCTGAATGCCTCTGTGCAGACAAGAAGAGGACAGAACAAAGCTAGGCTTAGAAGAGGCTCAATGCTGACTATAACCCACAGTTCATCGGTGGCACTCAAATGGTAACACAGAGCTGCACAAAAGGGGCCAAACCTTGGTGACACAGCCACATCTCAGCCTCCTCCCCTTCCACCCCGGCAAAATGGGGCCAACTCACTCCCAAGCTGTGTTGACTGAAATAGGATGTCTTTCTAAAGGAATTTTGCAGCAGAGGCTTAGCAGGTCACTCACAAGATGCCACGTGCAATGTGGCTTTCCACATGCCACCGAGGATTTCAATGGCATGAATGCGACTGCTTGTTAACAGGTGTGGCCAAGACAACACTTGGGATTTGCTTCCCAACCCCACAGCCCAGCCCAGATCATGGCTCCCCATGCAAAACACTGTGCAGCTGAAGTAACGCTCAGCGCACCCCAGGAAAGGACAACAGGGTGCCCTGCATGACAGAGCCTGCTTGCATTCCTCACGCCCCATGTCTGAGGGCAGGGATATAATTAGAGACTTTCAAGGATGGCAAAGACCAACCCAGCCAGCTCGCAATGAGGTATTGCTGCAATCAGCCACGTTTGGAGCAAAGACGATGTGGTGGCTGGCAATGGTGCCAGAAGGCCTTAGCACAGGTTTCACATGCTCAGTGATGTTGCTGAGGCGCTTCCTGTTTCTAACAAAATCTGTGCCAGAGCCCCAGATTTTCACCAAGATAAGGGTGGCTCTTCTCATGGTCAATGGGGAGAGACAGGCTGCTCCTGTCCTGAATCACCAGAGGCAGCCGTGTGAGATGAGCCTCCCTTGGCCAATGCTAACCTCTTGCACTGTGTCTCACCATGCACTCAGGGAGCCACGAAGGAGCTGATGAACCATGAACAGCAGCAAAGGGCTGCAGGTTCTGGGAGCATTTACCTTCCCTGTGTTCAACTTCTCCCAGGAGCATGTAGAGAGATCCCAGCTGGGCTTGGAATGGCTCCACAAACTCGGTGTCGACAGAGACCCGGTACTGAGTTGAGTGGTGCTGAGCAGTGAGAACAGCTTCGGACCGGGCCAGGTCATAGCAGCATAACCTGGGAACAATTGATTTGGGAAGCTCAGCAGTGCAGGGGTACAACAGTTACAAACACAGGGAGGAGGGTCAGCCAGTGAAGGAAAGGCTTGGTTTGCAAGGAGAGCGAGGTACCCTTCTCACCTGCCAAATGTCCTCAGCGCCTCCCCCTCTGGCACTGAGCTGTTGATCTCCCATGGGAAGTAATAGACACCAGCACTTGGCAGCATCTCACACCAGTGCCGCTGGGCCTGCAATAAAGCAAAAGATGTGAGTTCATGCCACCCCAGTACCTGATCCAGATACTAGGTGACACTGCCCCAAAACTCCTTCCTTGCCCAGGGTCCCCCAAGGGGGCTGCAGGAGCTTCACAGCTTCCCTGCTGAGCCCTGTTTGCAGCTCAGTGCCTATGCCAAGCCCTGGGCATCCTGGCATAAAGTGGGGCTACCTTCCCCCACCACAATCCAGCGCAAACAGCAACAGGCAGCCCACCAGAACCTCCAGGTCTCCCCCAGGATATGGATGGGTTGAGAAAGGTTGAGGAAGTGGGAAAAACGGTGACTGAGAAGTTCAGAGAGTGTGACGGACCAAGATGCAGGAACAGATCCAGCTGCTGAGGTGATGGGGTACCATGCAGCAAGATTCACGGTATGATCCTGAGTCTGTTCTCATGCTGCAGGATAAGAAATTCTGGCAGTGTTTGATCCTGCAGCTGGAGAACAATTACTTGGACACAAGCCAGCCTGGTTTCCTCAGTAGTCTAGTAGGGTTCAGAAGACAGCCGTGAGTGAGAATGATTCACCCCAAGACAAGACTCAGGTGGGACCTGCTGGGAGGTCCAGTGGTGGAGCAGGAGCAGGGCTGGCACAGGCAGGCCAGCCACAGCACAAAGCACACAGAAAAGCAGGAATGCAGAGCAGCTTCAGCAAGATTTTAATTCTGCCCAGCCAGTGCTGTAGCCAAGCCGCTAGCTGTGCCCCAGAGTGGTTTCTTTTGGCATGATTTTCTCTCCGATCTCCCTTGCAGGGTGCCTGTGTTTGGCGCATTTCCGTGCTCCATTTACTGCTTTTCTCTCTGGTTTCTTGCACTGCTGGGGTTTCTTGCACCCCCAAGAGCTGCACAGTGGCCCAGGCAGAGACTCCTGCAATTCAGACAGGTGGGGCCACTCCAATGGGTTCAAGGACCCCCAGTATTGATTACGCAGCCATGGAGACATGCTGAGCTGCAACCCTGTGGCTTTAATGTGTGTGGGCTTGCCCACCCCACATTGCTCAGGGGGCTGCAAAATGCCCCACCACCATTCCATGGAGGACTGCTGTGGGAGGCCACTGAAACCAGCACAATCCTGGCTGACCTAGTCTCTGCACATGCCTGAACTCCAGGTCTGGCTGCCCTGTGGCCCCATGCAAGGCTGTGCACACCCACGGCAGGCTGCAAAACCCCTCTGGCAGGGTCCCAACCAGCAGCGACAGAATGGGCACTCTGCAACCCCCTGCATCTCTGCCTCACCTAACCCAGATTTAAAGAGCAGGTTCAATTCTGGACCTCCTGAGGAGGGCAAAGGTCATCCTGTATCACTCAAGTTTTGCTCCTGAATCACGCTGTGCAGCGGGACAGAATCAGCCAGGAATGCGAGATGCTCAGTGTGCATTTAATGCACTTTTTAACACATGCCCAACCCCAGCTGCAATGTGCTACGTGCCCATTCAGGGCACCTTTTAACGCACGTGCAACCTCAACTACAGCATGTTACGTACACATTTAATGCACGCTTGGCCCTAAGCGCAGATTTATATGCAGATTTAGCGTATTACCTAATGCAGTACTTAATGCCTGACCAAACGCAGCATGCTACATGGGCATTTAACGAACTGTTTATTTAATCAACTATCAAATGCCTAGCTGCGGCACGTTACGCGCGCACTCAACGTGCTATTCAATGCATGCCTAACCCCAAAGGCAGCCCGTTATATGCACGCCCCATGTTTTACTTAATGCATGCCCAGCCCCAGCTGCAGCCCATTATAGGCCTATTTAGCGCACCGTTTCACGCCCAGTTTAAAGCACGACGCCATGCGCGCCCTCCCCAGCTGCAGCCCGGCCCGTCCCTCACCGCTCCGCCGCCTCTTCCCGCGGGAGGTGGCGGTCACGTGGCCGGGCGCGACGTCTCCGCGGCGTGACGTCACGGGGAGCGTGACGTTGCGGGGGGGGGGGGCGGGGGAGGGTGTGGATCGGTAGAGCCGAGGCCGGTACGGGCGGTGGCGGGGAAGGGGTTGAGCGGAGCCGACGACGACGACGATGATGATGAACGCGGACCTGCGGAGGGAGCGGGCCGCCGCCACCTTCCAGCCCGAGCTGCTCACCCACATCCTGGACGGCGGAGCCGAGCGTACCCGCCGCCGCAAGGAGATCGGTGAGGGAGGCCCCGGGCGTCCCGCCGCCTCCCCCGGCCCGGTCACTCCCGAGCTGAGGGGAGAGTGTGAGGGGGGGGGGAGGGGGGTCGGGGGGCTGCAAAGGAGGAGGAAGTTTTAAGAGAGGGAAAGCGGGGGGTGTGGGGAGAAGGGGAGACCCGAGAGGGGGCCTTCGGGGAGAGGGAAATCGGGGTAACGGGGCGGGGGGAGCCCCGGGGGTGGTGCGGAGGTTGTGGGAAGAGGGGGAGCCGGGAGGGTGTGGGGAAGGAAGAGCTTTTGGGGAGAGGGGAAAGCTGTGAGGAGAGGGCTTGCAGGTGGGGGGGGGGGGGCTGCCTGCAGGAAGGGGTTTTTGCTTAATGGGTTAGAGGGGAGCAGGAGCAGTGTGATGTCCCTGATCCCCTCTTCTCCCCTTCCCAGAAAGGATTTGGGGTGGTCCTGATACAACAACAACCTTTTACCTCTCTTTCCTCTTCCTCCAGAGAGTAAGGGGCAGCTTCCTGTGGGCATTTTTCTTGGGCCCTCTCCCCTCCTTTTTCCTTCCTAGTATGCTCTTGCCCAACAGTACAAATATGACCTCTTTCTCACCCACCACTACCATGATATGTGAGATTAATGAAAAACCTCCATCCTCTTTCTTTTCCCAGCCTGCGCTAGGGTGGGACTGTCAGAGGCTGGTGGTGTGTAACTTGCGTGTCAGAGGGGACACAAAGTTGGTGGCCTCTGGGCGCCTTGGTTTCTGCTTGGCATATTGGCAATAATAGCTGTGCCCTTCTGCAAGGAGTTGTATGGGGATCAAAGTTCGTGAGGCAGTCTGATGGCAGTAACGATGGCTATTTGAGGTTGTTGTTGAGGGGGCTGCAGGTCTTGCGTCAGTAAATTAACCTCCTGCCAAATCCAGAGTGCTCTGAACTTAGTGTGGTTTGTGTGCGGAATGGGAGAGTGCCCTGTTGCTAGAGTCCTTCCCTCCAAGAGCTTTGACTTCGTTCAGATTTCATTAACTTTTAACTTTAATTTTCTGATATCTGTACCTTAAGGCACAGCAAGTGAGATGCTGAATTGTTTCTCACCTGCTGTCTGTTGAGGTTTGTGGAAACTGAGTTTGTTTTCCTCTTCTGTTCTGTCCCTAGAGGCTTTAGTTATTAATGACCCTGACTTCCAGCATGAGGATTTGAACTTCCTGTCCCGTAGCCAACGCTATGAGCAAGCCATCAGGAAGAGCTCTCTGATGGTGATGAAATTAAGAGAATATGGAATTACAGATCCGGATGAGATCTACTGGTTTAAAAGGTACCTAGCTGTGGAGTTTATTTCTTGTATGTATTTTGGTCATCACCAAGGACATTAGAGTTGTGCTTTTTTCATATGTTTGCTGTCCAAAGGAAGTTAAAGACCTGTATGAAGCCCACTGAAGTCTTGGCTTCAGTGAATTTCAGATGAAACTGTGATTTCCTGAATATTGTGTTTTCTTAGATTTTTTTACTAGAAATACACCATTAGTAATTACACCCTTTTTTATTATAGATGGTGCAGAAAGTAAAAAATGGGATTTGCAGTCTGATTTGTTTTTTTCAAAAGCAATAAAAAATATACTGAAATATTTGCAACATCATCAGATCTATTCAGATTCAGCTGCTAATGAAATCTCTTAAAGCTGATTACTTCACTTTGCACTTAGACCTAATAAAGTTGCATTACAGGCATACTTGAAAATGTTCCAAGGTAGTGTATAAGTTCTTGTTTATAACTATCTGTCCTGTCTCCCTCTTTCAAGCTCCTGGTATTATAGAGGTTCCCTTTGACCTACAGGCTTTTTGTTGTATCTGACTTCCTGTTTATCTGACAGTATTACCCTTGGATTAAGTTAATAAAAATAAAACTGTCTTTACATCTGAGTTTCGTTCCTTCCAGCTTGCAGGGAACTTAGTTCTTGACTTTGACATGTTTCTCCCCTTAGTTCTATTAAACTCATTCTGATATGATCAAACAGAAACTGTTCTTAACAGAGAGATTGCACAGCTCTGGAAATCTGGATGTAATACAATTAACATGGCACAGTAAATGATGCACTGGTAGAATCACAAGCCCCCTCTGACTGGATTTATGGAAAAGCTGTCATTGGCCTCAGGGCATGAATATTGGGACTAGTTAGTTAAAATCATCTTGTTTGCTGTAGTTTTAATTTCAAAAAAATTGGTCTACACTGACCTGTGTCTTAAATTCTCATGGAAGAAATGTAAATGTTCTTCTGAAAGTTGGCATCAGTAGACAACGATAACAAGAAAAAAGTTCAGTGACTGTATTAGATTATTCAGATACTGCATGGCAGAAGTTAATAATTAATTTTTCCTACACAAGGGTTGTTGGAGGTGACAGGGAAGTTTCTTCTATTATTTTTATAGGGAAAATTCAGAGAAGTCCATCCAGTATATCAGCTGGCAAATTTCAACAAAGTTTGCAATGTAAATGCTGTCTTTTGGTAGCAATACTGACAATATTTTATGAAAATAGGACTTTTTGGAAGTAGTCAAATGATAGATTCTAGTTTTGTCTTTCCATAAACTTATTTGGGAGTTAGCAATTCTTAACTTTAAATGGATGAAAGCTTAGTATTTCATATAGGTACCAAATAATACATCCATATCTTATGTGATATAAATAGTCAGGTCTGACTAGTCAGAATTCATGATCCAAAATCAACTAAAACAATGGGGAAGGCACACTTTTCAGAGTCAATTCTAATTGCAGACATTCAGGATTTCAAAAGATAATTGCAATTACTTTAGACTGACTGTATTTTCCAGTGTCTTCTGTAATAACATGTAGAAGAATGAAGAGCGGTACATACGCTTCTTAATCACAAGTTAGTCAGGATTTGAATTCTTTAATGTCTGGTGTTTGCAAGGGAGGATATTAGCTTACTGCTGCTTAATAAATGGAAGAAATGAAAGATTATTTTTTCATCCTTTGATTTCATTTGCATTTTAACACCTGTCCCCACTTTCTTACCTGCTGAGTGTCAAACATTTTTTAAACTTAATGAACTCCACCCAACTTGCAAAATTAACTTTATTTCTATCACATACCCAAACATGCTAATTGGTGCTAACTAGAAGAGACTTCATTTGTGTAAAAGCTGGCCTTGAGAAATTGTGTTTGGGTTTATTCATTTTTCCAAACTGAAAAATTGAATGGATATGGTCTTGTGACATGCTGTGAATGAAGTTTATGAAATAGATTGAAGTCCTTGATTCAGATGTCAAGCTGTGTTTATTGTGATGTACCATCAGATTTTTACATATGGAAGCTTAAGATCCTTTGGCAATAATCCCTCATGCCTTGTGACTATCCCCAAACAGCAGGGACATATTTATTTACATATGCAATTTTTGAGAATTTTGAGCCAATTTTTTTCCTGTAGCTTTTGTATACTGCCAGAACTTCACTAGGTAGCTTTGTATCATGACTGACCAACTTTATAGCTTGATTTATGAAAGGCAAGGAGAAATGCTTCTTCCTTTAGCTGCCCTGGAGATACACTTAAACAGTTGTTGCTGCTGTGACATGTCAAACTGAATGCTGCTCATTCCTGTTTCACAAAGGCTTTGTTGGACTCCACAACATAAGAGAATCTATTAATTAAATTTAGAAGCCATTTTAATTGCTTCTTATCTAGTCAATTCTTCCTGTGTCTTAACATGTGTCAACACAGCAGTTGCTGCTGTGACTACAGCTTTTGAAGGCCAGAAGCCTTAAAGTGCCAATATTTAAGATTTCTTTTACGGTCTAACTGCAGCAAAATTTAAGTCAGCATGAAAAATGGGAAATTGTTCTGATGTGTAATGCTACACAGCTCTTTGAAGAGAGCAATCTGGTCAGTTTTAATTCACCTTCAAGTTTAAATAACCTTTATTGAGAAAAATGGGATTAAATAAAGAAGTGAAAAACAGTTGGGAGAAACTGGGTCACAGAAGAAGAGAAGATCCGAGAGCTGCAAGTCAATACATGATTCTTGTGTTCATAAGCATTGCATGAATGTGCACTTTCCCTGTGAGAATTTGCCCTTACTTCTCATTTTGACACTAAAGCTAGGACCTGGAGTAGCTTTCAGCAAATCAAACCAGGAAAAACTGTAGTAGGGGCCCTGCTAGCCACTGCTAAATTAATTTGGAGTGGATGAGTCTGACTTGGGTTTTCTGATACAGCTAGAAAAGTGAGTTCATTTCCATAGCATTTGTTAACTCTGAAGCCCAGTAAATACAGGTCAGACATACCTCCTGCTCCTTCTCCACTGAGGCAACCCTTCATGTTCTTCCTTGAGAGAGTTACCTCAAGAACTGCAAAAAGCTAGAAAAGTTTGCTTGCAGATTTTGCTTTAAAGTTACTGACCCTATTTTGTGACCCAGTTCTGCAGCCTGAGAATATCTTTGCAATTGTTCATTTAGCTTTGGAGTCTCTGAAAACAGACTTTGCTTCTCTTTTACTCTGTTCACTGATAGATATGCTGTCAAACTCATCTGTCAAATACAAGTGTATTTTAGTACGTGGGTGGCATTGGATGCTGTGAAATGTGGAAAGATCTATATTGCCAGAGTAGCATATTACTATACATCTTCTCCTGTAAGTGGATTTGGAACTGTAGCCCTCCTCTTGACTGACTGATTGTTGTAGCAAGTCTGACTTCAGACCAACAAGGCGATCATTGGTCGTTGATCAAAGGGCTAGTGCTAGATGCAGCTAGCCACATTCGGTCTTGATGTAGCAAAGTACTTGAACAGTTACAGGATGCAGCCTTTGGAGAACAAGCTGTATAGGTAGTGGGAGATGCCAAATAGGAATGCAGAAGTTGGGAGGGGAAGGAGTAAGAGCTTGAAGAAAGAGAAAGAAGGAAAGAAAACCTGTTGTTCCTCCCTTCACAGCCAGTACTTCTGTTTGCACTGTGTCATGAGGAAAATGGGATTCTCTGTTATTCAAGTTGTTAAAAGGCATGTTAAGAAAATCCTAATCATTCAGTGCGGAGTATGCAGAGACAAAAAGTTTCTGCTGTAAATTAGCTGGCTTTCAGTTCTGTGTTCAGCCTTGTTAATGCAAGAAGCCGTTAAAATGCTGCATGTTTAGTTGGTGAAATAGTATGACCTTCTGACACAGGGATATTAAAGTATCCTCTTACAAAATGTCATTCTTACTCCTATCAGAGAAGGTGCTAGTCAAGCATGAAATATCTGGCACTTGCAATTGAACTTAGTGATAGGCAGTGAAAGTTGCTGGTGTGACCTTTAAGAAGACTTTTTTTTTGTAGCGTTGCCTTCAAAGAAGCAGTGTCTGACCTGGTTTTTCTGACAGCAAAGCATGTGTTGTACCTTTTTCACAAGTTTCTCTCAATGGCTTCTGAAAAATATGCGAAGAACTATACAAGCTCTTCCCAAGCTGCCCTGGAACAGTGTATTTCAAAGTCGGCACTCTTTTTCTCCCTGTAGGTTTGTCCTTTTTGGGCCCAAGGAATAGACGCACAGTAATTTTGCTGTAGCCAGTGAGGAAGTAAAGGGTGCTACTATTGCTATATGGGTCCTGGACTAAAAGAATAACTCATGTAGGAAACTGTAAGAATGCTGAAAAATATTCCTTCTCGCTGTCCTTGTAGCATTTTAAAGCCCTCGGTTACCCTGATAACTTTGGCTTTGTAAACTTATGCTGCCATAGGCAATAGAATGTTTTCTGGTAAGAGAACTGTCTGCCTTGATTCCAAGAACTCTAGGCACTGTACCTGCATTCACACCAGCTTAAAGCACAGTTGATACATTAATCACCAGTCTAGATTACTTGATTACAATAGTTTTCCTCTGGAAAAATCTGTGGTTCTTTCAGTCTTGTCCATTTAAAACCCATTCCATTTAAAATAAGTGTCTTCAACATGCAGTTCAATGGTGTCAAAGAAGCTTTGTCCTGCTTTCTCTCGCCCTAAGGCTGAGCTTCACAGTTTGTATAGGGATCTGGTTTTGAATTATCAATTATTTACTCTCTGCTCCCACTCATTCCAGGCATGGTGTAAAATGCCAATCACAAATGCTGCTGTAATTTGACAAATTAGATGCATAGCATCCGCTATGCAGTGCAGATCTGTGTTGGCAACAAACTCTTAAATGTGCTCCCTGGGCAGGTGTTAATACCTCAAGATGGAAGGTTATATTTCCCTTGTAGGTGTCTTGGGTAGGTGGCAGAGAACTTTTATGTAGGTATTTATGCAGAGTGCTCATTTTTTCCTCCTCCATCTTAGAGTTCGGATGCAATAAGCATTCATGTTCAGTAGATTGAAGATGAATAAACTGTTCAGACTGCAGAATGTTGAAGGGAAGATGCTGTCATTTGCTACATAGCTTTTACACAGTGAAATTTTCTGGCACGTTTGCGTTACAGACCTTGTTTTAATTGGGAATGTACTTTGCCTGCCATCATGGCTACTAAATGAATAGAGCTTTCTGTCATGAAATAATTTCTGTTGTGATGAAGCACACCTAAAATGTCTGATTTTCCTTGCATTCCCTCCAGCACTAGCCTGTAACAGTAATTTTAATTGAAGGTGAGTTCCTGATCTCACAACTGATAGAACCAGCTACAGGTAATACAGAGCGCTCCTGACAAGCACTTGCTCACCTAAGAAGCCTTTTTCTTTTCAATACATAGTGCTTCTAGCTAATAATGGCATAGTTCTAGGCTACCAGCAGCAGTGGGATTTATTCCCACCAAGCCTGAGAGAAGGGGGAGAAAATAATTTGGTTTTCATGTCCTCAGTTTTAAGTTCCCCATGAATCTTTGTAGAATAGTATTTTTTCCAGTTACATAGCAACAGCAGGATTCATGGGGTGAAGAAAATGCCTGAAAGAAACATTTATTTCCCCATTAGCATTGCTTCTGATGCCTCTATATTTGGAGGTTGCTTGGAGGACAAAAAAGGGTTGAAATAAGCAGAGATTATTTATCTTATGCTACAGTTGGAGAAAGCCTTTCAGGATCACAGTAACAGTAAGACTGAGATCCAGATCCCTCTATTTCTCTCCTGTAGAATATGCTTGGGCAATTTTCCTGAACCTTTCGGTCTCCACTTCAGCATGTTTCAAAAAACCTTAGAGACACAAACGACTGATGCTCAGAAGGAGAAATGGCTGCCCCTGGTCCATGGAGTCAAGATAATTGGCACCTACGCCCAAACCGAAATGGGACATGGTTAGTTCCCTTCAGGGATCAATGGGTAACCTCTTTTCTCTAACTCCAGTTTGTAAATTGATGATGCTCGCTAGGTAAATCTCAAAGGGGAAAGGTAAAATAGTTGGGTTAACTGTTGATATTTCCTGCTCTGTAGCCAGACAGCTGCTTCATTTCACATCCCAACAATCATAGAGTTAGTTTTTTCTTTTCCAGAATGCACCTCTTAGCCGATAACTGATTTTGTAGTTGTTTTTAAGCCCTGGGAGTCTGAATTTCACTTGAACTGGTTGGAACATGTCAGTCAACAGTACTGTGGTTTTTATTTTTGCCTGAATTTGGGGCATGTGTATCTCAGAGTTCTTAGTGCACAACTGGCCTGCATAAACAGGTCAGAAGTATACCTTTAGATGCAATGTAGCATGGTGAGATTGTACATTTATGTTTTTGAAAGTAAGGTATGCTTTGCCCCAAGCACTTTTTTTCCAGATGCTACTCTGTTGCAGCTATACAACTTCATGGAAAGACCTTGGTTTCAAAGAAGAAAAACATCTTATTCCTACTATTGTTGAAAATGACTTTCACTTCTTCAAATGGAAGAACATTTAATGGAAAACAATCTTTTGGCCCAGAACCTGGAATTACGGTGGTTAGATCCCAGCAAGAATAGTTTAACAACAAAAGACTCCAGTGCTTGTGCTGGCATCTAAACTTGGAAAGCATGATATGTACAAGTCTGGACAACTGCAAAAGTTAGATGGTAATGCCAATTGCCTGGCTGTTCAGTTACAGCTACTTATG
This sequence comes from Astur gentilis, assembly GCF_929443795.1. NCBI lineage: Eukaryota > Metazoa > Chordata > Aves > Accipitriformes > Accipitridae > Astur > Astur gentilis. The sequence continues at coordinate 32,659,350 of NC_064889.1, forward strand.
GTAGCTGAAGTGTTTGTAGAAGATGCAATAGAAGAAGTTCTGTCATCTGTTCTACTTGAGGGAGATGGAGTGAGCAAACCTAGCTCAATACCAGAAGCTGAGAGACAACTGGATGGCAACAATAAATGCCTGCTGACCTTGTTTGCTTTTTCACACCAACTTCTTTAAATCAGACACACATCCACACCGAAGTGATTTGTTTTACTTGCTATTTCACATTAGATCATTGCACTTTCTTGCCTGGTGATGGTCTGGTTTACTTATAATTCTTGTGGTGTTTGATGGTAAAATTAGTATTTTGACACTTAATAGAACTAATATGGTGATAGTATGGTAAAGTAAATATGCTTTCCATGCTGAATAATTAAAATGCAACTGTTTGGCATTCCTGCTGTGAATGTTGACTAATTGTCACTAAGGTCTGCTTAATTTAAGCTGAGCTTAAATTTAAGCAAAATAAAAATCCTGATGCTTAGAAACTGGTGATGGGGAAACAGACCTCTGGATTATTGAATTGAATCCTAGCCTGCATGGGTAGTTACTCAGTTTTATCTTGGCGAGTACCTACTTGATAGCCTGTGTTGATTTTAACCTATTCCATAGTGAATAAGTCTCGAAAAAATAAAAGAAGGAAAAAGCACGAGTAGCACAGGGCTGAAAAGGAAGCAAAAATAAGTAATGAAAATACTGTACAGTTTCTACCTGGTTTATAGTTATTGCTAGTAAATAAGGATTTTCTTTCAGTCTTTGACTGTCAGCTGTGTACTTCTCACTAGTACTGAATTCACTTAAAATCTGGTATTCCTGATAACTCATTAGCCCCCTGTTGAGCTTGGTCATTGTTAGTCAAAAAGCTTAGAAAACATTTCTACTGGGTTTATTAGTTGGTTGAATTTATTTGTAGGTGCCTGAGAATATAAAGGAAAAGAACTACAGTTCTTAGGAAGCTCTAGGGATAGAGCTAGTTCATAGTAATGTGTGTTTAGAGGTAACGCAAGAATGCATTCTTCCCACTTTGATAAGAATGCCAACTGAGTTTGAGCTAAGCTCAGATCAGTGCTCTTTCCATAATGCATATCTCATATATTCCTGTTAAAGACCAATTACATTATTTCATACACAAATGGGCCAGATGGACAACCTTGTAGAGAAGGTACTGATCCTCAGTCTATATCTCCAGTATTTTAATACTGAAAGCTATCAATATTTAAAGATTTAACAAGCATTTAATTCTTTATATCGAAAAACTTAATAGACCACTTAACAATCTAACAGTGGTGTTTGACAGAACTTGGAGGAAGAGTAGTTCTAATGAAACATATTTAATTGGAGAGACTTTGTGCTGGTGATACACAGGTTGAAAAATGTTGGCTTTCTTTCCAAGTTGTTTATGTTCACAGCTTTGACTTACGCATGCAGAGCACTGTCTTTTTAAGAGAGCTTTTAAAAATAGTAGAAGTTGAAGGGAGTTGAGTTGGAATGTAATATACACTAGCTGTGTCTGATCTTTAATAAATAAAGTAGTGAAGTAGATAGTACAGACAGCTAGGACTTTCCTTTTTTAAAAAAAGAAAGTTCAGAGAAAACCTAGCTCATTCAGCTGGATAAACTGGGACTTCTACCAGGTTCTACCCTCAAACCATGGGGGGGGGGGAAAAAAAAGTAGACTTCATATCTTTGGGTGAAGGCTTGTTTCATCCGGCCAGATCACATCTCAACAGACATTCTGACTCGGCCTGTTTAACTTAGGGATGCTCTGGTTTCCAGACCATAGTGAAGATCTGGTCTTTGGTTTGGATTAATCCTTTTTTAAATCAATCATGGTATGTAAAAAATATGGGAATATTGCAAATGCATTTTATGTCTGATTAGAAAGAAATGCATTGCAGCATGTTTATTTCAGACTAAGTGTAATTTCTTACTATTCAGGCGTGAGAAAAGGACAGTGCTCTGGCTTTCTAAAATACACGTGCCGAATTCTGATTTACACATGAATAATTTTTTTTTCTTTTTGTCTCTTCCTGAATCTCCACCATGAATCCTCATGCTTGCTTCTCTCCCATAACATTCCCTTCACGCTCCCATCCCATGACACTTCTTTCACAGCTTTGTTCATCGTGGACGGCCTGAGCCTCTGGACCTTCATCTGGGCATGTTCCTCCCCACCCTTCTCACCCAGGCAACCCCAGAGCAGCAGGATCGCTTCTTCATGCCTGCCTGGAACCTGGAGATCATTGGCACTTATGCCCAGACTGAAATGGGCCATGGTACAGTACATTCACTAAATGCTATTTCTAAGAATGGCTTTGTGTACAAAGGATTCCCTTGCCTGGGAAAAATGGTGTGTGTTTACCCCACAGTCTTTACACATGCATTTGTGGCTACAGGGAAAAGTGGACTGCCTCTGAAATTTTTAATAGATCATTATGCCACATGCTGCTTGCCCTTTTTTTCTCCTATGGGAGAGTTTGATGTCTGTAGTTCTATATATGAGCATACAGAATGCCCCTCTTGGGTGAATCAAACCAGTATAAATTACTGCATATGGCTATGGTGATGTCAGTGTGACGACATCTGTTCATTTCTACACTTACCATTCTTTCCAGTGTGATTTCTGCTTTGCTCTACTTAACATTCAGTGTGAAGACAAAAGGACAGAGTTTTAAGGTACTGAGAGAGATGCCAAAAAAAAAAGTAAGAGCTGCTTGTCACCTTGGGACTGACCTTGGATCAGAGAACACATGGATGACTTGGTTCCGATGCTCATGTTTTGTGGGGAGCTTTATTCCCCCAGTTTTTTAGTTCACTCCCATGTGTTCTTTTTAATTGGACCATGAAATGTCTTTTTTTTTTTCCTTCAAATTCTCTGTCTCAAGTAGACTTTGTTCTTCATTGCTATTCCTTTGCTTTCAAGCTTTGAAATGGATTTTGATAACTCCAGCAGTATTGTGATTGCAACGCTTCTAATCCAAGTTTCAAAGGGAGGATACTATGCCCTGGGAAACTTTTATTTTGACATCTGAGAGTTTCAGATGAGAATTATTTTCTGAAGGTGGGCAGGATTCACCTTTTGTGCTGAAGTGAAATGTAGAGACTGTATGAAGCATAAAGTAACTGCAAGTCTATGGAGAATCTCTTGCAACTAGTGAGGTTTGAAGATCCTTTACCAGCAAAGTAAATCTGTGTTAAGCTGCCTGTGGAAGTCTACCTTTAACTCCATGCTTTGGAAACGTGGTTGCATCAAGGTGATATCCTTTTTCATGTTGACGCTCTTGTGTAGAGTCACTGGCTCTTGCCTTGCTCTGTCAGTCCAGACTATCAGGAGTGTTCACAGCTTGTCTAGTTTAAGCAAGTAGGGCTGGTGATTATTATTTTTTTAATTATTATTTTTTTTTAACATGCATGCATGGACAATGCCACTGCCAAGACAGGTGTGTGCGAAGTAAGGAGTTGGGAGCAGAAGGCAAATACTGTTTCTGGAATTATTACCTTCATCTTTTTGCAATCTCTTCATCTACCTGCATCAGTACCCTAGCGTATGCATGCCATTACTTGCTGTCTTGGAGCTAATGGATGATCTCGTTACTGTTCCATCAAGTGAGGAGAATGTAGGCCTGATGAGGGAATGAAGAGACGATGGGTACCACTTAATTCATCTTGTTGCTGAAAAGTATATGATTTTTATTTTGCAATTTAATCAGATTTCAGTTTTGGTGAAATCCAGGTGAGCATGTTTTTGTGGACCCTTTTAAGTGAGAAAGGGCTTCTGGTGTGTAATAGCAGAAAGGTGTCAGATTGGAGGTGCTTGGAAAACTAGCCTTAGACCACTGGGGAAAAAAACCAACATGTTTTCTAAGAACTGGCTTCAGGTCCCAGAATATGGTCTGACTCTCACTTGTTCTTCCTTAATTGATTGATATTTAGTCCTTTATATAGCCTAAAAGCAAAGTTAAAATTTGTACATTACTACTGGAGTTCAACTTTCCATTGTCCAATTCTGTCCTTGTGTCTGTTTTGTGACTGACTTTCTGCCAAAACAATGTGTTTGCTTATTTTCAGGAACTCATCTTCGGGGTCTAGAAACTACAGCTACTTATGACCCTGCTACCCAGGAATTCATCCTCAACAGCCCCACTGTGACCTCCATTAAGTGGTGGCCAGGTGGACGTAAGTGCATCACTGTGTGTCTAAATCTGGAAGATGTATGGAAAAACTTAGGGAGGGGATGTCGTGTATTATATCTACATAATGATGATTGAAAGTTCATCCAAAGAGTTGGCTGAAAGGCAGTTACTCTTGCACAACAAGTAACAGACTTACAAGAGCCTACTAAAACTTTGGATTATCTGTGTGCTCTGAATTGTTTCTCAGAATCATTCACACTGCATGGATTTATTGTAATTTTTGATCGGTTGTATCAAAATCTTTATAGTTCCTTCAGCTCCACTGGCAGGTTTGCCAAGGACTTGGTATTGTATAATCAAGAGAATCATATTGTGCAACTTTCATTGACTTGAGCAACATTGTCTAGCTGTAGAATTCAGATGATAACCTGTGTTGTAAATCTGGTTTTCTAACACATAATCTGGTTAAGGTAATCTCAGATCCTGCTTTAAGGAAAGAGATTCTGTGTATATAAGTGTTTGACTGTTTGTTTTCCTTCTGACTCCATCTCCTTTTGCAGTTGGAAAGACGTCGAACCATGCCATTGTTCTGGCTCAGCTCTACACTCAGGGCCAATGCAAAGGGCTGCATGCCTTCATTGTTCCCATACGGCAGCTGGGCACCCATGAGCCTTTGCCAGGTAAAAATGAATGTTAAGGGTTTAGCACTCATGGAATATGTTAGATCTGTTTCTCTCCAGCTATATACAGCTGCATGTGTCTTTTTACTGTACATGACTTATTTCACTAGCTGATTTCAGTGAGTAGTTGGTAGGTCACAGGGCTTAAAGGTGTATTTCTGATTGAACTACCACTAAATCATCTTTCATGTCATGCTTTCCATATGAAGATTAGTTTGCAATTTGATTCTGTCCCAGTGTTTTCCCGCTATGCATTCTGGGAGGCAGTGTGTCCTACTTTCTGAAAGGGAAAGAACACCTTTCATCATTGTCTAGCTAGAAGTGAGCTGGATGATCTCTAGAGACAGCTCCCCCAGTGACTGGGTCGTAGGACTGCACGCAAATTATGAAGATCCTCATGTTTTGATGTCCACTTTTCCATCAAAGAGATTAAGGTCCTAGTTAGCTGTTACTCCTAACAATGCCAGAACTTGCTAGAAAACTGACCAGTCTATTGGAGAAGGCTTGAACCTCTTGTGGGGTTTAGTTCCTATTTCTTAACGCACGTGGCTTTGTCTGTGGCAGGTATCACAGTGGGTGACATTGGGCCAAAATTTGGTTATGATGAAATGGATAATGGCTACCTGAAAATGGACAACTTCCGAATTCCTCGGGAAAACATGCTGATGAAATATGCCCAGGTAAAGCAGTGAATTTCAGCATAAGCTGTTAGAAATGGACATTTCAAATGCTCTTGTGTGGTTGAATAGCATGCCAACAAGATTGTAGGTTGCTTGTGAGTGCTACGTGATGAGTTTAGAGCTTGCCATGTCAACATGTAAAAGGGAAGAAACTTTGAAAATCAACAGGCTGTTTTGGGTTTTTTTTTTTTTTTTTTTTTGTAGGTTGAACCAGATGGCACCTATGTGAAACCACTCAGTGACAAACTAACGTATGGGACCATGGTGTTCATCCGATCTCTCATTGTAGGCGATTCAGCTCGCTCCCTGTCCCGGGCTTGTACCATTGCCATCCGCTATAGTGCAGTGAGACACCAGTCTGAGCTAAAGCCAGGGTAAGTGCCATGAAATAAAAGAGCAGCCTTAAGTGCTGAGGGAAAATTCTCAAATACTGGAGGGAAGAGGGACTGTGGTTGATGTTGTTTGCTTTGGCACTTGATAGTTTCAAAACACTGTTCCATCCTGGGAAGTGAGTCATCTTTCATTCTTGACTTCCAAAATGCCTTCCCCCACTGCCAGAGGCTTTTGCTGTATGGTCTTAGATAGTCTGGCTTGATACAGATGCAGCTTGTGTTATCCAAGTGAAGAACCTACTTAGAGGTGAATGGGACTTCTGCAGCACTTTGCTAGCCACTGGCATACTAACTCATCTGTATTTTGCTCTAGGGAACCAGAACCCCAGATCTTGGATTACCAGACTCAACAATACAAACTCTTTCCTCTCCTGGCAACAGCATATGCTTTTCATTTTGTGGGAGCCTACATAAAAGATACCTATCATCGTATTAGTGGAGACATCCATGAAGGGGATCTGAGTGAGCTGCCAGAGGTACTGTGTCCTCTGGAAGTCAGAGGGGTGTTTGTTGATTTTATGTAAGGTTTCTTTACAGCGTGGGAGAAAAGACATCAAGCCTTTTTGGCTTTCACTCATGAGACTTATTGTAATACTTTAGATTCAGAGATCCCAAGCCCAGTATGTGCTGGTGACTTTTACTTCTTTATTTGCACTATTCATTTAGCAGCTCTTTATAAAAAACAGGGAGTAATGCACAGTGAGAAAGCTACTGTGAATATATTTTTTTTAAATGTGACTTTTCAGGAATGATGGCATATTGCTTGAGAGTGGAGTTAAGACTGGTCTTATGCTTGTGCTGTAGCTTCTTGATTGTTCTTCCAAGTGACTAGGGTAGAACTGGTGTGTTGGTCAAAGGTATCAGTACTATACTGAGAGGTTAGGGTTGTAAAATGTTAGTTTTCAGTTAGGGATTCTGTCTGAGAACGTAATGCGACAATAGGCAATTGAAAACAGTCTTGTACATACAATGCCTAGAAACAGGAAGAATGGGGTACTTGGAAGTCTTCACATGTACAGAGGTTTTTATATAAACAGTTTGGCTCAGGAAGGAGTTCCTAAAAGAAAAAGAAGACCCTATGGGACTGTGGAAGGATGGTGTTGACTCTACTTTTTTCTGGGAGCTGCAGTACTTGGCATGTATGTATGCAAGCTAAGAATGGAAAATAAAAAAAACTAAACTGGCTTTGCTTTTGTCCCTCAGCTCCATGCACTGACAGCAGGGCTGAAGGCATTCACTTCCTGGACTGCCAATGCTGGTATTGAGGAATGTCGGATGGCATGTGGTGGGCATGGCTACTCTCGATGCAGTGGCATTCCTGACATCTATGTCACGTTCACCCCGTCCTGCACCTATGAGGGAGAAAACACAGTCATGATGCTGCAGACAGCTAGGTATGGTAGCTTCTGTCTAGAGACATTCTTGCCGTGGCATTATGATCTTCGTAGTTGAAGTGATGAGCAGAAGAGTATCCCGTTACCATGAAATTGGTCTTTTATGTTTCTGTCCCTTGCCCTATTTTTGACAGAAAAGTATGCCTACAACTATTCTTTGCTAGTCTGACCCTAAGTAAGATGACTTATCTCCATTCAAACAACTCATGAGTAAGAGTTGCTATTTGTTGTTTCTATTTTCAGATTCCTTGTCAAAAGCTACACCCAAGTTAGTTCTGGGCAGCAGGTTACTGGCATGGTGTCCTACCTGAATGATCTCTCCAGGCAACGCATTCAGCCACAGCATGTGGCTGCTAGGTCTGTGGCTGTGCGTATCAATGATCCAGTCAGCTTGGTAGAAGCCTACAAAGCACGTGCTGCCCGGTGAGTTCACACGTATAAGACTGAGCCAAGCACCAGTAAAATTGTGTGTGTTGGGAGATGGTAGTGATGCACTGCCCTGTTAATGTTAGATTCTCAAGGTATGGTTTACAAAGCTTTGCTCCATGTGTTGCTTTCAGGAAGTGACACACTTTACTAGATTGAGGTCAGTGTTAAGTGTTTTGAGGTTACAAGAGGCTATGTACAGCTTATGCATAGCCTAGATACTCTGCTCTGTTCCATTTTGAAACATCTTTTTCTTATTTAAATGTGAAATATATTTGAGTGTGCAAATACCAACATTGTTCAAAATGCTCAGAGATCTATCTGAAGAGAAACAATCCTGATATTAAAGCCTGTTGTGAAGAAAGTGTGAGAGTAGAACAGATGCCTATGTGTGAATAGGTATTCAGGCACCACATATGTGCTGTCAAATGTCGTCCTACCCTTCTGTAGCAGTGTTCTAGCTGCAGCAGTGGTGATAGGGGTTTTAGAGCCACAACTGCTCATTCCAGGCAATGTATTCAGCCATGGCACATGACCTCTGAGTTCTTCTGATGTGTTAGACTGAAATTCATATGAATTCAGTGCACATAATCTTGTTAATGTGGTGTTACTGTGTAATCTGTTTTTCTTCCTTTTATGAAATAGGCTTGTAGAAGCTGCAGCAAAGAATTTGCAAGCTGAACTGAACCACAGAAAGAGCAAGGAGGATGCCTGGAACAGAACTTCTGTTGATCTTGTGCGAGCATCTGAGGTCAGTGATGTGCCTGGTAAAGAAATGTGCTATAAGAGCTGCTCATCTCTTCATGAACCTGATTCACCTTTAATTTCTTGTAGGCACACTGTCACTATGTAATAGTGAAGCTTTTCACAGCAAAGCTGGCTGAGATTAGTAATGCGGCTGTCCGTGCTGTCCTGACTGAGCTGTGTCTCCTGTATGCACTGTATGGGATCAGTAAGAACACAGGGGATTTCTTGCAGGTTGGTATCTTTCTCCAACACTTTAAATCTCTAGAGCCAGAGTCATTGTTTGCAAAGATTTTTAAAATGTAAAGCTGCACAAATGCTTAGCATAAGGTCTTGACTGTTGACTTCCAGAAGGCCGTTAGCAGTGCAGGTCTGATGGAAGGCTCTTGGCAAGTTTCCCTTGTGATCTGCCAAAAGTGGAGTTGGATGATAAATGGTAACATAGATCTGTCTAGGTTAGCTTAAATGTTTTCCAGTTGGTGACCAGGTGTTGTATGTTAAAAAACAAGGAGTTAATAAAGGAGATGTAAGTTAGACATGCTCTGAGAGCTGTATGCATTTGTAAATTAGTACACAAAAGGGGGATATTGTACTCCAAATCTTAACCCATCCTTCAGTGAATGGGCTTGAATTGTCAGGCATTACTTTTCTTCTCTTCATTCTTTCAGTTTGAGAATGTTATTTGAGCAGCAGTGTTTTATTTTGTCTTCAGGGAGATGTAGTATGTTTTTTCTTCCCATTTTCCTCTTTGCTGCTTACCAAAAAGTTCCCTGAAACCAGAAAGAATTTAATATACACATAAGTGCATTCTTCAAGAGAACTTGCTATTGAAGTTAACATACAGCCACTCTAAAGAATGAGTGCCCCATCAAAGAAAAAACAGCTAGGCAGTATGGTAGGCTATGCTGGGCATCTCCTTTTGCTTGTACACTATGGCTAATTGCCAATTTGATTACTTAGCACTTCAAAATAAAAACCTAGTGTTTTATGAACAGCTGCATTTTTGTGGGGGGGAAGGCTGACCTATGTTAGACTGTAGGGGAAGGGAAGGTTCTTGCGACTTGTGTACTCTTCTGATGATCTCTTTTTTTTCTCCCCTCCCCTCACCCCCCCACCCCCCCTCCCCAAGGCGGGTATTCTGACTGATGCCCAAATTACTCAAGTGAACCAGCGTGTCAAAGAGCTCTTAGCTATAATTCGTCCCAATGCAGTAGCGCTGGTAGACTCCTTTGACTTTCATGATGTTCATCTTGGATCTGTGCTTGGCCGGTATGATGGCAATGTCTATGAGAACATGTTTGAGTGGGCAAAGAAATCCCCACTAAACAAAAGAGAGGTAAAGAAACCTTATTTCTTCATCTTTAGGTCATGTGTCCAGAGAAATAACCTGATTTAGGGTATTTTTATTTTGATTCAGTGATCTTGGCATGTAATTGATGAAGGGGGGGAGAAAAGACTAGTGGTAATGGACCAAAACTAGCAACCTACTTCTGCTCCTCTGCTTTCAGCATACCTTCTTCAGTTACTCTCCCATGTGTACCTCCCATGCATCCCTGTGGGATACTACTGAGTTTCTCAGTTGAGGGAGGAAATCATACTCTCCCTAGAGAAATAATTGAATAATCTCATTCCATTTAAAAGAAATTATCAATTGCTGTTAATTCTGCTTAGTGACAGTAGCTGTGAAAGCCTTACCTGTTTTCTGGCAAATCTTTCAGTGCCTTCAGGCAGTAGTAGTGACTGGAGAAGAAAATAAATTGCTCTCATGTAGTACTTAAGTGTCAGGTGTTGCATATCTGCCCTAAGGCTGTAGCTACAGCTGAGTGAATAAAAGAAACTGAGCTGAGAAGAGTCAGTGTCCCTCTTCCATCAGCCAAAACAGAACTCTAAATCCTGTCTTGGTGGCCTTTACTACCTTTATTTGATTTGGACAGCCTGTCTCCTACGACAGGCTGCCAGAGGCTGTGATTGTAGTTAAATCCCACCAGAACTTAATTTTTTTTATGCTTATGAAGTCAGTGGGGCTTAGGAGCTTCTTTACAGTCCCCTTAGGAAGCCTCTGCCAGTTTTCTTTGAATTAAAATGCCAAAGAATTGTCTGTATGGGTATAAAATGTCTTGCATTCTTTTTTTCTTACAAGAAAGGTAGTGGGGAAGCTATTTGTTTTGGCTTATATTCTCATTCTTTCTGTCATATAGATGCTCAAATACAGGATTTAGCTGGCTGGTCTTAAATCCCCAAAGTGCCTCTGATTCAAGTTTCCTTAGTATAAAAACACACTGCAAGATGTAAAGAGCTGAAACTGTTTTAAAGCTTAGCCCTGACCTTGTTGTAACCACTGTCTTGTCCTCTTACAGGTTCATGAGTCTTTTCACAAACACCTGAAGCCAATGCAATCCAAGCTGTGAAGCCTGCTGTTTTTTTAAAATGCACACTTTTTCTGACCTGAAAACTGGGTGTTTCCAGCCTTTCTTCAGGCACCTAAATCAAACCTTTCAAATCCTGGTAGCTGTAGGACAGTGAATAATTGTAGCCTTTCTTTCCACTTCTATAAATCAAGGAGGTGTTTGGGGAGAGTGCATAGGGATTGATGCCTGTTTTTAAAGTGCAATTATAATGGTAAAATTAACCTTTTAAAAATCTGGGAAAGCTTTATGGATTCATACAAGGATTGCTTTGGTGAAGCTGCTAACTAGAGAGAAGTTACTGTCAGCTGGAAAGGTAGCAGGATTTTACTACTAAGTAGTTAACAACCCTCAGGCAATAGCTTCTAATGAGCAGTTTTGTCCTGCAAAAAGCATCAATGTCTTGATTTTTATTTATTATTATTTTTTTTAAGATTAGCACCATCTCTCTCCTTGCTATCTAAAGCCTCCTCCATAGTTTTGTGCACATGAATCTGCATGTGGCACTACTTTCCTGGTGTAGCTTTGAAGCTCCTTCTCTGGAGCTCTGTTTTATTAATCTTTCTAGAAGACATCTTCATGTTTTCCGATACATCCTTCTTTCACTGCCCTGCAGAAACTCCTTTTGCCTGTGTGCCATCTTCAACACTGGCACCTTACTCTGTTAATAGGAAGTCAAAGGAGAATACAGTGATGCTGCTCTGAGGAAAAAAAACAACTAGTAATAATCAGCTAGGTGCTGATAATAGATGTTCTGCCCTTCTTTTAACTGTTAGTATTTTCATAGCACTATCTCAAAGCACTTTACAAATGTTACTTATGGTGATTTGATGTGAAAAACCACATGTAGTGGTACAAACTGCAAATTTGACCTGGAATGATGAAGCCAGTATTTGAGGGCAGAAATCAGTTGACCAAGGTCCTTGGGTCTTCAGATTGTTCTGGGATGTTCTTCTGGTTTTTAAAGGCATTCTTCAAGAAAACGACAATCCCAAGTGAAGTGTCCAGATTTTTTTCCTACCCATGTATTTCCAAGGAGCTTTCTCTGATTTGCTTAATTTTGTTTTTATATTGACTTGGGACTTGCACAGTGCTGTCTGGATTTAACAGGTGAAAGATTTAGCTTTTAACAGAACCTCCTGATACCCAGTGAAATCAGTGCAACCGCAACTAAGCAAAATCATTGCTGTTTTTCAACACCAATAACTCTGTCCAGTAACAATAAAACCTCTCTTCACAACAGATAAGAGCAACTTTGAGCTTAAAATGGTAAAAAGCTTCAACATAAACCCAAATCCTGCAGTTCTGAGGCAACATCTGAGAAGCAGGTTCTCTGACAGCTTTGGTATCTGTTAGTCTCTAATTTTGGATCGCTTCTCGTGGATGAGTTTTTCCTGGCACTAACAATGATCAGACACAACGTTTGGCTCCACTCATAGTAGCTGAACAGAAAGAAATGTTTAATTTTAAATAAAATAATCAAACTTGCCTTTTGGCTGCTGAGTCTTTCAGGTTGAATGGAACCACTGCTGTTCAGGATACCAAAGGAGGCAAAGGGCTTTGCCTTCTGTTTATTCAACAGAGCAGACTGCTGACCTGGGGAGGGATGTTGGATGAGCAGGTTAAAAATATGCTAATGAGAACAGTACTAGCTAACTGTATGTACAGATTTAATAAATTACAGAAATGTGTTTTCAGACAAAATGTGTTTCTTTCATGCATTGCTTTCAGTGGATCTCAAAGTAATGGGTGAAGTAGAATGAAGTATTCAAAAGACCTTAAATTAGTTGGATTTTATTTGTCTTATTCGTAGCCTGACCTTTCTGGCTTTGCTGTGCAGTGTTCTAGGGCAGCCAACCCAGTCCCACAGCTATCCTTGCCTCTGCTGCTGCTCACAACCACAGGAAAAATAAAACCTGTAGAGAGCAAAGCTGTCTGTGGTACATTGCTTGGTAACGTTATGGCTCATAAGCCAGCAGAAGCTGGTTGATCACTGCCAACATCAAACATTTAACAAGTGTTTGACAGCAGAAGCTATAATTCATAGAAGCTCTTTCTTTAAAACTGTTCCCCCTGGTTTTTTGGAGTAGATAGTGATGTAACAGCAAATGCTGTACTTCCTTGCTGTTGGTGAGGATATTGCACACTTTTTTTCATCTTGCTGCTGTTAGTGGTAGGTAATACCCGAATGCCACAACCTGGTATGACTTGCCGTGTCTTGTGGTCAGCAAACAGTGTTTAAACTCTGTCAGATGGCCCTGAATCCTCATTAGGACTCATCCATCTTTTGACAAAAAGTGATGGTACCATTTCCACGAGTGTTGAGCCTCTTCTGCTCGAGTAGAATGTACAAGTAATGACACTTGTAAGCTACACCATTCTCCCTGAAGAGTACTGAAATGAGTGGTCTGTGACCATGTTTTCCAGTCTGATTTGAATGTAGGACTTTCAGAAATGCCACCTTTTGGTGAAGACTTCAGAAGGAGCCTATGTTGCCAGGTGGACTGGCAGCATGCATGGTGAAAGCCACTAGTAGATGGGTCCACATGTTATAAAATCTCAAAGGCAGGCACTTCCCCAGGGCTTTTCTGGAAGTAACAACTCAAGTACAAGCAAATGAGGCAGGAGCAGGCCTGGCTTTGTCCTGTACCCGGCTTTGGTTAGCGTGAGGGGTTTTTTAACCTGAACTTCTAATGTTTCCAATTAGCTGTTTCCAGCAGTGCTGGTGTGGCTCGCTGCAGAGGCTGCTGTAGTTGGATTTGCTAAGTCTTGTCCCTTTGGAGCAGTGGTTACTAATTAAGTTCATCTAGTAAACCGTCCCAGGTGGGCTGCAGGCAACAGTTCCAGCCGGGCTGTGCCAGGTGGCAGTGCCAGGTGGGGTATTCATGGCTTCTCCTGGGGGTCCCCGGACCCGGCCTGTATCTCCTCCTGCTGAGCTGGAAGAGGTGGCTGCCGGCTGACCTGGCACAAGGGCTGTGCTCTTTGGAGCTGTAATCCCCCAGCGCCCGGACTCCGGCTGGCGCCTTCTGCCCGAACTAGGTTCTGGGTGTCTCGAAAGGTGGGCTCTGATTGCTCCTTATCAATTAAACAAGACAGGGCTGTAAAGCCCAGGGGGGCTGATTATTTGTGCCAAAACCGGCCCGCTGTCTTTGAAGGCAAGTCTTGGGGTTAGCAAAACCCCAGTCCCGGGCTGTCCTCGGCCACCCGGAGTCCCCCCGAGGCCCCGTGGGGAAACAGCACAAGCCTGCCGCTGCTCTCAGCCCTTCCTGCCCGGTGGCCGGGGCGGGTGTTGTAACCGTCGGGCACCTCGCACCGCCCGAGCTCCTCCCGCCACCTCCGGGGCGGGGGGTTGCGGAGCCGATGGGAGCCGCCGTACCCCGGCTGCCGGGGGGCTGTAGTTCCCGGCTCTCCCCCGAGCCCGGCGGAGACTACATTTCCCATCGTCCCTCGAGGGGAGGGGACGGGAAGGGACGGGCCTTCCCGGGCCGGGGCCTGCGGCTTCCCCGGGGCGGGAGCCCGGTGTGTTGTGGGCAGGGGGTTGCGGAGCTCCGGGGGCGGTCGGGGGCGGCCGGGGATGGCTGCGAGCGGGGGTCCGGGACGCGGCGCCTGCTGGGGCGGGATGCTGGGAGGCAGGGGGGCAACGGGAGCGTGGGGGGCCTAGCGGTCGGAAACCTGGGGGGCTTCTTTCATCCCGAGAGGTGGGTGCACCCCTCGTCTCCAGCACCACTTCGTTTTCTGCGTGGGCCCCACGGCAGCAGCAGCCGTCCCGCTTGTTTGAGATTCCCCCCCCCCCCCCCCCCCCGGGTGCTCGGGACCCAAAGAGATGAGGTTTCCTTCCCCCCTTCCCTCCCCAGCCCCCCCCCGGGGTGTTCGCCAGGCTTTGGGCACAGCAGGAGCCACCCCCTGGGCTCTACTTGGCTCCACACAAGTGGGGCAGAGCGGGTGGTACTTGTTTCCCTCTCGGGTTATTTTGCAGAACGATTTCTTGGTGTCGTTGTGATATTCCCCACACAAACTGCTGCAGGAACGCAAGGCTGTTTTGGGGAATGGGGGGGGTGTTTTTAAGACTCGGATTGAGCCTCGTTTAGAGTGGCTTGGGGAGGTCCGAGCAGCACGGAGCCAGCCTGGCAGGCTGCAGAGGGAAATTGTTTAAGAGAGGTGCCACTGGCTGTAACAGCAAATCGGAAAATCCTCCTCTCCCTGCAGGTAGGAGGTTGGCGTGGATGTGATCAACGGTGTTGGATCCCCCTCGGCAACGTGGAGGTGGAGGTTGGAAGAATCTGCAAATGGACTTGCTGGAGCAGGGGAAGGCTGGCACGCCACGATGGTGAGTGTGATACGGTACTAAGGCAGGCCTGGGAAATCCAAATTTGATGCTCTGCCACCTCTGCTTGGAGGCAGAAGTGATGCCGAGGGCCGGAGGCTTCTGCCCAGCTGGCAGTCAGGAGGGACTGTGCTCACTGGCGTCTCTAAAGTTGTCAATATCTCTGTGGTTCCCCCACGTTTCATGTGCCATTTCCCAAACAGCGTGAGCAGGAGAAGGGCTTCACTGTTGCTTATGGGATGCTCTGGAGAAACCTGCCTCTGGCTTTAGCGTGTTTTAAGAAAGTCCAGGTCAGACCTGCTTCATTTTCTAATGAGAGAATTTGTCTTTCTCCATAGGCTACAAAACCGCAAAAGAGTTTAAGAGGTACGTATACTCACATGCTTTCCTTTTACTGTCCGTAGGTGCTTTGGTCTGCTGGGAATGTATGGGACAGAAGAGGGGGGACACTGGGATCAGGTGGCAGCCCTGGCTACTGAAATGTTTCATGATCCTTGTGTGAAAGCTACAGTTGAGTGAGTTGTGTCATTCCTGAACCAGAGATACTCACTTGCCTCTCGCATCAAGTGGATTTGCTTATTGGGGTCCTATATTCCTTTCTTGTGGGCTTTCCCAAATCCAGGGGAGAATATATGCATTTATTTCAGTTCTTCTCCTCACCTAATCCCTAACTGCTTGTTTGGAGGCCTCTTGCAGCCCCTGATACTGAAGCAGTGCTTTTGGGGTTGCCCAGGGGCTCTGAGATACTGCAGGGTGAGAGCTCACACAGTAAGTGCTGCCTGTGGCCGGTGACTAAGTGAATAGAAAGCAGCTAGCTCACTTCATAAAGATATCCCATTTCTGACTAAGTGAAGACAGATCTTTTATCCACAAAATAGTGGATCAAGACCTGGGAGTTCTTTCTAGACCAGCAAGAAAGGCCTTGTGCTGTTGATGCTTGAGACCAAGCCTTTATTCTTGGACGATTTCAAAAGTGCAAGCCGTGTTGAAATTGGGAGCTTTTTTTACACCTGCTTGGTGAGCACACCTGCCTCAACACCTTTAATTTGTCTCATTTCAGGTTCTATTGATGATGTGCTTGATGACCTCCTGCGATATGATGGTAAAATGAATCTTCTTTGCAACTGAGAGGGCAGCATCCTTGTATTCTTACTCCTCTCCTGGGAGCAGGAGGTGCTGGTGCAACAGCCATTGATCTCCAAGGGGCTCCAGTTGTGAGGGAGGGATGAACCAGGCAGCAGAGCGGAAAGCAGGGTATCCCAGAGTCAGAGGCCACTGTATAGGCTGGACATCAGGTTGGGGAGGTGAAGTGAAGTCCGTCTCCGATTAAAAGCCTCTGCAGCTCACAGGGAGACAGCAGATCCCCTTTTGGAGTGCCTAGAGTAGGAATATGCCTGTATCTATCAGCCTAATCTCTCCCTGTCTTGTTTCCAGATGAACCCCCCGTTACATCTGCCAGAGCTTCCCAGCTGGCTGGGGGCAGCAGTGGGAGAGCCCGGGGCACCAGCTCACAGGCCAGCAAGAAGTGAGTGCTTTTCAGACGTAGCCTCTCCCACTTGGAGATCTTTATGTGCTCCCCAAGTCCTTCTGACCTGCCCCATCCTCAGCTTCTCCGCCTCGCTCCCTGCCCTGATAGCAATTGCCTGGGAAAGCAAGTTACCTGCGATGCCTTTGGGAACTGGGAGCCCAGAGCCTGAAGCTTTCCAGCAAGAGTTGGGTGCCCCCAGCCCCATACATCTTCTGTAAATCTCCCTTATGACAGGTGCTTGCTTAAATATAGCAGTGCTAGCACTACTGTCTTTCATCCTAGTGCTATTCTAGCCTAGTTTTCTGTTGTATGATGTGGCTGCCACGGTGTGCCCATGCGGTCCCCTCCACCTCCCACCAACTGGCCTGGCTGTCCCCAGGGCACCCTTGCCAAGCTCGCATGTGGTGCTGCTAACCCCCGGCTTGTGTCATAGGTCCTTTCTAGAGGATGATTTCTTCAGCAAATTCCCTGCAGAGGACATCAAGGCTGCAGAGGTGAGCCCAGATTTCAGGAGAGGCCCTGGGTGTCCCGAGGGCTGGGGCTGAGCCAAGCCAAGGTTGCTCCTGGTGTCAACCCCATCCAAATCAGCAGTGGGATAACAGGGATGAACTGTGAAGTTTGAATGAAGACATAACCCCTCTCCAGCATCCCTGTGGGGTGGGGAAGATGGGACAGGGGAGTGGGTGGATGGTGGGAGAGGGTCTTCCAGGTGCCCTGGATCAGATGGAGCAAAGCCAGGGGGGCATGTGCTGCTGCAGCCCAGCCTTCCTGGGTACACTTCGGGCAAAGCAATGGCCCTGGGTTTTCCTGATGCTTCTCCCAGAGGCAGCAGGACCTCAGCAAAGGAATCAAGGCACAGGGTTTCCAGCAACGGGGCCACCAGGAACAGTTGGGCATGTATTCTTCCATTCCATAAAATGAGGAAAACCAGGGGCTGGAGCGTGGAAGTGAGGGGTGAGGAGTTTCTGAAGGCTTCTTGTCTCTGATCTCTGCCCTCCTTGGCATGCAGGGATCCAGTGCCTCCGATGCAGACCCACAAGCTCTGCTGCAGACCCTAAAGGTAAGTACATAAATACTCTCCATCTCAGCCCCCCATGCACTGCAGCCATGGCCTTCAGCACCAGCCTCCAAAGGGAGAAGTAGCACTGAGGCATTAGCAGCACTCACCCTACTCCCATCCTCGTCCAATTGCTTTCCAGGACATGGACGACATGGAAGCTGATCTCCTGGGAATATCGAAACGCACTTCTGGGCCAGGGAAGACAACCGTGAAAGGTCCTGGGAAATGTGACTCCGTGGGAGGAGCAGTAAAAACCACAGGGAAGGTGCTAGCTCCTGAGAAAGGTAACAAGGAGATCCTGCTCTTCTTTTCATAGCCTGGTTCCAAATGAGCAGCGGGTATTTTCTTCCAGGATAGGGAACAAAAAGTGGATTGGTTCCCGAAAATCCTTTTCCTGGTCCTCTCTGGGGCTGTCCCAGACACAACATGTTATTCTGGCCATGTGTTCTTCCTTGGGAGATCCCTGGCTTAGCCTCTTGTCACGGTGGGGTAACAGTAGCAGCAACAACGGCCAGACTGCAGCCTCCCACCAAACACCGTTTGGCCATTCACTGCTGCAGGTCAAAGACCAGGGATCTGCTTGATCTGTGTGGAAGGAGAGCCAGAGGGGTTCCATGCCAGTCTCTAAACTGCCTTGCTCTTCCTCAGACCCTTTTCTCCTTCTCTGCCTGCACGGAGGCCCTTTTAGAGAGATTCCCACCCTGTAGGGCTGTGGGGGTCCTGTGTGTCACAATATGTGCTTTTAGAGGGCTGCTGCCAGAAACATGACCTTCAGCCGGGTGGGACAGGGACATCTCTGCCGCACCTTGTCTCTGAGAGCCACAGCCTCTCTTTCTAGGAGAGTCTGTACCTATGATGGAGAAGAAGCCACTCTCATCCCCCCCTGCTTCCCGACAGTACAAGAAATTTAACTTTGAAGGTAGGATGTTGCTTCACTTCAGCACATAGATGCATGGGGGCAGCTGAGGACTCTGCTCTTGCTCTTTGCCCATAGCTTGCCTTTTCTGTTAACTGAAGGCTTGGCTGGTTAATGATACACAGTCCTTCACCCCTACAATGCAGGTGCAAATCTATTCCTTCAGGGGTGACCAAAGGAAAAAAAATACAGCTCTGTGTTTGAGTCCTTCCCCAGGACAGGGCTGGGAGACAATTCCTGGGGGTATTTGCATTTTCACATATGCTTTGTTCTTTAGTGACTGTCTGTGACACTTGGGAGCCCTTGTGTCAGAAGGGATTCTGTCCAGCTTCAAATCGGGGGGTGGGGGGTGTATGGCAGTTTCCTGGCACAGCTGAGATCTGGTTGTTAAACCCTGTGCTTTAACCAAGATCAACATCTGTTAAAATCACTAATGGGCTTTAAGTGATTTAGGTGGGCTTCCTTCTCCCCTTTTTCTTTGCCTAAACACTGTTCAAGCGTTAAAGCACCCAAATTTTGACTTATTTTCTTCTAGGAGAAAGAAAATGTGGAAAACTGAACAGAAATGTAACTCTTGAGTGTTTGAAGTTCAGGGAGACTCGAGGGTATCCCAGGTCCCTGCAGAACCTGCCTTCATGGCTTTGGGCAGATATGGTCTCCTGTTCCCATGTGCACATGGTGGGGAATAGTGCTTAGCTTAGTGCAGAACTGTTTTTCTAAATTACATTGGTTTTGTTTTTATTATTATTCTCCTTTTCTGCCCCTATGGGGTAATTCCCAGATATAGATGATCCTTTGGCAGGGCTTTTGTCTGATGAGGAGCAGGATGCTCCCAAGAAACCAGCTCCAACAGGCACTAGAAGCAGCTCTGAGAAAAAAACAGAACAGAGCAAAGAGAAAGGTAAGCAGGGTTGCTCGGTGCATCCTCTTTGTATTAAATGAATCAGCAGCCTGGATTAGTTTATGTGAGGTCCAAACTGATTAAATTGAAAACTGCCTAGTCTCATCTCTCATTAACTAGTATTGTCATTTATAGAGCAACTTGGTAACAGGGTTAATTGTGGCACAGGTCACTGAGTGCTTGATATTTCCAGTGTGCCACAGGTTACAGAACTGACCTTTCCTTTCTGGGAATGGAGACTCAGTTCTTACCTTTGACCTCATCCAGCCTGTTCTACACATTGCCAAATGAGAATAAATTTTCTGGGTCAGGATTTGGGTGGCTGAGAGTATCACCGGTCTATACCAAACCACAGCTGGGGCAACCTCTGGGTGGGATCCAGCTGCCCTGTGGCTGTGTTACAGGCACTTACCCTCTTGTTCCTGCTGCAGAGATGCTAATGGGTCTGATAGTCCCCTAAAATAGCCTTTCGCCCCAATAAATCCACTCTGGACACAAGCAGCAGCTGGTGGGTTAGGGCAAGGACTAAGATGCATCATTGGAGCAGGGACTTTGGGCGAAGGGGGACAGGAATTATCTGACTGGAAACTTGCAAAGCTAAAAAAGCTCTTGGTGTTAACCAGAGCTGGAAACCCCAGTGTTAGTGACACCCAGCAATGTCCCATCAGTGGACGCATGGCCACAGACCAGGCAGTAGTGCATTGCCACTTTGTCACTTCCTGTGAGTTTTGGTCACTGAAAAGAGTTATTTAAAAATTACTTGTAAATGGTCCTGAGAGATAAAAGCAGGCAGGGCTGCTTTGATCTGTTGTTAATAATAAAAAAAAAAAAAGCCCTGATCAAACCTCCTATCATGTGTGATCCCATCCACAGAGCCACCCCCACCCCAGACACCCCTGCACACCATGAAGCCAGTCCGGAGGAGGGAGGAGCTCACGTTTGAAGATGATGGTGATGACCTGATGGATGCACTGGGATTTGGCAATGGCCCTAAAGGAGATGAGAAGCAGGGAAAGGCGGCAGAAGAGTAAGGGCAATGAAGAGGCAGTGGGAGTAAAGCAGGGGATGGCTTGTGTGTTGAGATCATGCCACTGTGACGGGTGGGGGATGCTGGAATTTCTGCCTGTGGGTCCCAGAAAGGGGCAAGGGCAGCCTTATTTCACAAAGAAGAGCCAGAGCATCCTGGCAAGGATGTGAGATGAGGGACAGCCCTACCTCTTGAAGAAACCCATCTGCTGCTGTGTCCCCAACAGAGAGGAGCTCCGGCCAGCCCGCTCCAAGCTGGACGAGTTGCTGGGACGAGGTTCTGTGGCCAAAATCCTGGAACAGCCAAGCATGGGACAGCACAGGGAGTTCAAACTGGATAAGAAGTACCAAAAGCAGCCAGGTGAGCACAGCTGAGGATGCAGGGAAGGTCTGCAGAGGTGACAGAGTTGGCGTGGGACAGCAAGATTGATTTCTAATGCCCTTGCAGGGAAAATACCCTTTCTGTAGTGGTGAACGGGGTTGCTAATGGGCTTTCAGTCAGCGCTGGGACAGGGGGAAGGTGGCTAATGCAAAAGTGGTGTACTCTGCCCTCGTGGCAGCCTGGGAGCATTTGCACAGTAGCCGTAACTCAATTGCCTTTGGACGTGGGCTGATTCCCAGCAAAGAATATTTTCCCAGCCACACTGAGGAGGCATGTCACAGGTTTCTGGGGAAGATGTTTCCAGCTGTGTTTTCCCAGAGGCAGCAATCCCAGTGGGAACTGCAGGGGAGGAGGAGGGCTGGTGTCTTTGCAGGCAGCTGCTCTTCTGGGCACTGACTCAAGGCTGCTTGTCTGAACAGAGAAAGAAGAGGGTCGGGACGAGGAGGATTTTGTCTTTGGAGCGTACCAGCCCACAGTGGCATCCATGCCCGAGGGCCGGCTGGCAAGGAGGCAGTCTGTGAGGTATTGTGCTCTGCGTGTGTCTGTAGCTTCAGCCACCAGCCGTGCTGCCCCTGCGGTGGAGCAGGCAGGGTCCCCAGGGTCCCCTCATAGGCAGGTATGCCACTGCTTCTCCTTGCAGCAGGTTTTCAGCCGAGAACAGCAGTGAACCGAAACCAGACCCCCACTCCAGACCTCCTCCTCCAGCCCGCCGGAGCCCTGTGCGGGGCAGCAGGGCTGGAGGTGACTGGCTGGGCTTGAAAGATGAGGATTTTATGGATTCGGAGCCGACGTCTCCAGCAAAGGCCAGTCCCGTGGTGAGCTACGCCAGCCCTGCCGCAGCCAGGCAGCCTGGCCCCACCAGCCAGCTCCCAGCTGCAGAGGAGGCAGCAGCTAAACCCGACCCGCTGGAGGAGGAGAACTGGCTGAGCGCTGCCTTATCTCGCAAGAAAGCCCAAGCACAGGCAAAGGCCCAGGAGAGAAATGTCAAGCCCTTGGAGGCCCCAGGTGAAGGGCTGGATCCCTGCTCTCCTGTCAGGTAAAGGCAGGGTTGATGGCCCCAGTGCTCTCATCTGCTCCATGTGTAGCTTCTCCAGCAGGGCCTCTCAGAAACCCTCAGCTCAGATTTAATTAATTTTAAGCACTGTCTTGTCTCGGGTTGGGGTAATAATGTGGAGCTTTCTCCCACTGATCCAGCCCACAGTCCCATCACAGCTCGGGGCTCTCCTTCCAGTTATGGCCAAGATTGCACACACTGCCTCGGGTACCGTGGAGCTGTCCTGGATCAGCACGCCCCCATGAGCTCCCCCTGTACTCCTCATTCCCACCTTCATTCCCCTTCATTCCTCCTAGTACCAGGCAAACCACCTCCTCCAGCTGAGTTTACATGGATGCAGGTTCAGACTTGGGCCATTCGAATGGGACTCAGAAGTGAATTGCAGATAAACAGCCTTGTGTCATGTGCCGGGGTGTGTTAGCTGGGGCTGCTGCTGCCCTGGGGAAGGGGGTGGATGCAGCAAGGAGGAATGCCAGTGGTGGAGGTTTTGAGGCATCTTTGCTCCCTCTGCAGCCAAAAAGCTGAATCCTGCCACAACTGAGTGGGACAGAGGCTTTCAGCTGCATGGCAGGAACTGGTGTTGGGGGAAAGGATCTTGGTTTTCACTGCCTCCTCGGCTCTTCCACATGGGATGCGTTTTGCTTGCAGCCAGCCAGCCACCTCCACAGGAGCACCGCAGCAGGCAGCTGCCCTGCAGGACAAGGCAGCGAATGCAGATGGCTCTGGGTAAGGTCTCCTTCACCTTTCGGGCATCCTCCATGGGAGAGACATCCTGCAGAAAGCCGTCATGTGTGTGAGATGAGGGAACGGGGCGGGCTGGGACCTCTGTAACTGGGAGGAAAGGCAGCTCTGAAGGATTGTTGGGCTCTTGACTATTTGATCACAGTGGGACAGCCAAGCTTTAAAGAAATGCCACGCAGGATAATGTCTGTGCACCTCTCCCTGAGCTGTGACACTGCTGTGCATCACTTGTGTCTCTGTGCCCACACAGGCAACTGGTCCCTTGGCTCAGCCCTGCGAAACAAGCCTCAGCTCATCCGTCAGAGGCTGCAAAGGCGGATCCCTCCAGAGATGCCAGCGCCCTGGGTGTGTTTCGTGTGGTTGTACAATTTGGGCAGCAGTATGCAGAGAGGGTCCCCCTGCCCTAAAAAAAAAAAAAAAAAAAAAAGGGAAAAAGGTAGGAGCCACAGCATCACCCTTGGCCATGTGAATGCTGCCCAGGCTTTGACCAGCCATTGTCGGAGTGGGCTGCCAAGCTGCAGGATCTCACCATCCCCATTTCATGGCACGGTGGGGACATCGTGTTGGGGCACACCGAGCTCCGCGGTGCTGCCTTTGGGATTTCAGAGGGCTGCAAGGGACTTGCTCTCTGAGCAATGGGTGGGCGTAAGTTCGTGCTGTCCCTTCTCTCTCCCCCTTCCTTCCTGCTGCCCCCACATTCGTCCCCACTAGTGCCGTGTGCTGGAAGACCACCTCCTGCCCTGGGCTGAGGCTGTGCACCAGTTCAGAGGCCACTGAAAGTGGTTTAGGGGACCCAGCCTCTTCCCTAGGTGATGGAGGTGGAGAAGGAGCTATGCTTTGCCCCCACACCCACTCTGTAGAGCAGAGTCCCCCCATTGTGTGTGTGGTGGGGTAGGTGTGCAGGTATGGACAAGCCAGTCTGACCTTCTGTCCCCATCACCAGCCTCCAGAGTGGAGCAGGACCCTTCTTGCTCTGCTCAGGAGACCCAGGCCCTCACCCTCTGGGAGGGGATGCTTCCCATTGCCATATCTGAATCACGGATTTGTTTAATTTCCAGTCCCCACATCCTTGTTCCCAGAAGAGAAGGAAACACAGACCCCTGCCATGCTTGCTCAGGTAGGTCTGCTGGGCCTGTGCCCCTGAGAGGTGCAGGATCAGGGTGGTGATGGTGAGCCCTCCTATGCTGACTCACCATCATCCAACTCTCTCCGTGCTTCTTGGACAGGAGGAAGGATGTGTGCCACTTTGCATCTCTGGGAGCCTGTGTTCAGGGAGGCAAAGTGTTTGGAGAGCCCCAAGATGCCACAAGTTGTATTTATCAGGCCAAAGCATGTGTGCTATGGATGCTTTGTAAATCATGTGCATTTACAACCCTGCGTTGTCTGAACAGCATTTATATAGTTCCCCAGACATATATATATATAAAAAATATTAATTAGACAACAGAGGCTGCAGTTGGTAAAGGACTTCTTCAGCTGTTTTTCCCCAGTATGGTGGTGATGTTCTGAGATTTGTTTCTAGACAACTGAAGGGGAAGCAGAGCCTCTGACAGAGAGGGCAGCTCTTGCTTGGTCTTCGAAGCCTCCATTTCTCACCTAACCGGGCCTCCTTACCCTGCCCTGGTGGCAGGACACACGCTGTCTCTCAGAGGACTTGGTCCTAGCCTTGAGTCTGTCCCCAGAGAAGTAAGAGCCCAGCATGCTTGTGTCTGGGGTAGGGGCTACTGGGTATCACCTGGGAAGAAGAGACCCAGGCCAGCAATGGGGCTGGAGAAGGGCAGAGGAGGGACTGCAGTAGGCTGGGCATGGATGGCCATTCCCAGGCTAGGAGGAGATGTTCTCCCCAGGGCTTTACCTCCCTGAGAGCATCCCTGTGTCTCTTCAGGTTACCACACCCAGGGCACATCTCCAGCCTGCCCCGCAGCTGCAGGTGAGGCACGTGCCTTCATTTGGATGCTGATGGCCACACCACAAAGCCACTGATCCTGAAGGGCCTCAATTTTCTCTCTCCATCCCTATAGGCAGAGTCCCCAGCCCTGGGCTTGCTGCATGAGAGGAGGCTGGGGGCTCCCACAGCCCAGCTCTGCGAGGATGCATCAGGCTGTCAGGCAGCACTGCTCAGCACCCAGGCCCGAGTGGCAGAGCTGGAGAGCCAGGTGAGCCTTGTCGCCTGCTGGATGGGGGATCATGGGTGACCCAGGGGGAGGGGAAGGGGCCATGCCCACTCCAAATATCATCAGGGTGACAGGAGAGAGGAGAAACCTTCCTGTCCAGAGATGCCTATGGCCACCAAGTGCTGCTGTAGGAGCTCTGTCCCTGGGACAGCACAAGGACCTTCTCCTTGGGTGCCTGGCAGGTCCGGACGCTGGAGCTGGAGCGGACACAGCACAAACTGTTGCTGGAGAGTCTCCAGCAGCGGCACCAGGAGGACCTGGATCTCCTTGAGAGCGCCCACAGGTACCAGCCTCTTGCCTGTGCTCCCCTCCTCTGTCAGGTCCTTGCCTACAGCCCTGTCCATCCCCTCTGGGGTGGGAGTGCTGGAGCATTTCCCAAATCCATCCCTGGGGTGGGCAGGCATAGAACCGTGTCGATGTGGACCTGGTGGAGGCAGAGAGCAGCCCCATGGGTGAGCCAAGGTGGGGGTCCACTCTCACCAACACTGTCCCATGGGTGACAAGGAGGAGGGGCCAGTCCCATTGCCAGCATGTCCCTAATGAGGGCACCACACTGGGCAGTAGCAGGAGGGTTCACGGCTCAGACTGCGGAGCGTCTGCGTCATTCCCCATGCACGCAGTGACACTGATCTGCTCCTAGATCCCTGTGTGCGCTTTGGGTAGAGAGTGCCGGGTATTGCCATGAAAGCAACACTTCTTCCTTGCTGTGACCTCTCCGGGCAGGAGCCGGGTGAAGGTGGTGGAGGAGACCTTCGGGCAGCGGGAGGAGAGGCTGCGGCGGGAGAAGGAGCAGCTGGCGGCTCAGCTCCTGTCACAGAGCCAGGATGCAGAGCAGGCACGGGCAGAGCTGCTTGCACAGCACCAGCAGCGTCTGGCAGCGCTGGAGCAGCAGAGCACACTGGAGCTGGAGCGGCTGCGAGAGCTGCAGAGGTGAGAATGGCACGAGCAGCTCGCATGCGGGGCTAGTACCCCCGGTCTAGGCAAAGGAACCAGGGAATGGTTTGGGGACATGGTGAAAGGAGAAATCACATTCCAGAGGCACTGAGTTGTGGACAGCTGGGTGGCTTTTGGAATGGGGATTTGCTTTGTAGGTGGACACAGGGAGATCTGGCTGGAGACATCATTTCAGAGTGAATGCATTGTATTTTGAAAGATGCTGAACCCAGTGTTTTATTTCCCCCAAATCCCTTTTATTCAGGTCAGTGAGTCACTGATGTCCACATAGTTTGGGTCAATGAGAAATCGATTTCTGGTAGAGAAGCCCATAAGCCCCAGATGTTGTCCATTGCAAATGTGGATGCCTGTCAGTGAGATGCCCCATGACAGACCATCATGCCAGCTCAGGTCCTGCGACCTGGTTCTCAGCCCCATGACCAAGCCTCTTCCATGGTGCCTGTCACGGTGAGCACTGGTTTGTAACAGCCTATGGTGGGCTCCTGCCCCATGTCCCACAGAGTGTCTGTCCAGGAGATGCGCAAAGACCATGAAGAGCAGCTCCAGCGGCTGAAGCGGCTGAAAGACCAGGAGATTGATGCGGTGACCAGCGCCACTTCGCACACCAGGTACCAACCGCCAGTGTCATATCCCCACATTGGTCCCTGACCGTGGTGTTCCCTGTTCTATGGAGAACCAGCCTCGGACCATGGTAACAGGGGCCATCCCCTCTCCCACCTGCTGCCTCGAGGGACGCTGAGCTGTTTAATATCTGTCAGTACTCCCGTAAGCACCAGCTACATCTTCCTACTGCTCTGCTATGACCCAGAGAGGTTTGGGACAGGGCTGCCCAGCCTTTGGCCCACCACACCACACATCCTCCTCTCCATCGCAGTGTGATGGCATGTGTCCCATAGGGGTGAACCTCCCCTTGCTCCTCTCCACAGGTCTCTGAACGGTGTCATCGAGCAGATGGAGAAATTCTCCAGCGACCTGCATGACCTCTCTCACAAAGTGGAGGCCACGCACCACACCACCTCCCAGGAGCTGGCCATGGGGGCACAGCAGCGGGACAAGCAGCTCAAACGTACGTCTGCTATTCCTCTGCACTGAAACGGCTGTGGGGTCTCCCCAGGGCTGGGGACACCCAGAAAATGGGGAGAAGTTGCTCCAAGTCAGCCGGCGACTGGGAGCTTTGCCTGCCTTGGTCACTGGACATCTCGGGGTCTCCTCTTTACAAAACAGTGTCCTGGGGATGTGCAGAAGGCGACGAGCACAAACGCATGCAGTTTTTCCATTAATATGGTGTGGACAGAGGGGGGCTTCCTACCTCAGGCTGCTCATGACCCTGCTGCTGCCTCTCCCCAGTGCTCCAGGACAGGCTATCGCAGCAGCAGAGGGACATGGAGGAGGAGCGGAGCCGACTCCAGGAGGTGATTGCTAAAATGGAGGCCAGGCTGGGTGAGCAGACTCGGCTGCTGGAGCAGGTGAGCCCATGCTGTGTCCTTGGCCCGGGTCAGCCCTCCTGTCTGGATATGGGGTGTATGTCTTGCCCACGGGAGGTTCCTGGCCTAGAGCCTGTGAATGGCATCTGTCTCTCCTCTGTGACTGAACCCAGGAGCGATGGAGGGCGACGGCAGAGCAATCCAAAGTGGAATCACTGCAGCACTCGCTGGAGGAGCAGCGGCGAGTCATGACCCAGCAGCTCTCCATGGAGCGAGCAGAGCTGGAGAGGGCGAAGGTGAGATGGGACAGACATCTCCAGGTGCTTTTCACATGTCTCGTGAGCCTGACCGGGGCTGTGCTGCAGTGTGTGGTGGAGGAAGGAGCTAGATGCTGGGCTGCAGCATCCTTCCTCTGCCCTCTCTCTCCTCAGTCTCACACCCAGTCGTACAGTGAATCACAATCGGACCAACCCTCTGGCATGTGGATGCAAGAGGCTGCTGTGCGCATGCATGATGCATGCTGGTTCTTGAGGAGCATGGGGCCAGAGCTCTCCGTGCAGGGTTCACGCCAGGTGCAGTGGGCTTGAACCAGCCTCTAGATGTTGTGTGGAGTTTAGTGGCAGGATGGGTTAGAGGAGAAAAATCCTACAGCGAATGGGACTTAGTGCTTTCTCTCTCCCTCTCTTGTGATGCTCTCCAGAGCGCTTTGCTGGAGGAGCAGAAGTCGGTGATGCAGAAGTGCTCAGAGGAGCGACGGAAGCTGGCAGCTGAGTGGGCTGAATTTCACACCCGGCAGCAGCTGAGCAAGGAGTGGATGGAGCGCGATATGGACCGAGTCCTGCAGATGGACTCTCAGAGAGAGGGCACCATCATGAGCCTGGCCAAGGTACCACAGTGGAGCCCCTTTCTGTGGCCTCCAGCACTGCCTGGCAGGCTCACAGATGGGTCCTGCCCACAGGGGAGACGTTCAGCACTGCCTTCAGGTGTTTAAGACAGAGATGTCACTCCAGGTGGTGAGAATCAGGCTGTTCTAGGAACAGCCTCCACCAGCCTGTTTTAGACGATGACTGAAGCATCAGTTGCCCCTGTCTCTCCCCTTTGCCTGTGAGGAGTTTGGGTGGCCAGACCAGGCATAGCTGCCTCCATTGTAAGTCTGGTGAGAGGAAACCCCTGTGGTGGGTTAAGCAAAACCTCCCCATGCCGTGGGGACATGTTCAGAGCCAGTTCTGCTCCCCCCTGGGGCTGTCTAGCGGGGATATGTAGCACAGACAGTGCAGCAGAGCTGCATTTTTAAGGGCTACCAGGGTGGAAAATAACCATTTAGGCTGGGTATTTCCACTGCTGACAAACTGCTGTGCCTTGAGCATGTTTTAGGATGTGCAACATGATGAGGGGCTCTGTCCTGTCTGGGGAAGGAGTGTGTGTGTGTCTGTACAATCCCAGCTCTGCCAGCCCTGGTCCCCAAGGGTGGGTGGGTGAGGGCACTGCTTGACTACCTGGTGATGTTGCTCTGCACCCCAAACTGGCACACATGAGAAGCTCAACAGGGGCAGATCTCTCCCGTCACTTGGGAAGATGTGAGATAGTGTCCAGGACAGGGCAGATAATGCACTGGTTTCCTCTGTGCCCATCCTAGGAGCAGGCAGAGCTGAAGATCCGTGGCCGTGAGCTGAAAGCCAAGGAGGAGCAGCTGGAGAGGGACAGGGAGCTGCTGGATGAGGCCTGGCAGGAGCTGAGGCTGGAGAAGGAGAAGGTGAACGGGCTTGCGCTGCGCATCCGGCAGCGGGAGGAGGAGATTAAAAGCATGACCAAGGTAAGCAGAACATCTGCACTGCAATTCACAGCTGTACACAGGCTGGCAGCAAAGCTGGGGTTTCACAGCCCTCCTAAAGTTGTGAATCCTCATCTTGTCCTGGGAGGGGAATAAGGCGATGTATGAAGGAGCCTTGCCCCAGGGCAGTGAGGGTCTTTGACCCCAGCCTCCCCAGCCTCCCCAGCTGCTCTTCCTTGCAGCTCTCATCCCAGAAGTATGAGGAAGGGGAGCGAGCCCTGCGCGAGGCATGCAAGATAGAGTCTGAGCACCAGACAAGGCTGCAGGTCATGCAGCAGCACTTGGAGCAGCTGAAGCAGCAGGAACAGTGTCTGCACCAGGCAAATACCCCCTCGCCTTCCCTTCCTGGCCTGGGGCTGCTATGCCAAGGGCCTGAACCTTTGCCAACAGCTTCTCTCTCCCTTTCTCCTGGGGATGGGGCAGGAGCGGCTGAGCATGGCTCACCAGAGGAGACAGCTCGAACAGCTTCGTGAGGAGCTGCCCAACAACCCCATGAAGCTGCTGACTGCAGACCAGGACCTCAGTGCCCCTACAAAAGGCCTCCCCAGCATGCTGTGTAAGGATTCCTGCATGCTGCTGATGGGAAGGGACATGCTGGGGGGCAGCTGCACTTGCATTCCACTTCTCAGGAGGCTTGGGATGTTCCTGGGTGCTGTTTTAGTTCCCCTGTATATGAACTTCAGATGCGAGTTGGCTGCCTCCTCCCCTGAAGGAGCTCAGTGGAGCTCTCTGAGCCAGGGCAGTACCAGGAGGGGGGAGAAGAGGCAGGAAGGGAGAGGCAGGTGGGTTAAAGCCTGTTTGCACTGCGAGGTTGGGGAGGACAATGTTGCAGGGACATGCAGGCAGCAAAAAAAAGGGATGCTCTGTTGTCTCCGTCTGCAGTTCCTCTAACAGTGGCAGCATCGCACAGTCAGGCTTTTATTCCAGGCTTTCCGCCTCCTGTCAGGGTGCTCCCTCAGCACAGCCCAGGGGGTAGCAGGGAAACCCTGGCCATGGCTGGCCCCACCGAGCTCTACGCCAAACTGCTGCTGTTGAAGCACAGGGCCCAGCAGGTGAGCCATGGGAGACCAGGGCTGGAAGGGGCTTCAAACCAGCTGGGTGGGAGCAGGGCTGGGTGAAGCCTGATTTGAGCCTGATAGCCACAGGGTGTGGGGTGTCTCCTAAATAATTACTGAGCCACTGGGCTGGGCAGGCTTGCAGAAGCCATGGACACCTAGAGGAGTGATACCAGAAGCAAGGACGGATGGATCCTTACCGCTTGTCTCGGGTTCATTGATAATGTCCTTGGCTTGATGGGGTTACCCCTCTCCTCACCCCATCCCTGGGTGGGAGAAGCCAGCTCTGCTGGGCTCTGGTTTCATGATGTCCCCATCCTCCTATCAGTCCCCTGCTTCTCTGCTGGGTCCTTGCCCAGGCAGGGATGCTCTTTGAGGCTTCCTCTGTGGGTCTCGCTCAGAGTGTGAGTTTATGGGCCCTGGGGGGGTAGTCCATACACCCCAGGGGGTATCATGGATGGGTACCTGCCCACCACTGACTGCATGAAGGAGGGTTTGTGATACTTCCCTCGCTCATGAGTGACACCATGGACTGTGACCCCATTTCTGTGGCACGCTGATATCCATCCCATCCATCCCTCTCTTCTCAGGACCGTGATTTCTTAGAGGATGAGCAGTTCTTCCTGGAGACCCTGAAGAAAGCATCCTACAACACTTCATCTCTGTCAATCTGAGGAGGTGGCTTCCCCACGCACTACCCACAGGATGGCTGTGTCCGTCTTCACAGGAGGCTGCTGTGCCCTCCACATGGGGGAGGAAAACAAACAATAAATAATCCCAGTTCTCAGCTGAGGAACTATCCTTCTCTTTAAAAACAATCTCGGAGTGTGAAATCTATCCCCATGGGCTGTGAAGCCACAGTTTGTCTGGTGTCCATCCCGCAGGATGAGTGCCACCGGCTGCCCAGCGGGCACTGCTGGGGGGCAGTTGCCCTCGAAGGGGGGATTCAGTTGGCCATGCTGATGGCTCTTGGACGGGCAGCTGCCTGCTGCTGGGCTGTGACAACCAAAGGCGTTAGGGAGGATCACAGAGGTTTGGCCGGGGTTCAGCAGCACCCCGAGGATGTTCCACAGCTCACAGGCAACTCTAGCTTTTCCTTTTTCCGAAGAAATTTGGCTGTTGTGCTGAGCTTTACCTTCCCTCCCTCCTGCCCCGGGGTGGCAGCAGGGCCGCCCTGCTCCCTTCAGCGGGATCTGCCCTGGGGACAGAGGAGCAAGGGCGGAGATGGGGAGGGGTATTTGGGGCGAGGGAAGAGCCCGTCACTCGCGGGGGGATGTTTCTAGTCAGGCCCTGCTCGAGACAGCCCCGTTGCTATGGCAGCGAGGGGGCCTTCCATGCCAGGCGCGGCGCAGCCCGCCGTCGCTATGGTAACGGGGGGGCCTTCCACTGAGGGCGGCGCGCACCATGGCGGCGCCCTTGCTGAGCGCCGCGCTCTGCGGCGTCCGGGGCGGGCGGGCCTTCGGCACGGCGGGTGAGACACGGGCCGGGGAGCCCCGGTTCCCCACGAGTGGGCAGTGGGAGCCGTTTGGAGGGGAGTGGGGGTGGGGGGAGAGCTCTCGGACGCCTGGGTTCCCCAAGCGTGTCTGGCGGGGATGGCACCGGCCCGGGACTGCGCTCCCGCTCTCCGCCCGGCCCGGGCTGCCTCGGCCTCGTTTCTTGCTCTCTGTGTAAAACGGGACCGCTCTCCGCTTCCAGCTGCGCTGTGCAGGCGGGCAGCCCCGCTGGGACCGATGCCCAACGAGGATATCGACGTCAGCAACTTGGAAGCGCTGGAAAAATACCGCAGTTTCACTCGCTACTTCAGGCTGGCGGAAAAGGAGAGCAGGAAGCCCCGGTGGTGGAAGACGTACCGGCAGCACACCAGCCCCCCGGCAGGTACTCCTGGAAGGAGCTGCACCTCACGGGGTTTTGTTGCTGAAGGTCAGGAAAGCTGTCGTTGGGGCCACGGGTTTGCCCCAAAACCTGCCCCGTAAAGAGCTGCTGAAGTGCTTTGGCACGAGGTCGGCTCTTTTCTGATACAGAAGTTTGTAGAGCACAAGTGTCTTCAGGGGAAATAGATGGCAGTTTTCCAGAAGGAGGGAGACTGGCCAGGACCTGCCAAAAGATGTGGAACAGTGTAAAGAAGCGATTACTTGGAGCCCCACTAGTATCAGAGAAAGCAGACCAGGACCTAGAGCTTTAGACCTGCAGCAAATAATACAGTTTGGCTGTTCTGCTGAGCAGCCGTAGAGAGACCAGGCCTGCTCGCTAGCTGGCAAACCTGTGGGTCTGGGAGTGTGAGGAGTTGGGGAAGGAGGAGGGAACAGAAGGGTGGAGGTGCAGAGGGAAGGCAGAGGTGGTAGAATCAAGTCTCTGAGGTCTTGAAGTTTGCATCTCTTTCATACACTCTCTAACATTTTGTAGGGGTTTTGTGCTTGGGTATTTTGGGTATTCACATTTTTCACTTTTATGATTTTTTTACCCCTTTCTGAAGAGCCAAAGACCGACATCAGCCTGCCGCGTGATAAGCTGCTGCGGGCAAAGGAAATCAAGGAAAGAAAAAAGATCCTGAAGGAGAACCATCAGAATGCCGAGATGGAAAGAGCAGCGCGGCTCCGGACTGGTCTGTGCCCTGCCACCTCCTCTCCCTGCCCTGGCAGCTCTGGGTGCCCAGCTGCTTCCTGCAGTGTTTCTCTCTCCTTGCAGTGCTGATTCCCCTCGATGAAGTCAGAGCTGAGTGGGAGAAGACCAGTGGCCCGTTCCACAAGCAGCGTGTAGCAGAGCACTGTGGGATATTTCGTGACTTGTTCAAAGGGGCCACATTCACCCCCTGGGTTACCTTGAGGGTGGAGTACAGCCAAGAAGATGAGCACTTCGTGCCAGTCTACTATGGGAACATGGTGACTCCGTCAGAGGTGTGTGAGGAGACCTGGGAACAACCTCAACCCCTGGGAAGCCTGTGTGTTTCTGTCAGATGCTTCTAATGGGCATTGTTTGTTCTGGGGGATTTCTTTTACAAGGGCATTTCCTCTGTGATGAAGGAAATATGTTTCTTGGGTATGATAAGGACAGAGCTTTGCAACAGGATTGTTGTCTGCCGGCAGGCTGGTGTTTATTAACGCTCCGGGGGGCTCTCCAGGTGGAGCTGGATTACTCGGTGGCATGGCTGTGCCCAGTCTGTGTTGCATCCTGGCCGTGCCCGTAACAAGTTCATGGTCTTTGCCTTGGGAATCATGATCTGTTCTTAATGGTGCCTGTTGTTTGAGTGATTTACATTCTCTTTATGTTGCTCTTCTAGGCTTCCAGTCCTCCTGCAGTGTCATATGAGGCAGATAAAGGCTCCCTCTGGACTTTGCTGCTCACAAATCCAGGTAAGTAATGAGTTCTTTAAAAAAACATGTTTAAACTGGGTTGTTTGATTCTGCTTTTAATTAGCTCCTGTTTCGTTTGGCTGCACAGCCAGAGATGATGTGATATCTGCTAAATAGGGACATAGTACTTATGTAGGAAAGACTGTAGCCTCCCCAGATCTCTAGCAGTTGAGAGATGGGACAGTGATACAACAGGACCTGTGTCACAGTGTAGAGGAAACAATTCCCTGACTCCCATCTTTTGTTTATCCCCAAACTCTTCTCTCCCTTGGCAGTCTGCCTAGGAAGTAGGTTAGCTGACTCCGTTCACCCTGAAAAACCAAGGCGCAGTGAAGTGAAGCAACTGACCAAGAAGTCCTTTTAATCTTGGAATTATATCTGTAGAGTTCTTTGCTCCTCATTTTAAGCTCAATCCTATAAGAATGAGTTACTTTTGTGCTAGGAAAGGAACGCTGGGAGATCTCGAGCTGCCCCCTCCTTTCAAAGCGGGTTTGGTCATTTTCACTTTGGGGTTGATGCAAACACCAGGGTGTCCCTAAGTCACTTTTCTCTGTTGTGTGCGTTCACAGATGGACATTTAAGAGACACGGACTCGGAGTACCTCCACTGGCTGGTGTGAGTACTGCACATCAGAGCCACGTGCTGCCTTAGCTCTGGGAAAGCCCAGGCGGATTGGGCAGAAACGACTCTTGGGAATAAGAGTTCGCTAAGGCGGTTCCGTGGCTTTCTCTGGTGCTCCTGCCATTGGCTTCTTTACCCCTGTGTTCTGGGTCCTGCTAAAGATGCAGTAGTTCCAGGTGTTGCTGCTGTTTGGCATTCAAATCACTGGGTGTGATTTTTGTTCCAGTGAAAGCAGCCTCTACTATCTGTTCACTTGTCAAACAGGGCATAAGTCATGTCAAAACGTAGCACAGAGTGATTTGCAATCCTGGGCGTATCTGCTGGTCCTAATGGAGGGAAATGAATATATAGCGAAGTAAACTTCTTTGTGTTCAGGACAAACATCCCAGGCAATGACATCAAGTTGGGTAAGGAGATCTGCCATTACTTACCCCCTTTCCCTGCCATGGGAACTGGCTACCATCGCTTCATCTTCCTCCTCTTCAAGCAAGACTGCCCCATAGATTTCAGCGAGGATATTCGGCCGATGCCATGGTAATTCAGGCTCTCACTGGGCAGTTTCACGCTCACTTGGCTTGGCTGTTACTGCTTGTTATGATCATGTGCTTGTTACTGCTGTAGGAGAGCAGTTCCTTTTAATCTGCAGGATTCTTCAGGGCTGCTTTGAGTTTGTGTGTCACCTGAAGCTACAATCCCAGCCCTGCAAGTCCTGTGGCTTTAAAACAGGCTGTTAAGTTGTTTGCCCTGCCTGGGGCAGAAATGTGCACAGAGCTGGAGAAGCTGGGAGATTTTATTCTGGTGGCTTCCTTTTCCACCTCTGTTTTATAAACTCTGGGGTGATGTGGGGAAGTAGTTGCCTACCAGGCTGCTGCAGGAAAAGAGGTTCACCTCGGCTCTTGTGCTTGTGTCTTGTTTCCAGCCACAGCCTCAAGATGCGAACCTTTAGCACGTTTGACTTCTACAGAAAGCACGAGGATGCAATGACCCCAGCAGGGCTGGCGTTTTTCCAGTGTCAGTGGGACAGCTCTGTTACTTGGGTCTTCCATCAGCTTCTCAGTAAGAAATGCAGTGTGCGGGGAGGGGGCCTGTTTGTGGGCTGGGACATGGCCCTGCGGGTAATGCACAGGGACAGTGAGCAAGCTGTGGCTATAGGCTCTTGCCTCATCCTAGCACCTGTCTAGGATCTGTTACAGCACAGACTGGGTATTTATTAAGCCATCTTCCACCAAACTAACAGCAGTCTGAGGAAACAACCTCTAAAAGACCGTTTTGTATGAGCATTTTAAAATAACACCAAGAGCCTTCACCAAGGCCTGCTTGACCAGCCCTGGTCTCGTGTGCGTGTGGGGGCCCTTGCTGCTGAGGGGGAGGGCCTGGGCTTTGAATCTGTGCTGTTCTACTAATGTTCTGCATCGCCCCTTTACAGATATGAGAGAGCCTGTGTTTGAATTCGTGCGGCCGCCCGTTTACCATCCTCCACAGTTAAAGTTCCCGCGCCACCAGCCTCTGAGATACCTGGACAGATACCGAGACACCAAGGAGCCCACCTACGGCATTTACTAGGGACCTGGCCTTCTCCCGAGGCACTCTGGTGTACGCTGGGATGCCGGCCTGGCAGATGAGGCTGCTGGGGCTTCCCTGCATTCACACAGCTGTGCAGCTGGGAGCTGCCTGCACCTCTGGAGGGAGACAACAAAGTCTCAGCCCCTTGGCTCCCAGTTCCCCTGTGCTGGCAGTGCTGGGAAGTGTGCAGCTGAGGGCAACAAGCGTTCGCAGTGCTGGCAGCTGTGTGATCAAAAGGCTACTTAAAGAGGACATTCATAGATGAAAGCAAATCTATGGCCAGGCTGAAATCTTGCTACTGATTCTGTAGCTGAGCTGATCAGTAAGGGAGGCAGGGTATTGTCCCTGAAGATGATCTGCCTTGCTTCTCTGCAAGGATCACAGTTCTCCTTTTGCCTGTTTATGGAACAAACAGAGCCAGGCCAGCCTGAATTTCCTCCTCTTGCAGCACTGCGGTTCAGGACTGTGTTGGCTTTCATTTGTGCAGTCCTCTTAAAGAGATGAGTCTGATTAAATGCACTCTGAGCGATGCTGGCAGAGCTGTCTTTATTGGGAAGAGCTTGGTATCCTGACCAGCTGGTGCAGAGCTGGGGAGCTCAGCAGGGTGCAGGGGAGAAGGGCAGCCCTTTACCTGGCCTGGGTCGCTTTCCCCTCTTGGATGTTGTAGGGTGGGAAGTGTGCGGTTAGGCAGGTGGTAGACCTGCACAAGGTCAGATCTGTGGAGCTGGGTTCTCCCAGCAGCTACCCAAGCACGTGGACCTCGGTCTCCTTCCCCTCACTCCCGGGGTAGCATGTACCCGATGTGGATAGGTGGAGCAAAAGCAGATCTGCAGAGCTGCCGGGGTTGAGGCAGACTTGCGGTGGTGGCCTGGCACTCTGCTGCTGCTGATCCTGTACCCAAGCTGTGGAGAGACTCTGCTTTCTACTGTGCTCTGCAGGGCTCTTTGTGCATCCCTCGTTGACATCTTTAAACCCCCAAATACCAACGTGCTCTTGCTGTTGCAGCTGCCTGTTCCCAGCTCTGGTTCCTGGTAACCTGAGGTTCCCATCTTCCTCAGGAAATAAGAGCCCCCAGCAAAGAATGAGATTGAAATGCCCCCCTGCTGCTGTTGCTCAGGGCTGTTACCAGCTACGCCTGAGCTCCCTGAACTCTTCTCCTGCCCCAAAGGGTTCTGGGGTCTGGTTTAAGCTGGGGTGAATTAGCTGGTGGGGTGACCACGGTGGGAGTGCAGGTGTCCTGTGGTTCCAGGCAGACACACAGGTCATTTTACACCCCTCTCTGAGCTTTGAATAATTAGTCAGAATTTCCAGATTTGGCCCAAATAAATGTTTTGGAGGCTGA
The DNA here is from genome assembly GCF_929443795.1 of Astur gentilis. Taxonomy (NCBI): domain Eukaryota; kingdom Metazoa; phylum Chordata; class Aves; order Accipitriformes; family Accipitridae; genus Astur; species Astur gentilis. The sequence goes on from NC_064889.1 coordinate 32,696,441, forward strand.
AGATATGCTGGGACATGCAGGGAATTGTGACAGATCCCAAGTCACCTACTGAGTACTGGGGTGGTCTGCAGGGTGGCTTTGAGCCTGCCCGTGATACAGAAACTGCTCTGACCCCCCAGCAGCCCACTGGTGAGCGCCCCAGCTGCAGCACAGACCTCGACCCCACTTAGCCTCGCCTGTGCAGGTGAAAGCAAAGCCGCACATGTGGGGAGGCTGCAGAACCGTTGTAAACCGAGGCCGTCCTGCCAGCATTCAGCTGCCTGGGAGTATGTGCACAAGAGATAGCATGTCTGCGAGGGTAAGGAGATAAGGTTTGGACTGGAAGGTTGGGAGCTTTTTCTCCTTAAGCTGAACTGTATGAAGACAAGGTGAAGGTATGCAGTGCATGGACACCACAATCGCCTCCAGGCAGAAGATTCCACCTGCCACCTGAGCAGGGACTGATTACCCAGGTTTGGAGTACTGGTGTGCACGGGTGTTGCAGGGAACTTAGCAGGAAAAGGAGTGGTGGGTGTGCATGGGGGCATGTACAAACAGCAGGAGCTGTAGTTTAAAATGGAAAGATGCAAGGGCGGAATGTGGCCCTGGCCGGCTGCTGGCATGTGTCACAGCCCTTGTCACTGCGGAGGGAGGTGACATGGCTGTAGCAGCAGTGGGTGCCCCTCTCTGCTGGGTCCCAGGCTCACAGATGCCAGGAGCGCAGTACTGCGCCGTACTGCTGTCTCTTTGCCGGGGAGGACTGCCGTGCTCTGCTTGGGGACCACCCCTGGCAGAGGTGAGGATGCCGTGAAGTTCCCTCAAAGGGCAAAAAAGGAGTGAAATCAAATTGTACATTGTATGTGTGCCTGTGCACAGGCGTTCACAGAAATGCACATTGCTCTGAACCTTGTCAGCCTCTTGCGTGTGTCTCCCTGTGCTGTCACTGCAGCGTTTCATCCTCTCCTGCTGTGCTTTGCAGCTCTCCCTGTCCCAAGGGGGGAGCAGCTCCAACCCTCCCCATCTTCTCCCCAGTGTGTGGCACAGCCGGCATGGCCAAGGACCGAGGGGCACCCACTGGGTGTCACTTTAAGAGCATGCCTGGCTCGGAGCCCTGACCCGCCTCTGGGCTCAGCGTCACCATCTCTTCCTCCTCTGCACAGCTGAGTTTCTATTTCCTCGGCTTCTTTTGCTGGCTTCTTTCTCCCATCACCCCAATCCCTGGCGCAGGCAGGATGGCATCTCCCATCTCGCAGAAGCTGGAGGAGAAGCTGGTGTGCTCCATCTGCCTGGAACTATTCAGGGTGCCCGTGACCTTGCCCTGTGGGCACAACTTCTGCAAGTGCTGCATCAGTGACCACTGGCAAAAGCAAGAGCCTGCTGGGGTTGAGAAGGGCTACACGTGCCCCGATTGCCGCAGGACCTTCGAGCGACGCCCAGAGCTGGAGAAGAATGTCACCCTGTGCAGTGTGGTGGAGGTGGCGCAGGATGGCGAGGCGCGGGTCTCGGGCTCAGAGAGGTGCGAGGTGGCCCGTGGTGAGCTGTGCCCACAGCACGGGCGCCCGCTGGAGCTGTACTGCGAGGATGAGCGGCGGTGCATCTGCTGCGTCTGCACCGTCCGGCAGTGCCACCAGCACCAGCGGGTGCTCTTCGAGGAGGAACGCTCTAAAAAGCAGGTGGGGACGATGGGGGACAGGACTGGGGTGACGAGTGGGGCGAGCAGGGGGAGTTGCAGCAGCTCGGACACGGCATGACATCCACCTCCCGTGTCCCGTGCACTGCTGTGGGGACATGGTGTGCCTCCATGTGCCGAGCTGTGCCCATCCTGAGCTGAACGGGGGGCTGGTACGGGCTCTGGTCAGGGAGATGCCACCAGCACCCGGCTGCTCCCCGAGAAACCAGGAGCTGTCTGGAGCAGCAGAGTGCTGGGTAAATCCAGCAGCACTGGATGAACAGTGCCATATGTGTTTGTGACCCCCCCCTGATCTAGAGGAAACAGCTAAAAAAGGGGTGAAAGACAGCACAGGGTTTCAATTCTCAATGACCCTGGATGCAGCCTCTCCCTTCCCAAACTACCTCCTTCCCTGCGAGCCTTGTCCTGCAGCCCTGAGAGGGCTCTCAGGGGCTGGGTGGGCAGCAGCATGCTGCACCACAGGATGTTGGTGTCTTCCTTTGCAGGCCCTTTTGAAAGAGTCCCTGGAAAAAGCCGAGGAGGAATCGGAGAGGATTGAGCAGGCAATGCAGGAGCTGGATGAGCGAACACGCAGCATCAAGGTAACACCGCTGCTGCCTCCGTGCCGGGCGCAGGGGTGGGAGCGTACTGGCTCTCATGGCTCTTTCCCATCCAGGACTCCTCTGAGGGGCTCAAATCAGTGATTCTGAGCAAATTCACCTACCTGAGGAAAGCCCTGGAGGATTTCCAGTGTTGGACAGTGGCCAGGATTGAGCAAGAGCAGGCGGCGGCACTGGGGCGCGTGGGGGAGGACTGGAGCTTCCTGAAGGACCACCTGGACGTCCTCAACCAGTACAGGGAGAAGGCTCAGCGCCTGCTGGCCTGTCCTGACAACAGGACCTTCCTCCAGGTACCATCCCGGCTCCGTGTCACTCCCCTCACCTGGGTGCTGCTGGCACCTTTCAGTAAGGGCAGAGACATGGCTGACCCCTTCCCCGGGGGGATGCATCCTCAGCCCGGCTCATGGATGTGATGGGGCTGTGGGGAGGAGCTGCTTTTGGAGGGGGTCCCTGAAAAGTTGGGGGGGCGGTGCTGGATCAGAGTGGATGATGCTGACTGCAGGGCCATGGGCAGCATCTCTCACCCCCAAACTGTTCAGCAAGGCTCTTCCACCATCAGCAAAACACAGATTCCTGTGGCATGGCCCCTCTGCTCCCCACAGCCTCACGCTCCCCTGGCGACTGTCCCCTGACCCCATGCACCAGCCGCAGCTAATGGCAGATGTTTTGGGGATGCCCCCATCACACACTGGGGAGATGCAGCATGTGCGGATGGGATTTGGAGCTGCCGATCCTCCCCAGGCCAGTGCGTGGTTGTCTGTGTGTCTGTCTGCAGGAGTTCCCTCTGCTCCCATCTCCAGAGAGCCCAGAGGCACTGGTCCCCATGGAGTTTGATGTGGCCACCATGGTCAAGCCCCTTGTTGAGATCCTCACTAACATCTCCAGGCTCCTGCTGGAGGACCTGCCCAGCTCTGTGGCCCCAAAAGCCCCAGATCCCGTTGACCAAGGTAACCTTCTTCTCACAGGGCCACCCCAAAGGGCTCCAAGTCATCCTGAACCACAGCCTGGCCCGTGTCACCATGCTGGAGACGCAGCTGCCAGGCACAGGGGGTTGAGATGGGGTCACGCATCTATGGTTCAGCAGATGGGTATCAATGGGATGGAATGAGCTGGGTGGCTACCCTGTGGCCCCTCCTTGGTGGCAATGCCAAGCCACGGTGACACGTGTCCGCTCCCAGGCTTAGATACAATGGACTTCCTCCTTCTCCCATCAAAACCAGGAAGGAACAAGTTTTTGGGTGGCATCACTCAAAATACCTGTCCCCATCCTCCACAGGACCGGTGCATCCCCAGGAACCGGCGGTGAAGGTGGTGGCTCCTCTCCCCGAGTGCCAGCTCCGAGCTGAGCTTCTGAAGGGTGAGGAGCATGTGGGGGTCTGGCAGGACAGCACCCCGCTGGGGTCCCCAGCAGGCAGAGATTTCACTGGGCCGGGCTCTTCCCTGGGAGGAGGGTGGTTGTGGCTGCAGGGACAGGGACTCCTTCTGTGGCTCTCCCAATCCCTCTCCCCAGATGCAGAGAAGGGTGGTGCGGGGCCAGGGCACATGGGCTGGGGGACACTGTATGGCCAGGAAAGGGCTCATTAGGGGGATTAGCGGCACCAGGGAACACTTTCCTGTGGAAACTGGGGTTGTTGGTGCCCAGCACTGGATCAGTTGCTGCCTCGGATCTTGTCCTGTCTCCTTCCCTCCTTTTCACCCACCTTGGGCGTCTTGCCTGGGCAGGAGCAACATGCCTGTTCCTGACAACCCATATTGAGACGCAGCGCTCTCCCGCAGGCAGGCAATGTCAGCAGCTGGCAAGCGAGCACTCACAGGGAGGTGTGGTGGGCTGCCCCAGCTGCCCTGCATGGCACAGCACCAGTCCAGACCCCTGCCTGCAGACCCCTGCCTGCAGACCCCTGCCTGCAGTCATTGCTCTCTACCCAGGGATATGTGCCCAGCGCTCCCAGCCACAGTCCTTCTTGTCCCCTTCCCTCCCTGGGGCCATCCCACTCCCATTCCTTTGGGATTTCCTCAGTGCTCCTTTTCCCATCTCCTCCCTGATAGGAAGAGGGTTGGATAATGTTTAGGGTATGTTGGTCATGTCACTTTTGCCAGGGAGGCAATCGATGCCTATGGGACCTGTAAGGATTCCTTTCATTAGGTCCCACAAAGCATTCTCAGGGTTATTAATAGGAAAACAAAATGTTATTTATAGGCAGCAGGCATGAGCCTAGCATAGCTGGCCAGGCCGGGTTGTTGTGGGAGGAAGGTGAGGTGCTGGTGGCTGGTGAGTACCCGCAGCAGGGGGAGTTATCGCAGCCCGTGCAGAGGAGAGTAGCTTCTCGCAATATCATATTTGCTCACTTAATGCCCGGTTTTCTCCCTCTCTCCCCACCCACGCTCATATTCTTTGCTCTTAAAACCAAGCACATCTCTTCCAAAATGACGGAGCCACCGCTGCTTGCTGGCTGTGAGCTGGGCTGTGCAAGGACTGCGTGAAGTGTCGTGTCTTGGAGCCTCACCAGCTATTTCTGGGCTGCTTCCCTTCCTTCTAGCAGGCGGGTGGGCAGGTATTGCATCTCACCCGACTCCCCTTCTACTCCAAGCATGCTGTAACTTGTTCCCTTCTATTTTGGGAGCCAGCGCTATGCAGTTTAAACCACATCACTATTGAGGGGGGGGTTCACACCACGGGCGTAAAGGTCTGATGAAGCATTTCAGCCCCATCCATGCCGTTACTCTCCCCAGACCACCGCAACCTGACCTTCGATCCCAAGACGGCCAACAAGTACCTGGAGCTGTCAAAAGGTAACCAGAAAGCCAAGCACAGCCCCGGCGCCGTCTGCGGGCAGCAGGAGCAGGGATCTCGCTTCAAGCCCTGGCAGGTTCTGTGCACGCAGGGCTACAGCCATGGCCACCACTACTGGGAGGTGAAGATCTCCAGCCACTCCGTCATCCTGGGGGTGACCTACCACGGTCTCCCCCGAGAGCAGCAGCAAGGTCACAAGTTCAATATCGGGCTGGACGGGGGCTCGTGGGGGCTGCAGGTGCGGGAGGATTGCTACCTGGCCTGGCACAAGGGCCGGGCGGAGAAAATTCAGGAGCAGCTGTATAAGAACCTGGGGGTCAGCCTGGATTACAGCAAGGGGGTCCTCTCCTTCTACGGCCTCGGGGAGAGGATGCAGCTCATCTACTCCTTCCACAATGTCTTTACTCAGCCCCTCTATCCTGTCTTTTGGCTGTGCGAGGGGCGAGCGGTGACGCTGGGCCAGAGGGACTAAGATGGAGTTGCCGTGCTGCACCGTTAGCTGGGCTGGCAAGCCCCAGGCTGGTGCCGTAGCTGAGCCACAGCCAGCGGCTGTCATGGTGCGAGTGCCACCCCAATGCCGAGGTAGGAGTAAGGCGCGGTGTTTTAATGAGAGCTGATGAGGACAGACGTGCAAATTAACCCACTCTAATTTGCATATACAAATATCACTCTGGGGACAAAAGTTAGGGTAGGGAAAGGACGCAGGGCTAAGGGCTGTGCCCTCACGGTGGGGATGAAGCCCCCAGTCACTGTGCATGGGGGCACGTGTGGGTGCCTGTCGCTGCAGATGAGGCAAGGGTGGGGGATAGGGAGGGTGCAAGAATGAGGTTTTTCCTCTTTCTCCCATCCTGGCCTGGGGGAGATTTGGGGAGAGGAGTACTCTGGAGGGGGTTGCTGCAGCCACAGAGTGCTGTGGAGCAATGCGGTGGGGGCCCTGTGCTCCCCCAGCCCCACATGCAGGCAGGTCCTGCTCCCCCTCCCTGCCCCCTCTTGCTGCTCTCGGATGTAGCAGAGCTACTTTTTGGGGTGTTGCGCTGCAGTTGCTCTTTGTACAAAGCTGCTTTGCCCAATAAATCTCTGTTTTCCTACCGTTTTGACCTCAGTGCTGGTGGGAGCCGAGGGGACCAAGCAGCACTGGGAGGGGGTGAGTTGTGTGCTCCTGCTTCCGCACCCATCCTTGCAGGGTCCCATCCTGCCCCTCCACATCCTCGGGGGGCCAGCAGCAGGGACCAGCCTCGTGTAGTGACCAGCTGGCGGCAGAACTAGAAGGTGCTTTATTTATAGTAGCACTGCGATAAGGAAACCTGGTTTCCTACAGCTCTGCCTCAAGGTTGATCTGGCACAGAAGAAAATCCAAAGCTTTGATTGAAGCTTTTCCAAGGGCGAGGCCTCAGGTCCGGCATCTCCCCCCACTCCCACGGGGATGCTGGTGAGGACTAATGGGGTGAAACTGGGCACTGGCTTCAAAGGTGCTGGGGAGGTGCAGGCGTACACATGGGGAATGAATCACATCAGCTTGTTCCCTTTGGGGAAAAAAGGCTTAAAAGAATCAATCCACTTCTTCAAGGACAGATGCGATTTGTCCTGCCATGCTTCCTCCTTCACTCCACACCTCCCTGCTCCTCCCAGTCCCATCCTTGGGTAGGAACTTGGGCCGGCATGGATGAAAAATCGTCTGTGTACCTTGCACAGGAGGTGTCCAGAGATCCCATGTTTACCAGGCAGCTCCCCATACAGAAAGTGCTTTGGTGTCTCCCCATCCCTGCCTGGTGCCTGCCAGCTACTGCTGGCCCTGGAGCAAGAGGGGAGAGGGGCTGAGCCAGGACCCGGGCACTGCAGTCCTTCTTGGGTATGGGAAGGGCTGATATGGGTCCATGGGCACAAAGGCTGGCAGGAAACCATCTGCACCTCTGTACTGGGGGCGGGGGGGGAGCTCAGGACCCTCCATGTGGCCCCAGGGTGAGGAGCAGCTCTTAGCGGGCAGTGGGGTGGCAACAGGTTCTGGGGCAGCAGATCCTGGGGAGTGGGGGATGCTCACGAGAGGCAGCAAACCCCCGGGAAGGGGATCGGAACGGGCTGGCAACAGCTTCCCTGGACCGGAGGTTTGGGGGGTGTGCAGCAGCTACCCCGGGGGTAGCAGCACCGCGGGGAGGGTCCGGATCCCAGCGGGGTCGATCCTTTAGGAGGTCGTAGACCCTGGGTGGGAAAACAGGACATCCTCAGCAGGGTGGCATCCCCCCCGGGAGTGGGGGCAGCTCTCCCCGAAGGCAGCAGATGCCGGCAAGAGGGGACCTGATGTCCTGCGGGGGGGGGGGGGGGGGGGGGAGCAGATCCCCGGGAGTAAGACACACACCCACACCCCCCAGGGGACGGGTGATGGAGACCGGGTTTGGGGGGGGGGGGGGGTGTCAGGTCCCCCGGGAGGCAGCAGACCCCCCAGCAACGGCGGGGAGCGGAGCCCCGGCGCGGCGGCGGCGGCGGCAGCAGCAGCTCCGGGCGCGGGGAGGCGGAGCGGGCGGGCGGGGCGCGGCGGCCGCCCGCCTCCCGCCGGGGCTGGGGCCGGGGCCGGGGCCGGGGCCGGCTGATCGGGGCGTTCAGGGATGGAGACCGCGCCCGGGAGAGCCCCGCCGTCCTCCGCCGAGGCGTTGCGGTTGGCGCTGGCGGCTCCGGGGTTGCCCGACGGCCCCTTCGGTTGCCCCATCTGCCTCGACCTCCTGAAGGACCCGGTGACGGTACCGTGCGGGCACAACTTCTGCCAGGGCTGCCTGGGGGCGCTCCGTCAACGGCCGGGCCCCCCCGACGGCAGCGGCGGGGCGGGCGGGGCTGCCCGCTGCCCGCTCTGCCAGGAGCCCGTCCCCGCAGCCTTACGGCTCCGCAAGAACCGCGCCCTCTGCGAGGTGTTACCGCTGCTGGCGGCCGCCGCCGCCGCTTCGTCCCCCCCGTCCCCAGCCGCCGGGTCCCCGATGGCCCCGGGAGCCGAGGAAGAGGATGCGGCGGGGGAGGAAGGGACGGCCGTGCTGTGCGACGTGTGCCCGGCGGGGTCGCGGGTGGCGGCGGCGCGATCGTGCCTGGTTTGCTTGGCCTCTTTCTGCGGAGCCCACCTGGAGCCCCACCGCCGAGCCCCCGCTTTCCGTGCCCACCGCCTGGTAGCCCCGCTGCGGCGGCTGGAGGAGGGTCTCTGCCCCCGCCACCTCCAGCCCCTCGACGGCTTCTGCCGCGCCGAGCAAACCTGCGTCTGCGCCCGCTGCCGCGCCCACGAGCATCGCGCCCACGACGTGGTGCCCCTCGAGCGGGAGCGCGAGCATAAGGAGGTGCGTGGGCTGGGGTGGGGGTCCCCGCGGGGATGGAGCCGGCAGGGGCTGTGCCGGGCGGGCTGGGTGGGGAGGGTGCTGCACCCGTGTCCCCACGCAGGACCTAAGCCTGCCACGGGGGCGTCTGTATGGGGTGCAGTGCTGGCGGGGCGTCTGGGGTGGGGTGGGAGGGGTGCGTGCTGCGCCCGGGTCCCCACGGGGGACCTAATCCCCGCGTGGGGGGCGTGCAGGTGTGGCACTGGTGGGACTCCGGCGGGGGTGCTGCAGCCCTGTCCCCCACGGGGGATCCCGCCCCGGCGCAGAGGGACGGGGTGCTGTGCCATCAGGGGACCCTGCGGGGTGAGGACAGGATGGGCAGCCTGGTACAGGCATTAGGGGCAGGCCCACTGCCAGCTAGCCCGTGGGGTTTGGTCCCGCTGTGGGGCCGAACTTCGCGGTCCCCGTGGGTGTAGGGCTAGGGGCGAGGGCGCCTGGGACACCCTGCAGTGGCCGCCCCCGCGGTCACGGGGCACCCGTCTTCTCCGTCTTGTTCCCACAGCTTCGTCAAGGCGGTTTTTCTCCGTGCGCTGGCAGCCTGCCCAGCCGCTGCTCCCGCTCCACCAGCCCTTTGTGTCCTGGCGTTTTGGCAGCGGGGGTTTTTCCGTCACTCCCATTCCCAGATGCGGCTGAGTCACCTCCCAAATTCGCACCCACCAGCCTCCCCAGGAGCCGGAGCTCCGAGCCTGGCACAGTGCTGCCTTCCTGGGCACTGCTGCCTTGAGTGTGTGGGGCCTCTGCGGGGCTGCAGGCAGATGGGAGCCTGCGAGGCTCGTGGTGTGGTGGCATCCCTGTGCTGGCATGGAGCATTTGGGGACCTTGCGGGAGTTTGCTTTTTCCCGGGGAGAGCCCAGGGGCTGCAGATGGGCTGGCGAGGAGCACAGCGGCAGCCCCAAGCCAGCTCCCACTCCATCATAGGCTCTTGGAGCTGCAGGAAAACCCTTTTGCCGGCATTATTAGTCATCAGGTACCTTAAAATAGAAAGCGCCTGTGATCCCAGCCCTGAGGAGCTGCCGGGCCTCAGCAGGCGCTGCTTTATGTTGCCTGTACAGCCTCTGCGGCCACTCTCTCCCCCTGCCCTCATGGCGCGGGGTGAGAAGGATGGATGGGGAAAGCATCTGTCCCCTCCCTCACCGGGCATGAGCGCCGCAGGGAGCTGGGGCTGAGCATCGAGGTGGGGAGCTGCCCCAGTTGGGGAGTGCAATGCTCTCCTGGCTCCCGAGGGACCCGTCCTCGTGATGGGCAATGGCTGGCGCTAACAATAGCACGTCAGGAAACGCCACGTTCGGACGGTGCTTCCTTTGCAGCCACGCAGCACCCCGTGCTCCTGAGCTGGTTTGCTTTGCTCCTAACGAGAAATGTCCGGGGGACTCAGCGCTATGTTTCTGAGTGCTCCGGGTCTGCCTTTCAGCTTCCACACCAGTCCCAGGTAGATTTTTCCCAGCTTTGGGACGCACACGAAGAGCACGCGGCTTAGCTGCGCTTGCTGCAATTGCTGCCTGATGGTTTTGCTTTCGAATTCCTATTTTGTTTGGTTTCCGCTGGGACTGGGATGGGGAGCGTGGAGATAGGCACGACCCTTTGCAGCCTGTCTGCTCCTTTAGTTTTCCATCTGACTGAGAAAGGATGTTTGCAGGATGGATGTTGCAAGGGAGGAAAACAGGAAAACAACTTGCGTTTCCCCTTGCACCCTTCACCCGAAGCCTGATAGCAAGGTCATGGTCAGCGAGGGGGCTGCGGGTTGAACTTAGGGAGAGGCTGGGTCCCCTGCGCCTCCCTGCCACCAGGATCAGGGGCAGAGCTCAGCGTTTGTCCTTCGTGTCCGCAGGCCCAACAAGCCAAATTCCTCAGCGATGTGGAGAATGAGCTGGAGGAGCTGGCAGTCACCATTGCGCAGGCCAAGAAGATGGTGGAGCTCATTAAGGTGACTCTGCGGTGGCTTCGCTCCGTTAGCGCAGCTCTGCTTGGCCAGGGAGTGGAGGTGAAGGGGCCGTGAGCTTTTGGGATGTGTGGTCTCTACAGGTGGTGCTCACAGGGGAGCAAGCTCTCCGTAAAATGATGGTGGCCATGGCAAGGATCCCTGAGGATTCTTGCTCCTCATCTCTGCTAACCCTCACGGTATCTCTGGTTGCTTTCGTTTGCAACCTGAAAGGAGGAACAGGGCAAGGACTATGCCAGGGCATCTGCTGGTTCCTGCACCTTCTCTCCCCAGGCTCACGGGGGTTTTGGTCCCCTTTGGTCCTTGTGCAAACACATCACTTCACTGTCTGGGGACATGAGACGTGGTAGAGCAGTAAGCAGCCGTGTCCAGCCAGATCCCTTGACACTTGGGTTGTAAAATGCTCTGAGCTCTTGGGTGAAAGGGGTTACAGGGTGTCAGGGGGACCCTGCAGAGCTGAGAACTGGGTGCTGGGCAGGGGACAAGGGTGCTCTCCCGCACCATCGCCTGCGGGAGGTGACCCCGACCCCTCTCTCTCTCTGCGCTCAGGGCGCTGCCATGAAGGAGAGGGAAAGAGTCGAGAAGCTCTTTGCAGAAGCCTCTGAGGTCCTGGCGACCTTCCAGAAGGAGGTGGCCGGTTTCATCGAGGATGGGGAGCGCTCCATGCTGGGGGAGGCTGAGGCCGATCTCCGCTGGAAGGAGGAGAGACGAGCCAAGCTGGCCCAGTGCAAGCAAAACCTGGAGAACGTCCCCAGCACCGACACCATCTACTTCCTCCAGGTGCCTGGGCGGGATGGGGCGAGGAGAAGGAGCTGATAACATTGTCTTTTGGGGGTTTTGTCCCATTTCACATGGAGCTGGCTGCCAGGAGCCCTGGGATGTGAAGGCTACAGAGTCTCACTCCTGTTGGCACAGGTCTCCCCTCCCCACTCCTGGGGGGGACTGGGCGGCCAAGACTTTGTCCTCCATCACCCCCACCTCTACCCTGGCCATGACTTGGGAGAAGCTGTTGTGTTGCCCAGGCTGGGTACCTTGGTGTGGGGGGCAGAGAGCGAGAGGTTGGGGTGCCCCACTGCCCTCATCCAGCATCCCACCCTCCCCGGCAGCCCAGTGAAAGGAGACCTTTTTTGGGGGCGATGCTGCTCCATGCGAGGTGGGCATGGTCTGGGTCCAGGTTTGAAAAGAGGCAAAGACAAGGCGCCAGGAACGCGTGGCCAGGAAAGCGCTCTCCTCCCTTATGCAAGGCCGTCCTTGGGCCAAGTCCTGCGAGCTGCCAGTTCCCAAATCCTCCGGGGCAGGGTGGGGTTGCGGAACAAGAGACAACTTTGGCTTGTTTGAAACCTCCTGAAACTCTGTCTTTTTGGCTCAGGAATTTCAGGCCTTAAAAGTAGCCATGGAAGAAAACCTCTCCCCGGCCCTGAGCTTCCAGAACGAGCTGAACTTCACCAAATGTACCCAAGCCGTGGGCGCTGTGAAGGATGTGCTGTCCGCTGCCTGCAAAAACCAGTGGGACCACTTGCAGGGGAAAGGAATTGATGGGCTGAGTTTCCAGGAGATGGAAGAAGGTTTGTGTTCACCCAGCCCCTCTGCCCGCAGGTCATCCCGTCACCCTCCATCCTCCCCGCGTAGGTGGGAAATGCCTGCAGCCTCGATGGCTCCTGCGAGTGCTGGCCCCACTCCCTTCAGCCTTGGAAGCTGCCCGGCACGGTTGCACTGCATGTTGCACAATCCCTGTCTGGGCTTACGCCTCGTCTTTGAGGTTTTATGAATTTTTCCACGGAGACCGGAGACTGGAGAGGCAATAAACAGCCTGGGAGTTAGGCAGGGCCCTGTGGGAGGGGGCAAGTGGCCAAAGTGGCCTCCTGTGAAAGGGAACTCTTTCTTCCCAGGATAGATGATCCTCTTCATTGGGCAGGCTGTGGTCTTCCAAATCTGCCAGGGTTAGAAAACCACCGCAGCAGCTTTCTCCCGCGCTCTCTCATTTAGCCTGAGCTCTCTCCTCTCTCTCATTTTCTTGGATGCCCGTGGGAATTGCAGCCGGTTCCTTGCCCCCCCCGCCCATCTCCCTGGGGTGGCAAAGGTGGCATTTGTCCTTTCCCATGTCCGAGCTGGCAGGAATGTGCAGGGGGAGCTGGAAATGCTGGCTGGGGGCTCGGAGGCCACAGCAGCTGGGTACCATCAGGCTGTCGGCCAGGGGGGGCGATGCTGCAGTAACACCCTTGTTTGTGGCATCGTTTTCTTTGCTGATGACAAACCCTTCTGTCCCTGTCTCTGCAGCATTGGCTGAGTCCCGATTTCCAGACAAGTCAAACAATTCCGCCTGCCTGGAGAGCCGTGATTACTTCCTGAAATGTAAGCGAGGGACTTCTGCTTTGACAGTTGTTGCTAAGGTCCATCTTCCCTTTCCTCTCTCCCGGGCAGCCGGCTCCTTCCCGCATGCCCGGCTGGCACTGGTCCCGAGCCGATGGCTGGCAGGAGCACTGCCGCCATCGGAGGAAATATTGCTCAGCTAACAAGGAAGCCCCCTTGCTTTCCTGACAACAATCATAATCTGTTTTGGTGATATTTTTTTTCCCTTGTCTGTGGTTCTGTTAGGCCAGCTGCCAGGGAGCCTGCTGCTGTACCGTGTAATTTTGCTGCTTTCCAGCCCTTGACAAATTGGATCCCCTGTTAGATCAGAGTTTGTGCATCAGCCTTGTTTGCTGCAGAGCAGCAGTCTGATGAGGGTCAGCTTCAGCAGCAGCAAGCAGAGGGATAATTCAGTGGCTGAGCAGAGACAGTGGGGCAAAAGGGGCTGAGGCTGGGGGGTGCAGAGCTGGGCTTGGGCTCTAACACTCCACATGTCCCCTCTCGGCCTTACAGGGGATGTGGGGTCACCTACTGAGATGTCCACAGGGGACAAGATCTGCCTTGGTGGCACTGATGCACCCTGCTGGGAGCTGGGCAGCAAAGCATGGGCTCAAGCGAGGTGTGCTGTGCTGCTGCTGTAGGATTTGGACACGCCATGGGTTCAGACCTGCAACGCAATTGGCAGCGATGCATGTCCAGGGCTGTTCCCGCTGGACATGCCCTCTGTTTGGGATCCAGCGGCAGTTTTCACGTGGCCCCACATGTTGGGGGCTGCCTCTGCTCCCGTGGGAGCCATAGGGCAGCAAGAGCCGACCGCAAGGAGCAGTTGGTTTGTAGCCATGATGTGCCTGGCTGTTCTCCTGTCTTCTTGGGGTCCCTCCCTGCTGTGTTTGTCTGTGGTTGCCTGAAACCTGCTTTTATATGGGATGTTCCTACTACCACTCTACCTACATTCTCCAATGTCTGATATCATGGTTGGAGCTCATTGAGCAGTTCCTCTGCTCTCTCCTTTGCCCAGTTACCTGTATTCATCCTGCTTATGGGAGTGTCATCTCTTTCAGCTCCTTATCCTCATCGGCTGAAATTGGCCATGGGATTTAAAAGCATGGGGACAGAGTGATGGTGGAAGTCAGAAAGGATCGTGCTCATCACCGAAGGCTGGAGCAGGGGATCAGAGCGGGGAGGGCTGGGGGGATTTCCTCCTGTTTCCCTCCTCATCTTCATGTCCTTTCTTGCCCCACACAGTTGCCTTCATCATTGACCTGGACAGCGACACGGCTGACAAGTTCATCCAGCTGTTCGGCACCAAAGGGGCCAAGCGGGTGCTGTGCCCCATTCCCTACCCGGAGAGCCCGACCCGGTTCATCAACTGCGAGCAGGTGCTGGGCGTGAACCTCATGAACCGGGGCAACTACTACTGGGAGGTGGAGCTCATCGATGGCTGGGTCAGCATCGGTGTCATCGCTGAGGACTTTGACCCCCGGGAGTCCTACAATCGCGGCCGGCTGGGGCGGAACGAGAAGTCCTGCTGCCTGCAGTGGAACGGACAGAACTACGTGGCCTGGTTTGGTGGCTTTGAGTCTGTCATCCAACAGCCATTTTTCCACACAATCGGGGTCTTCCTGGAGTATTCGGAGAAGGCCCTGACCTTCTATGGAGTCAAGGACTCCAAGATGACCTGCCTGCAGCAGCTCAAGGTCTCCCATTTTGCCAAGGGTCAGTTCGACCCGTTCCAGAACAAGATCAACCACCAATTCGCCTCTCTTTTCTTGTGCAAGCTGAAACCAGCCTTCTTCCTGGAAAGCGTCGATGCCCACCTGCAGATTGGGCCACTGAAGAAAGATTGCGTTTCGGTGCTAAAGCGTAGGTAACTGCCCGGAGAGCGGGAACACGGGAAGACCCAGAAAAGTCTCTTCTGCGGTGTATTGCCGCCGTCACGGCTTCTCTTTGGTAGCGTTATATTTCTCTGTGGCAGCCCTCCCTCCTCGCTCTGTGCTGTTTGTGACCCAGGGATGGATGAAGCCGTCTGGCGGGCAGAGCCGCGGGCTGGGAGCCAGGAGGTAGCTGGATCCGAGTGCTGGCTCTGCCGCTGGGCTGCTGAGCGAACTTGGGTGAGTCTCTGTGCTGTTCCCTGCCCCTCGGTTTCCCTTTCTGGACATCAGGGACTGCAACACAGCCTTTCTTGGTAAAATGCATTGCTCAGGAGAAGTGCCATGTAAATTTGCATCTGTATCTTGGCCAGCTGCCGGGCTGCCTGGTCCCTCTCCTTAATATCTGCTCACACTGCCCTGGCATCTTGCACTGATGCTCTGCTTTGTGCCTTATCTTGGTCTCTGTGTCGCTGCTGCTTTTTTAAGCGCTGGCTCATCGACACCTTCTGCATGCTCCTTATGAAGTGCCTTCGAAGTAGCAAGCCCAGCACGGACTGGGGGAACCCCCAGAGCAGATGCAGTCGCTTCCCTGGTGCCCAGATCACCGTAGTGCCTTGGTGTGGGTGAGCAGGGTGCTCCAGGGTGGCTGTGATGCGGAGGAGCCTGGCTCGGTGCAGGGGCGATGCTGCGGTGACACAGTACCTGTCATTGCAGGGCTGACCACCCATTAGTACTGCAAATATGAAATGAGGATCTTTGCCCTCCCTTGCGCTGCGGCCGGTAGATATTTTGAATGCTGCTCTGTGGCCAGGTTCATTTGGGAAAAGCCATGGTCCCGCATGTGTTGGAGCCCCATGGCCATGGGGCTGTTCCCCATCACAGCCAAAAATCCCAGCTGGGAAAGGGGAGAAACCTCCTGCCGAGAAGCAGCGGCACCATTCCTGCCTTGAGATGGTGAAGCGAGCAGCACAGAACAGTTTCGAGGATGTGCTTTTAGAAAACACGTTCTTTGGGAACTGCTTATCAAAGCTTTACAGCCAAATTCTGCCCCCCGCATTTTAGATGACCCTACAATTTTAGGGGATTTTAATACTGTTAAATTCCCAACTCTTACAGTACCCTGGGCACACTTGAGCTGTAAATATACCCCTTAGCTTAGTGAGTTTTTTAAGTGACAAAGAGGTGCTGCGAGCATGTCCCAGAGGCAAATGGTCTGTTTTAGGCACAGCTGTGAAAGCATTGATAAAAAGTGCAGCATCAGTCAGTTATTAAATGACTCTTTAGACTCTGGCAATAAGTAACAATTAACAAAAAATACTCTCAAGCAAGTGTCCTCGCCGGGAAAGGTGGAAACTTGAGGCCGAGAGCCCAAAATGCCAGTTCACGTGTCCTAAGGGAGCTTTTCCAGAAGAAAAATACAGAAATACCGCCTGTAAGGGTGGCACAGTGCAGCCCCTGTCTCAGCACAGTGTGCCTTTCCACAAGTTTATTTTTTCTGGGATTAGTTTGCTACCTACCTCCCGAAGCTTGCTTTACGGAATCATGGTGCTGTGTAATATATACCTAGAAAGAAAATATATTGGGTCAGGTTCTTCACTGGCGTGAGTGAGTCAGTGATGACGCATCAACGGTCAACAGGGATGGAAAATGGCCCATTTAGCTAAATATATTAAATATATATATAGTCCCTAAAGGATAAGCTAGAAATCATAGTAGTATATTCAAGGGGAGCCAAGGGAAAATAGTGAGCGTGAATAAAAAGGCAGCCACAAAGCTGAGGTGTTTAAAGTTAAAGCCACATTTACATAAACACCAAGGCTTAAAGAGCTCCTTTACTGTAACTTGTTTGCCAGCGCTGTCAGTTCCTGCCGGCGCGGGAAGAGGTGCCCATCCACAGCAAACGGTCGCTGCTGTGGGCTCTCATTTGAGGGGCTGAAGGGTCCGAATGCAGCTCCCCCTCCCCAGGGCAGGGCTGGTGAGTTGGTGTGGGAGGGGGACCGCTGGGATGTGTCTGCAAATCCCTTCTCTTCCTCCTCCTCCGCATGTGGTGACTCCTAAAATGCTGCAGGCGGTGGGAAAAGGAGAGGTAGGGCTTCCAGAGTGAAATCTTCGGATGAAATCTTGGCCTCTCCCGGCCAGCGGGAATGCTGCCTGGAGCTCTGTCCAGATGGGAGTTCACTCCCCGTGTCCTGAGCTCCTACCTCAAAACCGTTTTGTTTGGCTCGTGCCAGTCACTCTCCTGCAAAACTCGGCCTTTGCACAAGATGTCAGCGGTGACATAGCGCAGGCGTTGCTGCTGTTTTGCTAACACTGGAGAGGACCTGGTATCAGAAATGCCTTACCAGATAAGAAAGGTAGAGACGTGCAACAGTCCGTGCATGGTCACGTCCCGAGAGGAAGAGGAAGGTAACCTTGATCTCTGCGGCACGCCTGCAGGAAGAATTCTCACATGCAGGCTCCCATCCCGGCTCTATCTGCGACCTAAATCTCATTTATTCAGGCAAAACTCCCACCGTTCACAGCAAGGAGTTTTGCCAGAGTAAATACAGCCATTCTGGGCCTTTGCCCCATTTCATTTTGCTGTAGGCGGATTGATTGCTCTATGGGGAAACCCATGCTCAATCCACGCATCCCACCCTTCTCCGTATTGCCCAATGCACAGACACAAGTCTCTGAACTCCTTCAGGGTTTGGGATGGTTCGGAGGGATCCTGTCTTTCCCTTTCCATCCTGTAACCACATGGGAGCAGCTCACGAGGACATGTCTGGTGTCCAGGCTTTGCTTCTAGTTGTGCCACAGCTTTTGCTTAATCCACCTCTGCCCCGAGAGCTGGGATGCTGATACACAGCTTTGTGGTGGGTTTTGAGGGCTCCTGTGGATGCGATGCAGTTGGGAAGTGCTACCCAACCTTCTCCTTCCTGCTGCTTACTTTTATCCTGATTGGAATCTCTGTAAATCCTTATGGTTTAGGGCATAAAGCAAATTCTGACTGATTTAAGATGGGAGCAATCCCTCCGAGGTGTTGGACCAGAGCTTGCTCTGTGTTGCCAATAATTTGGGGTGTAAACTGGAATGATTAGGAAATGTGCGCTATGCTAGCTCTGGATTGCTGATTTTGCTGCCAACGAAGGGCTAAATGTGGCGTGTGATGAGTTTAGATGGATAGATAGCACTTGGCAATTTAAACATCCTTTCCGTGTTCCCTTGAGTTATTTCTGCTGTCACAGAGTGTTCCTCTTTTTAATTAGGATTTTTTAAATATAGTTACAGTAGAGTATTTTACAGTGTGTGAAAAAACTGTAACAGAATAATATAATGATGTTAGAGACTATGATTTGCCATTAAATATTATACAGACATCGCTCTGGGTTGTCTTTCCTTTAAATACCAAACTGTTAGAGTTGTCCCATTATCTCATGTTTACTTTTCTGTGTCCTGTACATCTGGCATAAAATAACACAGATTTTATTTTCCAAGTGTGTCTAAGGGAATTGTGCCAAATACACATTTTTTATTGCTCGACTGTAAAAGGAGCGGAAGAATCCTAAAATCCAATAACAATATTGTCAGTCCTGGGCAATTCAAAACAATGAATTGTCTCAGTTCTCTCTTCTACCTCTGTCCTCAGCTTAGAAATAACAAAGATGAATAGATTAGGCACTTTTTCCTTAGTGTTTTCAGGTTTTAGAGTATAAATTTCCAAAGTTTTCTATGTGACGAGGAGGTCTAGAGCTTCCCATGCATGCCAGCACTTCCACCGGCACTTTTTTTAAATGAAGGCTGCATTTCTTAATACCAAATGTCAGCTGGACCTAGGAGAAAAACATTATTCGGTGAGTCTTAGTTCCTGCGAGGTGGCAGTGTTTCAGCTGGGCGCTTTGCTGGAAGCCGAGTGGATGTCTGCTACTGACTTTAATAGGAGAGGAATCAGGACTGTTTGTTACAACCATTTCTTAAAAGGGAAACTTACAGCTTATTGAAAAAGCGGATATGAAAAGCACAAACTTGCTCTTTTCTTGCCAAGAACCGTACAGATTATGTCACTGCATTTATTTAAATCTGGTTTCCATTATTTAGTTTTTCTGCTTTTCCCCCCACACCCCATCTGGTTCTCAGGCACTCAGACAGGGCTGGGCTGCAAATCCTGCAGGGAAAAGCTCAAATCCATATAAAAAGATACTGTTTAGGATAATATATGCTCTTAATATATAGTTGTATATTATTCATATACAGTTGTCAGTTATTGCTATGAGGAGCCCTTTGAAACAGTTGATTAGTTTTGCAGGGCTCCCATTTTTAATGAAATTATGCAATCGTTAATTTTTTAAGAGTTCCTCCTGCTTGCGCCCCTGGAGGCAGGAGATTAGACCCTTACTGTAGCTCTGCAAACACCGCAGATATTTTCCTGCTCCCAGATTCCATCCCTCCTTCCAGACAGACAGGGTCCTGACTTGTTTATAGGATGACTGGTTAGTCCTTCCAGTTTTTACACTCTCCGATGTAAAGGGGTAATTTTAGGATGTGATTGATTCCAGCATGGAGAACAGCCAATATCAGGCTCAAAAATCCGTTTGCAAGCATATGAAACATGAAGCGTGCATCAAACATGAATTACAAAATTGTTGGAAATGGAGCAAGCATCTTCGCTGTTTAAGGGGCTAAGACTCATTTTATGTGCAGTACCACCAGGTATGTGGGATGATTTTTATTCTACTTTACCAAACATCTGAATTCTGCCCTGCCCACCTCCTGAAAGCCCAATTTTCTCTCCATTTCACTTAATTCTGGGGTTTTCCCTGGGAGATCCTGCCAAACAGCGTTAAAATCACTTGTGGTTGCATGGGATGTGCAAACAGCCCCTTCTTGCGTGCAAAACTGGACAGCCTCCTAGGGAAAATGTTTTACCCGCTAGTGAGCCAGCCAGGAAATGTCTTCAGGATAAAAAATGAGGTGCAAACAGCAGCAAAATACAGCATTTTAAAACAAAACATTGATTTGAACACCGTCAGGGTGCTCGGCGAACTTCCACCCGTGAAGCGCCGCTATGCAGGACCACCCTTGCGAGCAGAAAAGCCAGAAAAACTGCTGCCAAGATCAGGCAGACTCTAAATAACTTAAATTATTTTATTATATATGGTCAGCAGGACATGTAATGGGATGATTAATGGGTCTATAAACACACAAGAGAGCTCTCCCGAAAAGGAGACTGACTCTTTGGATTACACCTACACTTATGTATTAGAAAACTGAGAAAGCTGAACAAAACCTAAGCTGGCTTGAGCTCAGTAAATTAATATTGATTATAAATGGTGGGGGGAGCAGGGGCTGGAGGCTGTGGATCTCCTCAGGGATAGCAGGTCCCAACTGCGGCTGGGCCTGCTGCACTTGGGCTTTGGCGGAGGCAATGGATGTGGTGAGTGAGGGTTGGGGAGCCGGTTTGGGGCTGAGCGGGGTTGGAAGTACCCCTCAAACCGGGCAGTACCCGGGCCGCCCGCCATGACACCCCCCCCACCCCTCCTCAGCAGCCGGAGGGGTGGGGGGGGTGTCATGGCGGCCGGCGGGCGGCCGGCGGACTACAACTCCCAGCATGCGCCGCGCCGCGCCGCCCCGTCATGCCTCGCTCCTTCGTGACGTAAGAGCCCGTCTCCCGCGCAGGCGCAGAGTGGGCTCGGCGCTGTGAGGAGGAGGCGGTGGCGGCGGCGGCCATGGCGCTCAACAGGAACCACTCGGAGGGCGGCGGCGTCATCGTTAACAACAGCGAGAAGTGAGGTGCCATCCCCTTCTCCCCTCCTCCGGCCGAAGTCGCCGGGGGGGGATAGCGGGAAGCTGTTTTTTCACCCACCCACCCCGCCCCCCGCCTTTCTTCCCCCTCAGGGGGAGCGGTTGTGGGGGTGGGGGGTGGATTAACCCTCTCGGTGCCGGCGTGGTTGAGCTCATCTTCCCCTCTTTTCCCTACGGGGGTAGGGCCTGTATATAGCCCCCTAGGCCTCCCCGGTGGGGAGCTCTGCTGGGCCTCACCCGCGCCCCCCCCCCCCCCCATCCCGCTCCCCTCCGCAGCCTGCCTGCTCCCCCCCTTCCCCGGCTTGGCTCTCGCTGCTGTTCCCAGCCTCTCCCCCGAGCGCTCAGTGAGAGCTGGCGGAGCTCAGTCCCCAGCCAGGTGATTCTGTCCTGGACCCAAGCCTCACCCCTCTCTCGCCACCCGGTACTGCGGAAGAGCTCGGGTGCTGCACCTGCAGTATGCCTCTGTTCAAGAGCTGCCGGCTTGGGAAGCGCTAGGCAGCCTGCCCGCTTTGGTTTGCTGGGTTCCTTGCGCACACCTCCCCTCCGTGTGTTCGGGAAGGAGCAACAGTGTTGGGGAAAAGGTGCTGGGATATAACCATGGAAACAGAAAGCCTCCACAGAGCTGCCTCTGTCTGGATGGCAATGGGCTGTCCTCACCCTCTGTGTCTGCCAGTGTGCTTTGGTTCTGACGTGGCAGTTGCCTGCTTCTGGGACAAAGGAGTAGTTTATTCTTCAGGGCTTCTTTCTGTGAGGCCAGTTAAACATTGGTGTAGGAATTCTGCACCTGACTTCCATTTGGGTTGTGACCCTTCTTAGAAGAACTTAGTAAGATCAACTCTGGGGCTTAAATTTGCATTCACTGAAACAAACAACCGTGGTAGCTTAACGTGTTACTGTTCCCAGTTGTCAGCCTGCCTTGGATCAGGGGTTACCTCTCATGTGGCAGCCCGGGCTGCTTGTGGTGGTTGATTCAGCTGATACGCTGTAGCCTGAACAGAGCTGCTGGCTCCCATGGCCTTCCGGAGCTTTTGCTGGAGGGACAGGCATTTGCTGGGAGAGAAGGCAAAGGCAAGTGACTGAGGATGGTAATGCGTAAGCTGCCAAAGATAAGGGTGGTGGAGGTTTCTCCAGCTTTAGGGATTAGAGTCCCTAATGTGGATGCTGTTATGTTAATACAACTTACCTGCTGTATCCATGCAAGGGTATTGCACGGGTTTTAATGAGGTCAGTTTCAAATTGAGAATCAAGGAGTCAGTGCAGACAACGTGGGTTAATGAAGTCTAGTGGCAAAAAAGGGGAGTTCCTCTTGATTGTGTTTTTGTGACAGAGACGCTTAAGCTGTGGTTAGACCTTCAACAGCCATGTTGCATAAGCCAGCCTGAGCAGTTCCTGCTTCAGCAGTCCTTCCTCTGTTGTGTTACTTGTGGTGAACCAAATTAGGGAACTGATCCAGCAGAAATGCAACACAACTTACAAAAGAAAATAAAAATGTCTTGAGATCTTGATCAGTTCAATTGACTAGATTCACTGCCTGGCTATGCAGACAGCTGTAGCTGTGCCAGCACACTGAGGAGGGAACACAAGGCTGAGAACAAGCAGCCAGTACTACTTAAGTTGCTACTGCCAACAAAAAAAAAAAAAAATGCAAGCCAGACTGATTTTGTCTGCTGAGCACTGGCTTGAGGTTAAAGGCAGTTTTGGTAGGTCAGTAAACTCATGCATATTGCACTGCTGCCTTGAGCTGTAACACTGTAACACCGTGTCTCCTCTCTCATCTTGTTTGCAGCGTTTTGATGACCTATGATCATGTAGAAATTACCTTCAGTGATATTGAACCTATGCCAGATGCCTTCAAAGGGACCAAGAAAGGGAGTGTTTTCTTGACTCCCTACCGAGTAAGTAGTAAAAGGCTTTATGTTGTGTAAGGAGATAAGGGCTCTTTGCGATTCTGTATTTAAATGTCCTCAATGCATGAAAGTCAGGATAATCTACTATCCCTTGAAGTATGGCTCATCCTCTCCCTCTGGGGAGCATTATGAATTCATTGCATATCCTATCTATTTGTCAAAAGATAATAAATCTGATTAGTTCTTATACAGGCAGCTGTTTAGTCCATCAGGCATCTTCAAGATTGGAAATTAGCAATGGTCTGGAAATGCAGAATGCAACAGCACAGCTACTAAATTATAGCTGTGTGGAGCAGTGAGTTCTCTGGAAGCTGGAAGGAGTATTATCTGAGCAAGAGTAGTCTTTCTGGAAGGCTTTATTGCCTTGAGGCTTCAGTTTACCCTTGTGGCTGTTCTGTGTAGCTTTTGGCTTGCAGAACTGATGAGGAGCTTCAGATGTGGGAGGGAGTCTCTTCAGATAATAAAGCGGGGCTGTGTTTCCTGTTTGTTTTAAATACTCTTTGTAACGTTATTTTCTTTTCAGGTTATCTTTGTATCAAAAGGAAAGGATGCTATGCAGTCTTTTGTGATGCCCTTTTATTTGTTGAAAGATTGTGAGATTAAGCAGCCTGTCTTTGGAGCGAATTATATTAAGGGTACAGTGAAAGCAGAGGCAGGAGGTACGTATAGAACAGATGTATATTCTGTATCTTGGTTCAGCTACACAATTCATAGCAAAGTATCCAGTGTAACTGAAACTGGATGCTGACCAAATGGGTTTTTACAGTACTGCTAAAATGTGTTTCTTTCTTTGAAACTAGCAGCTAAAAATATTCCCCTTATCTGCTCCCTGTACAGTTACAATGAACAGATCTGTTCTGCAACCATCTCATTCCTGCCCTCTGTGCAAAATACTACGTTCAATCAGCCAAGTGATCTCACTGAGTAGACATCAGAGCAGAGTCAGCAAGAGCGAGGATGTCATTTTGCTTTGGTCCGTTGGGGTTACCTGCTAATTCTGCATCCAAGTCCTCCTATGCCAAAGACTTGTGATCCTTTCTGGATCTGTTTGGGTTTTCAGGTGCAGATCTCCAGAGCGCTGTTCTCCATCATCAGTTTCTTATGCAATTCAAGGAGAGGCATGCTATTGCTATAGTGCATCTTAGCAGTAAAAATGACACTTGGAAGAAAGTGGACTATCTAGAAATTAGGGAATCTTCAAAGGGTGGTTTCATACTATGTTTGATGAGAAGATTGTGGTAGACATTTTCAAGAATAATTTTTTTTTAGTCACTATTTTATGCTTCCCCTTCTTACCAAAGGCACGTAGTTCAGTAAACTTTCATCCCCAGCTTGATTTAGTCTAGTTGTGGCACTGAAATCACAGTGCAGTGCTTAGGAGACTTCAGTCTGTAATCCTGAAGTCAGCATTGTGGCTTCTGTGTGGGAGCAAAGTGGGACTATCCAGTGTGAGAGGAAGCCTGAGCAGTAATGACACTCTGTAAACTGTATGAAGGGCAAATGGCTTTAGCTAGATCTTTGTGAATTTTCCCCAGAGGCTATCTTTTTTAATGAGGATGTTGCTTTAACAGCCATGAGAGTCTGGTTTAGCTCAAAAGGCTCTTTAATCTGCATGTCCCTGTTTCAGCACTGACACAGCTTCTGCTTTGATGCATTGTTGGGACTCTGGGCTGTGCATGTTTTTCTTTTTTAGTCTGTAATATGAGATGTCACTAATTTATTTTTTATTATCCTGACTTGAAATATCTTCCATAGACTCTAATGGATTTATGCGGACCATGTTTTTCATTAAGCTCTTTCCTTCATTGGGCACTCAAACTCCCAAACTAATTTATAGCTGACAGTTAGGTGTAGTTGCAAAGGCTTTTTAGCAAACGGGATTAACAAAATCCCTGTCTTCTGCACTAATCTTATACAAAGCTAGAGCAAATCCAGTGCTTCTGATAGCTTGGTCTGTCGGCAGCTGGTGTGGTAACAGGCACAACTTTAGAAAGCTTTTGAAGGTCTCCCTCACTGATGTTTCTTCAGGTGTCTCTTGACCTGAAAATACCCCAATGTCAATTTTTCAGATAATAGGGTAATTCTGCCACTTTAACTGCATTTTTTTTGTGGATTTTTGGGATAAGCTCTTTAAAGAATTATATGCAGGGCATCTGTAGATAACGCATGGAAGCTAAATAGCATCAAAACAGCTTCTTGGTTCTGGACTCTGTTTTTCCTCCCTGCAGGCGGCTGGGAGGGATCTGCCACGTTCAAGATGACCTTTTCAGCTGGAGGCGCTATTGAGTTTGGGCAGCGTATGCTGCAGGTGGCATCACAAGGTACAGGAGTCTGGTGCTGTCTGCCAGACAGTTTTGTGATTTCTGGAGGCCTTGCCTTCATCTCGCAGCAAGGGCAGTTTTAGGTTGCAGCAGGTTGGATTCAAATCCGTGTGAGTTTCAGGCTGTATCTGGAACTTGCTTGCTTTAAAAAGTACTTTTTTTCACATCCGGTGAACAGCAGATTTATTGGGATGGAGCTTGTTTGTTTTTCAGATAAGAACTCTTTAAGTTAGTTGAAGTTCTTGGCCTGCATATGATGCAGGCTTGAAGTTTTGATGAGGTTAACTTATCTTTACTTCTCCAGTCTCCAGAGGTGAAATACCCAATGGAGCTTATGGCTATTCCTATATGCCAAATGGATCCTATGCTTTCGCACCAGCTGCAGCTAACGGGGGCTATCCATACCCACCACCTCCTCCTGGTAAGTCTGGGAATTGAGGATGGGGATTATTCCGGTTAGCAAGAGTTAAAATAGGTAAAAAGGGGAAGAAACACAAATTTTACATAGTCTTTTAGATTGGATCTGATGCATTGTGCAACTTTTGTTTCTGAGCTTAATTATATTTGCTTTTGGCTTCTTTTGGCTGTATACTGTGACCCACCCAAAGGAGTTAAGTCTTTTGCTGTGTTATTTCCTTTCCTGACAGAGTTCTATCCTGGCCCTCCTGTGGTGGATGGAGACATGGGTTACATGCAGCTTCCACCCCCACCGTACCCAGGGCCCATGGAACCCCCCGTCAGCGGTCCAGACCTGCCCACCACTCCTGCAGGTAAGCAGTGTGTTCAGGGGAATTAGCTCACAATGGTGTTGTTACCTGTGAAATGGACATTGTTTCTTGTCTGTTATCTCTCGGGGAACTTAGAGTCAACTTAGAAGGTCCACTCAGAAGTCAGAATTGTTTAGGAGAGGGATTAGGGAGCTCCCCTAATCTCCAGCCTTGTATATCCATCTCAGTCTGGAGGTCAGCCTGATTCTCTCCAGGGTAGATACCATTAGCGGATATTTTGCAGCTGGATTTATTCTTCTTGTGACAGAAAAAATACAGTTTGTGATTTTCCTGTTGTGGTAATCCTGCTCTGATAGATGAATAAAAAGAAATTGATGGTGGAATGTGTTTCTAGTCCGTTTCAGTTAGCAAATGTGGCTTTGGTGATATTTGCTCCCCCGTCCCCCATTTCACTCTAACCTGATTACTTTGGCTTAAGCAATATGGAACAGAGGAATAGACGGTAGAAAGGAGCTGGGGAAATACATCATTTTCATTCATTTGGGATTTATCAAAATTATTTTGAACATGATCTTAAAAGGTCTGCATGTGAAGGGGGGAAAGAGCTTTTGCAGTTGGACACAATAGATCTCTTGCAGGTAAGGATATTTGGATAAGGATTTAACTTCTCTCTTTGGTTTGAATAAACAACCAATCATCTTTGAATTATTATTTGGAAAGTGGCACTGACCCAGATGCTTGTATAAGATTTTTTTGTTCTGCAGAAATAGAGGATCTGGATTATCTTCATAAATTACCATCTTTAAAGTATGAGTCCCCTGAGCTGCTATAAACTTGTGCTGATTTTTGTTTTGTCTTGTGTTTTCACTCCCAAGAAGGATGGCTTATTGACTGCCTTTTTAAGGGGTATTGTCTGTATTCAGGCAGAACAGCTGTTAGCATTTATTTGTTGGCTAACAGGCAAGTCCCGGGTGACATTTCCAAACTAAATCTTGGTCTGTTTCACTTCAGACTTGACAATCTTGTGGCAACTGTAAGAGATAATGCACAATTGTGTTGTAGCTATTTTGCAACTCAGCATTGGTCAAATAGTGCTCTGTTAGTAACACTTGATGACCAGGAATATGTGGAGTTTTTGTTTGATTGTAGAAGTTTTCTGTGTGTCACCAAATCTGTAACTTCTCTTTCTGCGACAGCTGAAGCGAAGGCTGCCGAAGCCGCTGCCAGTGCTTACTACAGCCCAGTCAATCCACATAACGTCTATATGCCCACAGTAAGTTCCTGTATTGTCTCTGTTTGCAATGTGAGCCCAAGTGGGTATTTAGCCATTCTCTTTCTCAGTGACACAGCAAAGCTTGTCTGAATTGATTTTGGTGTTTCGTGTTTTGGAGTTTTTGGGTGTGTTTTTTCTTAGCCACGAATTGATGTTCTTTTATTGTCTTTATTTCAGGACCAGCCACCACCTCCGCCATACTTCCCACCAGAGGACAAGAAAAACCAATAAGCTAACACAGAACTCTCCACAACTCATTGCTTTCTTACCTCCCATTTTGGCAGAATCCTGGGGCATGGTCCATAGCACTGAGGAGTAGAGCCTTCCCCCAAGGCACATAGCTTTCATGGACTCTAGTGGTAGATAGAGCAGAGCAAGGGGAGAGATTTCAGCAGCCTGGGTTACCTGGTAGAGCTCTGAGGGTTTGCTGTCCTACCGCCAGTATTCCCTTCTCCCCGTGTGCAGCTTTGCTAGAACTGGAGGTTCTCTTAATCTGGGATTGTTTCACTTACATCTGTTTCTTTTGATACTTAAATTATACCTCTTTGGAGTAAGCAGCTGCTCCAAACAGTCAATTAACATGCTCATAATGTGGAAACAAGGCTTTTGGGGATGGGGTGGGGGGTGTCTTGAATTTACCTTAGTGTGCAGCCGAGAACATCTCTGGACACAGGGATGTCTCTGGGTATTCCTCTCAACCCAGAGTATCACATTCAACTTTTCCCTCTGCTACTGAGAAATGACTTCAAAGGGAACCTTTGGTATCTCAGAGGAAATAGATGTCTGTTACTTTTTTCAGGTATCTATTAAACTTTCTTGGTCTTTTTAGCAAAGTTATTCCTTACAATTGTAGCAAATAATCCGGTAGCCCTCCAAATTTTCCTGCTGTGCACTGTGTATGATGATGCTGCCAAGCTTCCCTTAAGAAAACATACTACTCTTTACAGGGTTGATTAGTAGCATCTAACTAGTTATAGATCATATGGGAACACTAATTTTCTGTTGTCTCTTTTCCAGTTAGATATGTGGGCTTGAGATCACTAAGTCCCAAATATTCTCTTTGTAGTCTATAATGCACTTTTTTTTTCCTTTGCTGTAACCCAAGTTACACTTTTTGGCCAGTGAAGCATCTTACTGCTGTGATTTAACTGGTGATTTAATAGCTAATGGGGAGAAAATCGTTGCTTTACTTCTGACCTGGTAGCACTTGAGAGAATATGCAAAATGTTGGAATAAGCTGTTAGGTGCAACTGAGCTGGTCGTTTGAATGTTGTTTAATGCTGTTAGCATTCCTGGATCAGCTGTGAATTTATTTCCCGGTGTCTTGTACGTGGGCTCCTTGGACTGAAGGTTCAAGTGTTTTCCTTCCACAGCATTGATTCATTAATCTCATTAGCAACAACTCTAGTATGCAGAACCTCTGCAGGACTGATCAGAATCCAGGTTGGAAAAGTTTGCATTGTACAAAGCTTTGCACAAATCAGACTTCACTGACTTCTGTCAGCTGTGAGAGAGGAAATCCTTCCCAGCAAGTGTGAAGAAAGATCGTGTGCTAGGAAACTGCTGAGACTTGCTGCATGCAGCCTGCTTGGAGAGAAAAAAGGTCCATCTCCTTGTTTTCTTTTTGTTTGAGTCTAGCTGATTAATCAAATTGCTACTGTCTGTGCACTGACTTTTCTAGAATTGCTACTGCAGTGATGTAAAGAAATGGTTATTTTAAAAAAAATATTTATTTTGAAAATGTTTGATTAATATATTAATGTGAAATGACTTTTGAATGCGGATTTGTTTTGCCAAGACTGTGAAGTAAAGAGAAATCAGCTCAAAACTTACAGTGTGCATTTGTCTGTGTGTGAGTGGGCAAACTTGATGGTGACTTAGCTTTCGGGGGGGGAGAGAGAATTAAACAGCGAAATCACTTGGATTTTGTTCTTGACTAGTCATTGATGACATCAGTTGCTTGATTTCTCTTGACTGGCTTTGTGAAATGAAAATAAGATGTTAAAATCTCCTAACAAATGCCCATTTTGCAATTCCTGTTGTAAACCAGTGAGGCGGCTGCTTAACACTTTACCCAGATGTGTTACCCAGATGTTTTTTCCAGACCAATTGCCCATGTAAAAGTTGTAACCTATTGCTAGAAGTAGTTGAGGGACACAGCATAGTTGTTGCTTCTAAAATGTGTCTCTAATTAAAAGCAATCCATAATTCTATCTTTTTTTTTTTAAGTGTGCTGAGATACCTAGGCAGTTCTGCTCAGTTAGGTTTGAACTCTCTAAGGTGGTGTGGGTAGCTAGCTCTTCTCCGTGGAAAAGTGGGGAGTTGTTACTCCAGCAGCATGAAGTGCTCCTCCTGGATGTGCTCCAGCAGCAGTGCAAGAGCTGTTACTCCTTGTGTGTGAGCAACGTTAGGTGTGTCAGTGTAGTTTGGCAGCGCAGGAGAGGAGGAGTTCCACGCGGGATCTGGTCCTGTGGTTACTGAGATTGGGTGAGTCCCTCTGGTTTGCACTGACGTGTCAAACAGAAGTTACTCAGAATCTAGTCTACAGGTAACATCCAAACCTTGCTTGGCTTCATTCCTCTTCCCAGCTGTCACTAGCTGCCTTAATTCTTTTGAACTCCCTGATAACTGGGGTGGACATCTTCCAGATTCTGTTCTACATCACTTTTGAGTCTCATGTCCTCCCACATGGCAGTTTTACTGCATTTTAAGGCTGGCTGAGCCACTTGGGTTTGTTTTCTGTAGCAAGAGGTGGGTGGAGAAGGAAAGCATTAAGAGATAAAATGTTACAGCCTAGTAAGAACCTAATAAATCCTGTTTTGTGAATTAAATTACTTCAGATGGAGGTTTCCTAAATCACATCAGTCCAAGTGTAAGATGCTGCCTAAATCTCTCTGTACTCTTCTGTTTTAAAATGGCTCCCTCCTAGTTACCCTCTACTCCCGGATAAATAATCCTAGAAAACAGACTGCGTGAAGTTTCCAGGTTTCTTGCCCAGCACCACTCACTTTGCAGCCTTCATGCCAACAATCAGCACAAACCCATGAGTTTTTTTTAAAAATCTTTCCTCAACTAAGTGTGCTTGAGAGGAGAAACATTTAGATATCTGCTCTGTTGAGAACTTGGCTCCATGGTTCAAGATAACTGTCTCTTACGCTACTGTGGACAAGTGGTAAGATCTGCAATGAGACCATGAGGTTTGCTGCCTGGAAAAAGGAAAATATGTTGAGAGGATGAGTCAGGCTGGAATAAATGAAATATTCCTCTCCTCGACATGGGTATTAGTGAGCTAAATCAGCAGCTTTTGAGCTGTGAGCTTTTTACAATGGTTTGTTGGTGAATATGTCAGTCTCTCCAGGCTAGAGCTTGGCGTGGTCTATGGGGAGGTGAGAAGGAGCGAGCCAAAATAGAGACTGATTGTGGTCGTCTTGGTGTGCTTGGAGCACGCTGATGAGAAGTGAAACGCATTTTGGGAATGCTGAAGCTGTGGGGACAAAAAGGCTGGGCAAGTCACGGAGTCAGCAAGGCTCACGCAGTTATTAGGTTGAGTAAAGCAGCACAATTCAGGAGGGTGCAGATTTTGGCCAGAATCCCTGCCTCGCTTGTTAAAACCTGAAAACCCAGATTTGGCTTAGGTACTCAGCACTCACTGCCATCTCCCTGATGGGAACCAGGACCTGTGCTCTGCTTTGGAAAGGGCTTAGAGAGGGCGGAAGGGTCAGCTGGTCCTGATGCCCACGTAGATTTTAAATATTAAAGCAGGGAAGTGCAGTTGAAAGTCTGCTTCAGCTCTGGAGGCGGGGTGGGAGTAGGGCAGGAGGAAATGTTGTGCATTAATACATCTCCAGATTTGGTCCATGCTTGAATGAATGATTCTGCAGCAGAAAGGCTGTCATTTGAAAGCTAGATCGGTACCATTAAATTCCAATATTTGGATAGTACTATACTATTGAAGAAAAAGAGAGGATACAGGGAACAGTTGGTGTTGGATACAGTTAATCTTTTGGCATAGACAGATTTTCTAACTACCGTGTACAGTTCTGTCTTCTTGATATGACTGAGGCTTTTCATTTGAGAAGTCACCCAGTGCACCCACCTTGTGCCTGCTTCCCCACTCTGCATACGCAGCTATTTCCCTCCTTCACAGGAGTGTGGTGTAACTAGGTATTTCTAAAGTGCTTTGAGATCTTATGCAAAAAACTGTTAGTGCAGGAACTGCAGGTACTACTTACAGATTTCCTACTATCAGCCCTGAAATCTTTCTGGATATCCCTGGGGGCTGGGGAAGATCTTTACACTGGAAGGATGGGGCATGTGCGTGCTTGCCCAGGATTGCCTCCAGCTGAAGGAAGAGACCAAGCCCTCTTCCTCCTTCACACCATTCTGCCCAGATTTTACTTTGAACACTCCTGCTTCATGTGACCTATTACCCCCCCCCCCCCAAATTAAATCATTATTTTGCATTAATTCCTTTATTGCTGGGGGGATGTCCTTAGCGCTCATGGGGACCGTGGCCAGTGCCTGCCTGCCCCATGTGTGTGTCTGTCTCTTCCTTCGGGGACCACGAGGACTCCCCGCTGCTCTCTGAGCAGTAGATGGACAAATTGCATCTCTGCCGCGTGATGGACACCGTGATTTATGAGCTAGGGCTTGCAGCACCAGCTCCCTTCGCAAGAACTGCTGGAGGTGGCAGGAGCCGTGGGACGAAGTTTGGACTCAGTTGTTCGTGGAGCAGGGCCAGCCCTTGCCAGTGAGTGCCTCGCGTTGGCCGATGTGGTCACAACACAGGCACCTCCAGCTGTAAACAACTGCCAGGTTGGTATTAGAAGATGGGTTTTTGCTAAGACAGGCTGTGATAAAGAGGTGGTTTCAGGTTTAGAGCTGTACAAGTCAGCCCAAGTGACAAATGTGGGGGTTTTTTGTGGGTTGGTATGAAATGCCGGGACATGCAGGGCAGAGATCTTTATTTTAGGCAGGGGTTCTCTTTGCAGCCATACCAGGTATTACTCACCCGTCTGCTCTCTTGCGTGAGTCAGCTCAAGGAGCTACCATCATGAGACTGAACTGGAAACTGGTATTTCAGCACCCTCCTTGCTCAAGGGCCGTCGCTGTGCCACCGAGAGAGGCCACAACGGGATGTGAAGAGACCCACAAAACGGCAAGCAGGAGTGGAGACTCATACCCGCCAGCGGGGGCTGCTGGATCTCATGCCTCAGGGTGCAAACAGACTGGGATCCCTCTCTGCTGTGTCGTCCTAGCCGCCCATCTGCCATTTCTTACACATTTCCTACAGCCTCCGGATACTGGAGCAAAAGGTATCAGCTTGCACTCCATTTGCGAGCTCAGTTCAGCAGATCCCATCTTTCTAAACCTTTCCTTTCCCTTGCTCTGATTCAGTCTCTCCTCCTCCTCCGTGTACTTTGCTCCGTAAGGGCTGGGCTCTGGCTGGGACACGGTCACTCTCCCTGCAGCGCAGATCGGCTGCAGTGATATTGGTGTTTTGGCGTGTCTGTCTGGGATCCGCGGGTGGAGTTCAGCCCTGCCCTGCTGCCTCGTCCCATGGTCCAAGCGTGCAGCTCTGCAGAGTTTGGTGGGCTCCTCAGGGGGCTTTGGCACACACGGGGGAAAAGATGGTGGTAGAAAAGCCAGGGAGGGACTGTTTTCATGCTGAAGCTGGTCAATAATTTGGCATGTGTGCTCCAAGATAGGCACTAAGGTGCTTAATATGCACCGTGGGGTATGCCTGGTACGCAGGTGTCAGCCCCAAATTTTTCTGCCTTCACAAGCATCTACGCTGGTCCCTGCTCAGCTCACGTGCGTGCTGTAGGTCCTGCTGCTCTGAGCTCAGTGCCCCAAACCAGCAGATGAAATGACCTTGACATTTGTGTCCCCCCCCTTTCCTGTCCCGGCAGTGAGAGCTGCCACTGCCCCGGCCCCGCAGTGAGGGGATGAGAAATCCAGTGGCCGACACTGAATTCATCTTGCCGGGAGAGGGAAGTGGATGAAATATTTGCTGCATACACGTAGCACATGGCAGTGATGGAGAAAACATTTTAAAGCTGTCACGGCGTGCCCCAAGCCAAAATGAATGGCATCTAGGTCAATACATGAAGTTTGTGACCTCCTAAAGGACAAGGCAGGCTGCTGCCCGGGGGGGGGCTGTGCTCTCCCCCTGCCTTGTGCTGCCGTGCAGGGAGCCAGACGCAGCATTTGAGCTGGGATGGTGCCCGGGCAGGTCAGCCCTGTGCTCTGGGTCCCAGGGGGATGGCATGGAAGCAGGGTCAGGGTGGGCAGGACACATCGTGCTTTCGCCTTTGGGACCCAGCCAGCTCCCTGGGGAGCTGGAGCAGGGTCCGGCAGAGCTTTGCATTGCAACGGTGTTTCCTCCAGAGGGGCTGGGTTCTGGCCGGTGAAGCCCCCCCCAAGGGTGACTGGGGGTGCTGACTGCCTCATGGGCAGCGCGGCCGGAGTCATCCTCACACCATGGAGCTGGCAAGTCTCGCGCCCAACCCGTGCTCCTGCCCGGGGCTCCCAGAGGAACTACAGCTTTCACAACCGCCCTGCCCTGTGCGGGTGGCTGGAAGTCTCCTTTGCTCTTCCCAGAAGGATGGGCTTTTCCTTGATGTCCTTCTAAGATATCCGAAATGGGGTGGTGGGGGTGGGGTGCTGTGCGTCTTGCTTTTTGCTAGGTGCATTCAAAGCGCTTGGGAGAGCCTCTGGAAGGAAAGATGTGGGGTTAGGGCAGAAATAACTGGAAGGCCCTGTAGTAGACAAGGAAGGGAACTGACCGACATCCCTCTTGGGTAGGAAATCACTGGTCCCAGAGCACACAGCACCGGCAGGTCCCCGGGGAGATGCCCTGTCCGGGCAGCCCCGAGGAGAGGGAGCAGGATTGTCCCTGATCTTATTTTGAAACCACCTTCCTCTCCTCCGCGCTGTGCTTTTACTGCACGCCTTGCCAAACTCTGGCAGGCACCGCCTGGTTTTGCAGACTCATTGAACCCGCGTTTAAAAGGAGAAGTGAGGGAGGGACATGTTGAAATCAATTTTTTTGACTATTTGCCTGTTTCCAGCTGAGACACTGAGATAAGGGTGAGGGCAGGCTGCGGCTCCAGGATTATCAAGCCAAGAGGTAGGGAGATAAACTGCTGTTAATGCTTGCAGAGGGTCTTTTCATACCAGGTTTTCTTTTAAAGGGAAGATAAGATACACCTTTAAAGAGGGTGATAACGCTTATTCTTTGGAGATATGGTCTGTCAGCAGCACCTATAACCCTGTGCATGAGTGAACTGTGGAATTTATTTATCCTAGGGGCAGCCTGTAACCCCGCAGGGCTATAGCCCTGTAACATGTAAGGAAAAGGGTTTTCCTTTAGGATGAGTTGTTCTTAAAAGGAATGGAGGGGTTCACTCTATATTGTGCATATATATGGTATGTGCCCGTGGGTAGCTATTTTGGGGGGCAGCTTGATGTTGTGGGGAGGGAGGGCTATTTTAGGGAATGCTGACCCACTCCCTTTGGAAATCAAAGTCCTTTTAGTTTTCCTGACTTGGGATGGCTGGGATGTTTTGCAAGGTCCTGGCTAATTGTCTGCAGGTTTGGGGCATGGAGTTTATGGGGTTTGTATCCACTAATCAGAAATCTCTGCTAATTCTGGAGCTGCTTTATAGGTCTTTTCTTATTGTTTTCTGGACGAGGAGTAATTTGAGGTGCAAATACGATGAGATATGTGAGCTCAGTGATTTTTGTCACCGGTATTTTGTGGAGCAGGTGACTGCTAATAAAACCCAGGGGAAAAAAGAATATTTGCTGTTATTGAAACAGGATCACCCAGTAACTCTCCCTTTGCATACACAGAGGCTCAAAACCATGCGAGCCCTGCACAGAGACTGTTTATAAAGCCCATGCTGGCCTCTGATGGGGGATGTGTGCTGCCCACCCTGCCGGGCTGTGCCTGAGCATTTCCAGCCGGAGCTGCAAACCACCCACTAGCAATGCAGTGATCAGCTGGGGAACTTTCAGGGGAAGTGCCTTTTGACAGACGCTTCCACGCTGAAGCTGAACTTTTCCTCTTTAAAGCCTGCAAAACCCCAGGACAGCCACTGGGTCCTGGCTGGAGAACGATTGCCTGGTGTGTAGCAGTATTTATGATTGCACTGGATTTTATTTCTTCAGCGTTACAGGGAGGTAGATCTGAGGATTAACTAAACTCATAGCAGTTGTTCTCTCTGTGCTGGTTGAGGTAAGACACTTTTCCTTGACCCCTGTTATTTTTTGTTGGCAAGAAACAGCAAAAGGTGTGAGCAGCTCAGGGGTGCTGTGTCCGCGTCCTGCCTTTATCTCTGTGGTTGCTCTTTGCTAAGCCAGATTTTGCTTTTGCAATCAAAGCTAAAAGCAAAGATGACAGCAATAATTTTCAAATACCATTGTGCACTTTACATCTCTACTTCCCACTTAGAACATTTTGCAGTGGAGCACAGTGCTGATGTCCCAGATCAATACACAGCATTTGTGTGTGTCAAGGGAGAAGGATGCAGAATAGAAATCAGCTCCTCTGCTGTCCCCCTCCACCAGCAAGGGAGGAGATGCTTTTAAACTGTTTGTTGGCCCAAGGTGAAGCGAATGCTAGGCTGGTCAAAGTCAAGGCTGAGGCTACCAAGGGCTGGGCAAACACCTCCGAGCATCTCTGCCAGCAAAGGGGATGGGAACCCTCACCAGGCTTGGGGGCGACCAGGCGGCTCCATCGCCAAACTGGGGAGCGCAGAGGAAGTGATGCTGAAGCCCAGTTCCTCAGGGCTACTGTGCCGGTACCTGGGGGCAGTTACAAAAGACCCCTCCTGACATAGGAAAGGCAGAAGAGTAACGAGCAGCTTTTTTCAGACCTTAGGGCATGAGGCTGAAAGATGGCTGCGAGAGCAGGGATGGATTTCAGCTTTTTGGTGTCTCGCTGTATCTCTGGATTTTTATTCCGTAGATCAGCTCAGTATCCCCGTGCCCCTGGCAACTTGCTGTGCGTGTGCTGTGCAGCCTCTCATGGCCCCAGTCCTGTGCTGGCTGACCTGGATAAAGAAAACCTGATCCCCACATCGACCCGCTGTCAGTGCCAGCAGCCCTTTTTCCATCTCCTGGTCCCCCAACTTTAGGGAACGTCTTTTGCCAATATAACCTGTCCTTACAGGGTTTCAGGGCAAAGGGAAATTTTGTCTCTCCTAAAGCAGCTAAAACAGTGCAACCTGCCTTAATTAAAGGACTAGATGATTGCAAGGATGAAAGGGGCTGGCTGCCTGCCTCTCCCCTGTCCTCCTACAGGGATGCTGCTGCCAGCATCCTCCTGCAGCTCTTTGCAGCCCTGGTTTGAGCCAGCGTGCTGCAGGTACCTCCATGCTATCGGAGTCACCTCTTTGCAATGCTTCTGTAGTTAAGGGGACAAACTTCCCAGTGCAGTTTTCCATGGTCGCGGTTTCCTGTTCGGATTAAGCAGAAATCCCTGACGGGCTACACAGCAGCACTGAACCTGATGTGGAGCTTCTGCTCCCTGCATTGCATCCGAAGCATCTTCTTTTACGGCTTCCAGGAGTGTCTGGGGGCCAGAAATAGGAAGGCTGGAAAAAACAAAACCCTCTCTCGATGGGGTGTGAAGCATCAGCCGTGGTTGTAGCCCTGCTTCACAGAGCCTGTGGCTCCTCAGCAGCCCCAGCAGTGACATGCAAGTCTTGAGCACGGGCCGATGTCTTTCCCCGGGCTGTGGGTCTGTCTGCTCAGCAGCAAATGCTTACACAGCTCAACAGCCCCTCTGAACCCGAGGCTGCTCTTAGCTGTGCATGTAAGTACGTTAGACATCCAGGAGCAAACCAGCTCTTCCCTTGGCCATCTCCTGCAGCTCTTCCTGATGCTCACTGTGCCTTCCCCCCTCCCATTTGCCACCAGCACAGACGTTTTGATAGGGATCTTCGAGGGGAGGGCACTGCTGCTGGTCTGTGATAGGCAACTGCCTTGCAAGTTGCAATCAGATAAAGTGTTTACAAGAATGAAAGCTGACAGTAAAGCATAAGTTTTTAACACCGTTTCCTGCTGCTTTTTTTTCTCAGTAACCAGCTCTGCCTGGACAGCCTGTTTGGGAAAAAGGCCACGTGCCCTTTCCCATCGCCATCCCTGGCACATGTGCTAACTTCATCAGTTCTCAGCCCAACCTTGTCCAATGTGTCCGAGTGCTGCAGGGATTTCCCACCCTGCAGCTTTTGCACTGGGTTTTAAATCCCTTCCATCCCCTGGGGCTGAAGATGACTTTTGCTTTCTGCAGGGTCCCTGTCTGCACTCACAGGGGATGATGGCTCCCAGATACACATCAGAGCTCAGCTCCTCCATGTTGGCCCCTCCATCCTCCCCACCGCCCCCTTTCCCTGCTGGGCTTTGCCTTCTCAGGACTATTTCTATCCACTCGCGCCCAATTCCTTGTTCATAAATAACAGCAGGGACTGGATGCGCCACTTTTCTTTTGCCCCCATCCCATTTGTGCCACGAAGTCGCCATCGCCGAGGGGCTCCCCGTGCAGGATGGGGTGGTGGGAAGCAGGGCTGGGGCGCCTGCGTCCCCGTGCTGCTCTCGAAGGAGGCCTGTGCGTGTTTCCGCTTGCTAAAATGGCCATGGCGAGATAAGGTCTGTGGTTTCCTTTGAGCATGCGAGTGAGGGGGAGAGGCGGCAGCGGCACACAGAGCTGCAGCCGCTCCCCTGCCCTGAGCTGAGCCTCCCCCCCAACATGGATGCTGCTGGCGAGACCCCCATGGGGACCCTCCCTGGGGAAGAGATCCCCGAGGTACGTGGCCTTGACCCTGGGCGGGGGGCTGGGGAGTGTGTTTGGGGGGGCTGGGGAGCGGGTTTGGGGTGCAATGGCCCCAGGGAGAGGGTCAGGGCGGCTGTGTCCAGGGGACCCCGGGGTGCAGAGCTGGGTGCTGAGGCTGTAAAAGGGGAACGAGAGAAAAGGGATCGAGTCCGTGTCCTGGCCAGGAAGCTTTGCAAGGCGTGGGGGTGGGGATGTGGGGGTACCATACCCGTGCAAATGTGCACCCGAGGGCTGTGTATGGGGTCGGCCGCAGCTCTGTGCAGGCGCCGAGGGTCCCCCCCTTAGCTTGGCTACAGCTTCCCAGTGCCTCCCAGCCCCTCTGGGCTCCGCGCTGCCAGCAGATCCCCCAAAGCCCTGCTCTCGGCCAACCCAACGACCCAGCCCAACTGACTTCCTCTGCAGCGGCCGGACAGACGGCATCCCTCTGTCTGCCCCTGTGGAGATGGGACTCGCAGCTCTGCACGCCTCTGCCCGGCGCTGCTGGGAGCGTGTGGGCATGATTCCCTGTGCTGGACTCTTGGGATAATCTGTCCTGGTGGTGTGTCCCCATCCAGCGACTTGCCCTCCCTCCCACGTATCACTATCTCTGCAGCCAAGCTGCCCTCCCACACTGGCTACGCTGCCCCAGCTAACGGGATGGCAGGGATGCTGGTGGCTGTATCCGGACCTGGATTTAAGCACCGCTCCCGGATTTGAGCTGGGCTCTTGGCGTGGGGATTAGCAGCAGTAAACACATCCTGGTGGCTCAGCTCGGCTATAGCTTAACTGGTCCCGTGCGCATATGGGTGAGCATGAGGGTGGAAGAGTTGAATTTAGTCCAGATGGCCAGGGGATTATGCCAGCCCTAGATTTGCCATAAGCAAATGTTAATGTTCCAGCTTGGGGTCGGGGTTTTTTTACTGTTAGGGGGATCCTAAGGTCATTTTGGGGCCTGGGCTGACCTACAGGTAGAGCTCATCTGTCCACCAGCCCTGGCTGTGCAGGGCGCTGGGGCCATGCTCGGCATACATCCCTTGGCACAGAAAGGACCAAATTAATTTAAAAAAATTTCATTATAATTTTTGGCATCAACCCCTTGCACTCGGAGAGGCTCCAGCACTGGGAGCCATAATGGATGGCACAGGGGTACCCGTCCTCCTCCCTCTGGCTGCATCACCCGGCTTGTGGTGGTGTCAAAGTCACCATCACCCAGCCAGGTTCCGCAGCAGGAACAAGTCTTCAGCCGTGGTGGTGGTTGAATCCAGACTGTGGTTAGAGAAGCAGATGCAGGATGGGCTCAGCCTTGGTGTCAGGGAGGGAAGAGGGCGTGAGGATGGGCTGAGAGCTGGGGTTTGCCAGGGAAAAGGGTATTTTTGGCAGAGGTGATTTGATCTCCCAGCTGGCCCCATGCAGCTCTGGGATGAGTGAGAGCTGACATTTGAGGCAGGGGACAACAGGGGCTGCGTGGGCAGTAGGACTCCCTGGCCAGCCCGGGGCTGAACACCACTGGAGCTGGGCTGTGCTTCATCACGTGGCACTGTTTTAATTTAATTGCCTTTTGGAAAGTAAATGTTATTGCTGGTCATCCTTCAAGTGGGGAATGGACCTTCAGCTCAACAACGAGCAAGGCACAGTTGCAGTGGCGCTTGTTTTTCTTTCTGGCAAGGGGACTCAAGTCACAAATCCCAATGGCTTTTTGACATCTCCTTGCCCATAGCTGTCTTGCCCAGCCTGCAGCTCCTTGCTGCGCTTTGGCTACCTGCCCTCTGCCTTGGCCGCTTTGATCTCCAGCCTGGTCCTGCTGGGCCTGGCCGAGCCAGTGAGAACTCTGTGGGGTGAGAGGTGGGTGGCTGGCTTTTAAAGCCTCTTATGGATCACCCCAAATTGCTGTTGCCATCCTCGCTGCCCCCTCCTCAGTTAACAGGGCTTGGGGGCGAAGCCCCTGTGCTGCCCCACTGGTGGGTGATGGAGGAAATGGTCCCTTGGCCGCAGGGTGTCTGCAGGGTGTCACAGCATCCTTTGGGGTATCCCACCCTGATGGACTGTGGCTGATGCCACCATCCCAGCTGCCCTGCTCTGCCTGGCTGTGGTTTCCTCCTAAAACCACCAAGAGACCTGACGGGAAACCTCTCTGCTTCTCTTTCTCTAGATGGATCTGTCCCACCGGTTCTCCAAGAGAGAGGTATGAGCGCGGCCCCACCGCGGTCTCCCTTGGTGGCACTGGAGGGGCTGGCAGCGCTGCTGGGGCTTGGGGACATGGCTCAGCTCCTGAAGATGCTCCCCAGGGACAGCCAGTGGTGGCCAGACAGGGTTGGATGCTAGTAGGAGGATGGCAGGGAACGGCAGGGAACTTGGGGAGCTGGGTTGGGGAATCATCCCACTCATGCTGGGGGATGCATGGAGCAAGTCCCCACTGGCCTGGCCCCGTGCGAGGTGTTGGCGCTCCCCCTGCAGCTGGCCCTGCTCTATGAGGAGGTCCTCTACACCATCCTGCACCGCCTGGGCAAGCCCGAGCAGCACCACGTCGCGGACGCCCAGGAACTCTATGCCTATGTGCAAAAGGTGGGTCCCCACCTCCCTGATGAGGTCCTCAAAACCTGTTCCCTGAGACATCCATCCTCCCAGCTAAAGGGGATGGTGGGGGGCACTCAGAGGGAGGTTTTGACAAGCACCTTAAAAGATGTAGCAGCAGTATCCAGCTG
Organism: Astur gentilis; assembly: GCF_929443795.1. NCBI lineage: Eukaryota > Metazoa > Chordata > Aves > Accipitriformes > Accipitridae > Astur > Astur gentilis. The sequence continues at coordinate 32,736,537 of NC_064889.1, forward strand.
GAGGGCTGGGACAGCTTATGGCTGGGAAATATTAGCCTTAGGGATAAATATTTATCTTAAGCTCAGGATGGTGGGAAGAAGGCTCTCCCTCAAGAGCTTTCAGCTCATCCCCAGCCCTTCTGCTGGGATCTTTGCTCCTATCCTCTCCCCTTGAGCTGCAGTTGGCTCCCAGGGAGCGGAGGGAAGTCCCTGGCTGCTCTCCAGCCACCATTAACAGGGCAGCATCCATTACCGGCCCTGATATCTACACAGGCTTTTGGCATGGATGCGGAGGAGCACAGCGTCATCATGCAGCAGGTCAAGGAACTGGAGGTACGCAGTGAGATGGTGTCCTCCCAGTATGCTGCGGCCCAGGGGAGGGTCCCCACATCGGGGTGGTGCTGGGGGGCTGCAGTGCCTCTCGGCCCCCGTGTTCGGGCTTTGGGGTACGGGGTGCGCTGGGCTGTGCTGGGGGAGTCACCCAGGAGCTGTTTGCTGTCCTGAGCGGCAGCTGATGGTGTGATCCTGCTCGAGCCCCATCCTTCCTCGCAGGGTTGGTGATCCCCCCGCATTAATCATTATTTCTTTCATTCTTCCAGAGCCCAATTTTCTGCCTGAAAGCAACTGTGAAGGAAGCCAAGGGGATTTTGGGTAAAGACGTCAGCGGTAAGTGGAGATGGGTGGGTGTCCCATCGGAAAAGGGACAGCCGCTGCTCTCGACAGGGATTTGCATGCTTCTGCCCTCGCAGGGTTCAGTGACCCATACTGCCTGCTGGGCATTGAGGCCAAAAGCCAGGAACCGGCCCACCCTGACCACAAAAAGCGGATGAAGGCTGTGGTCAAAGACCTCATCCCTGAAGACCAGATCCATCGCACACAAGTCATAAACCAGACCCTCAGCCCGGTGTGGGACGAGACATTTATCCTGTAATATACCACCCCTTGGCTTTGCTCACTGGGGGGCTGGAGGGGTTGCCCAGGGCTCTTGGGGGTGGGTGGGGGGTTTCACCACTTGCCCCAAGCGGGAGCTGGGGCTCTGCCAGGGCAATGCCTGCTGGGGATTGCCAGGCTTCAGGTCTGACCCCTGCAGCAGGTCCAGGGAAGTGAAAAACAAAAGCGTGGCAAAAATCCTTCCGTCAGGGCTCTCCCACCACTTCGCCAGGCTGTGCGGGGTGGTTTGGGGTCTCCCCCAGGGAGGAGCCTCCTGCTTGTAATCCCCAGCCGTCCTGCCTGCTTGCTGCTGGTCCCTTGGATGCTGCACGAGTAACGGCATCCCGCTTGTGCCTTGCAGGGAGTTTGAAGACACGGAGACGGCCAGCTTCCACCTGGACATGTGGTGAGCGGCAGCATCCCCAGCCAGCGACCCTGACCCCTGGCCCTGAGCAGGGTCTTGCCTCCCAGGAGGCTCCCTGGGGTGGTCCTTCAACCTGCACACTTTAAAAAGCCCCAGAAACCAGCTGGGAACCCCTTTCTCCCCATCACTTTCTGGTGGAGCAGTGCACAGTGCAGGATAACAACCAGTGTGTGCAGAGACCCCAAGCTGGCTTTGCCCAGGCAGGGCTGATCCTGAGCCCTGATGTTATTTATGGAAAGAAGGCATGTGCTTGCAGATGTTGGCTGGACAGCTGGTTTTGGGGGTGGCCTCAGTCCTGACACATTCCCCCACCTCAGCACCTTCCCTTTTCTGCTGTCACTGCAACTCCCTGAACTGTTTTGCAATTGCCTGAATTTCTTCCTTTCCCCGCCATGGTGGGTTTTGCTGCCTGCCCTTGCAGGGACTCGGACACGGTGGAGTCGGTGCGGCACAAGCTGGGGGAGCTGACGGACCTCCATGGCCTCAAACGGTTGGTGCTGGCATGGCCTTAACGGCTGCTGAGGAAAGAGGGTTTGGAAAATGCTTATTTGTCTGCTGGATTTTAAAAAGTACCTTTGGAAGGAGGGAGGGAAGGCAGCATGTCTGCATCACCCTTCTTTGCCTCAACCACAGCTGGATCATGGTTGCAGGAAACCTTTAGACCCCTTCCTTCGTTCATGCCTTTCAGGATCTTTAAAGATGCTCGCAAAGACAAAGGGCAGGATGATTTCCTGGGGAACGTGGTCCTTCGTCTGAAGGTGAGCGCTGTGATGCATCCCCTCCTCCAAGTTGTCTCCCCAGGCACCAGTTAAACCTCACAGGGTCTGGGCAGGATCCCAGTCCCGTGGCAGTACTGAGCTCACCCAGGATCCCAGCTCAGAGCTGCAAAATGATGCTAGGTCCCTCAGTTCGGTGGCAGGTGCCCCAGTCACTCACAACACACTCACTCAGTGATTATACATCTTTTATTTTTAATCCAATACTAGAGTTACCCAACACAGCACCTTCCTGCCCCATTAACACAGTGGGACCTGGTCCCTCTGTGGCATCCTTCCCCCGGGAAGGCTGCCTGGACCTTCACCCTTGTCTCTGTGGGTTCAGGACCTGCACTGCTGGGATGACCAGTGGTACCAGCTGGAGCCACGGACGGAGACGTACCCCAACCGGGGACAGTGTCACCTGCAGTTCCTGCTGACTCACAAGAAGGTAGGAGAGGATGGGGAAGGGGATCCCTTTCCATTGCCTTGGCAGGATGGGACAGCTGCCTGTCCCCTGGGGCCTAATTTGGGGTCACGGATCCCTGCCCCAAGACCAGAGGTGCCAGCACCAGGGTTTGTGTGTGCTGGAAACCAGCTCGACCCTCCCCTGAGCTCCATGCCAGCATGGGAGCCTTGACCCTGGTGCACCTGCCCCCCTTGGCTCAGCTTCAAATGGAGCTCTCTGGCCCCATGCTTTTTGGGTTCCTGTGTTCCCACTCTGACTGCATCCCTATGTGTTCAGGCGAGTTATGGTTATTCCTTCTATGCCTTGTCTTTTTTCAGAGGGCCACCACGAGCAGCCGGACACAGCCGAGCTACACTGTCCATCGTCACCTCCTGCAGCAGCTGGTGTCCTATGAGATCCTTCAGCACCAGGTACCGAGGAGAAGAAGCGGTTCTCCAGCAGCTGGGCTGGGGTGAGGGCTTCCTTCGGAGCCCACCATGCCTGACGTTGCTGCAGTGTGATGGAGAGGAGGGTTATGATGATGCCTGCCTGTGCCTGGCATCCTTATGGGGCACCCGTTCCTCCCGTGGTCCTGCAAACACATCCCCTGCCTCCCTCAGTGCCTGTTCCCCTCCTTGCTCAGCCCAGCTTGCTCCAGGACACCTCACCCTCCTTTTGCATCCTTGCAGGCTGGCAGCATTGCCTGGGATGGGGAGCTGAGCAAGCATGCCAGCACCGTGCTGTACCTGCACGCCACGCAGAAGGATCTCTCTGACTTCCACCAGGTCATGGCGTGAGTACCCCACACCTGGGGAGCCACGATACAGCATCGGGGGGGGGGGGGGGTGTCAAGGGCCCCGACACCTTCCCTGGGGGCCATCTGACCGCAGCCGGTCTCTCCCATGAGCTCAGCGTGGCTGGTATTGCCCCCAGCCCCATGAGACCTGGGTCCTGCCCCTGCAATCCCAGCTGTAGCCGTGGCTGGGGGAGCCCCACTCTGGCCGCGGGTGACCCCCCAGGCCCCAGGGACTCAGCCCAGCCTCTGTCTCCTCCCCAGGCAGTGGCTGGCGTACAGCAAGCTCTACCAGAGCCTTGAGTTCAACAGCAACTGCCTGCTCCACCAGATCACCAGCATCGAGTACCAGTGGGTGCAGGAGCGCCTGAGGCCAGAGCAGGTGAGGGGGCTCTGGCACCACAAGGAGGGCAGAGATTGGGGAAACATGTCCCATGCATCCAACCCCGAGCCTCTCATCCTGGCTCCTGGGGCCGTTTCCCTCGCTGTGTTCCAGGAAGGGCAGGAGCCTGTGGGGTACAGGGGTGCCAGGGTAGCTGGAGGGCATTTCTGGGGAGAACCAGCCATGGAGACCAGGGCAACCCATGGGTGAGGGAGCCCTTTTGCCCTGGGGATTTTGTTCCCCTCTCTGCGCAGAAGCCCTTACCCTTTGCACCAACATCCCCCTCCATTACTGCCATCAAGTCAATCACAACCCCTGCAAAACTTAAATATGACCCAATTCTTACTTCTCCCAACCTGTTTTCCTAGGGCATCCCAGCACCCTGCTGAGACTCTGAATTTTTCATGCATAGCAATGAGATTTAAGTGCAGAGCTCAGTTCAGCCCCTCGGGCAAGAAGTTACCCAAGGCATCACGGGCTTTTCCTACCCTCAGAGCAGGCTAGAAAGGAACGGGAACCACCAGCTCCCTTCGCCACAGTGCTGCGGTCCTGCCGGCATCTCTGTCTGCCGCTGAGGGCAGCATGTGTTTCCCTCCTTCTCCCCAGAAAGCAGAGCTGGCTGAGTCCTTCCAGTCCTTGCTGACTTATGGGGTCTCCCTCATCCGGAGGTACCGCATCATTTTCCCCCTCTCTGTCCCGAGGTCCACAGAGAGGCTCCAGTCCCTGCTCCGGTGAGTTGAGCACTGGTGCCAGCTGTGCCTGGGGTCGTATGGCTTGGGCACCGTGATGGACAAGCCTGTAAGCTTGAGCAAAAACTTGCGTGAGCCTTTTCTGCCCCTTTCTAGGCTGCTGTGACACTTGTTCTGTCCCATCCCTCGTCCTGGGCTCCCCATGGGGCATGTTGTTGGGAGGGGAAGGTCTGTTTGGGTAGGGTCTCTGGGGGGGGAGGTGGTTGTTTCTGACGGGCTGGTGCTGGGTTTCACTCAAGGTTCTTGTTCTGCAGGGTCCTGGTCCAGATGTGCAAAATGAAAGCTTTCCGTGAGCTGTGCACGCTCAGCCCCAACCTCCCCCAGATGGTTTCCTCGGCGCTGAAGGTAGTGGGACCAGGGCTCTCACCCTCCCCAGCCCCAGGGAGGTGGGACCCTGCGGGTCTCCCTTCCCCTCCATCCCCTGCCCAGTGCCCGCACCTCAGCAAAGCCACGTGGACCACTGTGGCTGGGGGTGGGGGAAATACCTGCCCCTCTTCAACCTGGTGGTCCCAGCCTGTGGTTCCCACCACATGGAGCTGGGTCCCGGCCACAGCCAGGGGACAGTGAGAGCGAAGCAGGTGACAGAGCTGGCCCTGCTCCTCCTGCTTCCCTGCCATCACACCAGGACTCCTCTCTTGCAGTCAGGCACAACGGAGTGGTTTCACATGAAGAGGCAGCACCTCAAACCCATGGTGAAGGTCAGTTCCCACCTCTGCCTCACTGACATTATAAGCAATTTGCTGGGCTTGGGGGTGGGATGCCCGGAGGGGATGGGAAGATAAGGCTGAGATGAGGCTTCTCCAGTTTTCTGATACCGTCAAGGCATTTGGGTTTCTAGCTTAAAATACCATGAGCCATATTACCTGCAGCTGCCAAGGTGCGTTGAAGCTTAAGGCCTTGGTGCAATGCTCAGGAGAACAGGAGGTGGTGGTCCCCAGCCCAGACATGCAATCAATAGGAATAAATCAGATCAGAATGGATCCCGGGTCATCTCAAAATCATTGAGCATCCAAAACAAGCTGTTCCTTCCTTTGCAGAGCATGGAGGAGAATGGCAAAGCCTTGTCCAGACTCCTCCTGGAGGTGGTAGGAGATCTCCAGCAGTGCCAGAAAATCTGGAATAAATTTTTCATCAAGTAGGTTTCGGAGCTTCATCGCCCCTCATCCACCTTCCCTAGGGTCAAGAGCAACAGGGCACTTTGATGCCTCATTCCTTGGCTCTTGGACTCCTCAGATAGTATCTGTGGTCCCATCTCTGTCTCTTAGAGCTGTACTGTTCTCACCCTTATGGCAAGGGCATGGCCTGGGAGGGTTTGCTGGGCTGGGGCTGGCAGGCTCCTGACTGCCCGGTTCTCTCTTGCAGCACCTTGAAGTTGAATCTCTTCTCCATCGCCTACCTGGAGCTGGAGAGCCTGGTGAGCAAATCTGTGCTGCTCTGCACTCATGGGACTAAGGTCTAAAGCCAGGCTGAGGTTTTTCACCATGCTTTAGGTGGCGACTGCTTGTTGCAAGCCTGGAAAGGGAGCAAGCCAGGGAAACTCTCCATCTTTCCCTGCATGCCCATCAAGTGACTATCATCTGCTTACTTAGAATCATAGAATTATTTAGGTTGGAAAAGACCTTTAAGATCATCGAGTCCAACCGTTAACCTCACACTGCCAAGTCCACCACAAAACCATGTCCCTAAGTGCCACATCAACACATCTTTTAAATACCTCCAGGGATGGTCACTGAACCACTTCCCTGGGCAGCCTGTGCCAATGCTTGATAACTGTTTCAGTGAAGAAATTTTTCCTAATATCCAATCTAAACCTCCCCTGGCACAACTGGAGGCCATTTCCTTTTGTCCTATCGTCTGTTACTCAGGAGAAGAGACTGACCCCCCACCTCGCTACAACCTCCTTTCAGGTAGTTGTAGAGAGCGATAAGGTCTCCCTTCTGCCTCCTTTTCTCCAGACTAAACAACCCCAGTTCCCTCAGCCACTTCTCATAAGACTTGTGCTCTAGACCCCTCACCAGCTTTGTTCCTCTTCTCTGGACACGCTCCAGCACCTCAATGTCTGTCTTGTAGTGAGGGTCCCAAAACTGAACACAGGACTCGAGGTGCGGCCTCACCAGTGCCGAGTACAGGGGAACGATCACTGCCCTAGTCCTGCTGGCCACACGATTTCTGATACAATCCGATGAATCTTCTGAAATGCCACCCAAAAGGAAGAGGAGTCCCCTGAGCTCACCCTCACCACACAGCTCCAGAGAGCCCCTAGCAGACCAAACCTTCGCGGCCGGACCCTCACTAACAGTTGTCCCCCCTTCCCTTGCTCACTGCCAGGTCGCAGAGCATGTCCAGGAGCAGTTGCGCGAGGTTGACAGCAGCATGTCCAAGCCCACGGCCGAGAGCCTTTTCCAGCTCTACATGAACCTGCAGGAGCTCTATCAGATGAAGGACTTCCTCCCAAAAAGGTATCCAACTCAGAGAGAGGAGAGATGCCAAAGCAAGGGAATGAGCAGTTAATGGAGAGGAACTCTAAATCCTTCCCATTCACCTACATCACTAATTACACACAAGGCAAACCAGGCTGTTGGTGTCTGGTGTCAATGTGAGCATCTCCAAAAGGCTTTCAGGCTTGTTTCTGAGTGGGGTTGATGGAGACCTCAACTTCCAGACAAGGGGACGTTTCTCCTTAGCACGGTGCTATGTGCTGCCTCCACCTCGGGGCAGTTTCTTGTATGTGAGAGCAAGGAGGGGGGATGGCCCCAGGCCATTGCTGTGCAGCTGGAGAAGCTGGTGCCTTCATCCACAGGGATGAACCTCTGGCTCTGAGCAATTTCCACCAGTGGTTCAAGGAAGCTGTGCCCCAGTGGCTGCAGAAGGCCTACACCATCGCGCTGGAGAGAGCACAGAGAGCCATCCAGATGGACCAGGTAACGTGGGGAGAACATTTCCCTCCGTCCTTTGAGGACACTCCAGCTCCCTTCATGCCTTGCTGCTGTGCCTGGCTCACAGCATTGAGACCAACATGTAGGTGCCACTTGGAGCCCAGGAGTGGGCTGGTTCCTGTCCCAAATGCGTAACAAAGGATGTGGTCTCCTGGACTGGTTGATCCCACCCTGGCCCCACACCGCATCCCCGTGCCCCTTCCCTCACTGCTCCCTGGCAGCTAGAGCAAGTTGATGAACCTGCATTTTGGCCATGCTGTGAGCATCCCCTTCACTTCTGACCTTTAGGAAGAGGGGAGGGAAGGCAGCCATGGGGCTGCGGGCTCCTTGCCCTGCTCTTCAGTGTGATCCAGCAATGCTGGGTTGGAGTATGATGGAGGACAGCCTGATGCAGGGAGCTCAGGCTGCTCCATCCATCCTCATCTCCTCCACTCTCCAAAGTGACTGGGTGATGACACTGGGATATATGGAGCTGATGATGGGCCAGAGAGCTCCAAAGTAAAGGAGCAGCTCTCCTGCATGGGATGGCTTCTTTCCATACAAGCTAAGTTGCGTTTACTTTCTCTGCCCTCTCAGCTGACGCCCTTTGGGGAGCACAACAAGCACAGCACATCCACCGTTGACCTGTCCACCTGCTACGCCCAGATCGTGAAGACCTGGCAGCAGCTCAACTGGCCGGACCCTGAGGAAGCCTTCATGATCATGGTGAAGCTCGTGGAGGTATGTACACTGGCCCCTGCCAGCAGATGCCATGCTCATGGGCATCAGCAGCCAGAGTTTCCTCTCCTGCTCTTGGAGATGTGTCTCCATCAATGGGGCCAGTGTCCCACACCGATGTGGCGGGGTCCCCTGGCCCTCTGGTGGTCCCCATGTTGCCCAGCTCAGGCCCGTTGGCTTCTTCTCTATCCTGCAGGACATGTGCAAAATCGCCCTGATGTACTGCCGGCTCATCAAGGAGAGGGCTGAGGCTCTGTCGCTGAGTGAGCAAAACGAGGGTGAAGCGGCCAACAGGGTTGGTATCGGGGCAGGGTCCACTGCCTAGGGAGAAGCAGGATTTGGCCATGGTTTTGGGCTAGAGAGGGAGACAAGCTGCTGAACACCCAGCTGACGTCCCCGGTTTGGGTTTCATGGGGATCAGCTGGCCCCTGATATCCATAATCCTGGAAAATCAAGAGGGAAATGGTGTAAGCAGGGGGAGCAGGATGGGGATGGAGATGGAGGCGGGGTTAGGGTGGGGATGGGGATTGGGTTGGGGATGGGGATGAGGATGGGGCTGGGGACGGGGACGGGGATGAAGATGGGGACGGGGACCGGGGTGGGGACGGGAATGGGGATGGAGATGGGGATGAGGATGGGGATAGGGAGGGAACCAGCAGGGGATGCACCAGGGAGTGTGGGACACCCTGTAGCAGACACACCTCCTGCAGCTCTGCATCGTGGTGAACAACATCAAGCAGCTGCGGCTGCTGATCCTGAAGCTGCCATCACAGCTGGACTGGGCGCATCTGGAGCAGCGCACGGGGGCTGTCATCGACCGGCAGCAGATCCAGAACACGCTGCACAACCAGCTCGATAGCACTGTCTCCTGCCTGGACCATGAGGTCCAGGATGTGGTGCAAGCCCTGGCCACCAAGGTGACCACCTGCCACTGACCCTTTTGCCCCTCGCCTGGCCTAAAGCGGGGAGGTTTCACCTAAGGGGACCTGGAGTCCATAGTGCTCCTGGGATGGAGACAAGGTGGACCTGGGCATGAAGAAGCTGGTGCAGAGGGCAAATGCTAACGCCTCCATGTATTTCTCCCTCGGCAGCTGGAAAAAGGCATTGCCAGACACATCCAGGAGCTCTCGTTTTCTAACAACACCCGCGAGCCGGAGGACGTAAGTACCTGGCGTGGTCTGTTCCGTCCCATTTTTTCGGGCAGTTGTGAATAACCCTTGCCTACTTGGTGGAGGCCCCCATGACCCTTCCCCACCTCTCCGTGCCCCATGCCTGGGGCATGGGACACACCAGCAATGGGGCCTAGACCTCCATACGCTTCATTTGATGCCAGTGTCGGCAGCAGGACCAGACTAGGCACAGCCTGCCTACATCCTTGCTGTGGGGAGGAGCCCCTCTGGACCCCCTCCTGCTCTGCTAGCTCTGGCCAGCAGCTCTGCCTCTCTCCCTGCTGGTTAGAGCCCCCCTGTGCCCTCCCCAATGCCCCTCTCCTCTCGCTGCAGTCCATCATCCCACTCATGAAGTTCCTGGAGTCAGAGCTGCAGTATCTCAACGAGCATCTGGTTCAGGAGAACTTCAAAAGGTAAGCGGGGCGCTGGGGATGCATGGCGGATGCCAGCAGCGTCACCGTCCCTCAGCAGGAGTGTCCCCCCAGCCCCATGGGGCTTGGGGACTTCCCACTTTGGGGCTGGCTGCTCAGCCCAGTGGGATGAGCTGGTTCCCTCTGGGGCTTTGCAAAGCCCCTCGGCCGAGGACCGAAGCCCCCAGCCCACTCCCCTGGACACCCGCTCACAGCCTTCCTCCCTCACCCCCGCAGCCTTCTCGCTCTTCTCTGGCATCACACCTTGGCCGTGCTGTCGGCAGCCACGGCGCAGCAGGTCCCCTCGGCTCAGCACTACAAGAAGCTGCATTGTGCCCTGAAGGTACCGGTGGGGGACAGGGGGTCCCCAGCAGGGATGGGTGTTTGGATGCCAGCTAACAGCATCCTTCTCCCCAGAGCCTGGAGCTGTGCTTCCATGCCGAGGGCTGTGGGCTGCCGCTGGAGACCCTCCACACTGCAGCCTTCCTGGTACGGGGTACTGGGGATGGGGAGGGTTCCCAAGGGTTTTCTTTGGGTGCTCTCCAGGGAGGGCAGCCCCAGGCTGTGGACACATCCGTGTGCTTGACCATCACCTCTCGTCCTCCCCGCAGTCGCTGGACACCCACCTGGCCCTCTGCTCCGCCACCAGCCGCAAACTCATCCAGAAATACTTCAGCAACAGGATCCAGCAGCAGGTAGGAGTGAGGATGGTGCCCCCAGCCCCTTCCCACATCCCACCCTTGCACACATGAGGCTGCCTGGCGCAGCCTGCCTGTGGAAATGTGGGATTTCCCCACCACCCTCCCAGTCCTGGGGCTGTTGGGGCTGGTTTTGCCCCAGTGCTGGGCAGGAGGGTGTTCAGTTGCATCCCAGAGGATGTCCATCACCCCCCCGGTACCCCAAAATGCCTGCTCAGCCTCCACCAAACCCTGGGCATCCCCTCCACAAGCATGCCAAAAGGCAGCACCCTTATTCTTGTATCCCACCGCTCAGCTGGACACCAGCTCGGAGAAGTACGGGGCTGTGACAATCAAAGCGCTGTACCGCCCTTCGGAGCAGAAACTCCGCGTGGAAGTGCTCAACGCCGTCAACCTCATTCCGTTGGACTCCAACGGTGGGTGTGGGTAGGCCGGGGAGACCCACTGCCCTGGGATCCCCTGTCCTCATTCCCTGATATGCTCCTGGGTAGAAGAGATGCTGGCAGTGCTTGGAGTAATGGGACTCTGTCTTGATTTGCTTTTGCATTCAAAGAGGTGGATTTGGGGAAGAAGCAGGAATTATTGTTCTGGTCCAGGGTGGTCCAGTGGGATGCGGCAGGCAGGACACTGTGCCTACATCCCGCTGCCTTCAGTTTGTGGCACAAGCCAGCAGCCAGGGCCGGTGGCTTTTTTCTGTCGTGCGATGGCTCAGACAAAAAAAAAAAAAAAAAAAAAATGCCAACGTGACAAGGGACAGTGTGTCGGGCTGGCTGTCATTTGGGGAGGTCTCCAGGAGAGGTCACTCCTCTTGCAGCCACCAGTGGCCGATCGATGTGTGGGCAGGGTTGGGGATGTTCCTGCACCCTCCCAGGAGCGTGGGGTGGGGTGGGCTGGGTGGTGGTGGTGAGGGTGCCCTGACACCCCCCCCAGCCAGCCCAGTGTGTCCAGCCACCCCGGCTGGCCGGGGCAGAGGGGACGGTGGGATGGGGCTGATGTCTGCACCCCACCAGGCTCGAGTGACCCCTTCGTCCAGCTCACCCTGGAGCCCCGGCACGAGTTCCCCGAGGTGGTGGCCCGGACCACCCAGTGCAAGAGGAACGAGCTGCACCCCCTCTTTGATGAAGCCTTTGACTTGTACGTAAGGGCTGACACCCACCGGGACCCCCCCAGTCCCCCGTGCTTCAACTGAGCCCCTGCTATGGGGCTGTTGCTCTGGGATCTGGGTCCTGCCCTGGGATTTCACCCCCTGCACCCCACTGGGGGGTCAGCTGTGGGGTCCCACGGTGGGAACTGGGGGGGATTGGCTTCCCACGGAGCATCACCCTGGGGAAGCCTGTTTGGTCCCTGGAGGGAAGGTTGAATTTCGGGACAGAGGGGTTGGGATGTGATGTTGCCTGCATCCCGTCCCCCTTGCAGCTTGATCCCCCCCGAAAAGTGCCGGCAGGAGGGGGCCTGCCTGCTGCTGACCGTCTTCGACTACGATACGCTGGGGGCCAATGACCTGGAGGGCGAAGCCTTCTTCCCCCTCTGCCACCTACCTGGCCTCGATGCTGATGAGGACCAGGCTGATGTGGGACGGGTGCCCCAGACCCGCCTGCCCCTCATCCACCCCAAACCCACCGGTACGTGGTGCCACGGCTGGGCTGAGTCTTGCCGAGCCCCCACCAGCCCTGTGGCCTGGGGAGGGGGCTGCGGTGAATGTCTCCCACCATCACTCCCCTCCTCTCTGGCAGGAGACGAGATCCTTAGGCTACTGGAGTCCAGGAAGGGGGACAAAGAGGCTCAGGCCTTCGTTAAGCTCCGCAAACAACGAGCCAAGCAGTCCAAGGAGACGCAGTGAGGGAGACAGAGGAAGAAGGTCCTGAAATGAGGGGCTCTGGACAGTGGGACCCCAGGATTTTTGTCAGTGCTGCAGCCAGAGCTGTCAGCAGGGACCCAAGGGATAGAGGGGGTCCCTGTGGCCGCCGCCACCTCCCAGCGCCCATCTCACCCCCACCTTTGGGTAGCAATGCTCCCATGAGGCTGGGGAGGGTGGGCACATGATATTTCAGGGGCTTTCTTTGCCTGTCTGGACTGACAACACTACACGGGGGGATGTGAAAGTGTGTGGCTGTCCCTGTCCGTCCCCCATTAGCTTGTCACTGCCGCATCTCCGGGCCACGTCCCCAACCATCCCGTCTGCAGCACTGCATCAGGGCGATGCAAACACATCGTCATTTATTTGGGGTGGGGACAATCCATGGCCAAACCTGCCTCTTTTTTTTTTTTTTTTTTCTTTTTTCTTTTTCTTGTGGATAAGCCTCTTATTTTAAATTAAAAGCACTAAAGCTGATGCGTGGGCTGAGTGTGTGCAGGGAGTGCTTTGGGGCAATGGCCCTGTGCCAGGAGCAGCTGTGGCAGCAGCGCGGTGCGGTGGGACAAGGCATTTGGGGAATGGTGGGGGCTGCCCCTCTTGATGGGTTTAAGGCAGGAAGGGGCAGCCAGCTGCAGGATTCCAGCGGGGAGGTGATGCCACACGAGTGATTTTGTCCAAGTTTCCCACTGGAAACAGGATGGGGAGCTGGGATGGTGAGGAGCCTTGCACCACTGGCAAAGAGCTGTACCGGCACTGAGAGGCAGCTGGGTCCCTCACCCAGGGACTGGCAGCACCAGTTCGGCAGTGGCTGGCACTGGCCGCTGCTTTTTCCTCCCTTCCCAGCCTTGGCTGGTCCCTGAAGGCAGCGGAGTCTTTGGCGAGAGCTTGGCTGGGCTGAATTAGCCAGGCTGTTTTCCTCTGCAGGGAATCGGGTAGCATCGTTTTTGAGTTATACGCTATTGCAAAATATCACCTACACCGAGGTCTAAATCAAACAGCTGGGAAAGCTGCCGCAGCCCAGCGGTGCTGGAGGCAGGTGGGGCTGAGCACGCAGCACGGCCGGTGCCCGTCAACCTGCCGATGGAGACGGGTTTTGGCCTGTGAAAGAGCCTGACAAGACAAACATAAGGCCCAGGTCTGGCTCAGGCACTGCAAAAGGCTTTTAGGACAGGCAGTGCGTGGTGATTCGAGGATAAAAAAAGGGCCCCAGGCAGACATGTGTGTCCTCAGGGCTGCATGGTGCTGGGTGAGAGGGGACGGGAGCAGGAGCCATCCTTGCCCAGCCTGGCATTGCCAGCTCCGGGCCTGGCACACCCCTGTGCAGCCAGTCAGGTTTTTGTTTTTTTGTTTGGTTGTGGTTTTTTTTTTTTTCCTTTTTAAAAATGTGCATAGCTCTTGTGTTTTTGTATTTTACAACGGATCCTATCGACCTCAGGGTGCCCACTGGAACTGAGGGAGCCTGGGCGCTTGCTGGATTCTGGGCAGCAATAAACAGCATTGCAGACCCGTCAGCCAAACCACACGGCACTTTGGGCTGCCCAGAGCCCAGACACAGCGGGCAGAGGTCCAGCGTTGCCCCCAGCTTGTGCCAGGGACCTGGGTCCCTCTGGCTACAACCCACAGCGGTGGGCAGCTTCGCAGGGTGCATCGCATGTGGGGTGACCCAGGTCTAACAGCAAAAATGCCCAGTAGGGCAGGTGGTTGCAAACTGTTGGGTTTTTGCAGCTTGTTTTAGCTGCACTTATTACTAATTATAAATCTGGAGCTCCTTCTGCCCGCACCCTGCAAGGGGGTGGCTGGGTTTGAGCTGCAGCACGTCCCTGGGAGCCACTGTATCTCAGGGAATTAAAAGCATCACCCTCCGGGCTGCCCGAGCACCAGATGCTTTCTTGGTGGGCAGAGCAACGGCTGGGTCAATTCAGGTCAAGCCCTCGATGCGGGGGTGGTGGTGGGGGGAAAGCTCCTTTGGTATCTGTGTGACACGGCCAGGCGCGCTCGAACCCACAGCAGGAGGGATTAAGGCGCTGCTCGCTCACAAGGAAGCCATTTGCTGGCTTAAATTACTCTTTTCAGTCCCCCCTTCTAGCTCTACAGAGAAGCAAGATGCCAGAGAAGGGTCCCTGCTCAGGGAGGAGACGCTCGCTGTCCCGGGGCATCATTTGCTCCCAGAGAGAGGAAACCCCAAGCCTGCACTCTGCAGCTAATTTGGTGTTGGCACCTGCTAGCAACCTGCCTCACGCTTTATTGTAAGGCTTAGCTATATGGGGCTGCAGGTTTGAACATGGTTTTAAGCTTATTTTTAGCCATATGTTTAAAAATTGCTGTGCTCTAACTTGCTCTGGGCTGACCATCACCCAGGTGTCCTTGCTGCAACAGACAGCGTGTCCCAGTGAGCAGGTGGCATGGGCTAACCTCTTTTGAGGTTGTTTGCTCTTTATTATCCAAGGTGTTTTAGCTTAATTTTTCCTCAACTCTGAGCAGTTGTGTGGGTCTTTTCCCACCCCAAAAGAAATCATATCCTTTACAGAGAAGGACTAATAAACCTTAAACAAGCAGAGTGTAACTAACCCCAGGGACCAGGAGAATAGCCTAAGTGTTAAAAAAATAAGGCTTGAAGCACAGAAAACCAGCTCCTAGCAAATGCAAGGCTGAGGAGGAAGAAATCCCCATCATCATCATCCTGGTGAAGAACCTTGATACAGGCAGATTGCTGCAACACATGAGGGAAGGGGGCAGGCGCTTACATCTACCAATTTTATTGTTACCAATCTGTAATATAAATTGGGTGATTTGGATTATTGTTGTGATTGTACTAATAGCAAGAGACTGATGCATCTTTGAAGCATTAATTAGACCAAAAATAAAAGGTAATTCTTGGATCCGTATGTAAGGCGTTCTTTTGGGTGCCCATGCATGAAACTATGCATGTAACGATTTAAATGTTCATATCCCCTGCAGTTGCACAGGCACGCAGGCGCAGACAGAGCTTACCTTGGCCCAGCCTGGCTCTTGCAGGAGATAAACTTTTATCTGGGTGATAAAAGCGCTCTGCTCTGTGGCTTTGCTATTTCCAAAGGAGTTTCTGTCCCACCTAACTGCACCGCATCGATTCTCCCCCTCTTCCATTACTACACCTTGATCATAAAGGTAAAGGACACCCACCCGGAAAAAAGGGGCTTGATCCAGAAGGGAGCTCAGGAAGAAATTATTCTTGGTCGTGTGAAAGGGAGAAGGCAAAATTGGCCACAGATCTGTTGTTTTGAGGGCTCCACTGCACAGACTTCTCCACACCTCCCCAAGCTGCACATACACCCCGGGCATGCATGCGCGCACACACACACGCACACACTGCTTTATTGTATTTTTTTTTTCTTAGCAAAAAAATAAAAATTTATTGTCCTCTAAAAAAAAAATCCATCCTGCCCTTGGAAACTGTGACACAGATTGAGTTCTTTCCAGCCCCACATGCAAATTCACTCTGCCAAGAAAAGAGTCTAAACCAGGTTTCCGACAGCCAAAACACATATTTACAGAGTACGAGAGAACGACAGCTGAAATCACAGTTCTATACATGGAATCAACAACACGTTTTACACACCACCGATCACCATTCTGCCAACTTCTACACGGACTAGGGGCGCTTCTGCCCAGTGCCCTTCCTCCTGGGAAAAGCAGGGAAGAGACTGGTCAAGAATTGCCACCAGAAATACTGCAGTGTGTATTATTATTATTTGTTTTTAAATGTATACTGTATTTATTTTGTTTTAACATTGGAAGCTACGGAATGGGGAAGCCCCAGAAATCCCTCCGATGCAGTCACTAGATTGCAGGAATACTTCACCTTTAAAATACTAGGTTTTACATCAGTAACATCTATTTTGCTGTTGGCCATCACTCCAAGGATTATTATAATTCTGGAGGAAAACACTGGTAATATTCTTCCTTCTCAGATAGGGGAAAAGGAGAAAGAGAGGAGGTTCGGAGGGTGGTAGAAGCAATGAATTACTGAGTCCATTGACCATTAGGGGCTTTCTCACAGGGTAAGGAATTCTCTTCATTGTCTCAGCTGCACAAGCCTTGCAAGTGGCTCAGGTTCAGCTTCAGAGATGTACAGAAAGTATAAAACCCTTCGGCAGCGGATCAGCTGCAGCGACTCCCTTCGGGGTGGGGGGCAGGCGCAGAATCTGCTTAAGGAAAATGATGTGCTCCAGCTCTGAGACTTTCCCCCATCCCTCCTGTGCCACTGTGTCTTTGCCACAGCTGGCATGCAGCTACATCATCTAAGGCCAGAAATGATCTAAATGTGGTCCTGTCGGCCCAAAGCGATGCCAAAATTCTTTAGCTCCTGGCTCTCGGCTACAGCTCTAGCCTTGCTTTTTGATATCTATCTACCCAGGATAGTGTTGTCTTAAGCCATCTGCTTCTATATTGTTTTTCCATAATAATGTAAAAGTTTGCTGACTTTTAAGATACTGTGGTTTCACAACACAATTAAGACTCCCTTCCCCCAACTCTTAATGCAGAAGTGTCTGACCTTCACAATTAGTCACCAAGGTCAACACTTCCAAAGCTCCCAAAAATTCAGGGAGGAAAATGTCATTGTCCAATAAGGAGTCTGTGTGAAGAGGCAGGACCCAGACATGTTCACAGCTGTTAAGCAAGAGCCTGCTGAAGTGCTCATCAAGAAGCCTTGTGGACAAAAAATTTGTTTTGAAGCTTGACTCTGCCAAAAAAGCCCCCTTGGTTCTGATGTGTTACTGCATGTCCTGCAAAAGGGAGTTCCTGCTTCAGAAGGAAGCTTGACAGTACATTACAGGGGCTGTACTTACTAGCACCAGGTTTATTTCAACAAGACTTTTTTTACACCATACAGAAGCTGACCACAGACTCTTCAGCCTTAAATGCAGTGCTGTGATTACAGTTCATCGTTCCTGCCTGGGGCAGGCAGTAACAACTGCTGGGAGTGGGTCAGAAATGCTTCCCTTTCCACCTGCTCTTACCTCACTTGTTATGAAATTGTCATATAAGTGGCCCCCCCACAATATTCACAAAATATGCAAAGATGAAGTTCTCTTTTCCGTCTGATGCTTCAGAAAATAATTCACATTTCAGATATTTATTTTTTTTCAAAGCAGCAAACAAATTCATAGAAACCTAAATTTAGGAAGTATTTCTTAAAGAACCAGAGGAAAGTGAGAAACAGCCTATGTGCTTGTGCAAAGAGAATGCTGAGATATGCTGGGATGGGCGCAAGGGAAGGGGCTAGTGCTAATTCCTTCAGGCTGTTCTGCCATGAGTACAGTGTGGCAATGGAAAGTTAAAATTTAAGGGCCACAAGCAGGTGAAGTTTTGAATTCTTTGGTCCTTCAGTATAAGTTTTAAAACAGAAAAACTGTTTTACTCGAAAGGAAAAACATGCTTTCTCGGGCCTGGAATTTTCCTTGTACCCCCTTGTCTAAGCAATGTGCCCCCACAGAAACCTGGGGCAAATATCTCTTCCCCCTAGACCCAATAGCCCTGCATTACACCACAAGTGGAAGTCCCGCTGAGACAGCTAGAGCTGCCATCAGTGGACAAGTTTCATCTGAAGAGAAGGGACAAAGTGAAGAGCCCCTGTGGTAAACTGATGCAGTCACACAGCCAGGTGCCAGACAGTTCTGAAAAAAGAGGGTTGGCCAAAGGGATCATCATCCTGAACAGTCCCACAGGGAGGCAGGAGAGCAGATAAACCACCATACTAAAAACAGTAAGTGTTACAAACCAATAGGCAAAACTGGCTGATCAGCTCTGGTTCCTATAAATATTGAAGACCTGATTCAAGAGTTTATTTCCTATGATTTAAGTTAGTTACAAAAACTTTTTAGTAAATTTTTGTCTTCACTGGGCTTTGTCCTCCTCCCCCCACTTTTTTTTTGTCTTCCTTTTTTTTTTTTTCCTAAAAAAGAAATGTTCACGTATTTTAATAAAAGGTCTTTCCTTAAGATCAGACCAAGGCAGATGCACTGCCCCATGGCACACACATTCAAAGGCTATAACCAAACAACATAGCCACAATAGTCACTCAACAGTGTCTCTCCATAAAAAAATTTTAAAAAAAACTGATGCTAGTTACAATAAAATACACATGAAAAAAAAAAAAAGCATTTTTACCAAAAAACCCAAAAACAAGTTAATGGGAAAAACATAAAAAAAGAACTACACAGAGCTGCACTTAAGAGATCATCTGGGAATGCATATTAACCCCTTCCATGTAAAGGAAAGGTGGAATTATGGAAGCAAACCTAATTATGTCTTTGCATTAAATATGAAGCTTTCTGAGAGGCTCTGGTAAAAATTCAGTTTTCCTACAACAGTGGGCTGCTGGAGGTTCCAGTGCTTTTCCAGGTCAGGGAGGGGTAGCACAGGCAGCATCCCTGTGCAAAATAAAAGTGTTTAGTCAACTGAGTGGCCTTTTACTTGAGATCCCAGCAGGTTACTGCAATCCACCTGATGTAAAAATCCAATGGACACACTGCTAAAGAAAGTCACAGGAAAGCTCAGCTACTGGACAGGTCTAAGCTGGTGGCATTTCTTTGTCACACTGGACTTTCCCCGTCACCACAGGCATACATGATCTCTAGCATCGGGGCTTCTGGACCCAGTAGTCCACAAACCATTCTTGAGGTGCTGACACAGGCAACATCAACTCTGTTCAGTAAGCGTCTTCAGACTACCTGGAATTGTTTCATGCATTTCAGCAGTGACTATGAATCAGGTCCCTGTGGCTAAAACAAAATTAATCTCATCTGAAATGGTGAAAAGTCTCTAGACAGCCACCAGACAAAGGGGTGTCTGGAGAGAACTAACCTCTGCATCCATATTTCTTTCATAAAGGGTTTTAGCTGATAAAAGGGCAGTACTTCTAAGGCTACTCAGACCTGGCACATGTTAGCTGTATCAGCAATGAACACTAGTCACTGAATTTTGGGGCTTGGCTTGCTCTAGGTCCAATACATTTTTTTTCCCTCTTTTCTTCTTTTCATACAAATATACAAAGAGTGTAAAAAAAAATTTAAAAAGCGAACTTTGCTGATTAAATGACAGACAAAGTTCCTGCACATTCAGAGATCGGCAATGTGAGGCCCACCAGGCAGGCACCCAGCAGAGCTTCCATCAGGGAGGACGGCTTTAACCAAGCTGGGTCAGTGAAAGAGAGGGAGACTGAAGACAGGAACAAGTCATTTCAATCCACCTCGATCCTCCCCATGATCTCAACTCTTCCTCTGGAAAGCACATGGAAGCCCCTCTTGCCCACTCTAAATCCTTCTGGAAATAGTCAAAAATTTGTTATCACCTAAATAGAAAAGAGGAGAAACACAGACTCTTTGCAAATGGCCCTTTGATCTGTATTAAAAACAGCTCTCAAAGTTCCTCAAGAGTTAGAATTAGTGGGGCACAGGTGAGGGGCAGTTTAGATACGGGATGTAAAATATTAAAAAGTGCTCTGCAACTAGTTTTTGTTTTATGTGTGTATGTGCATGTGTGTGCATATATATACATACACAAACATGCACATACACACACATATACATATATATATACACATACATATATATATGTACACATACATATATATGTACGTATGTATAAAGTTAAAAAGTTCTATACGATATGATTAGAACAAGTGTCCTTAGAAGGTCACGACTGGAGAGAGTGGGGCCTGTTGGGATGGCAGATGGGGCACTCGCCCTCCTCGGCGCATGTTTCACACAGCACTGCATGTTGGCACGGTAACACCACCCGGTTCTCCTCCTGACACTTAAGGCATTTCACTGACTGCATCTGAAATACCGCCTGCAAGAGAAGGGGACAGGGCAAAACATAAGCATCAAAGTCACGAAGCAAAGGGGCTGCCGTCCTGTGCTACGCAGTTTTGGGAACAGCAAGGAGGCAGCAGGGGAAGGACTTGCAGCTGTCTGCCCATTCATCTTCTGAAGCAAAAGCAACGCAGCACAGCATGATGTCTTTTAGGACCTTTAGGATCAAGAGAGCAGCTTTGATTGACTTAAACTCTGTACTTTACGCACAAAGAAGATGTAGGTATTTTCCCGTGAGCTGGCTAAAACTCACTTTGGCTACATCCACATGGAATTGCTTTGATAGGCTTCTGATTTCTGGCTGTATTAAAGGAAAGCGAAAAAAGCTGTGATCTGTAGGAGCAGAGGAGCAAAGCCCTGCCCTGCAAATCCCTGGCACTCACCTTATCAACTTTCTCCAGGTTTGCCCGCAGCTGTTTCTGAAGGGTGTAAAGCGAAGAGAGAGAGAGTGTTTCCAGGTCAGAGAAGGAGCGCAGAAACTGAGGGTCCTGGCCTGTGTGGATCCTCTCCAGCTCCTCCTGCAGCTTCTTCACTTGCAGCTCCAATGCTTCCCTCTGCTCCCGGGCCAGTTCACATTCCATGTTAGCTGTGTTGGCGCGATCATTTGCTTCCTCTGCCTCCTTTTTCCAAGCATCACAAGCCTACGAGTTCCAACAAAGAGGGTAAAAGAAGCAGTCTGAAAACTCAGTCAGCCTCCAAGAGAGGATCCCAGGCAAAAAAAAAAAAAAAAAAAAAAAAAAAAAAAAAATCATCTATTTCCATATACTCCTCACCAGGAGTGTGTTCTGTCCAATCTGCTCTGTTCCCAAATTCTGAAACTTCCCTGGAGCTTTGCTTCAAAGCACTTCCATTCCAGATACCCCATCTGCTTGGGTCGTGGTTCTAGATATTTGGGTCACACTGTTAAGGGTATGAAGTTTGCATACTAGCAAATTGTCATGGACCTAAGTCAACTGGCAGGTCTAAGAGACTGTAAAGCACTTCAGTGCATCTGTTATGACACCTGGCCTTGCGCATCCAGCATCTGAACACATCAGGCACAGGGATTCAGTCTCTCCTTCCAAGGCAGAAGAAAGAATAAGAAGCTTAGGAGAATCTGTTTGTAAAACCTACAGCTCTTCCCATCACCTCAGTGTATGAAAAGCTTCTCTTTTAAAGGCTGACACCCTCCTACTTTACACTCCCTAATCCCTCTTCCCAGGAGTTGCTCAAGTACCTGTTTGGCTTGTTTCCAAGACTCTTCCCACTGCTTTATTGTGCCGTTGGCTTCATCCAGTTCTTGTCGTAGCCGTGCCAGCTCCGCAGCACCTGGACCTGACAGAAATGCAGGTGAGGTACTGGGCGAAAAACTCCCCGAAGCAAAGTGTTCCCATATGCTGCTGTTCATCCCATTTAAACCTGTTTCACAGGGAAATAGAGAGGGTTATGTCACAGGTGCTGGCAACTTCCCCATTTCCTCCCTACCCCTGTGAAATCCAGGATTCAAAAATATGTACATAGAAAAAAAAAAAGATCACCTTAAGAACTACTTTCATCCCCAGGACCCAGGAGTCCATCAAAGAGGGACTTTATAGGGAAGTCTCACTCCATTAGGCCTCATCTTTAATAATACAGGGAGGACCCAAGAAACTGAGTGGAGGCAACTTTTGAACCAGGCTGGTTTTAGAAGCATTGATTTTAGAGCAGAGCTGACTATCAGCTTTTAGAGCAGAGCTGACTATCAGCTTGAATCCCCCTTCTCAAATGACAACCTCTGAACTTCTTACTACCTTCCCACTTTTCTGTGCAGCACAGCCATCAGCACTGGTGAACAGATTGGTTCACACAGCCAACCCAGGTGGTGCTTCCCCTCACACTATACCCCAAGAAAAACTTCTGGTTTGGTCTCCTCAGCTTAGTGCTTAGAAAAGCAGTCTCACTTCCCAAACAGTGAGACTAAAATGCGCCAGCGTCATTACTGTTTGCATATGCAAGAAACAGCACTAACTAGAAAACCCTGTTTATAAACAAGTGGAGGCGATAGTATATACAGCAGCTTCATCCCCTGCAGTGATCTAGCATAAAACTAGTGATTGGCACCAGAGAAGACTAACTAACCACTTCCCTATTTTAGCTTGTTCAAATAATTTTTCCTTTCAGGAAGAAATTCAAGGCTTAGGAGACAAAGCAGTAGAAAACCAGTTGTAAACAAACCTGGCTATTTTTCACAGACTCCAAGGTTTGTACTTTTTTAATAACAAAAATATTTTTACTTAAAATAAGCATCCACACTTTGCACTCAGGGGAGGACTAGTAGGAAAAGCTCATATCGAGACAGAGCTATTGAGTGAAGTGGACTCTTTGGCACACAGACATGCACCAGTTTGATGTAGCAGTCATTTTCATTTAGTGGTGCTCAACACTGGGTGTGGACATTCCTAAACCCAGTTACATTTGATAATTCATCTTACAGCAGCCAAACTGACTGTGTTCTGCAAGCAAGCCCTGGGGCCAACGGCCTCTGACTGAGGGCTAACCCAACACCACTTACTTCCCATTTAGTGCCAGCCAAGACACAAACAGCTGCAAAAAAATACAGCTGAGAAATAGTAACTTGTCTTCACTAAGGACTTAGGTGCATTTACAAGTCATTTAGCAGAGCAACAAGGGCTCTTCACTGGCTCAGGCCACTTACCAAAGATCTATTTCAGCTCCTCTGAACCTCAACTCACATTTTGTTTTTAAAGCTTCAGTTTCCTTGAAAGGGAATCTAGCACTATGCAGGATCCTGGCAAGCCACAAATTCTGCCATAATGCTGACCAAGCTTATCTCGTCATTTCTTTTTACTCCCTCTTTCCACCTGCTGTTCTCATTTCACATTGGAAGAAGCAAGCCCTTTTGGTCAGGAATGCCTTCTCTGCACATTTTGCATCCAGCACAGTGGGAACTAGCCCAGAACTAGGTATTTTTAACTCAATTGCAATACAAATAAGTAATAACTACACACACTACACACTAACTTACGTGCATTCAGCAAGTCCCATGGAACAGATAGATTCCAGATTCCCAATTGCTAGATTACTATTTAAATATCTTATCAAAACCTCAACAAAAATAGTTTTGTTGTATTAAAGGAGAACATCTGACTTTTTTCTTAAAAATCAAGTATTTAAATGCATTTGTGAATTTCCTGCATTTCTTCAGTTTTTTATTTGTATAACTATACAGTCAAGACAAATGTAACTGCCTGACTTGTTTCTTCAGAAATAAAAAGCAGGCGTTATCAGCAAGTTTTCCTTTTCTTATTGAAACTGGGATGAACAGCCAGCCTCAACACTAATTAATAGCAGAGATGCCCTCTGATGTCTCTTATTACAGTAATTGTAAAAGCTGTTAAAGCCAAACAAATAGCAATTGCAAGGCATGGAAGCATGGTTTTGGCCTATGCAAACGAGGGATGCATTTACACAGGTGAGTGCATGCAGAATAGGTTACAAAAGCATGTAATAATTTTATTAGGTTAAGCTGAATATTCAAGATTAAAGCATATCTCAAATTTGAAGAAGCATTTATGCCTAGTATCAATAGAGAGAACTAATTTACTGTTACTAACAGAAATGAGCAGAGTGAGTGTCACTGTAGCCTTGAGCCCAAACAGTTTTATTTCTCAAGTTAACCTTGCATCTTGATAAAAAAAACAGATTTGGCCCCTCAGTTCCCATTTCTGCCTGATACAGCTGAAGCTCCAAAGCAATTTATCTTCCCTTCACAGTCCCTCATACAGGAAACAGATCCTCAAGACAGGGTGGGGAAAGGAGCAAAGGGGACAAAGCTGGAACACTAACTTTTTGCAAAGTCCATACTGCAAAACTGCATGCAGAGTGCCAAATAGGAGAGATAAGTACAATGACCCTAGCCTGCTCTAGACCTCCCAGAAGCCAATCTGACCTACAAGCAGTCCCAAGGGCAAACTGCAATCCCCACCGTAACTAAGCAAAGCTGAGGACCGAACTCTTGAGTTCTATGTAAAGTGAAGTCTCCGCACAGCATTGGTGGCAGGAAAAGGCAGAGCTCTTTACACTGAAAGGCATCATCAGAGCAAGTCACTTAACCTATCTGTCCCTTTTCCTGTGCTTAGATACATGGGAAGCAGAGGGAATTGCTCCCTTGTACACAAGGTATTAGCCAATTTTTGGCAAAGCAGCTGCTAGTACTGTTGCTGTTCTCATGGGAAGAAGAGATACAAACGGCAGCAGTGAAATAATACATTAAAATTAAAGCTAACTTAAAAGAAAATACTTACATGGCACAGACAGGCATGTACATGGGACACACACACTGTGCATTTACCTAATGATCCATGAGAAGCTGATGTCCCCAGGAATGTGTTTTCTGATTGGCTTAAGTGTCCCTGGGGCTGATGAAGGAAATGCGATGAGAGGCTGACCGGTGGAGAAGGAGAGGCAGAGTGAAAGGAGGCAGAGCTTCCAAGGGACCCGGGGATATTTACAGGAGCAGAACTTTGCAGCAAACTCCCACCTGGACAAAGAACACACAGAGAGGATGGCTATGTATGACCGTGAAGTATGGGCCCAGTGCAGGAGTTCAGAGCAGAAGGTGTTAGGTTCCCTTTCTACTCCCTAAGCCCCTTGGGATTCCCTCTGCTTCTCATCATGTTTCATTCCCCTCTCAGCCTTTATAAGGAGCACTGAAGCTGCCATCCCATGAACCACATAGGTCAAGACCCTCCAGAGTTCAATGGAATACTCTTTCATCGGCCAAAGCAACAAAAGGTTTTCTGAGCAGAGTTCAGTCCCTATCAGTCTAGAGAAGATGAATTTGGTATATCTGGTTAAATACTTTGTAATGAAAAATTCACTTCTAAAACATGCGCCTCTGCCTTTAATACTTCCAAACAACCTGTAGTGAGAAGACTACCATGCTGAGTCAGGTCATTATCTTAACCACTAAAAATCAGTGACTAGCTTTAGTCACTTTAGACATAGCTGAGTGCCCGGATCTATCAGTAATAAAAACCCCCAAATAAACAAAAGCCCAGCCTCCAAAGACATCACACTTCCATTATATAAGAGCTCATTCTGCCTGTCACACACACATTGAGGGAGAGTTCATCCCTGCTCCCCACTCTCTCCTGATCTCCCTCCTTAGAAGATCACCAGGTAACAACACCCAGACCTGATGTGAACAGAGGGAAAAGCAGTGTGGAGGATCTCGAAGCCACTGCAGATGGGTAGCGGCAGAAGCAGGGCTATCAGCAGACATGCACAGTAAACTCTCCGCCCAGGCTCTCATCTTTGGCAGGGAAGTGGAAGTGATATTCTTTAGGGTTCCTTCCACAGGTGCCTTACTACCTCAATACAGCTCCAGGTAGTGTAGTTCCCTTGGAAACCTTCAGACAACCGAAGTTTGCTCCCATTCAAAAACCTGTCATACAGCCAGAAACTACAACCACTTCTAAAAAGTTATGAGACACTTCATTTACCCCTTAACACTCAGAGACAGGTAGAAGAGGCCTTAGCCTACCTCCACATATTAAGATGAGACAGACATTACAAGAATCAAATCAGCAGACCATGACGACACTCTGTGACAGATGGATAGCATTACCAGGTCAGTGAGTTTCCTGTTACTGCTAGGGAGAGTCTTCTGCTTAAGATGCAAATAGCTATACTTTGGCCTGTTTTTAAAGGTATCAGTTGCCTTCTACAGTCTACTTGCACACTTAAAAAAAAAAAAAAAAAAAAAAGAAAAAAATCAAGCAAGTCCCATTCAGTCTCAAGAAACATCCCCAAGACACCTGGGCCCAATGGCAAGAACTCAGCTCTGCTAGTCAGTAAGGGCAAGCTTTCACTTCAAAGATGCTCAGCAGTTGCCAGAGGTTGTTATAATTGCCATTTTAACCAATGTTATTTTGGAACTGGATTTAGAACTTTGTTGGGCTGGCTCCACTGAGGTGACTGGGCAACACTGCTTGGCAGAAGATAAAGAAAGCTCTGTTGCTTTCATGTACCTATCATGATGCCACTCGTGTGGGGCACTGTGCTGCTGTCAAATGTCTTCTCCAGGGCAGCCACTCCGAATTCATTCAGGTCCAGGTCATCCAAGGCAGACTCTGCCAGACACAGAGGTACCAATTATGTTATAAAGGACCAACAACTTCAAGAGATAGGATGGCCCAAAGAGCCTACATGCAGAGGAGCCTTCGCTCTCTATTTGTCAGTCTGCACGGCCCTACTCTCCGCCCTGTGCAACACTGTTCTTAAATAGTTTGGCAGAAGTGTCATGGGCAGCTTTTCAGTTCAGGTTCTTTTGCCTGATCTGTTCTTTTTGTCTCAAAGTATTCCCAAATGTTATAGGAAAACAAAAATTTGATGAAATAACAGCAGTTCCCATAAGTCTTCCCCAAACTGTGCCTTCAAGTCTGTCCATAATATGCAGTAACACTGGCTTATAACATGTCTGTGTCTGGTTTGTGCTTTATCCATACTTTGGTGAAGAGCCACTCAAAGAAATACCAGTAGAAGGGAACACTTGAAAAACATCTCTGAGGTTCAGAGATAGGGTAAAATAAAGAAAGCTTATGAATGCCTGCAAACGTTATATCTATTTGAACATGCCTCATCCCTAATCATGATCAATATAATTCCATCCCACACATGCCCACTCATTTCTATTATTATTTTTAACAAATTAGTGAGATCACCTAAAAAATGTTAGATTAAAAAAAAAAAAAAACAAAAAAACAAAAAAAACCACAGGTGACCAAAAACCTGTACCTAAGAGGAGTGATTCCACTCTCTGGACTCTCCCATTCTCCTTTTTCTTACAGCCTCTGTCCTACACTATACGAAGGGCAAGTCCTTACAATCTACCTGGTGGTAGCCCTCACTATAAAATTGTCATTTAGAATATAAAGGGTTGTAACTGTGGAAAATGCTCCTGTGATTTCCTGCCTACTCCAAGACCTCTTTGTCACTTTGACAAACCTAAAACTAAGGCCCGTTACACCATCTGACATTCTGAGTAAGCGGCTCAGAGGCCTTCTGTTGGTCCCGTGGGTGAATTTCATCCATAATGACCTGCAGAAAACATCAGATGTGTCACAGTCACAGAAAAAGCTTACAGCCTCAGGAATCTGCCAACACTGACAGAGACGAAAAACTGGAGTTCGCTGGAACACCCATGCTATTCCAATTCTCATACCTGGTGATCCACGTCTGAGGAAGCCCTACTAGCATAAGTAAAAAAGGCAAAGTTACCTATGACAGACTCAACGGTGTCACTGGTTGGATAGAAAGGAAGGGCATTGGCATTCATGCCTGGTATGCTGCTGGTGCCGGCAGGGCTTGGTGGCGTTGCAGCCAGACTGGAGGTGATACTAGAGGAGATGCTGGATGTCAGCGGGCTTCCCACTGGGAGAATACCCAGTATGTCCTGAAACAAGAATTTTAAAAGGGAAAGAGGTAGGAAATAAGACATCTTTATAGAAGAATCCCTTCAGAAACATGCAGGAATGAGCCAAAGATCAGTAGCAAACCTGTTCCTGCCTGCTTCCAACCTGACAGATGGCTGGTGCTACTACTGGGCTGGGGGTGGGGGAGAGATTAACAGCTTTTCTTTAATTTCTGCCGACTGTTCTCTGTTCTGTCCCCCACCCCACCCCCCCCACCCCAGCATTACAAACATCCTTCAGGCTGCCCCAGAATTAACTCCTGTGACCCACAGGTTGCATGCAATCACAGGGATGGGTCACACAATCACTCACTCAGACTTAGTTCAGCACACGACTTAGAACCTGATATTAAATTCTCTTTGCCGAATCCTTGAACTTAGATGACTCCAGAGATCCATTCCGGCTCAATTTTCTGTAATTTGGAGACTCTCTCCAGCACAGTCCAAGCCTATGAATCTATCCTGAATTCACACAGCTCTAGCCATTCACAAATAACACCTCCAGCAAATCATCCCATCTTCATAAAGTAATCCCTCAAGCTGAGCATCCCTAATGGTGTCTGGACTGTCATTTACTCCCTGCAGAGTTGTCTGGATCTGCAGAGATTTCTCATGTCCTTGTCTGTGGTGGTGCAAGCACTGAGCTAGGTTCAGAGGCCTGCTAGCAGTACTGTACCTGTTTGGGCTGTAACAAAGGTTGCTCCTGGCTCCTGTGTTCCAGTGAGTGGGACTTCATTTTTGCTTGCTGCAGTAAAGAAACAGAACAAAAGATAAGCAGAGGGATTAGCAGCAAAATTAAAAATGGCTGACCGCTGGTTTTGCAGAGGCCATGGGAAACACACTCCCCTCCTCTCTTACAGCCTGCTCTGGGCACTAGAGAATTGGGAAAGCATAGCAAACTGAAAACGCTAAGTAATTTGCTTTCTGTATACCAAGACATCACCTCTAGAGTTATGCAAAGACTCGTCACCATTACACTTTCCTTCAATGCTGCTGTAAGTCCTCTGTGGGCACAAAGGACATCTTAAGAATGAAGGCCAAAAATTATTTATAGTAAGGCAAAATAATTAACTCATCAGTCCTACTAGTATCTAAAATAGGGCCAGAAATGGTGGGAGGCACACTATATTCTTAAATTATGTAAACATTTTTCAGCTTTGGGAAAACAAAGTACGTAGATGGTTTTACCTCAAACTCTTCCAACTCCGAGCTAGGATTGCAAAGTAAAACTTGGTGATAACTAGCCAGTTTTAAAAGCAACATCATCAAAACTGATTTTTTAAAAAATCCGTCCCCCATCCATTAATATAGAGAACTCAAAGCTATAAAACATAAGTGAGGTCAAGGCTGCCTGAATTACAAAACTGCATGAATGCCAACATACATTTAGAATTCCACTATCCAGCCTAAAAATTTAGCTTAAGGACCTTCCAGCACTATATCCTTAACGGAAATTAACCCTCTTGCCTCACAACATCAGTCAATTCTGAGCTACAATAACCAGAGCAGGGAAGGAAGTGGCCTCATGAGCATGTCAGCGTGTAACGGTCTGTTCTGCAGGCCTTGCTCTGTCCTCCCATGCTGCTACATGCATAAGGCACAGGGAGATCAATCACACCCTCCGGGCACAGAGAGGCAGCAAAAAAGTGCTGAGAGTCAGGGCTGCTTGTTTACTCACTCTCCAACTCCCCAGTCCGAATCAGAGACATATTCCAGGCACAAAATCTGCTCAATCTTTTTTTTTAATCGCAAATACAGGCAGTCACCATCTCTACAGGGGAGATTCAGGCATGATGTACAACAGCAGTGCATGAGATGCCACACTGACTTGAAGTGATACGTCTTGACTTTTTGGCTTAAACAGTCTTATGAAAAAGATAAATGATTGCTGGAGAGGGATGACATAATCAGACAGGCGAAAGAGCAGCAGCAGAATTCATCACTTGGTTTTACTTAATTAAATCATTTTCTCTGCTCAGCTGTACGCCTATGGCCAGATGGGAAGGTCAAAGCCTGGCAAACAGGCAGCTGAGATATGGACGCAAAGATCCTTCTGTGGTAGATACCATTCTCTCACACTTCCCTAAACAACATACAGTGTGTTTACATACAGCAAAACTACCACTGAACCAATCAGGCTTGTTTTCCTTTGTGTGCAGTAGATGCATTACGTTAGTGCATCTGTGTGTGTCTGATAACACGCCTGCTACATTATCCAACACATCCCTACCCTGTTTGACACTCATCTGAACACAAGATGTGCTATCAACAGACATCAGGAGCTAAAGTGAAGGCACATACGCAACCATTCCCCCCCCACTGAGAGGCTTCCTGCCAATGTAGCTAGCTGGTTCTGGTGCAGTTAAGTCTTACTGGAAGGTTTTTTTTCTTCAAGGAGGAGAAAAAGTGAACAAATTTCTAAGCTAGTCCCAATTCCCACTGCCTTGAATTCATGTAACACCAGTGAAAAATGGAGCAAACTGACCATCACCTCCAAGCCAGCCTCCTTTAGCTATGAATAATGTTAAAAAGGGCATACATCAAGACAGAAATTCAAAGGGCAGGCTGAAATTCTCCAGCTCACTCTGTTGCAGTCAGGGAAGAAAACAGGGGACATAATTTACAAGTGAAACTGAATGTTTTCTGACCAGCATGGAACAAACCCACTGTACTGCGTGTCAGGACTTAGGAACAGCTCCTGGTCATGACACTCAAGTCCTTCCAGTGCAGCCAGCATTTTTCCAGCTTGCCAAATCTTTCGGGACTCAGGAAAAGTATTTTTAGCTTTAACTGCTGGCTCAGCCTTACCACAAACTATGTGGAACCTATTAACACAGGAGGTGCATTTTTCATTCTAATAAGATAGAAACTATTTGTACTAGTTCTACAGAGGAAAAATGACAAGCCTATTGCAGAGCTGAGCCAGAGTGTCTCTTAAGTCTTCAAATATGACTGCACAAAGGTAAACGCCTAATTATTAGTCTAATTTACAGGGTATATGAGAATCTCTGGTGCCCACTGCAGCCAACGGGAATTACATAGGATTTTTAAGAGTATGTAATTATAGATTAAAAGAAAATTAAATCAGGACACTTATGAGACACCTAATTTTGTCTGTAGAAGCCTAGCGTAAGGCAACTGTGATTACTTCCATCTATATCTTAATAGCTATTTATTCCAGTCATTTAACACAGGTTTTTGCTTAATTAAAGCCACATAAGTAAGAAGCTACCTGAATACAGTATCTTTGTAACACAGCCTGGACTTCAGACACAAATGCTCATCATCCGGCCTTCCTTTTAAGAGTCCTATTCATCCTCCATCCCCTTTCCCCTGGCTTAGGCTTGCTGCCCATTTTCTCCAAAGCAGGGCCTCCCTGGCAACCTGCCTCTGCTGGCAGGAAACAGGGGTTCTCTCAGTCCTTCAGCTTTGGGTTCACTCCTCCTTTGCAGCAGAGGCAACAGAGAACGAGCACATGTTTTTTCTTTTGTTTCTAAACAACTGCTACAAGCTGCTGTGCCCGCAAGAAGTGCCAGGATCACAGCATGGTCTGCTCTCTACCCCCAAAGACGCGTTGCATCAATTTGCAATTTCCTAAGCCACATCCACATTAAGCAAGACAATGGAAGCATTTATAAGAAAGAGCACATGCATATAGCTTAATCTGTATTTGTCACTAAATCATTTTAATTAGACTAAACAGTGTTCAAGACTTGTCCTACTGCAAAGTTTGGTCATATTTTCCCAAAGTTGTAAAAATAAATAAAACCCACAGAGTCTGCTTCTAAGTCCAACTACTTTATGCAAGATCTTGTCTGGATGGGATATTTCCACTGTTTTCTCACAGCAGTGCAATACTAATGAAGCAGTATAAGCTTATTAAGGCTAGCTTCTTTAATATTACAGACAAGAGTTAAAACGTAGCCAGGTTGAAAGCAGCACTTCTTGTCATCTGTTTTCAAGCAACGTAGACCAAGTATTTTTATTCCTTTTTTTTATTTATTTCTTTTCTTTTTTTTTTTTTAAAGAATTTGCAGGAAATATTTTTGCAGGCACCTCTTCATAAAAGTAGCTATTTCTTCCCCTAAATTGAGATGTTGTTCTATTACATTTACAAACCCAGTGAGGAATAAAAACTGAGACCCAAGCTCTGGGTTGGACTCAGCTGACTTGAAAGGGATGGTGCAGAGAACCTATTAATTGCAACATCAAGAAAGGAAATTCATAGCAAGAAGTTGACTGTGGAAAAGCTCATGTGTGGCAGAAGAGATGGAAGAGACTGCTCTAGGCTTAGGGAGCAGTCTGAATAAGGCATGACACCAAGAAGGAGAAGACTGAGGAAGCAGCAAGGCAAGACTGGGATATCCAAAAGGGATAAGAGGGAGTGTCATTAGAGATGTGGGTTGGGTAAGATTGCAGAGGGTTCTTCAAATGAGAATGAGGAATTCAAATTTAATACAGAAGCCACAGGAGAGAGTCAAGGATCAGAATGATAAAGCCAGAGAAGCAAGAGATAACTAACATGACATTTTTAATACACCAGAGAAATGAATGGTGAAAACAGAGGACAAACCAAGTCACGGAGATCAAGGTAAGAGTTCGGAGTGAGAACAGAGAAGGAAGGATGAGTTTCCATGAGACAATACAGCAAGAGAAACAGCAACTTCTGGCAAGGACCTAAATAAGGAAAAAGAAAGAGCAAAAGTGATATGTGGGAAGCTAGTCAGGGTCAACACAGGACAGAAGTTGTGAGGGATTAGGAAAACAAGCAGCAGCTCGACTTCTACAAACTGAGCGTGTGATGGCAGCTAGGCAGACAAGAACAGATGTAAGATGGAAGAGACTGGAAGGGAGGCTGAAAACAACAGCAGAGATCTGAGAACTGCTAATGAGAATAGTGCTTTCTCATTTCTGTTCCTTGAAAAATAAAAATACATTCGAGCTAGACTGGGCAATTTCTCATTCTTCCTCATCCCCCCAACTCTTCCAGCCAATATTCCCTACTAACCTGGCATTTGAAACTCTTCAAATACTCGGCCCCCACCTGATCTTCTCGCTCAAACCCCGGTGCTTTCTTGTAGCTGCCGGCTGCTGTTACTGAGTCTGGAGGAAAACCAATGGTCTCCAAGCTGTGTGGCTTTCCAATGGCACCAGGAGGAGACCCACATATATTAGATGGGCTTCCGAGACTGCTGTTCCTACAAAGAATCTAACAGAAGGAACAAGTGTCAGGAAAGTACAGCTAGCCAGTAGTAAAAACTCGAAGAGGAGAGAGGCATCCCAGTCTGACAGTCAACACAAGCATACAAGCTTCCAGTGAACAGTAATTAAAAACTAGGAAAAAGCTCCAGTAGATACTGGATTTATAGTCCCACAATTATGGTTTTATTGTCATTACTTCGTACTGGAGTGCAGTCTTCTAAAAAACAAACTACATATCTAGTGACGTTTATTCTTTTTGAGGCCTCAGATGTGACTGATCAAGTTTCCAAACCTGACCAAAACTCTCTTCACTTTACTTAGGCCACAGTGGATCCTGTCTGCACTCTGAGTAGTAGTGTGAAGCCCAGAAAGGTGCTATGGCAGTCAGAACAACCAACCATATCTGAGCTACGTGTAATACTGTATCTTTTGCTTTCCAGTTGGAAATCTGAAAGTTTTAATGCAGGCACAAGCCAAGTATCAACAGCTGCATTAAAAAACCCAAGGATTTCCAACAGTTCCATTCTTTAGACTAATACCAGGGATCACAATCACATGCAACAAGGCTAGTTTTGCACTGTAGATGAAGCCACAGACAGCAGCAAAGGAGATTAACATGAGTTTTAGAGAAAGTGCCTACCTGGATCAATGCAGATACCCCATTTCTCTATTTGCCAGCACTGGCAAGCATGACTGTGCTTCAGACATCATTTAGACAGCTACTGCTACCACAGGTTCAAATGTGGCACAGTCTGGGCTGGGATTAGAAAGAAGGAACATCCTACAATGTTTTGATTTTATTTTTATACAGACATTCTGCTGTCCATGCTTCCCTACAGTCGCAAAGATACTACTCACTGTGGTGGAGGTGGGGCTAGTTGGCAGAGTTCCTGATTTATTCCACACCTACAGTACAAATACAAAACAGAACAGGCCATGTGAGGCTGGCTGCTAGAGGGACCTTTTTCTCTGATTAATTCATCATGTAAAATGATCACCAGCAAAGCCATATTTGTTTGCAAGCTACATGCAGATGCCCTGTGGAGTGATGAAGTCACAGAAAGACATGTGTTGCTGTTTGGCATACATCCAAGGATTAGGAAAGACTGTTTAAAAGACTAAGAGCTTGAGATAGAAAAGACCTAAATGGTCTATTAAGTGGAAGATACCTTCAATTTCACTGCAGTTTCCAGAGAATTTAGATGATACATTCATAAGATGAAAGGGGTTTGTTTTTTACTGCTTTCCACAGTGTTAGTGAAAGAAAAATATTATGTCCAGACTTCTCAAGATCTGTTTGGAATTCTAGCTGCAATCAAATTCAGGAGAACTATGAACTATTAGGTTGGCTTTGGCACTAATAAAATAAAACTAGCAGCTTCTCTTTTCAAAGAGGGGGAATAAGATCAAACAGAGGTCCTAAATGAGTTCACCTCATTCTGACCAGTTTCATATGAGTTAAACTCATGTCATTTTACCTTCTTGAAACCTCGACCAACCACTTGAAAAGGTTGCACACCTTATCAACAGTAGTGCAAACAAGACAGACTTAATGGACAAAAAAAATCTCAGCAAAAATGAAGTGGTCTAGCATTCCATGGTCATCTTATATGTCTGTGTGTATCTCTTCAGCATTTAAAGATCTCCCTTCTTGTATGTTCAACTAAAAATAAAGTACTACCAACAATTTGGGGCATTTCTCAAACATATTCCAGAGTTTAACTATCTCCAGAAGTAGGAGAGGGAGGGAATCAAGGATATCCTACAATGCAACACACAATATGCACAGGCTAAGCCTCTGAGATTACATATGTAAACAAACTCGATTGTAGTTATGTACTTTAGACGTTATTGGCTCACAGCCTTTAATGAGAGTACTTGGAAACTAAGCCCAATATGTACCTCCAGACAGGAAGGAGTTGGACTTCATGTGCGGATGTATTCCACTTTCTTGAAAGTACATCAACAAACTCTGCACAGAAGGGAAGGCTTAGAAATTTTATAGATGAGAGGACGATACTAAAGACACTGAATTGTATGTTCCAAGCAGATAGATCCCCTCTGAAAAGTGTGGAGCTGAGATCTAAAAGAAAAATGCTATATCCTTTGGGCTTTTGGATAACTAAGATTTCTCTTCTTGGGAGAAAGAAGTACAGTGACACAGAGAAACCCAAATTTATAAAATATAGACAAGGCTTCTCCACAGTTCTACATACATTGCTAAGGTCTGGGGCATGTGGACTGGAAGGGCTGACTGGAACAGAATCACCAGCTGCCGATGGCATATACATCACAGGGCCTGTCTGTGTCGGGCTAGACACAGCCGAGGATTGCTGTAAGTCTTCACTGAGCGCAGGCTCTGGAAGAAATAAAAGCACACATAATGTTACTCAAAGCTGTACAATTGCAACAGACCACAAGACATTTAGGAACAAGAACACCTAGATATTCTTGAGAAGAAGTATTCCACAAGCCCCTACTTGCAAGTATAGAAGCAAGAAGAAACCTTATCTGGCAAACAGCTACTACTTATCTAATATTCCTTACATTGTTACTGTCATCACTTGTACACTGTGCTGCTCTTTAGTCCATTTAACACTGCTCCAAAATTATCTTCCCTGCATGAACTGCGTGTTATTCATTCAGCTGTCTTGAACTAAGCAGAGCTTCCTTCATTGCTAGGCACAAAGTTGATGGGTGCATTATAATCAGCTGAGGGAGATAAGTTTCCATCTGCGCTCAGTACAAACCATTATAAAAAAAAAAGTAACGTACATAGAAAGGCATACACAAAAAGAAAGTGTCACTGGCTTGAAAGGTAAAGTGGAGATGCTGTAGACTTGTAGTATTTACATCTAACACAACTCAGCATCTTTACAAAAACCATATAACTGACACTATGCCTGTATCGCAATATCTTTAAAGTATTAGTTTCAACACATTTCTTGCTAATAATCAGCAAAACTCATGCTAAGAGCAGATAGGATAAACCGTCTCCTGTTATTTTAATTGAATTAGGCCCTCAGTGTTCAGCTTGCTAAGAAAGGAGTAAAAGCTACAATTCTGTACAACAGCACAAGAAGTAATCCCATTGGAATGGCCTAACTGCCACAGAATGTTACTCTGGCTTTAAAGCAGTATAGTATCAAGTGCAGTAACCTTGTTAGGAATAAGGCATCTCCTAAACAAAAATATTATGTTATACACAAGGGAGTTTGCTAAACACTGTTTTTTTATCAAGATTTCATTCTCTCTTCAGCTTGTTGGATCATACTGTATAGTTGCATTACTATGTTTTGGGCCACTACAGCCCACAGCTCTAGCTATAACTACTACTTGTTGACAAGGCTTCCTATAAAAGGAACTGCATAACCGGTAGAGAATTTACTCTCACCATTCCTTGACAAAGGCAGCAGTTACTAATTCTACCATTTACAAAGGATAATCAAATATCAAAGAGACTTGCTCAAGGTCATGTAGTGACCAGTATCAGAGCCAGTCCATTGAATTCCGAGTAACCTGCTCTAATTGCTGCAAATTCAACAGTGAGACTGGAATACAGAAACCAAGTAGGAGCCATGGGACCAGGAGCTAACCATTTATCTATGAATGTTAGTACCCACCTGAATATAGAACTTCCACAACCAAAACAGCATCACTAGTTTACATTTGATGAAAGTGAGGATTGAAATAATGCCCCATAAATCAGGGAGCTATTGAGAAAAAGACAATCTGAGGAAAAGCGGATAAAAAAGCTGCATATTTTTCTTCTCCAACCTGACTTAAAGAATCAAACTCTAAGTAAAACTTCTTAAATAGTAAAATAGTATTTAATTTTTAAAACTGATCAATATATTATCTAAAATTAGCAATTTTATCCTCAGCTTTTTAAAATACAAAACTTCACAATTTAGCTAGGTACAGTTCATCCATGTATAGAAGAGAAGCAGCTTTCTCTGTTTCCATCCTCCTACACTGAGCAAGCAAGAGGGAACAGAGGGAGATACTTCAAGAGACAGTGCAGTTGAGAGCTAAGGGCTGAGTCCTACAGACCACCTACTGCCTTCAGCTCTGCCAACACCTCCCACACTAGCACGTTTTTACAGGAATTATCAAAATTAATACTTTGGTTTTGAATATCCTTCACAGAAGCTCTAGTTTAGCAGCCCTATATTTTACACTATCTATTTTGGCCAGAACCTCTCCATAGCTCAAATATCGATGAAAGACGAGAGAAGCAGCCCACGTACGTTCTACATGTGCAAAGGCACAGAAGGGTCCTCGGGGACAGCTGCCAGACTGCTGCATATCATTGCATTTGGTGGATTTGTAGATCTAAGGATGGGGAAAAAAAAACAAAAGAACAAAAAAACCAGACATGAATAGGAAAAAAACAGTGACCGGCAGCCCAGGTACAAAAGTACTACGGAGAGACTCGACAGCAAGAGAGGAACACAGATAAGAGGCGCAAAGGCCAGCAGAGTTCAGGGTGACCATTTCAGTGCTTTGCTTCCAAGTAAGGAAAACCTGCTATAGTTATGGAAACACCAGAATATGCTCATCACAGCTAGAGCTCACCCAAAGATCAACCCATCACACATCAGCTCACCCAAAGGTCACCATTTGCCATAAAGTCCCTCACTCTCACCGGAAGCTCCCTGGATATTACAAATAGTAAAAGGTAGAAAACAGTTGACAGATGACAGCACAGAAAGTTACAGCCACGTGTTTGCAAGGAAAATAACAAACCATTGACAATGATTGTAGGAAATGGATTATTCCCCTTCCCCCCAGTTTGACAGGTGGTGACAATGGTTACTTTGCTGATACAGGCTCAACAAAGCTTTTCAACACTGTAACATGAAGCAGACTAGGACAAGGTCTTAATTACAATTTCTGTAAGGATATTGGAATACTCTGGGCATGCTCACAACTAAAAGCTTGGTGGTTTTTAGCAGCAGTTCACGGTTATCTATGGTTTAGTGCATTCATCATTAACCAAGAATTTTTCCTCAAGGAAACAGATGCTGTATGCTTACCAGCAAACTTACATCATGCTTTCAAAAGGACTCCCATACCCGAGACTGCTCTTACACTTGGGTTTTCCCCTACCTTTCTTACCTCCTCCCATACAGTCTACCTAATGAAAAGGGACCCCTGTAAAGCAGCTGATTTTCAGCTTACTTCCAACATGCAGTTTCTCTATAGCCTAGGACCACACTGCAAGCAGCCCACATACTCTCCCAGCTGGCACACTAATTTACTTCACAGGACTGGAATGCTTTTGCTTTTCTAGTCAGCTACC
This sequence comes from Astur gentilis, assembly GCF_929443795.1. NCBI lineage: Eukaryota > Metazoa > Chordata > Aves > Accipitriformes > Accipitridae > Astur > Astur gentilis. The sequence continues at coordinate 32,774,598 of NC_064889.1, forward strand.
AAATGGAGTGAGCAGGTTACTGTACCTCTGGATGGAACTGCTGTTCTGTGCGAGTGTGGCAGTATTGGCATGAGTCTCCATTTTCACACTTACTGGGATCTCCCCACTCATCTCCATGTTTCACACTGGGACATGGCGAAGATCTGTGTAAATAAGGTGGCAGGAGAATGCATCAGACTCACAAACATGCTTCAAGCTTTTCTTCCTCCATCAGGAGGCAGGTTTGCCTGCCCACCCTCAGCTGTACAATCTGTTTGGCTGGCTGCTGCTTTCCCAGCCCCCACCCTGCTGCTATTGCATCTTCTTCCCCTTCCAATTTCCCAATGAAAGAAACATGGCTTAACTCCCCATCTGAAACCGAATACAACCTGAACCAACATAACTTAACAATATTAGCAGCTGATGTGATTAGTGTCAGAAATGCTGGGTCTGGTTTCTGTTTTGGAACTGTACATTCATAGAAAGTTAATAAGTTAATTGGCTAATCCTAAAACACATAATACCCTTACAGTGGTATGTTACCAGGGTTATAGTATGGCCATGTGGAAAAGGGGCTGAGTCAGGTCACTGGGGAAAAGGCAAGTCCATTTTTTTTCTCCCAGCCAGGAACAGTTCTTTTTCCCAGTTCTGAATTTTTGTCGTGACCTACTTCCTTTGCTCTTCATGGTCTTAACCATTCCCTCAAACAACAGCAGAGGGAAGCAGACAGCAGCAGCAGCAGCAGCCGCCTGCATGAAAGGCAGCCACATCAGCTGGGGGTGGGGAAAGCAACACAGAAGTGAGTGGAGATCAGGAGGGGAGAAGGTTTCACCTCTTCCCTTCCCAAAGGGCCCAGGCAGGGGCAGAAAGCACATAGCTGCTGCCTGAATACTGGCTTAGTGTTTCTGTTTCTCCTGAAAGTGTTGGGATTAATGTTCCTTTGATTTTTATTTGTTTAAATACGGGACTTCGGTGCCAATTCAAAAATTTCTGTGAATGTTGGGGGTGGGGAAGGGAAGCAAGAACATCCATGGTATTTTCTCTCCTGGCTTTCTGGTCTGCTCTTATGTTTTTCAAAAAGGAACTAAGGAAAAGCCCCACTGAGACCACAACAAAAGCTCTGTTGTGTTGGAGGAAATGAGGGCCTATAACTTGGATGAAACGTGTTCAGGGAGACACTGCATGCTGAAAAATCCAGTGACAGCTGAGTGATGAGAACACCCTGGTGCCTCAAAAGCACAGTCTTTAGCAGTTGGTTAGGAATGCATGTCCAGCTACAGTACTGGTCACACCGTGCCTCACGATTCCCATCACCAGGCACACACAACAAGCAGCTTGATGATTCTGAATCCTTTACCATGAAAACACTGTTGTGTGAGTTTGTTTCTAGATGGGGATTAAAACTTTCTTTTGTTTTCTTTTTCCTGCACTGCTTTCTAAAGCAGGAGTTTATATGGCAAGGGCAAGCCAGACACAGGTTCTGTTTGCTATAAAAATCAGAGTTGTAACATGATTTAGCAACAGTCATTTATCAGAGTTCCTATATACGGGAAAACTCCTTGTTTAATTTGTTACCCTTCTCCTAGGCAGAAATAACAGTCCATCACATCTGTCAGTACAGGCCTTGGAGACACACTAAAAAGCTATCTAGTGGACAAAATCCTAGATCCTTTGTTATACATTTCTACTACATCTCACCACTCAGCTGGGAAATACAATATCCAGGACTGCGGTACCTGTATTTGTGTTTTCTTGGGCTTCTTCTTCTGTCTTTGCTATTGTGGTAGTAGGGACAGGCATAACCCTGGCGACAGAGACGGGGGGGTTTCTTACATTGTTCTGTCTTGTAATTTCCCAACACATATGTTGTATCTGCAAAAGAAGCAACCAGTTAGTGGGAGATAGATCATGATCTATATTTACTATACAACAGCTTTTGACAGGAGCAGGCACTCCACAAACACCAGATTTTTCCAGCCCCACAGACCCTAAGTGACACTCACCTTGCCACCTTGGCTCCTCACTGAGTATTTTCTCTATCATAGCATGGCTGGCAGCAACTGCAGACTGACCCTCTATGCCACCTTCTGATGTAGTCTGACCATTCTGCAAAGCCTCCATTGCCTGAAGCTCCCTTTGTGGACAGAGTTAAATGAACATACAGACTGAGCAGATGAAGAGATAGACAAATGCGTATAAAAACTGACATACTGGAGCATCTTAACAACTCCTAAGCAGGTGCATTTCATTCATGCATTTTTTTTGTCAGAACATCTTTAGTTGAACAGCAACTGCATTACATGTTCTTCATTCCCTGGGAATTCCAGATGCGTTATTTTGAGGCCCTCCCCCCCAGTCTGACTCCAAACCACAGCACAACTCGTTTAAACTGTGGTCCCTTCCCCCATTTCCAGTATCCTCCACGGAGATTTTGTAGATTTGTCTTATTAGGAACACACATATCATCACCCCAACCCTAAGCAATTCATGCTGAAGTAGTACTGTCCTTCAATCATCTGACTTTTCATTTGGGTAGAGAAATTACCTTTTTCATTTACAGCCCCAACCTCTACTAACCTGATGTCATACACTGGAGAGCGTAGGTCATGGGGCCCATGAGCAAACGCGCAGTGGACTCCATTCTTCGTGCAGTTTCCCTTGGAGTCTGTCTCATGAATACAGATTCCAGTTTTGTAGTAGCGCAAGTGATACCTTCTCTCTGTGTCTCCAGTAGTTCTATGCAAGAAGGGACATCTAAGGTACAGAAGGAGGAGAAGAACAAAGTTTAGTCACACAGGTGACTCAACACTACCAGAAGACATATTGCCGATACAGGATGCTGCAGTTAACACCTTTGCTAACTCTGCCCCTTCTCTTATACTGCACCTTCCAACACTACACGGAACCCCTAAACCTGTCGCTACTCAGTATATAACAGTTTCCCTCCCAAAAAGACGACTGGATTATTAAGCCAGCAGCAGCTTACTATTCTAGTTTAGTGACTGCCAGGGATCTGTAAGAGAGCAAGGACACTGTCAAGGTGTTCTGATATACTAGCCATGATTGAAGGGACATCACATGGCACATACAATTTCCTCAGCAGCCCATCTAGACTTCACGCTGCTACTGTTTCCTGCTGATGTACTCCTACAGGGCTGTGACAGTCTATCTATAGCCAGATGCATCCTTTATGCAGAGCACAGGACAAGAAAGGAGAATTACAACACTACCATTTTAACTTATGTTTTGTTTCCCCTCTTCGGCAGAAAAAGAATAATCTACACTGAGAACTAAAAAAAGAACAAAGATGGAACAGGTGAAGTTTAGATATTGCAGCATCAAGCTAAAAATCAGCAGAGTTCCGAGATGGCAACAGTTTTCATTCAGAGTTTGAGTGAGATATGAACCAGTGATCTAGAAGCCAAAGCCCCCACATATCCTATTTCCAGTCCTTTCCAGTTCTTTTCTAACAATGAAGAAAGTATTGAAACTGACGCTTCAGGCTGGGGGATTATTCCATCCTGCTGTAGTCACAAGTTCTTTACTTAATCGGGTAGTAAATAAAAAAAATTGTTTTCCCGATAAATAGCATTTTTCTGTGTGTTTATACTGGCACCGCGAAAGGGAACTGAAATTCCATCTTTCTATAGCATCTCTATATAAAACACTCCCTATATTTGACCACAGTTTGGCTACACTATTTATTCTTCCATATCTGTCATGTGGCTAAAATTATATTACTGGGTTAACCCTTTAATTGCTGGTGTCTGCCACATGCACAGCAGAAACACTTGCATCTCTGCTCCAGTTAAACTTACCACAGTCACAGGGAGAGAAGGCACAGTAAGACAAACTCTTCCTCATGTTGCCTTATTCTGGGTACCTGTCATTTCCCCACTGGCTTCTTAAAAGTTTAGGAAGACAAAATAAACTGGCAAGTAACTGATACAGTTTAAAAAGCTGGGGATAGATAATTCAGGGGGCAGACTAGACAACAAAGCTCCTCCTCTTTCTTCAATCTGTTAAAAACTAAGCTACCCTGCTAGTGAGCAAGAGCTATTATTTGACAGGCAGGGACTTTCTGAGCAAGAGCTATTATTTGACAGGCAGGGACTTTCTGAGCCCATTCGTCTGTGAGCTGTTTTTCCCACCTCAACTTTTCTGAAGATGCCAAGGCTCATGAGGACAGTGAACGATGCAAGAGGCGAATTCCCATCTAAGTGACCCATAGTATCATCTCTGCAGCAGGCCTGGAGCACATGGGTTGCTATTACAGTTTTTACATCTGTTCTCATGTTACGTATGTTACAAAGCTGCTTTACTGCTGACTTGCCTCATCTCTACAAGAACTGGCTGTAATCATCACCTGGACTGATCCCAAAAGCCTAAATGCCTGAAAAGCAGGGTGCAGTCTTTACTTACTCATCTCCTTCTGGGCAGATTCCTGTGGTCTCGTCATACTTGGTACAGTAAATGTCAGGGCTGTAGTTAAATGTACCGTCCCGGCGGCGGATAGATCTGCGACGACGCTGGTTGACAAAGTGCCAGTGGAAGCAAGTGTAGGGCCGGTGCTGAGTGCACTTGTGCTGCACGAAAAGAGGACACTGCTCCGTGCGGAACTCCTTCAGGTAACTGCAGGCAGAAATCCAACAGCAGGAGATTAGGACCAGGATGCTGGTCAGAGGCAAATATCCAATCACCCTGCAGAGTCCAGGCCAAACTGAGCCGCATCCATCACAGAGATGCCTGCTGTCCTTCCCACACCCTCCCCTGCTTTCACTCTTAATAATGGAGGCTGGAAGCTGCTGGTTGTCTGCAATGGGAAGATATCAGTTACCAGGCCAGTTAACACAAACATGAATGCTAACAATAGCTGAAATAGTTTTCTATTGTGCCTTTGCATATCATTTTGAAGAGGCTTTTTAAGAGCTTAGAAAATAGTTTGTGAGAAAATAGAACTCTTAAGTACCTTTCTATCCATTTCTATCTCTAAATCTGTGACCTATCAGGGCAAAAGGAGGTTTCCTTCCTATATGTTCAGTTCAAAAAAAAAAAAAAAAAAAAAAAAACACACTTCCTTGTAGCCATGTTTAAACCTTCAAGTTACTGAGAAAGGTTTTTAAAAGACTCTTTCACACCTCATCCTCTTGGTTTAACTTGGCTTCTTCAGTGCATGACTGATTATGAAATTAAAATTAATCAATTTCTCTCTTGCAATCTGGTGAATTCAGGACTCAGTCTTGAAAAAGCAGGATAACTATCCTCAAAGTCCTGCACGTTTATGCTGTTTTAATTTTAATATGTAATTCTCTGAAAGTACGTGTCGTCTTTTACCCTGAGAACTAAAGAAGTCACAAGCTTTTATTTGTGACACTAATAACAGTCTCTAAACCCAGATTGTAGAGGATTACAAAATGGTTTAGATCAACATAATGATCTGACTGTGATCTGTGTGTAGGTGCTTACAAAATCCACACTGCCTGAAACCCACTAGCTGCCCTGTATTTATAGGGAACATATGAACAGTTCAAGTAGCTCAGACCCAAATCCCACCAGGTTCGGTCTCAGAGACACCTCCAAGAACACAGAAGGCCCAGAGCATTCTGGTCTCTTATGTTTGGAGGTCAGCGATTAAACAGCGAGTAACAAAATTTGTTGGTCAAAATAAAAGTGCTAGTATTCTGCTGGAACCAACAGGATGATATAACAGCAGATGTAGACTCATTTTAAACTGCATATGTACTCCAAGGCAACAAAACGGAGTATAGGAACTTGTCAAGTATTCATTCCCATATTGGACAATCTTTCTATCATGTTTCTAAATAAATAGAAAGATGTCTGATGCCCAAAGGTGTATTTACAGATAATATCATCATGCTAGATTCACTCTGAAAGCAACATCTGTAAATAAAGCCTCCTTTCCTCTTTACCCCTGGCTGAAGGGAAAAGCCTCAGGAAAATGCACAAACTCAAAGAGGTTTCATTTGTTTGCTATGAAGAGAGAATATCACTGACAAGAGCTTTCCTACATTGGATTTTGCAAGCATGAAAGGATAAAAGCTCTTCCTCCTCTTCAGCCTCCAAATACTCCAGACTTGCAGGTTCCACTGCTTTGGATCTGCGAACCTCAGGGCTGGAGAGTCTCTGCAGGGGGCTGTAAGCCCTTTTCAACCCAAGCCCATCTGTCCCCTGCAATCCAGCATGGCTGGAACAATATCTGCATTGGGGCCCAAGGCTTAACATCAGAAAAATAAACCACAGAGCCAGCGTGCAGAAACAGGTCTGTTTGGAGTAGGTGAGGGCTAACAACATCACTTTGTTCCCTTTTCACCATTCAGATGGAGATCCCTACTCCAACCACAGCAGCAATTCATCTGAAAACTGAATGCCACAATAAAATTAATCCATTCTTGAAAAGCTAAACTGTTGGACTACGTACAGTTGTAAAAGGTGGAATTCCACAGATTATTTTATCAGCACACTAGTAAGACTTAGAACAAAAGTGACTGTAACAACATTTAGGTTAGAAAATTAATTAAACTTAAGCAGCATGATACTTTGCCTGTCATCCACAGATACTACACAGTCACCAACCAGTCCCTTTTATCCATACATCTCCATGTACACCTTAGAGACATGAGATGTACATTACTCCCATTTTACATACCAAACTGCAAAACAGCTGGCTACGTGCCCTGGTCAGTATCGTACAGCAATCAGAGTTTGTGACAGAAACCAAGAACATTTAAACTCCTCCATCTTCACTGAAGTGAGTCATCCTGGGCTTAATTTGAAGAACAGCATCCTGAACCTCTTCAAGGCTCTGGAAACTAAGGGGAGATACCAGGCCTACACAACCTGGGTATCGAGTCCAGCACTCCAACTTCTAGTGATAGGCATGTAAAAACCACTGTTAAAAACCTAGAATTTAACAACTGCATGATCAACCCGGCTTAAACAGCTTCCCTTTAGCAAGAGAGTTTTAAAATGTACACACTGCCTAGGGATTTTGGTCTCTGGAGTGTCAATTGTTGCTGAAGAACATTTGAAAATTAATTGCATTTCATGATTGGCTAAACTCCCTGGAGAAACATTTATTATAATGTAAATGAAAGATAATTACATAAGTAAATGGTTCACCTGAAAAGTGTTTAACACCTAACTTGCTTCATCAGAAACTCATTCTTTAATGCTGTCTATTAAATAAATGATCTCTCACTCTTAATTTCAAAGTAGTCCTGCAAACAGGTACCATTGAGCTCCGTACAACACATTAACTGTGCATGATCACCTCTGCAATAGACCCAACAGAGGAAAAGGAGAGTTGTCACATTAAGTCAGTCATTTCAAGCCTTTCAATCACTGCTTTGGGTTTTTCTCTTTTTCAAGCCACTATAACATTTTAAATCACCCTCCTCTACAATAGCCTGAATGGTAAATTGCCTTACAGCCCTGTATTTTCTTGATTTGTGAAGTGAGTTTTGGCTCCTCTGGGAGTGCATGGACCACTCAACCAGCCACTTTGTATTAAAATATATGAAAGGCATCTAAACCACACGTGTTTTGGGAACATAGAAAGGATACACAGACCACACTACTGCAATGTGATGTCTCACAAAGCAGAAAGCTATTAATATTTCAGTAGCCTCTTTGCAAAGGCTCTAAACAAAAACACACAAAACACTATCATGACAGATCATTCTGGTGTCAATGGTCTCTATAAATTTTTTCCCCAGAACAGCTGAGAAAAGGAATTTTGGAACGACCCTTGAAACTGAAAACATGTTGATAACTGGTACACATTTCACAGCATGCCAGCCAAACGCTGTGTCTGTACAGGAAAAGGAAATCCAGCAATGATAACTTGCATTTCTCAACTCCTCTCTCAGGAAACTCTACAGCCCCCACATGAGAGGCATAAGAATTATTACCCCCATTTTATAAAGGAGTTACTTCTATATTTATCTAGAAAAAAACTCAAACCAAAACAACAAAAAAGGTGAAACTAATCAGTCTTGTATTGGTCTACTTTACATGCACTTTCTTTTGTATGTGTGTATATGTCATTTTCAAACCCATATAATTTTTTTAAAAATGGAAACCACGTAACACAGCCTTCTTCCGATACTACATTAACATCAACAGCAACAGCTGAATTCCTGGAGGAAATGTTATCATTTTTGAGTTCTACTAAACAAAGACAAATGCAATTCTAAACAAATAGGACAAGACTGGACAGAACAATGCAGATCAAAGTCTGCAGCCTGAATTGGACTTGTTGCCGAACAGAACGGCCACTACTGGAAATGAAAGCTTCTTTCACTAGGAAGACAAGAGGAGAGGTTCTTAGACTAGCTTTGGGAACTCCCAGAGACCGACAGGAGTGGCAAGTATTAGGAAAAAACCCAATGCTACATTGCTGAAATTCCACTTCCTCTGGGGTGGGATGTGGGAAGGGGCAGTGCAAGAATTTACACTAGTGGGGAAACTGCTAACTGTCTTTAATTGCCAATAGCAGCTCCACTCTCCAGGACAGGGCAGCAAGTGTTTACATCTGCAGCTAGTAATTGCAGCTTGTTCCCCCTCTGCCCTGGAGGAATTGAGCAGCCATCTGCTCTGGGAGCTGCATGAAAAAGCATGAGGGGAAAAGGAAAAAAAAAATAGCACTTCCAAACACTACCACCAAAAAAAAAAAATAAATTCCAGACCTAGAAAGGAGGAGGTAAAAAAAAGAGAAACCAAGAAGAAATGCTAACCTAGAAGCTTTAAACTCAAGAATTGCAGCCTTGTCCTGGTCACATTCATTGCCTCCTGCTGCAGAGATCTCTTGCTTTGCTGCAGCTTTACTGGTCTGGCTCTGTTCATACTCAGTGCACTCAAGCAGCTCAGCCTAGAGGATACCTGCATCCGTACTGCGTTCCAGGACTGCAAACTTCCTGCCAAAGTTGACACAAGTCACACATGCAGTGGCATGAGCTCAATTCAGGAAAATATGCTGGTAATGCACAAAGACAGCCGAGTTCTAAATTCCTCATGAAAGGCCTTACCCAAAGCTCCCTGAAATCACTGGAAGATGGACACTGACACCAAGAGAGAAGTGTCTGCTTTGTAACAGAGGAATCAAGAAGACTGGGGAGAGAAACAATACTGAGGAGCATGGAAATGAAAGGATTAAAACCAACTCTTGTTGCTCCCATAATGCAAAGCTAGGCCCTCCTTTGCTTGTGACACCCAAATAGCTTGCACTATTTGAAATTTTTACGTAGGCCCCAAGACAAGCTCCTCTCCTTTGCAGCCCTCCTTGCTCCACCCAGTCAGTCCCCTTTCTGCCAAAATTCCTCTCGGGCCCAAAGAGAGCACTGAGATTCATAAATAGGATCTGAAACTTCTGCAGCAGTACGACACCAGAGAGAAAACCATTAGATAATTATTTGGCTAATCCAGACTAAGACACTGTCTGTAAATGTAGGACAATAGTGAGATCCAACACCACTGTCATCTAGATTTCACATACATGTGAATGTGTGTTTACACCCATGAAACTATGCTACAGCACCCTTAGTAAAGGCCCGCATTGAGCGATTCGTACCAGTGCTGTTTATCTGGTGCTAGCCCAGTGTAAACTATGGACATCTTTTACACTAGCGGGCAGGACCCTTCTCAAAGCACTGGCCACTGTCAGCGGGGCTCCATCCCCGCAGCTGCTCCTTGGTCACAAGAAACTAACCCAGAGAAGGTAGCCCAGGCCATGTTCAGACAGCACAGGTTCTGGTCATTTCTGTAAAGTCCAGCCTGGTATGAACACTTTACCTAATTATTAGCACTGATATTAGGAATACTAGTTCAGGGCTGTATAAAGATTCTTAGTACTAGCCGCTGTCTAAAACAGCACATGGAGGCAAATCTAGTTAAGAAATCTACAAAGAAAGTGGTTTCAGGTTTTTTGTTTGTTTTTTTTTTTTTTTTTTTTAAACCAAGGCTTAAGTTCCTGATAAAATTTCAGATATCAGGAAGAAAATGCTCTTCTGCCATTACCATTTATTTTAGTCCTGTCTGCCTTCTCTCAGCAGAGGATCACACCAGCAAAGGTATTAATTTCATCAGCACAAAAGTACACGGGAATGCTGGGGACTTTTGCCAGCACTTTTATATCGGTCATGTCCTGCTGTTTCAGTCAGGACTGCATGAGGTCATAGACCTCTCTGTAAAGTTTCAGGTGGTCCCAGTTCACCTCACTTGTAGACAGACATCCTTCCTGAAAAATGCAGCCTGAATGACAGAGGTCACTGCTCTCAGGTGCTCATCAGCTTTCCTTTGCTGCAAGTTCCTATTGGCACTGATCTGTCCAGACAGCAGGATGGAGAAAGTTTTCCTAATTCAGTTTAGGGTAAAAAAAAGAAAAAAAAAGAAAGAAAGAAAAATCACCAGCTTAGCTTTCAAGTTTAATTTAGTGGTTTGAGCTAACACAGATAAAATTATCTGAAGTAAACCAGGGTGTGCTTACCCAACTGACTGCCTGCAAAGTAGGCAGCATTGCAAAACCCAGGAGAGAATATCTAACCATGGATATAGATGTTTCTAATTCAATAATTCTTATCTATTGAAAATATTTTCAAAACTGCTATTTTCTTCTTAAGCTCAAAGAGCCACCCCACCACAAGAGGAAAAGAGCTGTCCATATTTAATCAGCTCTCTAAATTCATTTCACCCTCATAAAATTTTATTGCAAAAGATGATATCAGACACACTTTAAGTAAGAAGCCCATGACTCAATTATTTTCTTTTACTGAACTGTGGTATTCCAATTGAAATGAGTCAGTGGTGCATGACAGAATCTACTTATTCCAACAGGATACTCAATAAAAATCCTGCTAATGCACCTTTCGTTTAACATATCATTACTGATAGAGAAACCCCATGATATGCAGTTCTGACATTGCTTAGGAGTTTTTGCTCTTAGGGCAAAGAAGATGTTCCAGAATAAAGGGGGGTGGGGGGTGGAGGAAATAATGGGGATTTAAAGAATAGTGTTGTTCCAAAATAATTCAGAGAACGGGTTTGATACCAGCATTCCCATGACATCTTAGAAAATGCTGTCATTTCAATGCAAAGCAAGCTTCCTGACAGGGAACATAGCCTTCGACTCTCAAGATTTCTTGGGATTTGGGAGAAAAAAGTCAAACAAACAATCTAACTTCATAGGAGTTGTAGTTCCTTGTTCCCAGGGGTGGACACAAGGCAACCAAATCCCTCAACCAACAGCTGCAGACTACTAACAGCCTCGTTTACAGCCTGCCTAAACCTCTGCACGGAAATGTTTAGCATCCTTCTAACAAGAGCAGTAGTTAAGACAAGTCTGTTTCAATAAACAATATTTTTTTTACTTACTTACTTTACTTACTTACTTTACTTACAATTTTTTTTTACTTTACTGGCAGATGTAACCTAATATTGAAACAGAGCCTCACACCAATCACTGCTGAATATCAAACAATAACAAACACTTTTAGCAGCAACCTTGAAGGTTTTCATCATGATTTCAGGCAAAGTTCTGACAGGTTTTACCAGGAATCTTTATCAGTTACTGTGGCTCACCATTATTGGATATTTCCCCATTTTCCATATTTAATGATATTTTTGTAAATAACCTCAAAGATCTGACCAAACCCTCACACTTCACACCAAGGCTTTTGCCTATGCCATGCATCACTTGACACAAAATGCAAACATCTCTTTCAGTACATCTCAACAATGATCACTCTATCTGCCTTTCCACAACCTCAACAGCCAGGTGCAGTTTTGTAAACCTTGAAAAGATTAGAAAGCATTTAAATCTCAAAGAAAAATATATGGATCACTTTATAAAAACAAAAGGCTGACTGTGAATGCGGGGAAGGAAAAAAGGATGAGGAAAAAGTTTCAGTAAGCTCACATCTGTCAAGAAGATAGACTTCACATGCCTCAGTGTTTTCTTTATCACCTAAATAAATTGAACCATCAACTGGAAAAAGGTCACACAGCAGACAGCACTGTGTGATTTTAAAGCTGTTAGATTTCCCCTTCTCCATTAGAGCTTGACAATAATGTCAGTCTAAGGGCAAATAAAGTGAGAGTTGTAGAGACTTATTACAGATGCATGGAGTTGGGCTTGTTTGGTTGTGGAGGTTTTTTTGGTTTAAGAGTTCACATAACTCGTTGTGTACCTTAGTGCACCTTAGATCAGAAAGACAACTGCTCACATCCATAGCCCACAGCTCCCCCACTTTTCGCTACAGAAATAGGTAGGCAGCAGTCAAGTTTTCCTTTTTCTAGGCATCTGATCAATTTAGCAAGTAAAGTTGAGCTGGATGCTTGCAAATAAATGCTAAAGGATAGTGTGTACTGCAGAAGCTTAAGTACAAACTGCTGGATTACAGAAAACTAAGGATAACACACCAACAAGTACAATAGTCATATTCAACAGTAACCTGATCGTTACTGTAACTCTATTTCTGGATTTCAAAGATCATGGGGTGGACAACAACGCAACTAATTCAATTCAGCCACAACAAAAGATCTATCTACTACCAATACGTTTTAGATAAGAACTTTGACTGCAAAAGTTCATGCTAAAAATGACACGTGTTGGCAACAATCAGAAATGATCAGGACATTTTTCAGTTAAAAGAAAAATGTCAGACACAAACAGTTGTGTCTTGTCTACACTGAAAACCTAAAGAAAAACAAAGAGAAACACTACAGCATGGTGCCAGCCCATCACAGGAAGACAGCCTCGCACCAGTTTCAGGCAAAACATTGGTTTCCACAGTTATAGCAAAAATGGCTCTGTTTTGAGAGAAATAACCATGTTGTAGCTAAGTAGCTCACCAGTGCTGTGTCTTGATGAGAAAAGAAAATCAAGGCTTTCAACTCAGAGTTAACTCAATAAAATGAACATTTATCACATTTGTGAACAGTCAAGACACAAGCTCCACTGAACTACAATTGCATTACAGTCTGCGGGTGTCAAGGAAAAGAGGTGCTTGTTCAGACTTCCCTCGAGCTGTGCATCCCTTAGGCTTGGCATACATCGAGTTGTGTCATTCAAACCCGACTAATAAAACACTTTGAGCCATTTTTTTGGCGGTGTGCTCTCTTTAAAAAGCATAAACTTGTTGCGTCAGTGGACCATGAAATGTATATGATCAAGCCATACCAATAAAATCCATTTTAAACACAAGTGTTTGTTTAAACAGAGCTTTCACCTTTTTTAATTAAAACAATCCAAGCACAGGCATATGCAAACACTTAACTGCACTACATTTCAGAGATGCTTCCTTAAAAGCCATTCAGCAAGATCCAGAACTCTGCATAAAGCCTTGAGTTTACATTCACATTTCCCCGAGTTTGATCTCTTTTTTCCCCAAATTAGTTGGCCATGAATGCGTGTTACTTGACATGACCTCAAAATTAACTAAGCATTGAGACAGTTCATGCAATGTTTTAAAAACACAGCCAATGTCTTCCCAAGTTTAAATGACATATTTTCAATTTGACACTGGTGGTTTATGTGAACAACACAGCTGTGCCTAAAGTACACCTCCCTGTTTTCAAACATGGACCACCCCCAATTGAGACAACCCTCATCACCCTGTGGGTTGGTTTCTGCTCTACAAACTATTTCGCTGCCAGTAATTCTTCCCTACAGCACCTGTGTAAGTGCTGAGTCTATGAAAACAGGATCATTCTGAAATAATTATTTTTCAATAACATGTGGGTTGAGCCCAACTGTTTCAGTGAAAATATTGCCTCTTACCGCGTCCAGACAGCTGTACACTGTTGAAGATTATACCTGGTTTAATTGTCAGCACAGTATATCAACATGTGCTTAAATATGAGCAGTTAAATATTTTACTATTAATTACTTTGCAAAAACATCCATCCACAGACTTGTCTATTATGGTCATTTATTCAGCTTATATCCTAATAAATTTTCTATCTCCTATTAACTGGATTAGATAGGTGATGCTTCTTTATCCTAGCGTTAGTCTTTGTAGCCTCAGATACATGAGAATGTCTGCAGAAAGGCAGTGTTCAAATGGAGTTAACACATCAGGTTTGCTGTGCTAGACTACAATGAATTAAGGTCTGAATAATACACTGATGACCTGTGCTGTAAAAATTAAAGTCCCAGCTTCCAGTAAAGTTTTCCCACACTGTACTTCTCTCACCATCAATTCAATCACTAACAAAGCATACCGAGTGCTAGCAACTGTAGAAACGCTAGTGAAGGCTGGAAACAGGGCTGGGCCGTTTCAAAACTTGTGTTACTCACTCTGCTAGTTCCCCAAAACAAAACATCCCACATGCAAAAATTCGTAAAGTCTAATTCAGAAAAATGTTATTTCCATACATGCCATTACATAGCTCAGGGTTTCAGTTACAGATTTTTATGAGCATGTCTAGGTAGCTAACCTTTAACATCTTGTCTCACAAGAGGTGCTTCAGAAACAGAGCACAGTAGCCTGCCTTCTCGTAACCACACCAAGAACCCTCATGATTTAAAAAACAGCTCGTAGATCAATTGCAGCCCCATACTCACAACAGTTTTAGGACAGTATGTGAACTGTTTGAAGGTCTATACTTACACTGGACCAAAACCAGAAAACCAAAACCCTGCAAGAAATGACAGATCTATATAGTGCTCTCATCCAGACCAATCTACATTTGAAAATGAAATGGCATCTGCTTCTTCTCAGGTTAAATGCCAACCACATTTGCAGCAGCCTCTTTGGAAAAGGCTTACATTTGTGAACAGACATTTTCTGTTGTGAGTTTGAAACAAAATACGGTGATTATCTAACAAGCATGAACCTGCATCCCATAACATATGTGCCAGCACAAAGATAGAAGCCAACTCTTACTGGTTGATTTTGAAGAAATCAATGTTAGCCATTCAGTCGATTTTCTTTTCCATTCAACACTCAAATCAGACTTCATCCCTGCCTGCTACAGCCCAGTGGACTCTTTCGACACTCCATAAGGCAGGCACATCTCAGAATAAAAGTCCTATATACTCAGATAGGCTGGTCCAAAGAAGCACCATTACACAACCCTACACCAGACTGAGCTTCAAACAGGTAGGCTGACATGAAGATGTATACCAGCTCTCCCCCAAGGGAAAAGTAGTCAAATCCCAGGCTTCTCATTTTCCATTTTGACTAATCAATACATGAATAAATCTGGTGGCACTCTCAAGATATTTTAACTGTGCAAACAATATTATTATTTTTTGTTGCTGTAAAGCTGCACAATTGCCCTGAGGCATCTGCTGTTTTTATTTCGGCTATGATGGCAATATTCAAGTGCTATTAATGAAGTCTCACAGTCTATTGAAACTTAGAGGAGAAAAATCACCTCTGAGCATATTGGGTGTGGACCGACAGCTTCTTTTTGAACTGTGGTGACATGCTGAAGATGAAGGCTAACAAGTATAACAATACTGACTTTAATTAATTCAGATTTTTGCAGATATTCATCAGGTATAGTTTCAAGAGACTAATTCCCTTTCCATATGTGCATGACTGCTTATTAATCTAAAGAAATTCTAGGCATACAATGATAAAAAGCAATCCAACTTTAATTTCTTAACTGTAATTAACAGTGCCATCATTCTCAATAAGCCAGTACGCTCTACTAAAATGTATTTACAATTTTTGACCAACAGATAGCTAGGGATGAGCTAAGATTTTTTTCTTGTCTGACCACAAACTCAGTGTAAGCTCCTCTTCTGCCAGTGTTCGGACAACTATATTCAGTTAAACATCTCCGACTTCGAATAAGAGATAAGAGTCAGGCCAGTATCCAGCATCTCAGTAAGCTAGTCCTTTTATTGCCATCATTGTACTTTAGCACTTAAAATTGAAATATTTCTTTCAAAGAAAACCTAGAACTTTTCTTGTTGTAACAATAACCTTCTAAACCTGAATGAACGCTACGGCAGGTTGAAGGTGTGTGACTCAGAAGACAGCCTGCAACAAACCTAAGGGAAGAAATTGTTGGTATTCATTTTAAGAGAACATTCATTCCAACTGATATTTCAAATGTCAAACTGGTATTAACTGCATCAAGCACTGATCAAAATACACAAGACAGAGATTGCTGAGAAAATTATCACAAGCATCTAAATTGGCTGTCATCACTAGGTGGAGTTTGAGAAAGTACAAGCCTTTAGCATCTCCTAGAGTACCCTTCTGGTGAGGCTTTGTATTTTTGATTGCCCTGATACAAAAGACAAACTCTCTCTAAATAAAGTAGAGAAAAAAGGTAGCTAAGAAACTGCACTTCCTCTACAGCCTGCTGCCACATATCCATTCATTAATTTAGGACATTAGGGGATCTGCTGACTGGCTCTGTGCATAGCTTTCAGTAACAACTTTTTACCTGATTTGCAAGCGATCTGCTGAATGTTACAAAAAGTTTATAGAGTATATAAAGCCTTTATAAGATAGCAACCTCTGTGATTGTCTCCTCTTGTAGTCCACGATTTCATCAAGATTTACTTTAAGGAGTTTTTAAGGAGGAAACTAACACAATATTTAAAAAGCAACAACAATTGGACAAAAAAATTCTTAAAAAGTTCAGATGTAGGTCATTCCATTAGGCGAAGTGATGGACCAGGTAACTTCTCACCATCTCTTTCAGCCCCGTCTCTTGTGCTTTCAAAAAGATTTATGAAGTTTTTAGAAAGCAAGAAGAAAAAGTTAACAGAAGGAACAAAACACCACCTCAGCGTCCTCTGAAAAATGAACATAGCTCTTAGGGTCCTGACAAGCTGGTTCTCATGAGCTTCAATGCAGCAATTTAAGACATGATTGCTCCAGCTCTTTATTTTGCTCCTCTCTCAGAAATTACAGCTCCTTATGACAGGGTTAACAGAAGGGAATGTGTGCCTGCTCTCTGGCTGCCCCAGTTCACAGCCTGGTATATTAATACAGTCTACCAGTGACAGTTAGCTCATGCTAATATGCTACACAATAAGCATGATTAACTGATGTACTGACACATTCCCTCCTGCCACGTTGTTACAGGGGCAGTAACATCCAGTGAACAGCTAGGCAGCAATGCTGTAATGCACTGCAGGAAGATTTTCTAGAGGACATTGGTCAGACCCTTTGTAATGAGAAGGCTGCACATTTCAGCTGCTCACAGAAATTAGAAAAACCTTATTCTGGTGGAAAGAACAGTTCTAGAGAAAAATCAAATACTGAATTCCAACAGAATTTTACTTAAAATATAGCCACAAAATATAAAAAATATTAGACAATAGGTAAACCTACAGAATGAGAAAAAGTGATATAATGGGAAACTCTAAGCTCTGAGGTTTTCTAAAAGAATTATCAATGTTAATTTTGCCTCCCATGCCACACAAAATTATTCTATATGCTAATGTAAACAATGTATAAACATTATCATAGTACTTTATTTTAAAATAAAAAACTGAAAGAACCATTTTCCAAGTTGGAACAATTCTGCATGACTGAATCCCTCTCCTCTTCCACAGAGTTTCTGATTTTTGAAATACCAAGCCTTGCCAGATGATAACTAATTCTGAAAATGTCAAAGCAGTACATGAAGCTTTTCACTCTGCAGAATATCTACATGCCACCTATAGAGCAGTTACCTATATGTGAATTACCTGCCACTTTTGATATCCAAAAGTACTCACTTAAGTGTAAATGTAGCAAGGAAACCACAGCTCCAGTCTCACTGCAACACAAGGGAGAAATACCTTATTGCCTCAACACATGCATTCATCAGCAGGACAGCGCAGTCCTGCACAGAGCCTGTACTGATGGGGCCAAACTGCCCACTAGCCCGTCTCTCAAGCTGCAGTCTTTCAACACTCATCCTTTGAAGAACCAAAAAATCTAAAGTGTCATTTTTCAGTGTATGTATTTGGTGGTAAGCACATACTGTGAAGGCAGCACATACTATGAAGGCAGCTCTTCCTGTTCACACTCCACTACTTTATACATCCAACTTCCTGTAACTATTCACACTTCCTAATAACAGTTCGCAGTGGACTTGTATTCAGTGAAGTTTACACAGCCTTAAAAAAGAGCAATAATAACCAGCTTGTACTTCCCTGATAAGCTGACATTTACAGGTAATGATGTAGCAGGCTGCTCGTAAGTCCCCAGGTTAGAAGTACTGACTTATTCTGTGCTTTCCTAACTATCTCCAAGGGTATTACCAAACCTGAAACCTAAAAATGCATGGGGGTTTTTTCCCCCGCTGTTGCTGTTCTTGTTTTCTGGGTTGTTTGTGGGGTGTTTTGTTTGGTTGCTTTTTGTTTGTTTGGGTTTTTTTTGTTTAAACAACAGGGCTAGTTTCTATTTTTGTCTAAGTCCATATCATCTTATTGATCTAAGGGTTGTGACCAGTAAAACAAAAGCAGAATTAGGGCAACAGTTTTTTATTTTAAGAGTTCTGATGGTTTAAAAAGAACACAAACCGTTTCTAAAAACAATTTCAAAAGCCTAAACATATTTGCTAGGTTGTGAAAACCACCCAGTTCAAGCACATCAAAACTATAATCTAACAGACTATGCAGACAAATGCTACAAGGGTCCTAGAAGAGCAAGCCACTTAGGAAAAAAAAGCAACAACTCTGAAAAAGTGTTAGCTACACATCTGGTTTTGGGGTTTCTTTGCACAGACAGTCAGTCTGCACATTTGAGATCAGACATGCTATGTTCCCCTTGCCAGTGATAAGACACTGTCCACTGATAAGAAGATAAGGATTACTCTACTATAGCTACTACAAATGCTTCAAGGTGCATTTTTGTGTGCCATTGGTTTTGAGTAAGAATTTAAACATAAGATTTTGAGATACATAAGACTGTGTGTGCAAGCTCACCATTGAAATCCAAGTCCACCTATGAGCTTGCTATTTTTATTTCTTCTTCACCCCTATTTCTACCACTGTCCTAATCAGAGTTCCTATTTAAGGCTGAGAAACCACCAGACAAGGCACTACTCGACAACACGCCAAGTACAAAAATGTCTTTGATTTGAGCTATAACCAACCAGATTTTCATCCCCACTTAAAAAGTCCTTCACTCAAGTGCACTAGTCCTTCTACCTCTAAATGGCTGGCATCAAAATGGTCGCAAGACAAAGCTTGGGTGAGTGCAAGCCAGCAGTCACTAACATGACAGCACAACCAACCGTGTGGATGCAGTTCTAGCTACTTACAAGGTACTAATACTTCAGGAATTTCCCACAATTCCTTCCCTCGTGCAAAAGGGAAGACAAGTTTTTTGTCTTTTATGCTGCAATCACAAAGCTTATCTTGCTGTAGCACAAAGGAGGACAGGATGAGCTCCCAGGCATCTCGGTCCAGAACTCAAGTGAGGGTACAGCCTGTGGGGACACGGAAACCTGAAGTTTATTTACAGGATGGCTGTTCATATTTAAGATGGGCACACTCAAGAGAATTATCTTGAGTAGCTATGATCTGGGTTATGCTCAACAAATCTGTATCCCAAAGAGTTTATCACATAAATCAGAGCATTTTCGACGCTGCTTTTGAGCATGTGTACTTTCAATAAACTAGAATGAAGGCACTCTTCGTTTTTTTTATTAAATAGGTTAATTTATCTTCACCTGAATATTTGCTTTCCTGCAGAGTTATTAAACTGTCTGACTTTCAGGTGAATGCACAGTGAACAAAGGACTGCTCTACTTTCACTTATCTAAATTCTGCCAGATCAATAAATACCCAAGCAGTGGATAGGATCTTTACAATTCACAATTAAAGAGTCCAGTCTGAAAACCAATGAAGACATCAACAGCCAAACGGATAGACTGTACCAAACAAAACTACACGATAGTACTCAGTATCTACAACTCCAAGTGACCAATTGCTTGCTTTCAGTTTCTTTGAACTCGGCCTCTATCCACATTTGTAGATAACACATTAAAGACAGAGATAGATACACACAAAAATAACCATGCCAGCTAGAGCTAAAAAACGGTGCAAAGTCAATAGTCAGTTGAGGTTTGACAGACAGAGCGTACCCAAACCAAATCCACTTCCCACTATGAGCAATCAACTAACCCCTGCACAGAACATCGCCCAAAGTAGATCAAAGCCATGCCAGCCCACAGGTACCCCAGAAACGAGCCCATCTCACCCCTTTGTTCTGAGGAATACACTGACCTCATCCTGCTACAGGAGCTGCGGGATCACAAGGAACAGCCACATGCAGAAATCTCTAATCCAGCAACCCAGAGAGAACACAACAGCAGTTGTTGAGTATTTCATTACTCGCTTGAATTCTACAAACAGAATACCAGATCCCCAAATGAGAAACACACCATTCATAATTAAATAGCAAAATTTGGCATATACCAGAATGACTTGGTCTCCAGGAGTATCTAGCTGCATGCTACAACTGCTACCAAGGACACAATTGAAGGGGTTTTTTAGGCTCTTCTTCCGCTAGCAAACGGTGCCAAAGGTGTGAGATAGCATCACTGATTTTTTTTTTTTTTTTTCCTCCAGATTTTCTTTTGCTGTACATCTAGAACAAATGTAAAGGCTTCCTGAAAGGATCTAGAAATGCAGTTCAAAGTACCTAAAAATCTCATGCAAGTAATACCAATAGTTTAGAAATCTACAC
This sequence comes from Astur gentilis, assembly GCF_929443795.1. NCBI lineage: Eukaryota > Metazoa > Chordata > Aves > Accipitriformes > Accipitridae > Astur > Astur gentilis. Next base: position 32,795,246 of record NC_064889.1, read on the forward strand.
TAATACAGAAATTGGAACATTTCCTAACAAATACAACCAAAACTTTCCAAGACAGAGATCCCCAGCACCAGATTGCCTGTCCCCAGGGAACAGCAAAGTATGGAGATAATTAAGCTTACTTGAGTTTACAACTTGTAACCTTCATGTCATTTTAAGGAAACAAACTATATTTAAGGAAAAAAAAAAGGAAGAAAATATTTACATTTTGACAACATACAACTTGTTCACATCAACGACCACCACGTAAGTTCCCATATGTTATCAGAAGGAGGTTTACAGTATGATGTGACCTAGTGTACAAATCCAAGACTTTCAAAGTATGGCTCACATCCCGCTGTCAGCACTCCGCAGCTCCCAAACCCATCCTTCACTTATGGTTATTCAGCTTCTCCACAACTGTTTTCACTGAAGTATTTTTAGCATCCATCTGAAAATACAAGTTCTACCCTCTGGAAAGAAGCTAATTGCACCAGCACCTTTGCTCCACACGGTCCCATTTTGGTCCTCTGTCCTTTTCAGCTGGCAGGTCCCAATCTCCCTTCTCCCATTTCTTGAACTCTTTCTTCCACTGTTTCTTTCCTAATCTTTGATATCCTGGTTTCCATGGTCATGCTTAGCCATATTATCACCTTTGTCTTGCCCTGCATAGCATACTTACAATCTCTCTACCTCACCTCCTTGCCACCTGGGGTTTTCCCCGTCTCACTTTTGACCGATTGCTTCTCTGTTGTTGGTGTCGCTCTACCTCCCTCTGTACTCCACCAGGACCCTCTTTTACCACTACAGCAACAGTTCTATCAGACTCCTTCATGCCAGTTTCTCCTATAAAGCTGTCAAACTTTAACTGCAGACACCACCAGAAACAAAGTAACCTATAAGGCTGCACCTCGCCAGCTCCCTGAAGATCACAACAGAATCTTCACGACAGACATAAAACCTAGAAGCCCTCACTCTGCCATACACTTGGTATTCTGAACAGCCTCAAGGAAGAGGATGTCAAATAGCCTGTGATCCCTGCAGCAGGCATATGGGTTGTATGGATCCATGCCTCTACATTTCTTGCAGCTCTTTTCATGCCCTGTATCATAGTGTGAACGCAGGGAAGAAGTCCATCACCAACCTTATGAAAACGCAAACTAAAAGAACACAGGCCACACTCTGAACCTGCCCTTCTCATCATGGGTGGGGGCATGAACACAAAGGAGAGATATGGGTAATTTATACAACTTTTTTCTGTATGCGGACAACACCCTATAATGATAAGGGTGGACAGTTTGGCGCACATATTTTTTTCGCAAGGAACAGTCCCAAACTTTTTTAAGGAGGATAGGGAACACCTGACCTACTTCCATCTATTACATGTCCATCGCCAGCCCATCCTCACAAAGACAACGCTTACTCTCAATCCACCTCGTTATCCCTATTGGAAAAGGGGAACCGAATGTCATTGCCACAACTTCCAGCCCAAACAACTTATCACAGGCCAAGTTCACAGAGCGCAAGCTCCAGGAGGTCGTATATCCTTGGGACAACGCAGTGAAACGGCATTTTTTGCTTAGCAAAGCCACATTCCAGCAAAAAAGCCTTCACTGAGGCACCGTCTCCAGTGACAGATGCGATACACACCAACTGTGTTTCCTTCACAGAGGAATCCCACCCGAGCGGTGTAAGTAAAGGTGGGAAAAGGACAAGCACTTCTCGTGATTTTTGGGTAGCATTTCCCACGGGGGCCATTTCTCACACACGCGTAAAACATTCCCGTAGCTTGCTCGTGGGCAACTTCTCCAAGACGCCTGTCCCGACGAGGGACCCCGCGACACGCCACCCCTGACAGGCCTGCAGCACGCGAAGCGCGCGCCAGCGGGGTTTCGGTCCTGGGGGGCCGCCACACAGCACGGCACCCGTCTCCTCACGCCTCCTCCCTCCACGGGTGCCCGAGGAGCCCCCTCAGGGGCTGGGGGACCTCGGTGACAGCAGCACCCGGGCAGCAGGACCCGAGGAGCCCGACACCCCAGACCGCCACTTCCACGCCCGAGGTGACACACGCGTGGGAGGGGTGGGGGCTGCCGCCCCGCCGTGGGGGCACGCAGGGGGACCCCCGCCAAGGGGGGACAGGGTGGCAGGGCGCAGCGATGACAGCCGACCGGCAGGGGCCGGACCTGCCATGGCGGCCGACCCGCCACAGGGGCCGGACGCCCCCCCCCCCCCCAACGCCAACACCACCAACGCCCCGGGGGGAGGCCGAGGCCGCCGGTGCCCCGCCGCCCCGGTGCATCACGGTCGACCGCGACCCGCGGGGGGAGGGGGAGTCGCTCATCCCCCGCCCCGCCCCCCCTTCTTCTCCTCCTCCTCCTCCCTCCCTCCCCCCCCCCCCCCCCGCAGGCGGGACCCGCCGGCCCGCGCCGGCTGGGGCCGGTTCCAGCCGGTGCCGCGCGGGCGGGCGGCGGGTCTCCGTGCGCGCGTGCCGCACGCTGCCCGCTGACGTCAGGCGCGTGTTGGCGCGCGGGCGGGCGGGCGGCGGCGGGGAGCTCTCGCTACGTACGTGTAGTGCTGCGGCTTCTCGGGCTGCGCCTGCAGCGCGCTGGCGGCGCTCGCCGGCCCGGCCGCGGCGGGGCCGCTCGCCACCGGGCCCTTGGACATGCCTCCTGCCTTCCGCTCCCGCCGCCGCCGCTACCGCCGAGGAGACCTTTATTATTCACTCTGCGCGGTCCGCACGGAGGGCGCCGCGCGCAGGCGCCGCCGCCGCCATTGCCGCCCCGGTGCGCGGGGCGGGGTGGGACTTGTAGTCCCGCCGCGCGCGCGCCCTCCGCCAACCCGGGACGCGGCGGGCGGCGGCTTCCGGCCGGCGGGACTACAACTCCCAGGGGCGCCCCGCGGCGGCGCGGCCCGCCGCTTCCTGCCGCGCGGGGGACGACGGGACTTGTAGTCCACGGGGGAGGACGAAGGGCCTCCGCCCCAGGGCGCCCCCCGGCGGCGGGGCGGGATGGCGCCCGCCGCGAGGCCCCGTCGCCGGGTCCGTCCCTGAGGAAGGGCCCGAGGCCGGGGACGGCACCGAGCCCCGGGGGAGGCACCGAGCCCCGGGGACGGCGCGGCCCCCTTCAGCCCGGCCCCTCCAGGCAGGCAGGGAAGGGTGCGGGGGAGGCTGGGCCAGGAGGCCTGCGAGAGGATGGGGAGTTATTTGTGGCAGGCGGCCTCACTTCCTTCCTCCCCCCCTTCCCTCCGCCTCAGGGACTGAACGTGGACGCGGGAGCACGGCGTCCCGGCCAAAGGGTTATTTTAGTGTTGGCATCTCTCATCGCTCCCCGGCCTTCCCCACCCACGGGACAGCGCCGTCCAGGAAGTGCCCGGGAATAGCACTGCAGTCCCGAGGAGGAGGAGGAGGAGGAGGAGGGAGGAGGAGGAGGAGGAGGAGGAAGGTCCAGCGAGCCGTGTGGAGAACCTACCTCCGAGTAGGTGACACCAAAGGCCCCTGGATACTGGGTCATCAGAAGATTGCATGGGCTCCCTGTCCTCCCCTGGGAGAAAATCCCCCCCTGAAGGAGCCGTGTCCAAGGAAGCGGCTGAATTCCCATGCGAAGAGCGTCCTCTGTAAATTAACTTCTCTCCCAGGGGAGGAAATGATACGAGTTTCTTTTAATAGGACTTTGATCTCTTGGGCTCCACACAGAACCGCTTCCCTCGCTGGGATCCTCCAGCTGTGTGGTAGAGGGCAGCAAGGATTTATAAGGCAAACACCTTTTTTTTAACTCTGCCAGCACGCGCAGGGTGAACGGTGTTAATAATAAACTTTCAGGCCTGGTCTGCGTGCTGCCTGTGCAGCTGTTTTGGGGAGGGAAATAACTTTTTTCAATTCTCATTTACACTGATTCTACTGCAGGCAGGCTTTTACCGGGGTAATTTAATAGCTCTTCCCCTGCGTTTGCAGGAATAAGTCATGGGATATCAATACCTTCTTATTCATCTAACAACCCTCCGCGGGAGGCTGGAGTACTATAATTATGCAGCTCTTGGTCATGTACGACAACTTTTCATAAGTCAGTATGTGTGGAGGTATTTCAGTTAATATCTATGCATACACACCTATACACCCAACACAACATCACTGTCAGTGATGGACCTGCAGAAAAAACCCTTCAATTATCGACGAATGACACTGAAAACACCACCAACGTGCACTTTGTGCACAGAGATTTGGAAACCATGGACTGGAATCCTTGTACACTGATGTTTATGCTACAATTTGGTACTGACACTGTTTCCTCTTCCAGTTCTCCATTTCACAATCGGGGCAACTCGACGCACACTCTGCCATGCAACAGAGAAATGTTTAGGACGTGCCAGGTACGCGTGCCCAGGGTTCACTTACTTCCATCTTTGCGCACGTCCTCATTAATGTGTGCTCGTTTGCTCTCTTCGGCTTTGGTGTGTACAACTTTCCCTCAGCCGGTTTCATCCAAGAGGATGCATAGCTTTTCTCCAGACTTGAAGAGAGCAAAAAACCAAAAGTATCGCTAAAATTAGAAGCGTAAGCAGCCATTGCTATGAAAATATGGGCAAGGAAATACCTCAGGAGCCCCTCAACTCCTGGTAACAAACATTAAGCACTGGTCTCCTGCCACTAGTGACAGTGGCGTACGCTCTTAAAAAGAATAAATTTAAAGTATATGCTGTTATCCTCAGAACAGGTTTCTAGATTTCTTCTTGCCAAGCGTAAGCAACTCAGGTGAAAGGGGAATTCTTTCCTTTGGATTTTCCAAAACATGTACAATGCAAAGGACTGTTTACCGACACCTCCCAAGTCATTCCACTGATGCGCAGCTTTTTGTCTCTGATAAATAATTAACATTTTCCTTTCCAAGAGAGAAAATTAACCTGAAAATGAGGACCAGAGGAGAGCAGACGATGGCCCTGCGGCAGCCCCAGCCTGGGCACACGTGACGGTCCTGTCGCACCATATTGGTGCGTGTTTGCTTGACTTACCGGAGCAGGCGGAAGAGCAGGAGACACGCTCCCTACGTGCCGAGCTCCTGCGCCGCGGCAATCCTCGCTCTGCCCGCCGTGCCGGGTATCGGCCCGAGAGAGACTTACGCACTGGGAGAAGATGCAAAACCTCATGCAAAGTCTGGGTGACTACAGCTGCGCTCCAGTTTGCGGAGCTCACGGATACCTTTAGGAGCGGTGGTTAAGCAGGCGTCTGCGTCGCTATATATTCTGTGCGCTACAACTGCGGGGCATTTGGGACCTGTTCTTCCTGATCGCGGTACCCTTCCCATGGGGGCAGGGACCTGCCTCCGCTCCCAGCAGTCGCTACAAAGACAATGAAATAGTCATATAGAGCCAGGTGTAAGTTAAGGCAGCAACTTCCCCCGAAAGACAGTCTTTTTATTTAATTGCCATTTATCTTCCCGGATGCTACCAACAGGGAACGCGGATTCTGGCTTTCTACTCGCAGTGAAACTTTGCAATTTGCTTTAGTGTTGAAGGCGACCCACGAGGTCAGTGGGATCTGGGGAACGGAGGCGCAGAGGGGCACGGCCGCAACCCCTGCCTGCTCCCAGGCCGGCTCCCAGGGCACGGCCCGTGCTGGCCTTCCCAGGGCCAAGGGTCAGACCCTCCCGGACTTTTTTTTTGGGAGGGGGGGGGGGGTCGCAGACCAGCAGGGCTGCCCGGTCCGAATCCGAAGCCCGATGACGAGCGCTCCTAGGCTGCGGCAACGATAAAACCGGGCAAGAAATGCCGGAGGCGCTGCCAGAGCCTCTTCCCTTGCCAGGGGCTTCGCTCGTCCCCGCCGCCGCTCGCCAGCGCGGGCCCCCAGCGAATCGCCACCCACCGGAGGCTCCCGCGCCTCGCCCGAGGGCCGCCGCTCCCCGCGGCCTGCGCGCTGCGGCTCCCGGGGGAGGCGGAGGCGGAGTGTGTGTCTGTGTGTGTGTGTGGGGGGGGGGGGTCCGCCGTCCCCCCGGGCGGCCCCGCGGCCTGGCCCGGCCCTCGCCGCTCGCAGCCCCCCGCCAAGCGCCTCCGCACCACACGGCCAGGAAAGGCGCTTTCTGGCGGGGGCGGGGGAGGGAGGGGGGGGCGGGCCGGGAGGCGGCTGGGGCCGTCGGGGCCGGCCGGGGGGGTGCCCGGGGGAGCCCGCCGCCCCGCCGCGCCCCGCCGCCGCTCGCCCCGCTCCTATTGACTTCCCATTGTGGAGCTTTGCAACAAAGGGTAGGATCCAAACCGTGCCCCGTTTCGTCCAATCAGCGCGCAGAGCGCCCGCCCGCCGTCGATTGGCCCCTTCTCGCCTCACAGTACCCAATCGGACGCCTACTTTAACAACCAATCAGCGGCCGGGCACGCGCCCAATCAGCGCCGAGGAAGCGGAGCACGGCCTTTGTGTGTCGTGACGCCACGGCGCCGGCGGAGGTCCCGGCCAATGGTACGGCGCGCTGCTTCCAGGCATTGTGAGGTCACCGCGCCGTGTGCCGCCCCCGCTATAAAAAGCGAGTCCCCGCGGCGGGGAGGGCGCAGTGAGGGGGTGGCTGGGTGCGGAGCGGCTCGTGGCAGGAGCAGCGCAGGCTTCGGTGCGCAGCGCTACCGGCACCGGTGCTTCCTTCTTCTCCGAGCGGTAAGTGGCGGGCGGCGGGCGCGTTCCGTGGAGGGCGGCGGTGCTGCGCGGCCGTTGGCGGCCTTGGTTCCTCCTAGAGCCTGGCGGGCAGGCCGGGCCTTGCCTACGTGCCCTGAGTCACGGCCGGTCCCCATCCCCCCCCCTCCCCCCCTCCCATTCCCTTCCCCCCCCTCTCCGCCGGGGTGGCCCGGGAGGAAGCAGGAGGCGGCGTGACTCAGGCCGCTTCCCCCGGGGAGGGGAGCGGCCGGGCCACGACGCGAAGCGGGGGCGGAGGGGGAGAACCGTGACTCCTCCTTCCCATCCCGGGGGAGGCCGCTGGCCGCCTGCCCGCCTCAGCGGCGGGGGAGGGGTGGGGGGAGGTGGGCAGCTCGCCGACATCTGCCGCTTCTGGGACTTGAGGGGATCGGATGGGGCGGGGGGAGGGGGACGGGTGGGAAACAGCGTGTAGCCGGGCTTGGCGGACCGTGTTGCCGCGGGATTGGGGAGAGCTGGACCCCGTCTCACGCGTGCCTGTCTCCGTAGGTAAGTGAAGAAAAATGGCCCGTACAAAGCAGACCGCCCGCAAGTCCACTGGGGGGAAGGCTCCGCGCAAGCAGCTGGCCACCAAGGCGGCCCGGAAAAGCGCTCCCTCTACCGGCGGCGTCAAGAAGCCTCACCGCTACAGGTAAGGCCGCCGGCACGGCACGGCCCGGCCCCGGCCCCGGCTCCTGCCCCGGCTCACCCGCTCCCTCCTTCCTCCTCCACCCAGGCCGGGCACCGTCGCCCTCCGTGAGATCCGCCGTTACCAGAAGTCCACGGAGCTGCTGATCCGCAAGCTGCCCTTCCAGCGGCTGGTCAGGGAAATCGCCCAAGATTTCAAAACAGACTTGAGGTTCCAGAGTGCAGCCATCGGTGCGCTGCAGGTATTGCTAGCGGCCTGCCGGGCCTCGGCGCTCGCGGCGCTGAGTGTGCTTCGCTGAGGGTTTCTAACGACATTTCTTCTTGTGCTCTTGAAACAGGAGGCCAGCGAAGCATATCTGGTGGGTCTGTTTGAAGATACAAACCTGTGCGCCATCCATGCCAAGAGAGTCACCATCATGCCCAAAGATATCCAGTTGGCTCGCAGGATACGGGGGGAGAGGGCTTAAGTGAAGGCTGTTTTTATGGTGTTTTGTAGTAAATTCTGTAAAATACTTTGGTTTTAATTTGTGACTTTTTTGTAAGAAATTGTTTATAATATGTTGCATTTGTACTTAAGTCATTCCATCTTTCACTCAGGATGAATGCTAAAAGTGACTGTTCACATAAACCTCAGTGATGTGAGCCTTGTTGCTCAGGAGTGACAAGTTGCTAATATGCAGAAGGGATGGGTGATCTTTCTTGCTTCTCATGCATGTTTCTGTATGTTAATGACTTGTTGGGTAGCTAAACTTGTAAGGTACTAGAATTGATATAAATGTGTACAGGGTCCTTTTGCAATAAAACTGGTTATGACTTGATCCAAGTGTTTAACAATTGGGGCTGTTAGTCTGACCATACATCACTGTGATCAAATGTGGACTTTTTTCAGAGGGTGAAACTACAAGTCTTAACCACAGTGTAACTTACAGTTTCCTAAAAACGTAAACCTGGCAGCTATAGAATACACTATGTGCATTTATAATAGCTATTTTATATATTGTAGTGTCAACATTTTTAAATTAAATGTTTTACATTCACATGTGAGGAGTCTTTGTCATTTGGTTTGTATGGGCTTGAAGAAGCTTCCTCCTCCTGGCTCTAGTAGGTTAGCAGTAGATGCCTGTAATGCCAGACTGCTGCTGTGACAATTTTGTCTGTCAACAGAATGGAGAACTTGCTCTGGCCACCCTTGGAGGTTTTTGGAGGCTTGCTGTAGCTTGAGTCACTGCTCTTGGCCAGTGAGAGCAGAGCTGAGCCCTTGCAGCTGTGGGGTAGAGGCTGAATAGGCTGACTTGACAGGCTAAGGCTAGGCAGCAGCCTTTTGAGGGGGTGGGAGGGCTTTTGTGGGTTTTTTATAAAATCTTAACTGCTTATTGCTGTCAGCTGTTCTGGCACCACTCTAGAGCTAAGCTTTTTTCTTTTTTTCTCCTCCTTTCCACTAGGTGCAGGGGCAGTTTATTTCTGTGGCATGACTGGTCTGCCCAAAGCAAAACTACCAGTTTGTTCCCTGGGCTGTGTTGGGTGCTGAGTGGGGGGGGTGTGGCTGCAGCCCCCGAGTTTCTGTGGGATCTGGCTGTGTGACTAAGTCCCAGTTAATAACAGCAGCCAGCACTAGCAGTGCAGGATGGTATGTGAGTGGAAAAGCTAATTATACAACCTGAGAGCATATGGGCTGCTAAGCAAACTGGAATGGGCGCTCAATAAGATTCTCATTTCCCATCTAAGCTTTTTTGATGAAACAGGATTATACACTCCGACCTTCACTTCAGAACAGCTCTTTGGGCTCTGCTGAGACAGGTCTGGTTTTCTCAGCAGTGCCTCTGGGAACAGCCCTACCTTGTTATGTTGTGGTAGAGGAAAGCTGCTCAGGCTGCATCTGAAACACAGGTAATTAACATTTAAATTGAATTGCAAGGCTGGCTCTCCTCAGCTCTTAAAGAACGGGCTGCACTAGTACAGCTAGAGTTGGCACAGAAAAGTAGCACAGGGAAGTAGTTTAGCCAGCTCATCTTGATTTATTTCAAAGAAATTAAAAGTGCCATGGCAGAAGTGGCATTTCGGGAGGAAGAACAGCAATGGTTTATACCAGAGAGCGGGCGGTGAGTCAACACCGGCCGTCCACGCAATTGTTTGCAGACCGGACGTGTTTACAGCACTTCCTTCCACAACGGCTGCCTGAAAGCAGTTTGAAAAGGATCCTGACTCCTGCTCCCTGGAGCCGGGGCCTGCCTCGCTCGGAGTGCTGCCGGGCGGCCGTGTCGCAGGCGAAGGCTGGACCACCGGAGCTCGGGGCTGGAGCCAGGGCTCTCCCTTATCAGACAAACCACTCCGTGTGTTTAAATCCTGCAGCTGGAGGAACGTGCGCTCCTTACCATGCGTTCTTACACAACTTCCTCAACGCCCTTTCCTACGCCGCTCCAAGTGTGCTTGGAACAAATGTAGCCCCCCCTGTTAATACCATTATCACATCTGCCACAGAGCTGCTAAAAACATGTTCTAAAATAATCCAAGATTAGGTTTGAAACAAGCATTTTCCTCACTGCTAAACCTGTAGGGAAAAAGATTTCCTTGCATCTACATTGTAAACTTAATTGCTTTAAAGGCCTGGATCAAAGTTAAGCACTGTCTCAAACTTCGGTTGAGGCTACGTGATCTCGGGTAGATCACCTGGGCAGGTCTGTCCTGGGGGTACAGCCTGCCAAGGGGACAGCTGGCAGGGATGTTCCCACAAGAAACCTGAGGGTCCTTGGGTGGCCTGGGAGCCATGCAATTTGGGAAGCATCACACAGCTTGCATTTAGGCAGGTTAAAAATAAGAATTCCATGTGACAGGGATTTATGAATGCTTGCTTTGGTGCTAAACTGCAGTAGCAGGCTGGGCTCCTGCAGGAAAAGTATGTTTCAAAATAACATCCCTCGAAAACAATGTTTCCTCCAAGTTCTTAGTGGAAACAATGAACCATCTGGGTATGCCTAGAAGCTGTTTCTTAAAATAAAATCGTTGTCTAGCACTTAAAAAAATAAAACCAACACACAACACAAAAAACAAACCCACCAGAAAACTGTATCAAAGTATCTATTCATCTTAGTAACCTCAATAAAAAGAAATTAAGCTAGATCTTGCATGTGGTGGACCAACAACTCTTGGTATTCCACAATCTCACCGTGAAGACATAAACCCTTCCCTTACCGATTCTCCCGATGATTTCCTCGCATTCTTGCTCAGAACTCGATGCAAACACCAGACAGTCGAATGTGCTCCCGTCAGGGCTCTCCGGGGAAGCGCTAAAAATGGAAACACGTACATTAGCCGGCAGAAAGACCGGCTCTGAAAGCCCAGCCCTGGCTTGTAACCACACCAGAGACCCCGCGGCTGGTCTGGATGTCACTTGTTTATTTTCTAAGACCCGTATCCCCCCTCCCAGAGCCCACGGGCAGCACTTACGCCACGCAGAAGGCGAATAAATTGCTGCTGTCCACGTAGCGTCCCACGCAGGAGATGGTGGGGTAGGGGTAGCGGCACAGGACCTGCACAGAGGACAGGAGGGAGACGGTGTTGGGGGCTGCAGTCCGTCCCCATCATCCCCGTTCCTGGTTTAAACTGGCCCCATAACCTCTGCAGCTGGGCTCCCTGTGCCGCAAGATCGGCAGCCTCGGGAGTCACCCTGACCTTGGGCGTTGCTGACTTACCTTGGAAGAAGTCTTCTCCTGTACGAGGACTTCTGCTTCCTTCACATCAAATAAAACCTCCTGAGTGGGGAATGGAGGGGAGAGAAACCCCAATCGTCACAGCGTCTGAGCTCTATTTTTAATAAGACACTTACGAGAGAGATTATTCAAAAGCAGAGGTGACAAAGCACAGTCAAGCACAGCTTTTTTTCAAGGAGTTTTCTCTGTGCTGCCCTTTTTTTTTTCACCACCCGGTGCTCTCGCACTTGAATCTTCTCACAAACAACTCCCCAAAGGCTCAAGCAACAGTGACCTGAGCCCTAAAGCACCCTGGAACCAGGCTTAGCCTCCCCACAGTTTTCCAAGTGCTTTTCCTGCACGTGGTTGTATTTTATTTTTTTTTTCCTTAATGCACTTTCCTATCCTAGCTGCAGAAAAAAAACCTCGCAGGGATGGGGGATGTCAAATACTCAGCCAGGCCAAATGAACCTGAAGCCATCAGGAAAAAACATCCCCGGGCAGACACTGTATTTCTCTGCAGTTTTATCGCCAAGCCCTTCCCGGGATGCCCTCAGCCCCATCGCTCACCCGCGCTGCCGAGTGCCTCTCCAGCACGGCGGGGATGGCCCGGTCCAGCACCTCTTTGCCACCGTACTGAAATGGAGCGGGAAGGAGGGAATAACCCACCAGCACGTGAAAAGAAACCCAGAAGAGACAATTTAGCCCTAGGCACATCTCTGGCCCATTGCCTCACCTCCCCAGTGCTGGTTCGGCCCAGGTACCGCAGGTTGTAGAGCAGCCTGGGGAGAAAAGGGCTTGGGGGCACCAGGGCAAGAACCCTGAGCATCCCCCTGCTGCTTTTTGCAGGGGAAGATGCTCACAGCCCCTCACCACCCCCAGGCCACAGGAACAGCTTTGGCCTCACGGCCTTGAGCGGAGACCAGGGATATTGTGGGTAAGGGGCTGTCCCGATGCCAGGACCCCCAGCCCAGCCTGGGGGTCCTGGGCTTGCCAAACCTACCTGCCCCCCTGCAGCCTCTGCGACTCCCCCTCACCCCTGCGCCGGGGGCTGCGCTGGAGCTGGAAGCGGGGCTCCTTTTCCTTCAGGACCTTCAGGTAAGGCAGCAGCGGCTCATAGACCCCCCCGTCGTGCCACTGCCACCGCAGCAGGCGGAAACTGAGCGGTTGTCCCTTCAGCTTCTGCAGCATGGCCCCGGCCTGGAGGGAGGGTGGAGGAAGCAGAAGGGAGGATGGGGGGGACAGACAGGAGAGGGCGAGATGTGGGGGGGACACGCCAGCCCTCTGTGCTCACCCACCTGCCCGCTGTAGGCGTTTCTCAGCGAGCAGCCGTTGATCTCGTCGAGGATGTCGCCGGCCAGCACCACCTCGTCCACCTCCACCTGGCTCTCAGGGAGCACCTCTGTGACAAAGACTCGGCCGTCCACGTACCTGGGGGTGCAGCCAAGCCCCAGCTCAGCCGTGGGGACCCAGCCCATCTCCCCCAGCCCTTTCGTACCATCAGCGATGTTTCACTGATACAAGGGGGCAGGGAAAAGCCACCCCACAAACAGCAGATACTGGCGAGGCTGAACCGATGGGGAGAAAAGCACCCGAGACAACCCCGATGCTCTCAACAGAGTATTTCTCTCCCCTTTTGGGGGAGTTTTGAGCATCTTGGTGTCCAAACCCTGCTGCAGAGCAGAGAGGAGGATCAAGGTCTCCTACCTGAGCACCATCCCCAGCGCTCGGCACGGGACCGTCTCGTAAGTGACGCACACCTGGAAGAGAGTGGCCGGTGACAGTGGCCCTGGCAATGGCCACAGGACACCCAAGGAGCATGATGAGGATGAGGGGGAGGATGGGCACCCCTTGCCCTGGATCATTTCTGGTACTGGTGCCAAACCAGGGCTTCGGGAGCTCAGGGAGGGAGAGACCGGTCCCCAGTGCCCCAGGCTGGGCTGGGACCATCAGTGGCTGCTTGACCCTGTCCTCTCGTGGGATTCGGCTGTGCCCAGACCCTGAAGGGACAAACCTGCTAGATGGATGGGATGGCAAAGCATCAGGTGAACCCTTAACTCAGTGATGAGCCTTCCTCCCTCATCCCACGTGTCCCCACGCAGCCAGGGGAGCGCTGTTGCCCCTCCCCAAAGCCGCTGCTGTTCGCAGTGGCTTTTATTGTCACATCATATTAGCCAGGGACCTGAAACACGGCCAGTTCGGCTGGGAGCACTTGCTCTTAGAAATGCCCAAAAGCCAGCAGGATCCCAGCCTCAGCAGCAGTGCCGTGGCTCGGCGCATGCCGTAACCAGCCCCAAAGCCACCTTGAGCTTTTTGGGGGATTCTTTTGGGTTAAAAAGGCAGTGGAGGGATGCTCTTCCCTTTTAAAAAAGACATCAAGGTGTCCCCGGCATTCTCAATAAATGCACTGATATGTCCCTGAGCAAAACCAAGAGCAAAAACCAGCTGACACATAATCTGTGTCAGCCCAGGGAAATGGGGATTTTTTGGCAAGAAATCAGGGAAGGGAGCATGGGAAAACTTCATTTATATCAGCAATTTAGGCCTGGGTACTACTCAAGCTTGGTTTTACTCCCAGGAATGCTGGGATTTGCTACTGGTGACAGTGCAGGCACCCGGCAGGATCCAACCTCGGTGGCAGAGGGAGCTCTGCTCGTGCTGGTGAACCTGAGCCAATTCACCCCTGGCTGCGGCCGGGCAGAGAGTTGTGTGGCAATCCCTCCCCACCAAATCATTCCTTATCTTCCTCATTTGACTTTTCAGCAAGGGCCACGCGGCAGAAGGACGGCTCCGCGGAGAGACAAGCTCTTACCGGCAGCAGCCAGCTTTCGTCCAAGAAGCTGCAATTCTGCAAACAAAGGAGCTTCAGCGCCATCAGTCCCGGCGAGGAAGGGGCCGGGGCCCCGCGCCAGCAGCCGTGTGCCAGCCACCACCCCGCCGATTTGTCACCGTACCTGCAGGTCCAGGGAGAAATCCATCTCTGTCACCACCAGCAGCAGCGAGAGGAAAGGCTCTGCAGAGGGATGGGGATGGAGAGGCAGCATCACCACCGGGTTCCCGGCAGCCACAACCTTGCGGGGACATGGCAGAGGTCTGAATAAAGCCATTTTCGGCGTAACTAATGAGCTCTGGGGAGAGAGGCCCTGAAAGCATCCCAGCACCGTGGCACCCAGGCTGCTGCTGGAGGATCGTCCTGGCCTCCCGCTGCCAGCATGGGGAGAGAAGCACTGCAGCTTGATGCCTGATTTCCCCAAATTAAGACCAAGGCTTGCAGCAAATGCTGCTGACGAGCAACTTTCTCTCCATTCCTCCCCTTAAATGCAAAGCGAAGCTGCCCGGGCTCTCCTGCACGAGCCTTACAATTACACTGATGGAGAGCTGCAATCTGCTCACGCACCAGCAGCGCGGGTGATTTATAAGCCATCTAGGTACGGGTTTAACACGGAGTTATTTATCATAATCAAAAGATTAAAGGCTTTCACCCTGGCCTGCCCCCCTCCAAGCAGCACGGCTGCAGATGGAGTGGTGCAGCTTGTCAAGGTAACGCAGCCATTTACCGCACCGAACCCCCCGTGTGACCCCTCACGCGGGACCGCAGCCTGCGCCCAGCTGCCAAGGGCTCCCCTCGAAACTGGACTGCTGGCTCTGCTTAAACCAGCATCCTTGGTACAAAGAAATAACACAGAAGACTCTTCAGAAGCGGTGTTCCTATCCCATGACGTTAAAACCAATCTTAGATGGATTCAAACCATGTTTAAATATTTACACCTCTTTTTCCATCACTGCAGCAGCATATTTAGATTTTACCACTAAGTTTGGCTTAGAAAAATCATGGAGGATTATTTTCCTCCCCCTCCGCAGCAGCGCGGTGCCATAACACCTGCAACAACCGCCCCTGGGTTGGGTTACATCCCGCTTCGGAGGAGCCACCGTCCTACCCAGGAGGTCTTCATTGCCGAGGATGGAGCTCACCGGATCATAAAACTGAAACAGAGAAACGCCACCGTTAATTACGCTGCTGTTTTGCTCCCCACCACCCGTGGGTAGCGGCTCCCCCCACAACTTCCCCACCACGTGCTGCACCTCCAGGAGCCGGGGGGTCTGTGCCAGCTGCCGCACAGCCGCTGCCAGCACCTTTCCCTGCAGAGCCAGGCGCAGAAAGTACCGCCCGCGGCCCTGCGCCGTCCGTGCCTTCTCGCAGCTGCCCGCTTTCTGGATGCTGATGGAGAGAGGGCTCGGCCTGTTTGGGGAAAGGGGAAGCAGCTCGGGGCTGAAACTTTGGCGGGACGTGGGAGCATCCTCCCTGCACCCTTTGGGATGAGCACGTCATGGCGGGTGTTGCCATGGTTCAGATTTTCATCCTCGGCTTGACTCGGGGCTGCTCACCTGCCACTGTCCCCCGTGGGAAGCTGCTCCAGCCAGTGCCAGTAATCCCGTCTCCTGAAGCCCCAGGCTGGCTCTGTGGGAGAAAGGGAGACCGAAGCCCCTCACCGTGGGCACCGGGACGCTGCCACCCCCCGCCCGGGCACGAAGGACCACTCACGTCGGAGCCCCTTGCGCAGGATGCACTCCAGCAGCTGGCAGAGGGAAGCGAGGTGCGGCGAGGTGTCTGTGCAGGGCCCCCCATCCTCCCGCAGCCGCAGCACCCCACCTGCGGTGAGGGGAGCATCAGCACCCATGGGTGCCCCAGCTGGGGGTGGGGGTGTGTGTGGGGGGATACCTATGGGAACAGCTCTGCTTACAGCCCCAGGGAGGGTCGCTGGTGCTGCAGGAGGTGCCCGACACCCCGGCAGGATGTGACCCACCCCGGCTGCCCGCAGCCACACCGCACAGAAACTCAGGTAAACTTCCTCAAAACCGAGGTCAGGTGCGGTACCGAGGGGGGAAACACCCGCTCAGGCGGCAGAGCTGGCCCTGCTACGGCAGCCCCCGGCCCGGGGAGACCCCACCCGGCCCGGCCCGGCCCGGCCCACGCCGTCAGTCCGGCCAAACCGGTGCAGCAAGGGGCCGGGCCCCGGGGCGAGGGCTACCGGGGGAGGCAGGTACCGGTCCCGGGGGGCCACGCTCACCTTTAAAGGCGCTCAGCAGCGGCTCCTTCCTGGCCATGGGCTCGTCCCCCCGCCCTGGGGGGGGTCCCGCGGCGGCTGCGGCCGGGCGGGAACCGGGAACCGGGAAGGGGCCGGGCCCCGCCCCGGGAGCGGAGCAGCCCGGCCCCGCGGGGGTGTGAAACCTACACCGGCTCACCCTCACCCGCCTCTGCCGCTGCGTGCGGTATCGCACGACGGACATCGCTATGCGGGCACATACGCACACACACATATATGTATGTCCACACACTTACAGCACATCGGTATATATATATACATCTACGTATGTACCTGTACATTACGCATCTCTAACAGAGCCACCGGTGCATATATATACATACGTATCTGTGCTTATTATATTAGGAGAACGCAGGCATTGGGATAGGGATATAGATATATGCATTAAAAAGTCCCAGGTACCGGCACCGCCACAGGTACGTACACCCCGGGGTGCGTATAGGTGTGACGCTCGTCCTGCCTATAGGGATGTACACGCACCTACAGCGGTTCCGAGGCCGCAGCCAGGGACGCGCACGGCCCGCGGGAAGGGGCTGCGGGGACCGGGAAGGGCTCGTCCCCCCGCCCAGCTCCTCCGGGGCCCCGCGGGGCCGCGAGTTCGAGTCCGGCCGCCGGCGGAGCCGGGGCGGGACCGGGGGCGGTCCGGGGCGGAGCGGAGCGGCCATGGCGGAGGCGGTGGCGGAGTCCGGGTCGGTCCCGCTGCTGGCGGCCGCCCGCCGGGCTCACCGAGCGGCTTTCGGGGGGGCGGCGGCGGCGGCGGCGGTGGCGGCGTGGGCCCCCGGCCGGGTCAACCTGATCGGCGAGCACACCGACTACAACGGCGGCTTCGTGCTGCCCATGGTAAGGGCCGTGCTCCGCCGCCCCGGTCCCGTCATCCCTCGGCGTCACCCTTCCGGGTCCCCCCCTGCAGCCTCCGGGGATCCCCGGGGGCCGTCTCCCCCCCACCTGCCCCAGGATGTCCCCCCCGGGATCCCGCCACCGCGCCCGGGACCACCGGAGCTCGGAGCAGGACCCGGAGCATCGGGGGCAGCACCCCGCAGACCGGCTCCTAACTCACTGCAGGGGGGATGCGATTCCCCCGACCGCCTCTTCGAGGGGCTGAAACCTCTTTTCTGCAACCGCGTCAAACAATTTTCCGTTCCTGGAGAGCGATGTTTTGGTGGCAGAGTTGGTTCGAAGCAGCTGGGGCTTCCTGCCCTCCTTCGGCCCGGGGGGGGGGGGGAAGCCCCCGCTCAGTCCTAAATAAACCCACAGCTAATTATTTTGAGGCCGAGGAGCGTGGGAGCAGGTCAGCTGAAGTTCCCTGCAGGCAAGAAAACTTCGCGAAGTCTCTCACGTCCTCGTCATGGGTTTCTACTCAACCCTGGCACTGAGCTGGGGTGGTCGGTCACAACATTTCAGTGCTAAGACTGACCCTGCGTGGCATTAAATAGCCAGAAAGTTTAATGCTGTGATGAGTCAGAGTTTGCGGTGGGGGCTGGCACCTTCACATGGACAAAATTAAGGGTAATGTGTTGGGTGCTGCCAGCTGTGGGTTGAAGCAGCCACAGCTGTCCCCTGCCACCAGTGGGGATGGTCCAAGGAATGCCGTGGGGTCTGAGCCCACCTTCCCCACCCCCACCCCCCCAGGCCCTGCAGCTGGGGACGGTGCTGGTGGGATCCCCCACTCAGGACGGGACCATCTCCATCCTTACCACCTCGGCGGAGGCAGACGAACCCCACAGGGTGCAGTTCCCGGCTCCCCGCCAAGGCAGTCCTCTCAGCCCGGGGCAGCCTCGCTGGGCCAACTACATCAAGGGCGTCATCCAGCACTACCGGGGTAAGGCCCGGGCTGCCGGGTGGGTTAGAGGTCCCCTCGTGTGAGGCTGGTTCTTGGCACCTGGCTTTTGGTGTGCTCCAGGGGCTCTTCCAGTGCCGGTGCAATCCTGCAGCTGCTGCCGGGACCAGGCTCCATCAGAGATGCTTTCAGCTCCGAAGACCCCTGTGTTTGGGGAGGGGGATACCTGGGTCACACTCTGCCATGGGTCGCCCTGCGTTTTAAAGCGGGATATCGGACAGGGGCTCCTCTCCGTCAGTTCCCTGTGAGCTGTGGGGCAGGGTAGCCCCCAGCCCTGTAGGGGCTCATGGCCCCATCCTCCCTTCTGTTCCCACAGGTGGTCCTGTGCCGGGCTTCAGCGCCGTGATAGCCAGTGACATTCCCCTGGGTGGGGGCCTCTCCAGCTCGGCCGCTCTGGAGGTGGCTACTTACACCTTCCTCCAGCAGCTCTGCCCTGGTAAGGCAGCAGCCGGTTCTGGCCCCGGTGCCTCTGTTCCCGGGTGGGAGCTGGGGATGAGTGGGGTGCCCTTAGCAAGATCCTGCAGCCCTTGGGGAAACGCCACTGTGGAGTGGGTCACAACCCCCCGCCGCTGCCGGAGCTGGCACTGCTGTGGTTGTGGGGCTCCCCCAGCTCACCCAGCCTGATCTGCCCATGCCTCCAAAGCCCACAGACCACCCCTGGGGCTGGCTGGGGGGATGAGAGGATGTTTCCCTGGAAGCATGTTCTCCCCACCCTTACATCCCCCAAAATGGAGACATCTGAGACACCAGTGTCAAATTATCGCATCCAGCTGGATCCAGGGACCCATGCTGGCACAGATGCTGTGCACTGGTGCAGGAGCAAGCACCTGCAGCTGATGCTTTAGCAAAAGCCATTCCATGGGAAAACAACCCTTAACCTTCGTGTTTGCTCCCCCTGCTCCAGGGCAAGGGGCAAAGGTCCCAGAGCTGCTAACCCGCATCTCTCTGCTCTGGCACAGATGATGGTGATTTGGTAGCCAAGGCGCTGGCGTGCCAGAAAGCGGAGCACACGTTTGCTGGCATGCCCTGTGGGATCATGGACCAGTTCATATCCGTGATGGGCAAGGAAGGCCACGCGCTGCTCATTGACTGCAGGTCAGGGCTGAGTGCCGAGCTCGCTGCGCTGTGCCCACCTCCTTGGGTAGGTGGGGACAAGCTGGTCCCGTGGCCATGAAATAAATGCAGGAGTGCAGGGAGGGGTTAACGCCTGAACCCAGCCGAAAATCTCATTGCCGGGCTGGGACTCCCTGCATTTTAATTCCTGCATCTTGATTCCTCCTCCCGCATCCTTTCTGCTACTTGCCTGGGCTGTCTTTCCCGCGAAGTCATTAGAGTCTCTTATGGGACTAATAATTGGGAGGGAGTGAAATGCTCGAGCAAAATCCTAAACCACTTGGACTTTGCCTCAGTGGAGGCAGGAGCTGCCTGCCTGCCACGTGGCCTCACCCGGCTGGCCGAGGGGTGGAGCGGGCAGGGGGACGGGCACAAGGCCTGCGCTGAGCTCTCGCTGCAGGTCCCTGGAGACCGTCCTCGTCCCGCTGACCGATGCCAGCTTAGCCGTCCTCATCACCAACTCCAACGTGCGACACACGCTGACGGGCAGCGAGTATCCCACGCGCCGGCGGCAGTGCGAGGAGGCGGCGGCGGCGCTCGGCAAGGCCAGCCTGCGAGATGCCACCATGGCCGAGCTGGAAGGTGGGGACAGTCCCTCCCTTGGCTCTGGCCACTCCTCAGGGCAGCAGGACCTTGGTGCCCCATGGCACGGGCTGAGACTGTGGGGCAGCACCTGGGACAGGTGGGTGGGTGCACGCACTGGGATGGGACCGTGCCACAAGTAGAGAAGCTCTGGCACAGGATGGTTGCAGGATGGTGGCCGTGCTCATCTCCAGCAGCATCCCGCAGACCTGGGCGGCTTTGCTGCAGGGGCATGCATGTCTCTGCAGCGGCCAGGAGCCGGCTGGGCGAGGAGGTGTACCGGCGAGCCAGGCATGTCATTGGTGAGATAGCACGGACGGCCCAGGCAGCGCAAGCGCTGCAGGACAGGGACTACGGGATGTTTGGGAGACTGATGGTGGAGAGTCACAACTCCCTCAGGTGAGGATGTACCAACCCTCGGGCAGGGCAGGCTGGGTCAGGGGCACCGGTGTTGAGTCCTCGTGGGGTTCCCTTGGCTGTGGGTGCAGCACTGAGGGCAACCAGAACCATGTGCTGCCTGGCATCTCTCACGGCTCAGCCTGCCGGGGAGTTTTAAGAAAAGCCCCACAGGCTTCTGCATCAGGGGGTGCCGGGATGAGGCAGCCAGTCACATACGTTGCAGACACGTGCTGTTTACAGCAGTGCCCAGTGCTTGCAGCCTTGCTCATGTATATGTGCACTTATAGGCAGAGAGCAGGACTGGGATTTGCGGCATCCTGCATTGCTGCAGTTTCCTATGGCAATGGGTGCACCAAGAAGTGTGTTTCAGCTGTTTGTGGTGCAGGGGCTATGGTCAGGGTGCAGGACAGGGCTGATCACGAGTCTCCTCTCTCCAGGGACGACTATGAAGTGAGCTGCCCAGAACTGGACGAGCTGGTAGAAGCAGCCCTGGAGGTCGATGGGGTTTATGGCAGCAGGATGACCGGGGGTGGCTTCGGAGGCTGCACAGTGACGCTGCTGGAGGCTG
The DNA here is from genome assembly GCF_929443795.1 of Astur gentilis. NCBI lineage: Eukaryota > Metazoa > Chordata > Aves > Accipitriformes > Accipitridae > Astur > Astur gentilis. Next base: position 32,815,800 of record NC_064889.1, read on the forward strand.
GGGCTGCAGAGAGAGCTCAGCACCACATCAAGGTACACAGCAGAAAAGTGCCAGGAGATTGGCTTGAAGATCCCAAGGAAACACTCAGGGGCACGGCCCAGGGATGCCATCGAAGCTGTGCTCCTGAGGCACTTGGGGTTGCTGTAGCCCACCCAGTGTTGCTCAGGGATAGCCCCAAGTCTGTTCATGCTACTAAGCTCTTGCAGGCAGTTCAGCACCGTGCTGGTCACAGAGCACTGCCCAAGGACCTTACTGCATTGAGAAAGTGAGCAAAAAGGTGCTGGGTGAGCTTCAGGAAGACTAAATCTATCTAGGGAAAAGTAATCCAAGCCAAGCTTAGGCAATGCTGAGCTTAACGTCAGCAGTCACAGCCCAGGAAAGATCTCAGTGCTGTCATCAATGTTCTTTAAATCAGAAGCTCAGCATACTGGTAGCTGAAAACACCAGCAAAATGGGGGTGTCAGGAAATGGGGGCTGTGAATGAGGCAGACCTTCATTTTGCTGCTATATGAGATCATGGTGCAACCTGTAAATAGTGGAGGGGGAGGGGGGTAAAGAAGGGGCAGAGTAAGATGTCTGAAATGAGGAGAGACCAAAAGGGCTGCGCCTCTGCCATCTAATGAGAAGCTGGGAGAGAGGGAATGTGACCAGGTGTTAGAAAACAGCAAAGAGAATAGATAGGGTGAGTGTGGAACTGACCCTCAAATCCTCCAAAATAAGAACCGGTGACCACTGGATGAGTTAGGACTAAAACAGAGCTGAGGCAGCACTGTGCAGAGCTGGCAGTGAGTTTTCTGCTGTCGCCAGAGGCTGTGGAGGTTGGCAGCATCAGCAAGGTCAGAAAGGGGGTGGAAAAAGTCACAGAGAACAGTCCATAAGGGGCTGCTGAAGGGTCAGCTTGGGTATGTACTGATAGCCTCCCTGCACTGTGCTATGGGTGGACCAAGGGACCCCAGGCAGTGGCCAGGACAGCATGCTGTCCCCAAAAAAGCATCCCATGTGGCTGCTGTTGGAGCAGTGGCTGGGCCAGATGCACGGCTGGGCCTTTCTCCCCCTGGACCGGCATCCCCCAGCCTGGCCTCTTGCTGCAGCGTAGTACAGCCCCAGAGCACCAGCACTTACTGCTCCTCTTGTCTCCTAGGAGAAATACAGCGGCACAGCCACCTTCTACCTCACCAAACCCTCCGGAGGGGCAAAGGTGCTGCCCTTGTAGAAGACCCACCACCTCGCCTGGGCTGGGATCGCCTCCCTCCGAGGGGTGGCTGCTTTCCGCCCTTCGCAAAGGAATCAGTTTGTCTGTCTGCATCATTTGCCTAATAAAAGCAAAACGTTTGCACAGTTCTGTGTCTGCATGAGCTGAGCTCCGATGCCAAAGTCACTGGGGACCTTTCCTCAAAGGAGACTGCTTTAACTCCAGTTCGCACTGGTGTAACAAGCCATTACCGGGGACGTGGGGTGCAGCACCCTGCTTGGGTATCTGCTTCTGGCATGTGTCCTTCATCTGCTGCTGCAGATGGAGTGTATTGTGGAGGGGGGATGGTTTTTTTTAATTTTTTTTTTAAATAAAAGGGAAGAGGCAGACTGTAGAGAAAACATTTATTGAGTGCAATAGGAAGCCATCTGCTCAAACACTCACTGTCAGAGTGGGCTGCTGGATCCACCTTGGAAAGGCTGAAACACCACCAGCCCTAACAACCAGATGAAAATTAAAAAGTGATGCTGTTCTAGTGCAAGGCATTGGTTAGGTGCGCAGCCGCCTTGTGCGTGGGGGCGGCGTGATGCCCTGGAGAGCAGCAGCTGACAGGCTGTGCTCTTCTCTTGGATAACAGGATAGTCTTTGGTTAAAATGCATGGAAGTGGGGCTCCCTTTTTAGGCAGATTTCAGTGTTTTATCCTGGACCACAAAGCACAGGGAAAGGGTCATGAAGTCCTTGTGCAGGAGGAGACACGTCAGCTGGAGAGGAAACTCCAACCACAAAGGTGAGATGAGAACTGGGAGGCAGGCAGGCTGACGCCACTGGTCCTTGCTCAGGAAAAAATAAGTGCTTCTTGAAGGCACAGTAAAACCGCAGGGCTGGTGAAGTACCTCTTGAACCAAGTTCAAAACTGACCTAGCTCCAGCTGCAGTCCTGGAGATTCCTGTGGACTTTACTCACCTACATGCGTCTTTGGCTCAAACATGTACAAGCCCTCCCCCTCAAATGAACAGCCCAGAGAGGAGATGGAGCTCTCGGTGGTGTTAGTGCTGGAAAGTCATCTTCTGAGTCCGAAAAAAAAAAAAAAGGAAAGGAAAAGAAAAGAAAAAGAAAAAAAAAGAACAAAAAAGCCAAGGTCCAGCATCAGATCAAAGCAGTCAGGCAGCGCTGCCAGGGAGACCAGGCAGCTGCTGTTTGGGTTGGAAGCTCTAATCCAACAGCTTTTTTGGGGCAGGATCCTTGCTTTCAGCAGGCTCCTTGCCTGCTCCCGTGCAGCTGAAGCACACCAGGGCAATGCGCTGCTCAGCAAGACACGGAGCCCAATTGTTCTTGCTGGCAGAGGGCAGCAAGATGCCAGGCATCATGCCCAGAGCCAGGAAACGAGGTCCAGCAAGGTCTGAGCTCAGCCCTGCACCCAGCATCGTGCCAGGACAGCTAAAGCCGAAGGCTGAAGAAGGCCCAGAGCCTTGCTCAGGATGATGAGAGAGACCCTGCTGTTCCCAGGTTTGCTCTTCCTTTTGTGTTTACTGAGGGATCACAGGTCCCTTTACGGACGTTGTTGGTGGGCAAAAGGGCTTTTGAAAGATATCCAACACCACCTGCCCAAAAATCTCACACTCTCCACATCAGCCATGTAAGAAATCCCAGGCACCGTTCCTGCCTCCAGGGACCGCTGCCTGGACTATCCCCATCCCTCATCTCCAGGCAGCTCCCAGCCCTTCTGTGTGCTGTGGCTGCAGAGCACTTAGCTGATGGATGCTGTGCAATAAGCAGGTCTGGTCGCTTGCAGCCATCTGCTGAAGTCTCCAGTGCTGGAGAATATAAGGCACAAGTCAGAGTCCACCAGCTCATCAACATGCTTTCCACTGGGTTTAGTGGCCTTTGGATCAAGCCCTTAACTAATTTCTTCCAGTTATTCGTTTCTCAGCAGCCAGAGTCCCAGTGTAGCCTCCACATTCAGCATAGATCTCATCCACCTCATTTTTTTTTATAAAATAATAAAATACATTTATATATATTTATATATATACTACGAAAACTGTACAGTATTGTATGCAAAAATGCATCAGTGGCCATCATGAGTAATGCTATACAAATGAAAGACTATACTTTGCTATCATGGTACCAAATGTTAGCAGTGAAGGACAGACACAAATAGGTGCAGTAAGAAAGCATAGGTTACCCCAAACCCCTGCCTTGCAGCGCTCATAAAAAAACCCCAAACAGAGCGAAATAACCATCTCCAGTGGACAGACAAGTTGCCGGAGAGCCTGGAACAAAAATGGAAATGGTGACCCTGGGATCCTCTCAAAACTGAGGACCTGAGAATAAATCATTCTGTTCCATTTATCTGGGGAGGCTGGAGCCATCGAGACACCCGGATTTTGGCAGGTGTATTTGGTTGGATGGGCGTTGAAGAATGGCATTGGAGTGAGCGGTGATTGTTCATGGAAGACATCCCTGTGGACTCTGCAGAACTGAGTCTATGCAGAGCAGGACAGGGTGAACAAGCCCTGAAGGATGAGCACACACCTGATGACCCAACCGTGCCAGAGCTTTGAGAGCGTTGGGCTCCAAACGAGAGGTCCAGAGCTTGAAATGCCACGGAGGGTCTCTGCCCACAGGAGGAGCTGTCGAGGCACCGTGGCAGTGTCTGGATGAAGCACCCTGGGATCATTCCACAAAGTCCTGCCATCTGAACACAAATGTCCCGCTGGCAGGCAGCCTGCCCTGGTTCAGGCCTCGTAGAACTGCCTCTCCATCTGTTTGGTGAGGGTCCCACTGGACATCACGGTCCGGCTCACAAACTCTTTGGTGACCTGTTTGGTGAGGGTGCTGCTGGCGCTCTCCACTCGCTGGGTTGTCATGAGCATGCCATCTGCAACGAGAAGCTCAGTGGTCAGGACACCACACTAAGTACGGGGTCACAGGGAATAGGATTTGCTTTACCTAATGATTCCTGACAGAGGCTTCTCCTTAAATACCACTTTCACTGATGGAAAACCTCTCCAGATAAAGTGATTTGGTACTTTGCTATGTCAGTCAATAAGATGGACCTCCTGACAGCTCCCAAACTCTCCATGTTGCAGTGTGAACCCATGAGTCCATGAACTCAAGTGGGACAACATGGAACAACTACACTGATGTGATTAAAGATGGTCGTCACACTTCCCTGTTTTTTCCTGCTCTGAAGAGATCTAACCTTGGAGGAAGAGCTACATTTTGGACCTTAGTGATAGTCCTGGGGGACTTTGAAAACAGCATTCCCTCTGTGACTGGGCAGCACATGGGGAAATGACTGCAACTGCCCCTGGGGCAGAGCACAGACATGGTGTAGGAAAGGGTCTGATCATCTTCATCAGTCCTGCCTGATGGGCCCTTCCTCCTTGCCTTTGACACTTGAGGTAAAAGCACCCTCAGACCTCTGGACAAGCAGAGTTATCCTTTGCTTTCAAAGGCTTTCAAAGCAGACAGCAAGTCCCTACCCGTGAAGTGGGGATCCAGAGAGGAATGACTGATGCTGGTTTTGGTGCTGTATTCGGTGGGGAAGTTGTACACTTCTTCCCTCATGTACTGCTGTCCTCCAAACTGGGAGAAAGTCCCTGGGGAGAAGGAAAAGGGATGAATCAGCCAGGAAACAACAAGGAGCTTCCAACCCCTCAACCCTGCACAGTGAGCACCATCAGTGAGCTCAGGAGGTTTCTCTTGCTGACATCAGAGCCAGGTTTAGAAGGAACTGGGAGGACTGGGAAGGTCTTACACCTGTGCAGCATAAGAAGCTGCCTCCAGGTATGTGTACAATCAGGCATAAGACAGAAGCTTCATAATAAATTAAACACTGGCAGGTTCTCATGATCCTCCCTCATTCAGTGCATCAGGGTGGGGACAGTGCTCACAAGGCACAGTGCTCACAAGGCACAGCTTTGTCTTCATGGAAGACAACGTCTCCATGTCTTTCGTGGAAAATGGAGTCACCACCAGAGATGGAAAGGGACTCCAGGAGTTGTGTTCCCTGCTTGAGAGGTTTCTTATCTTTGCATCTCCACAAAGACACAGTACTGTACCTCCATCCTGAGATTCGATGGTGATGATGCCTTCTCTCTCTGGCCCAAAGCCTTGGGTGGTCTTGGCTTGCACTTTGAACTTGTATGGGACATTCTCACTCAGGTGGGGCACAGTCAGGGTAGTTTCTGGATTGTCTCCTTCGACATAGATATTCCTGGGCTCCCCTAATCCACACAGACATACCAGCGGTGAAGACAGACAGGAGTGACAGTCCCTCCAAACACACTCCCCCCCAACTCTGGCTGCTCTCTTGCCTTTCCCTAAGCTTTATGCCACCCACAGACCCTATGGTTGCACTCAGTTCTACTAAGGGTTAAGACAACCCTATTTTAGTATAGTGGTGATCCTCAACAACCTCCACTGGGTTTGGGCTGTAATAAGCTCCAGGTCCTTCCTCTTCCAACCACATTTGTTACACCAGACCATGCAATGACACAGGGCGTCAGGGTCCAGCAGCTCCCAGGCCTGGAATCAGCCTCATGTCCCCACTTTGTGTGCACCGATATAAGCAGACAGCTTTGTGGCTGGTCCCAGCAAAAATGTAGCAAGTTGCTGCCTTTGCTGGAGGCATCTTGTGCTCTACATGGGGAATTGGGCTTCTACAGCCTGATACCATACCTCCTCCATGCAGCATCTCACAGGTGACCATGTAGCCCAAGATGGACCCATTGGGCTTGCGGGGTCTCTCCCAGCTGAGCTGCAGGGAGTCAGGGCTGAGGGCAGTGAAAACCAGTGGTCCAGGAGCACTGGGCGTGCTCAGTGTGAAGGGTGAACCTGCAGGGGTACAAGCGAGAGGTCAGTATCACAGAAGGTGGCGAGAAGGAGCCTGGGAGGGATCTGCACACAGCATTTATGAAACAAGATAGAAGGTCTCAGCTACCTAGACAGCTAGTGGAAGGTGAGTACATGGGGAAGAAGGTTCTATTTCTAAATGAAAGGAAGGAAAGAAGAGCTCAGGATGTGGTAAGGGGAGAGAAAAAAGCAAGGCCAGCACTGTAGATAGCAGCAGAGACATGAATGCCGCCCTTCTCCTGTCCCCCATCCACCTCACCTGGTACAGGGCTGAGTGGGCTCTGCGGGTCCACCTGGGACTCTATGGTGATTACTCCTTCCCTTTCGGGACCCCAGCCTTCCTCACTCTGGGCCTTCACCTTGAAGATGTAGGAGTGGTTGGGTAGCAGGTCCTCTACCACCACCGAATTCTGGCTGGGGTTAGGGATGGTGAGTCGGTGCACTTCTCCTGGGACACACAGGGAAGGAGAACATCAGTACCGTGCTGCAGGCACAAAGACAGAGCCATGGCTTTTGCCTAAACTCTTATCTCAAATGAATTGCCTGGAAAAATCATCCAGGCCCCCTCCCCAGCCTTGCCACCAACAACTAGTAGTGCAGGACGAGGTGTTCCAAAAAAGGCTTGGGACAAACAGCTTCTTGAAAACTCAAAGATTTTCAGCCAAAGAGAATAATTTTCACTAACACTGCCCCAAGTTTCATGTAAAAAGAAGAGATTTGCATTTCAATCTTTCCTTCAAGTCCAATGTGATGAAAAAACCTTCAACTAAGATGTTGGGGATGATGGAGAATGAGGCTAACATTTTTTGGAGTAGGGGTGACTCCACAAGCAACCCCAGAAATTGTCCCCTCAGTAAAAATGGGGAATGAGAGCTGTGGGGTAGCTGAGACATTTCCTCAAGGTGTATATAGAAAAGGCAGAGTTGGGGCCAGCCCCTGAATCCCAGAACACTTGTGGTTGGAAGGGACCTCTGGAGGTCATCTGGTCCAACCCCCTCTGCTCAAGCAGGGTCACCCCGAACCAGTTGCCGAGGAGAAGACCCAGACCAGACTCTCTACCACCAAGAACTCCCACCACCGGTTGCCTGGTGGGCACTGACTGGCCACCTGTTCACTGACCTCCATTGAGGAGCTGGTACTGCACGCTGTAGCCCTGCACCTCCTTCTCGCAGTGCGGCTCCTGCCAGCTCACCTTCAGGGAGGTGGGTCCCAGGGCGGAGAACACCAGGCGTGTGGGGGTGTCAGGGACACCCAGTGGCAGCCTGGAGTCTAAGGCAAAAAGGGAACATCAGGTTGGAGATTTGGGGGCTGGGGGGCTAAGGGGGCTGGGGGAGAGGAGGGAGTGGCACACACAAGCGTGGGATGGTCCTGATGGTCTGGGGAGAACGTGGAGAGATGTCATCTCTGCAAGCTGGCCCATCATGAGGGGGGATGGCTGGCTCTGCACACCTACAGCCCATGGCCTTGGGGTGCCAACCTTGGGTGGGACAAGTCAAGGTAAGCTTCATGCCCCTGTGGTAGAGAGACCAGAGCATGGGCTTGGGTGCAGCGTTATGGCCCTCCTTGTTCACCCTGAAGCACTCTGTCCAGTCTGCCAGAAGCTTCACAGACATCTTCAGATGCAGCTTAGTTAAGACTGGCCCTAGTCTACAGCTAAAGCAGCCCAACATCTCCAGGGACTGTTCAAGGGAATGGGGGCAGCTGGGACCAGGACTGGCTGCTCTGGCTCCCTCCCAACTCAGCCCACTGGGACACAAAGCTCATGGCGAGCACAGCAGCCTCCCAGGTGACACTCAGGGTCTGAAGCCCCCCATTGACATGGGCTTTGGCCAAGGAGCTTGCAGAGAGACATCTCGTATGGAGCGCATGTCCTCCCCCAGAGTCCTCCAAAGGCCTGTGGGGTAAAACTGAGAACAACAAGCTTGTTAGGAATGAAAAGGACAGGGACAATGAGCTGATCAACTCGTTAGAGCATGGTGATAGTGGTGGTGGGTGTTAATCAGCCCAGGTGGGTTCAAACGCAGCTGAAGTCACCTGCAAATGGAAAGGTGATGTGATGGAGGCACAGGCCAGGTCAGGAGGAAGATCAGTGCGGCACACAGCAAGCCATGGAGAGAAGGTTTGGGGTGAGCAGTGGGTGGCAACAGCTCATGGATGGTCGGTGGCTTGGCTGTTATGGGATGCATGGCTGGGAGGAGACACCGGACAAAGCTGTACCTATATACTTGCAAATCCCTGCAGACCCATCAGTCATGATTATAGAGTCCCGAAAGCCAGTGCTGGGGTAGTAACCCTTCACCTTTGCCCTGCTCCTGAAACCCACATCCCGAGGCCGTGGGATTGTCCTCCCAGCATCTTCATGGATGGGAGGGAGGAGTCTCCCCGGGTAATCTACAAAAGCGGTGCAAGAGAAAGAAAGAAACACCATTGGAGACTTCAGAGTGGGTTCAGCCTAGGTGCTGGCTCCTGCAGAGATGACTTTTTAAGTCTCTTTAAAGAGACTTTTAACAACCTGCTGTCAGTGCCAGCTGATGTACACATGTGGAACTGAAAGGCAACCATGCTGCTAGATAGAGTAAGAAGAAGAGACAAATGCTTTTCCTGGAATGCCCTATGGTGTGAGGATAAGGATGTAGCTCCCGTTCCTGAGTACTCTGGCACGTGGGGGATGGGAACCCTTTCCAAACTGGTCTGGGAGCAGGATGGCCTTAGCAAAGCACCTACACGTCAGTGATGAGGACATGACCTTCCAGATCTCTGGTTCGTAGGCCCCCTTAGCTGTGAACACAGTCCTCACCCCAACAGGACTTGCAGGGCATGGGTCTGAAGACAGTCACAGAGGTGGAAGGGAAGGACAGGTCCCATCACCACGGTACTCACCGTGCCCCATCAGCATTGTGGAGTAGTCTCTTGTCAGCGAGGAACTCCCCAACACCCTGTGCTCCTGCTGCACGTGTGAAGTCAGCTGGTGGTAGCTGGCGTTCGTTGTCCTGGTCAGCGTGCCGCTGCCACTGCCAGGGAAGGAGAAGTCCACTCGGCCATTCAGCAAGTGCTCTGTAAAAGAGGGCACACCGTGAGGAATGTGGCTGTGGACAGGGCTGCTGCTCCAGTTTCCATGGGGAGGAAGCAGGAGGCATCATGGTGCACCCTGCCTTGGCTGCATTCCAGCTTCAGCCACTCTGGAAGGTTGTTCTGGAGTGCTACATCTAGAACAAGCCACAACCACCCAACGCGATGATGCGGAAACAAACAGGTAAATGGAGACTTTGCTCTACACCCAGCACCAGAGACACCCATGGTGCCCAAGGTAACTCCAGACCTCGGCCTCGCTGGGGCACTGCCTTGTGGTTCTCGCCACGTTGTCTCACATCTCTCCTTAGACGCAAGCAGAGGTTTATAATTTCAGATTAAAAAAGAAGGCAGAAGAAGGAAAACAGCCCTTTATGGAGGCAGTTTCTCCAAATCTCACTCTGGATCCCATCTCAGCTGGATCTGAAAAGCAAATTCTGCTCCGTTGTTCTGGTCCTTGACAAACCCCCATCCCTTCCCACCAGGCCAGGAGAGAGCAGCTACCCATGAGAGAGTGATTTCTGTTTAACAGTCCAGCAGATCTGCCCCAGAAGCTTAGGGCACTTAATTAAGGCGAGAAGCTGCCCTTGGAGGTAGCACTTAGCAGGTATCATCTGAGTTTGCTCCTGCCTTGAAGGTCCAGCCTTTTGTAGAAGCAACTTGCTAGCAGGCTCCCAAGTCCATGCCGAGATGGGGGTTACCTTGACACTCTTGTGAGCAGACACACCAGGACAAAGTTTTGAAGCAGACTACAGCACGTGAACAGTGCATCACGCCAACACGAGGATGGGCACACAAGGGGAGGAAGGGGACACGTGCTGGGGTAGACCCCAGCTGCCGGCCCCTTGGCCCAGAGCAGGACGAGACAGGACACTCAGTGCCGTAATGAAGCCGTCCTTCACCTGCTTGGGGCCGGGGCGTCCCGCTCCTCCTCAGGCTGCCAGTAGCCACGTCGCTGTCCTCCTCGTGGAGGAGACCCTCGGTGTCCGAGGAGAAGCGGCTGCTGCCAGAGAGGCGGGGAATGGTTTCAGGTGGGAGCCTCCAGGTGATGCGGCGAAGATCCAAGTCTTCTCCCAGCAACTGCACATATTTCCACCTGGAGCCTTTTGGGACAATGCAAGCACTGGTGTTGGCATGATCTGCAGGGGACAGAGTGGGCTACCCACCACCTTCGTGCTGCTTGCTGGGGAGGGGAAGGGGCAGGCGCCAGTGGGAATGACACCCGTTCACAGCCCGTCTCGCCAAGTGTTGGCTGATGAGTTCAGGCGGTGCAACCATTGTGTGACTGGTAGATGGAGGATGGTGGGAAGGTGACATGCACGGGGGTTCCTCAACCCCAGGGCTGTTTTCCAGCCCTGTGTCCATCATGACAAAAGGCGAGAGTCAAAGTCCCACCACACGCCTGTCCCTGTCACGAAGAGTCTGCAACAATTGTCCTCTGCTCAGGAGAGGTTTCCTCACTCCTTGATGTGCGCTCAGGATGGCCGGACTCTTGGTGTTCCCATTACCTTGCTCTCTGAAAGGACCAGGGACTCGCTCCTGGATCCCAGGCTCTGGAAAACCACCCCAGCAAAGACCCTCCAGATCCTATTGACAAGCCTCATCATTCCGGCCCGTCTTCCCCTCGTTGTCCCAGTACCAGACAAGGGAGCCAGCCTCATTCAGAGAGTGAAGTGATGGAGGAAGAGAGGCCAGTGCCTTCCCAGCACTTGCTGAGTTCCCTCCTGTTGGCTTGGCCAAGACCCTGAGCATTCAAGGGACTCAGAGGTCTGTGCCTTGCCAGTGCTTGTTTGCTGACAGTAACTCTTGTGGTCCAGCCAAATGGCAATAGAAAGGGAAGATGAACAGGGAGGACCATGAAAAGCTCCTCTCCCACCCCGCGCTGAGATTTCTCTTTGCCTCATGGCTAAAACAAAGAGGCACTGGTCTTGTTTACACTGTGGCTAGTCAAGTGTTCCCATGGATGCTGCTACCATGCTTTGGAAAGGCTGATCTCCACCATCTCTGTGACTTGGATCTCCCCATCTCTGTGAGGAGGAGAGGAGTAGTGAAGCTCATTGCTGAAAGCTGTTAAGGAAAATGAATGTTAAAAATGACCTTTGCAAAACTCAGAGCAACGTACCTGAATCATCAGAGACACTGGGACGCTTGCTGCCAGCTGGAGAGCGAAGCACATCTGCGCTGTACATCAGGTAGCTGTCATAGTCCTCACCTCCCTCTGCATCAATGATGGGGACATCAGGGATGATGGGGACTGGAGGAGAGGTGGAAAGTGCCATTAGACAAACAGCTCAAAACCACACAGGCCTCCCGCGCCCAGGATGGCCTTCAGCATTCACCAGGGTGGCCGGTGTAGCAGAGCAAACAGGTTGTGGAGAAGCAGCCGGGGTGATGGGGAGCACACCCCAGCACTGCTCCTGCCCCCCTGCTCCCCACCCAAGCAGGGCAGTAACTCACTGGACATTGGGCGCTTGGGCTGCGTAGCGAGGTTGATGGTGGCTTCTCTCTCAGGTCCCCAGCCAGCACCATTTCTGGCCTTCACTATGTAGCGATAGGGCTGGGACTCCCGCAGGTTTTCTATCAGCACCATGCGCTTCTTTGGGTCTTCAACAAGCACCTTCTTCATTGGGCCAATGGGTACTGCAAATATGGGTATGCCTGTCACCCACAAGGTCACGAGACACAGAGGACCCCACAGCACCCCACCCTTGGCCAACAGGCTTGGTGACGTTTGGTGTCAGGACATAGCCTGGCTCTGGGACAAGGTGCAGCAGCTATTTGGGCTGCTCATGACAGGCAGGACATCTCAGGGAAATTCCCAAACTGAATGCTGAAGTCAACCTACAGCAAAGGTCTCCTGTTGCTGGTGTGTCACCAAATGGCATCTTCCTGGCACCCTAGCCCTAGGTTTAGACTGATGAACTAAGTTTTTAAGAGGAAACCCAACACAAAACACTATGGAAGTGAATGGGAACTGAGAGCCTCCAGGCTTTGCAGGATTAAATCCTGAGAGGTGATTTTTCTGTACTCCTTCCATCCAGTAGTGACCCCTCCAGATCCCAGTTTTCATAGGAAACATGCTTGGAGCCATTCTGGTTCTGCTGCTGTTTGGGACCAGCCCCACTTGTGGAAAGCGTACTTTAGCCCCTCAGCCTGGCTGGACTGCTCCATTCAGAAAATGAGCTCTTACCATTTTCCTCATTGACGAGTCCATAACTGACTTCGTAAGCTGTGATCTCCCCATTGGTTTCTGCAGGCTCAGCCCAGCTCAGCTGTGTCACGGTGGAAGACACAACATTGAAAGCCAAGCGGCCAGGCTCACTGGGGACTGGAAAGGCAAAAGGAAAGAGTCCAGGTTACCGCAAGTCGGGAGCCAGCGCACACAGATGCCCAGAGCTCCCCGGATCCCAGCTGGGTTGCAGTGGGAGCCACTCAGTGCTTGTCCCCAAGACCAGCAGAAACTCCAGGCTGGAGCCCTGACCCCATGCTGGGTGCACAGGCACCAACTTGTTCCCACATGGTGGGAAGCAAAGTGGAGAGTCGCTCACCATCCTCAAGCGTGCGGCAGTGGATGATGTCGGAGTAAGCCCCTTCACCCATGGCGTTGTAGGCGCAGACTTGCATCTCGTAGTCGCAGAAGGGGTAGAGGTTACTCAGCTCTGCTGATGGTGCTTTGACATCAATGAGACGGGCTTCTGACTCAGGGTCCCCTTGGATCCAGTATTTCACCTGGCAAAGCAAGAGCAAGCCATGATTCCCTCAGTTCCTCACCATAATGGGTGAGAAATTCCCCATCTCTTATTAAATCTTCTCTGGGAAAGCCAGGGTGTTGTGCCATTCCTCTGAAATGGGAGGCCAGAACAGTCTGGGCATTTCATGATAAGTGATGGAAAGGGAGATGAACCCACCAGGAATCTCCTGCAAATCCCACACCCACCCAGCAATGGTCCCTTAAGGATGGAGTGGGCCAGAAGGGAGGGGTGAGCTTTCTCCCTCATTTGGGCATCTTCTCCCCATCCCTTCAGTACAAATGACTCTGTGTGTGAAACACCTGCAGGATGGGACCCACACCCTCCCCCGGGATCCACTCACCCCTTACCTTGTACCCCAGAGGTTTTCCAGGTGGAGGAAACCAGCTGAAGCGGATTTCCCTGGAGCTGAGAGCATGGGCATTGGGATTAAGTGGTGCACTCAGGCGGCCTTTGGGGGACTGGGAGACCTGGCTCAGACCAGCCATCGAGGGGACACCATCCACCACCTCTGCAGACACGAGGAAGAAAGGTCACATCAGTGCTAGTCCCCCACATGGCAGGAAAAGAAGGAAGCGTGCTTCTCCCCAGCACGGTACAGAAGGGAAACTGAGGCGCTTGGTGATGACATTCCCCAAAGCCACACAGCAAGCTGGCATGAGAGTCAGGCTCAGACTCCCCAAGTCCTGCACCTCCTGCTGCTTCTCACAAGCTGCCCAGGTAGGAAGAAATGAAGAGACCACCTTCGCGCCTCTGAAAATCTTAAGCTCTGTTAGAATGTATTTAACAACGCTTCAACAGCTTGATCAGTTGCCCTGTGCAGCCATGAGAGAAGATGGAGAGGGGCAGAGCCTTCTCAAGTCACTCAGTTTCTTCTGCTGGAAACCCACCAAGTCCAGCTGAGAGCTCTCTGGAGACTCTCCAGATCCAGTGCCTGCCCCTGAAGTGGTTCTGGTTGGTCCAGTGACAAAGGACTTTCTGGTACCCGCAGTATTCATGACCAGTACTGTGACAAATACCTTTACATTATCGACCCACTTGATGACAACCCATACAGTTTTGCTTGTCCAGCCACAGGAACCACCAAGCACAGCTCGTGGCAAGTCCCACATTGCCCCTATTTTTATAGCTTTTTATTCAAATCCCCAAAGAAAAGGAATGAAAATTCCACTGTATTTCCTTTTGCGAGGTAGATTAGCCATCTTCTTCCCACCCACTGTCTATACCCACTAATGCCTCTAGAGGGAGGCCCAAATCTACCAGTTGGAGCTGGAGGAGCCTCCTCATTGCCGCTTTTTGGGTGAGTAGCAGGGCTGGAGCTCCGTACATCACCTCGGGGTGGGCTGGTCCGGCGTGGGGGTCCCACACCCCCTGCTACCATTCCCCACCGCCTGGCTGCCAGCCCCTACCTGGGTCGGCGATGGTCACCGTGGTCTGGGGGTATCGGCCAATCTTGGCACCGTACTTGGGATGGAGGAGGTCGATGGCGAACTGCTTGAGCTGGCAGTTGTGTAGGAGGGTATCTATTTCGGTCAGCTCCAGCAAGGGGACCTGCACCTCCTTTCGGGTCTCCCCAGGCTGGAAGACCAGGTCACCCTCTGTGAAGATGTAGTCCTGGAGGGGAAGGAAGAGGTGCGAGATGATAGCCTGCAGCATCCATGAGAAGACTCCCAGAGAGTTTCTCCTTGTCTCCCAGTGAATCCCCAGTTGCCTCCCAGTGCCCACAGCTCAGGGGGCAGCTGGTACCCTCTGCCTCAGGTACAGGCAACCTCTCAGATCCCTGAGGCACAGGGAAGAAAGGATGGAGGGGAATGTCTGTCCTTGTGCTAATAAGCCTTGGGTCTCCCCTCTCCCAGCCACATCCCATTTGAGCCTGATCAGCTGCTCTCCTGCAGCCCCAGGTTCAGTTCCTTCCCAGCCCTCTGTGCCCACTCGTTCCTGCCTGCCAAGGCCAGGAACACCACCCTTACCCTGCCATTCTTGGCGGTGAGATCCCGGGTCCTGTAGGTGACTTGGGATTTCCCGTTGTCTATGATCTCCCGGAGGACAGGGATCTTGGCCAACTTATCAAAGCGGCTGTGGGAATAGGCTGGCTGCAAGAAGGTGATGAGGCTACTGGCTGGAAGGGGCAGGAGAGAAGGAATGTGTAGAGCAAATACGTGAAGGATCACATTACAAATACACAGGTGTCCTCCCTGAACAGAGTTCCTATCAGCCATGGGTGTGAACTGTGTATGAAATATTACCGTATGGGCTGGAGACGTTACCACTCCTGACTTGTGCTCCCTGCTCAAAACAACCAGGTGGGAAGCAGAGGCAAACTGCTGGGGACATTCACCTGCCCCAAGCACAGCATAACAGCAAAGAGGTCTTATTTTACTCCAGTGGCCTATGAAGTGGAGCAGCAGAGGCATATAGTCAACCCTGGACCTGCCATGGAATTGGTAGCACCTAAACTTGTGATGGTCAGATGTTTGGGTCTCTGCCACAAGGGATGATGACCCTCCTTTGGATGCTTTAAAAGATGCTCTAGTTTAGACTCCAGTGACTTAAGATAGGAGTCACCAAACAAGTCTCTCGTCTGTGATCTGGGTGAACTCAGATACACAGCCTGCACCTTCCTTAGAAACCACATGGGTCCATCTGGACATGGGACACTCAAACACAAACGCCCTTCATCTCGTGCCATGGTAGCAGCCCTTCACCTTGTTCTTTGATGATGGTGATGTTGACAAGCCTGCGTCCGATCTCTGCGATGCCGGTGGGGACATCAATAGCCTCCACCTGCAGCTGCTTCTCATCATCATCATCCTCCCTGATGAAGAGCGGGACACGGACATCCACCAGCTCCACGGCCTCTTGGAACTCCACCATCCCATGAGCATCTAGGGCAAGGGACAATGGTGAGAGGTGGGAAATGGCCCCCCCACCCAGCCAGGAGGCAGTGCTGGGCTCTGCTCCCTACCTTGGTCTGAGGTCACAGTGTAATAACCCGGTGAAACCTTCAGGTCATTGAAAGCCTCGTGGGAAACATGCTTTTCCATCACTTTGATGATCTCTGGCTTGGCTGAGCGAGGGGCGGTAAGCACTGTGTCCACAATGGTGTGGTCCTGCCTGTGACCGGTGGGAAGAGAAAGCTGGGTAAGAGCTGAGGCCAGGGTTGCTCATCTTACATAGCAGCTAGTGAGTGCGTGGGGCATTCAGTCACCCCACACATTTGTGTACAAAGAGGGAGAAGCAGCACAAGTGAGGGCTGCAAGTTCCTCTTACCTTTTCCCAGAATTGGGCTGTAACCTGGGGGGGGGAAAAAACCCAAAACCTGAATCAGAGTGACTAACGCATTTGGGGAGATAAAGTTCCGCGTGAATCACAGCCCTGTGCAGGTCTGAGCTGCGGCAGCTGCCCTGCAGGTGCCAACCCATCCTGCAGAGCCTGTGGCCCCATCACATGTTCCCTCCTGCCTGCCTGCTCCCTCCAGTCCTGGGTTTCCCAATGCAACAAGGAACATGCCCATGGGGGAGATCACATCGGGTCAGAGCTGTGGGAAGGGGATAACACTCCCTGCCCAGGGCCAGCATCCCCAGACTCCTCTGTCCTACACCAGGCACTCGTAACTTTGCACAGGGCTGAAACTTTTGAAATCAACGGGAATTTTCCCGTTGAGCACCATGCGACCAGGATTTGTCCCTGTCTGTAGACAGAGTCTCAGGTCCAAAGCCAGATGGGGCTGAGATCACCTGCACAACTGGGTTGGCTCTGCTTTGCAGCCCTGGGTGGGTGAAGCACTGCATCGGGCTTGTGTCAGGGATGTCTCACAGACCATGCTCCCTCAGGGCATCCCGCATTTCACACCCCAGCCCTCTGCTCCGCTCCCTCATCAGCAGGGCCCTGGGGGAACCCTGCCCCGCAGGAGGTGTCTCCCCCAGTGACTCACCTGAACTTGGTTTGCTGGAGCTTGTGGCAGCCGGGGATGTGCTTGAAAACGTCATTCAGCTGCAAGGAGCAAGAGGGACTTTCACAACATATCCTTTGCTGAACAGGGATGTGTTCAGCAACCAGACGCTGCTGCCAGCAAACACGAGAGCCCTCTGGCCACCCCTGGGTCCCCCCCCCCCCCGCCCTGCCACACCAGGCAGAGCCCACCACAGTTTCTCCCCAGGACACGGTAAGACGCTGCAAACTGAAGCCGAACAAAAGCTTCAGACCAAATGGCCCAAAGCAAACCCCAAACCTTATCAACGTGATGTTCTGATAATTCTCACAAGTGTGTTCTTAAAATTTGTGCGTTCTTTCAGAAAGAGGAGAAATTGCTTCTTCCTTTCAAAAGCTGTCTGGGTTCCCAGGGAAGGAGCACTCCCCCTTCCCCAGCACACTGCAGACACCCCCTGAGCGTGGCTGTCCCTCAGTCCCACATCCCAAGCCCCCCTCATGCCCAGGCTCATACGTTCTCTTCCACTTCCTTGCGCAGCTGCTCGCACTCCCGGGTGTCCGGCTTCACCAGGTTCTGCGTGAAAAGTCGAGTCAGCCTCAGAGACAGCCCGTAGGGAACTGGAAAGAAAAATTCCCAAGTTAAACTCCTTCCTTCCTGGTCAGAGAAATAACCCAGCCAAAAGTTGGAAGCATGGGGACACGCATGATGCTCGTTGTCCAGATCCTGTATCGCTAGCACCCAAACCCCATGGCACCAGCAGAGAAAACCCTCTGAGAACTGGAAGGCTAACTGGGAAGCGCTCTGCCAGATCCGGCAAAGGAAACAGCGTCCAGTGGTGGCTCTGGACTGATGAGGCAGCGAAATCAAGGCTGAGCTAATGAGACTAAGACACATGCAGCGTACATCCACCACACAGCCAGGCTGTCAGGAGGTCTCCAAGGCTACCACCTGTCCTGCTACTGGCCTGGACACAGCAATGTGCTGCTCAGCTTCCCCCAGGATGGAAGCAGATAAAGGAACAACCCCCCTTGCAATCAGGCTTGGAGGTAGCACCACGGCTGCTGCAGCTGGGGGCTGCCACCAAGGGTTTGTGTCCTTTTACAGCACCGCCAGCATCTCCTCTACGCCCTGTTCCTCAGATGTGGCACTCACTGAGATCTTTGGGGTTGGCAGCAGCGAGGGAGGTGAAGCCCTGCTTGTGAACGTTGTTGTTGATCTTCCAGCGGACTATGTCCCGGCCTTTGAGGGACCCGCTGCGGACCATGGGAGTGTCCAGGTGGTCAGAGGACATGAGGCTGTGGCGAAGCATGTAGTGGTCCTCCTTGAAGCCAACAGTGCGACCTGCAGAACCAGGGGCAGGGTCAGAGTCTGGGCAGACTGGGACAACGCCAGCCGTCAACTTCCCGACACCGGAGACTTTGTTCTGGGCAATCTTTAGGGCTTCCACCATGCTAAGGGTGTTGGGATGTCAGGAGAGGAGTGCGGTGGAGAGGGCAAGGGGTGTCCATAAGCGGGGAGAGCACATCACAGCAGCTGGACATTACAAGGGACACTGGTGAGGGGACAGCCAGCAGCAGGATTCCCAGTACGGCACACCAGGGTGTGGGGGCAGAGAGGAGCAGTGGAGCAGCAGCTCAAGGGCTCCTTGGCTCAGGCTCTCTGCTAGGAACTTTTCCTCTGATCTACCTCTCCAGCTCAGAGAGGAGGAGGAGGGACGCTTATCACAGCATGATCCCCCCAACCCGGGAAGGCAGCGAACCCCACAGATCCCTCTCCCCCCTAGTTCAAAGGGCTGGTACCTCGTGCACAGCAGGGAAGCAGGGCCAGGCAAGCCTAGAAAACAAGTGGCCAAAGACACAATCACTTTGCAGCCAAGGGCAGAAATCCCCTTGTCTCCAGCTGGGAGGATTCAAATCAGCAGGGATGGGTGGGCAGTGGATAGATGGGGCTCTGGAAGCTGGTTTTAGCCAGATATCCCTTCAGTGGGGGAAATCCCACAACAACTCGTGTCGGCAACAACAGAGTTGCTAGATACAACTGGGACCCAGCCCGTGCCAGCCTGGTCATGATGGAGGCTGGGTGGATTCTGAAAATTTGCCGTGTTTTTGGCCTTTATCTGGTCCTCTCCCCAGGCTAGGGCAGCTGGCCGAGGCACTCACCTTGCAGCAGGCGCAGAACTTCCAGCAGAGCAGCAGCAGCAGCCCCAGGAGCAGGATGAGGAAGATGAGCAGCGGGATGAGCCAGAGGAAGCTTCCCGGTGGGCACTCTGCAAGCGACAGCAATGTCACTCGTGGGGATCAGCCCCCTGTGTGGGGTGTGCAAGGAGGGAGTGGGGAGGCAGGGACAGAGGGGAAAAGCTGGACCACAGCTCTTTAAGGGATGGAGCAGCCCGGTTAAGCTTGGAAACTCCTCTCTTGGTGCTCACAACAAGAAGTGCCATTCAGGGAGAACTATCCCACTTCTCTGCTCACATCCAGCCATCCCAAGGGGCTATTCAGCACCTCGCATCAATCCCTGCCCTGGCCAGCAGTGAAAAGGCACTGATCTCTAAAGGTGCTGGTCTCTGAGGATGCTACACTCCACTCCTTGCAATTCATGTGACAGCCAATGTCACCCACCCCTGTCACGCAGGAAGGTGGGCAGGTGCAGCTGGCCCTGCCCAGGGCCACAGCAAAGGGACAAAGCGGGGATCGGAGGCATTCTAGAGGAGGGCACTGCTGGTCCAGACCCCAGGCTGGACATCCCCCCCTGCTGGGTCCCTGCTCACCTTTTTTCTTCTGCACGCGGACGGTGGTGTTGGGGAGGACGGTGGGGTCTCCCTCCAGGGTGTAGTGGTACGTGCAATCGTCCTCCTCGTCCTGGAACGAGCAGTACTCGCTGGCCTCCTCTGCAGAGAGAGAGGGCACCGTTGCAAAGTCATCAGGACCAGGAAAAGCGTGGGGAGCAGCCCCACACGCACGCACACAGGGCAGGGCCCACAGGAGACACACCACACGTGTCTGCACCCAGCTCCGCTTCTCCAGGTACCTTTCTTCAGCTCTTCCACCATCTGGATCTGGAGGTGGCACGCGCTGCAGTTCCCTTTCGTGTTGCCTGTTCCCCAGGCCTGGCAGCGAACGCAGTCCCGGATGCTCTCGCACACAGCCTGGAAGCCCTGAGCAGAGAAGGAAGGTGGGATGGTCAGGAGACAGCCCACGGGGAGCAAGGAACGACATCACCTCCGAAAGGCAGAGCTGCAGATGCAATGCTGCATCCTCACCCCAGTTCCCGGGCAAGGTCAAAAAGAGGAATCACAGAGAACAAGCAGCTAACGAGGGATTTATAAGCCCAGGAGCCCAGCGCAGCCAGCTCCAAAATCTCTTATGGAAACAGCCTGCATTTGGGCAGCGATTAGATCTTCTCCAAGGGTTTTAGGTGACCTTTCCATAATACAACCAAGCCAGCTTTCTCCACTCCCACTGTGGGATTAGCCCATGTTTGTCAATGGGGAAACTGAGGCACCAGACCATGAAATAGTTTTTTTCCAGTCTTGAGGCAAATCAGAACAAGCCAGGAGCTGAGCCTCAAACCTCTGCCCTTCACCAGTGTGCAGATAAACACAGACAGACATTCAACAGTTGCTGCTGGTAAACCGGAGGACAAAGAAAGCCTGCGGCTGCAAAGCAGCTCCCATACCAGACCCTTCCTGGCCACTGAAGGCAGGACAGGCTCAGGATTTTGCTCGTGACTGAGATGTGCCTTCCTTCCCCGGAGGCTCTGCACGGGAAGGAGAAGTGATAAACCCAGAGGGACACCAGGCTGAGCCTCACCAGGGAGTAGCTGATTTCGCAGGTGGAACTGGTGTACAGCGAAGCCTTGTCACAGATGCATCTGCCGCATTCGCACCTCCCATGGTTGTTGCAAATGCCCTGGGAGGGAAGAGGTGACGGTGAGCATCCGAGAGCAATCGTAGACACGCAGCGGCACTGGGAATCAGCAAGGTGCCAGCTCCCAGTGGCCCTGAGCTTTAGGCATTGGGTTGATTTGCAACAGCCCTGCCTGGTTTGGTCGTCCCTCGTGCAGGCAGGGCAGGACCTACCCCTCGACTGTCGATGCAGGTGTCGTTGCTCATGGGACACTCGCAGCCCGGCCCTTCCCAGCCGCTCTCGCACACACACGCGCCCTTGGAGCAGCGACCGCGATCTGCGACACGAGAGGAGGAATTACCCAGGGTCCAGTGCTGTGCCACCCCCCGGCCCTGTCTGCAGCTCTCCTGCTTTTTTTGGGGGTGCAACGGGGCTGCAAACAGACTCCGCAGCATCCACCCTGCACATTTGCAAGCACAGAGTCCCCGCAGCCCACCGCCAGTCACTCAACCCCCCGTGCCAGTGCCACCAGCCCAGGGGACACCCAGCCTGTGCCACCAGGACAGAGCAGGGCACAGCACATCCCACAACTGGGGGACGCTGGGGGCGGCGGGGCCGTTCTCACCATTGCAGAGGAAGCCGGAGGTGCGTGGGCACTGCAGGACGTCGTACTGACAGAATGCCCCGTCGAAGCGCTGTGTCAGGTCCTCGGAGTAGCACTGACACTTCCCGCACAGGCACTCGCCCCGGCCTGAGCAGGGCTCCACATCCCCAGGGCGGATGCAGGCTTCGTTGTTGGGAGACGATGCCGGGGAGCAGTCGCACGTGTCCCCTCGCCTGGTGGGGAGGAGATGGTGCTGAGAGAGGCAAGAGCAGAGCGCAGGACAGCAGGGTCCCAGGCAGGATGCCCAAGGTACAAGTGTGTGTCACTGTTGGTCCCCAGACCCAGCACAAACCCTGGGAGGCGTACGGAGCTGGACAAAGTCCTTACCAGCCCGGGTGGCAGATGCATTGTCCACAAACAAAGTCCCCGTGGAAGCTGCACTTGCGTGAGTTAAACTCTTGTTGCTGTAAGAGAAGAGAGACGAGGTGTTGCCGAATGGGCTCAGCTGCCCCCAAGACCATTTCAGGAATCAGAAAGGCAGATTTGTTTTGCCCACAAGACCAAGCTCTGCCGTAGGACAACAGGCCCAGCTTGGTACAGGTAGTGATGAAAATCTCCTTGGCCAGGCTGAGCCTCTGCTGAACGACGGTGAGGGGTTGAGCGGGACCCACAAGTGCCGGCCAACGCGTTCCCACCCCAGGCTGGCCAGCAGGAGGACATCTCTCTGCAACATGCACCCCCACATACCTGTTCACAAGGACACACGTCACAGATGACAGAGGCTGTGACTTTGAGGCTGTCACTCAGGGACGTGGGTTTTACGTGGATAACTCCCTGCCGGTCTTTCTCAGGGAGGCTGCAGACATGCTGCCCACCAATGTACTCAAGTGCCTTCACGCGCACATTGAACTTGCCCTGGAAGGAAGGGACATGCCGCAGGGGTGAGCCAGCTCTGCTGGACCACAGCTCAGCCACACTGACCCTGGGTGAAGAAGGAAGGAGGGACGCAGCGGAGGGCTCAGCCCCTCGCACGCACGTTCTCTCCAGGGCCATCCAAGGACTTACCACTTCCCCACGGGTGATGTGGAAGGAGCCAGACTCTGTCTTTTCATACATCGAGGAGGTGAACTCTGTCTTCATGGCTTTGGGGATGAAGTCAGCTCGGATGTCCATCTTGGAGCGGATGCGCTGAGTGGCAAAAGATAACCACAACGTTGATTTTCAGCAGTACAGCTGCAACCACCCCATGGCCTGCCCCAGAGGGGCCGCATCCTGCCTCCTGCCTGCTCTCCTGGGCAGGAATTGCCTACCCTCTCTGCCTGCCCTGGGAGCGAGAGCAAAGCCCCAGAGAGTACAGTTACCTCAAAGGCTGTGCGGAGCAACTCCACGATGTTGGAAGAGTCCTCCTGGAGCACCCCGATCTCAGAGATGGGGAAATACTTGCGCAGCTTCTGCAGAGAGAAAAGAGCCCCCTGAGCCAAGGCCTTGAGCAACCTCTTCTGGCACTGAACTGGGCTCTGCTTGGAGCGGGACTTGGACCGGAGACCTCCAAAGGTCCCTTCCAACCTAAATTACTCTCCAGCTCTGTGTCCCCACTGATTTACAAGAAACAGACACCAACATGGGGAGACCTGTAGGACCCCAGATTCCTGCACCCAGTGATACAACCTGAGACGTCCCATGACCCAGAGAAGCTCCCCAACACATTGTAGCAGCCTTCCAAAGCATAAAGGTGTTGGTTTAGCACTTGAGGAGAGAGATGGGAGAACAGCCGAGCTGCAGGCAGAGGGGCAATGGTCCTGGAAGAAAGGTAAGCCCACATGGCATTACCACCATGGTCTCCTCACCTCATAGTAGCTGTAGGAGTGGTTGGTGACAGCAAAGATGGGGATGATGTTGTGTTGGCCCAACAGGCGCACCAGGGTGGGCACCGAAGGATAATCCTGCTTGGTGTCATACACGTAGGTGCCATCGGTGTCTAGGTGACATTGCTCATCGTTTCTCGCCAGGATCCCTGCCAGGACGTTGGTACCATCAGCTTCATAGTGAAAGGCAGATTCAGTGGAGAACACGAGCAGGTGAGTGCTGTCCTTCCTCCAGCCAATCTTATCCTACAGCCAGGGAAGGGGAGAAGGAACCATTTTCTCTGTGCCCCTCCAACCACTGCATAGCCATTTGGCAGGCCAGCACTGGCAGGAGTTGGAAAACCCAAGGGGCAAGGCACCACCTCCACTTGGCAGCAAACGCAACCAGCTACGTGGCTGTGGGAATCCAAGCCAGCAGGTCTCCGCTTCCCCCACCTGCACTCCCAATGCACAGGATGTTTCCCAGCAGCTCAGTGCCAGGCACATATTTGTACAGGGGGCAAGCCCATGCTTTTCTGGACATGTTTGGAGCTGTGCTCATCCCTCAGCCAATGGCCAAGCCCAAGTGGGCTGTTTTCCAGGGAGCAGAGTTTCACCACCGTAGGCACGCAGGGGGACAGAACAAAGAGCACATGCAGGGTGCCCAGCAAGCAGCTCCTGTGCTGGGGATCAAACACCAGAGATACACACACAGATGGTCTAAGACCTAGGAAAAATTGGGAACGCAAAACAACTCGGTACCAGGAGCATGCGGCTGGGAGGGCAAGAACCAACTGTAGCTGAACGTATAACCTGGGCTCCCTGGCTGTCTCGTCAGCTGCCCAGCATGCTGCATTTTTGCTCATCACCCAGTATCAAGATCCACTCATTAAAAACAGAGCCCTGCCCACACGGCTCCTGCATGCCTGGCCACCATCACCTTGCAAACAGCTGTCTGCAGGATGGCATCAAAGCCACCCTCAGGGGCATCCAGGTTGCCAGAGATGCGCTCTTTCCTGAGCTCCTGGCTGAAGTAGTTGATGTTGCTGGTCAGGCGGATGACGTTCTTGAAGGAGAAGGGGGAGTCGGCATTGTTCCAGGGCTCGCGCAGCCTAGGAGAGAAGGAGGGAGCAGGGTTTTTGTAGGGGACAGGAGCAAAGGGATGCCTGGGTGCAAGGAGAGGAAGGATGGGGAGGGTACCCAGGGGGTGGGGAGTCCCTCAAGGGAAGGCATGAAGTTGAGTTAGCAAGCCATCAGCACTGACAGAAGGGGTGGGAGTAGTAGGACGGATGAGGGCAGAGATGGAGAAGACATGACATGCAATCTGTCGTGGCAGGGTGGGGAAGGTATGGAGGCGGAGGAGGACACTGCTGATATTGGCATGCTGCTATAGCAAGCCCTGAGCACGGGGCAGGGAGGCCAGAAAAGACACTCGCAATGAAAGGAGAAATGGATGGAGGCTCTTACACTGCAGACAGAGAGGATTAGGAAAGCCATGTAGAAACAGATGGCACCTGCCCTCCCCTCTCTGCTTCCACCCCAGGGATCCACTGGCCTCACTCACTTCTCAGGTCTCATGTCTGTCTGAGGGGATGAGACTTTGTCCACAAACTTGCCGAATCCGATGGTGTAATTGGAAGTCAGGGCTTGCAGGAACTCCGCTGGGAGGAGAGGAAGGGAGGGAGGAGTGGACACATGAATAAAGAGAGATCTGTGAGGTTGCTGCTCCAGGGAAAGAAGTCCTTTCCTGGGCATCTTCACTGCTGGTCAGGTCTTAGATAAGACTCCCAAACTATCAGTTCTTCAGCTCTTTAGGCTTGGGGCTTGCCTTTTTTGGTGTAGAAACCTATGCCACCTTTGGTAGCCCCTCTCCAAGACTGGAGCTTCTGCAATAGCACACACCACACCTATAGATTCAAGCTGCCAAAGCCACCGCACAGATCAACTCTGCAGGGCACCAGCCCCCACGCTGGGCTGAAAGGAGAGAGCACTCGTGATGATCCCTGCAGGGCCAGGAGAGACATCCCCCCCACAAAGCAGCGATAGTAAGAAACTCTAATTAAAGCAGATGCCTCTCAGCCCTTTGCCAGTTGCATCCCTTTCTCTGGTGCCGGCAGAGAACTCGCAGCTGTGGGCAGGAGTGAGCTGCCTGCCTTCATCAGCAGAGGAGCTGGCTCCTCTCTTCTCCCAGCTCTTGTCTCACCTAGGTTTTGGCCCATGCTTTTAAGGTTGTCCAGATCATCAGACATAGAGTAGGAGAAGTCCATGAGGATGTAGAGATCCACAGGGCTCTCCAAGGGCTGGAAGACATCCATGTTGAAGCTCATCTCCTCCCCAGCTCGCAGCCTCATGAACATGCCCTGGGGGGACACCTGTGTCCTCTGCAGGGCCGTGTTGATACTGAAATTCTGTGAAGAAAGAGCGATGTGAAGGAGATGGACTCCATCTCCTGCGCAGATGCAATGAGGCGGAGGCAAGGAGCAGGGAGATAAGTGGGAAGTGGAAAGGCAGGGATGATCACACTCCCTTCCCTCACGTACAGCCAAGGACCGAGGCAGCTGCCCCCGTGTCAACACGTGCCCAGCTGGGCGCCTCCTCCAGACCTTGGCATTTTGCTTACATCTGTTTTGGCCGAAAAGCCACCCCAGCCCTAAGCGACCAGGGCTGGTTGCCAACAGGTTCATCAGCTAGCAAAGGCAGAGCATTGCTTTCGAGTAGACCCTACATAAACAGAGGTCTAGACTTTGTATTTTTCCTGCTGAAGACTCTAGAGGAGGATGAAGGATGAGAAGGACACTGGGGAAGTGGGACCCCTCAGAAGCAGTCAAGCAAGGGCTGTCTCCCCAGCGCCCACCTGCTGGGTCCGCATCTCGCCCCTGGTGTACACGATGCTGGCTTCCCCACAGCCGTACCGCAGCAAGTTCTCCCGCAAGTCACAGCGAGACTCTTCAAAGCTCTGCCAAGGGGGCAAGAATAATATTACAAGCCAGAAAGCAGCAAATCCTCTGTGCGAGGGGAAAAGGCACTTGTCAGGAAGCAGGGTCCTCCGCTGAGACCATTAGCGAGCCTTTGGGAGCAGGAGTGGGGCAGAGAGATGGGGACGAGTCTCGCACAGAAGAGCCAATGCCCCCCAGCAGCAGGGAAATGTGACCGCCAGTGAGTTACTGGGCTGTCTGGGATAAGACTCTCCCTCCACCCCTTGCACACTCTGTTTCAGAACTGGGACACTGGCATTTTCTCATAAACCCCTGTATTCCTGCAAGTTTGCCCCAGACTCCCCTTCCTCCCCATTTGTCCGCACCAAAGAAACCCCACATTTTTGTGCTTCCCATCCAGACCAGCTCTTTGCAGAGAGAAGCTGGAGCCAGAAGCTGACCCTGCTCTCAGGTCACTCTCCCGGCTTTCACTGGGGGTGGTGGGATCCCTCTGACAGAAGGATGGGAAGCGGAGCCCCAGGCTCTCCTGCAAGGTCTCACCTCATCGGTACAGAAGGAACATTCCTTATCCACTCGGATGCACTCGGTGCAGCTCTTTGCCCGGGACAGCACACAGCGGTTATCTACCGAGAAAAACCAGGGCATCAGGAATGGAGGAAACAGAGCGAGCTGTGGGAGGGCATGAGAAAGGCTGAGCCCATTCCTGGGGGAGTTGGTGGAGATTTTGCCTGGGTGGTTAGTGGAAGCTGGCTACAAAGCAGCAGTGGGGTAGCAAGAGAG
Organism: Astur gentilis; assembly: GCF_929443795.1. Lineage (NCBI taxonomy): Eukaryota > Metazoa > Chordata > Aves > Accipitriformes > Accipitridae > Astur > Astur gentilis. The sequence continues at coordinate 32,842,611 of NC_064889.1, forward strand.
GGGCCCCAAATGCTGGGGAGATAGAAAACAGTAGGAAAGGCACACAACAGGTCTTATCCGCATGAGGACCGACGTTTCTGGAGCCCAGGAGGGGCGTGCACAGTCCCCATGGGGCAGCACCAAGAGGATACCGCAGACGGATACACTCACTTTTGCTCCTTTGGCAGAGGCCGGTGGCACAGAACAGGGACAGGAGGAGCAGCCCGGCACATGCCCGTGGCAGCACATCCATCCTCTTCCTCCTGAAACACATGGATCGCTACATTGCGGAGAGCAGAGAGATGGAAACGGTCCCAGAGATGATCTGGGCAGCTCCTGCAGAGGCTCTACCCAGCCCTGCCAGCGTGGGACAGCCTTGCCCACCCAGGGCAATCCGATGCCTGGAAGCAGTCTCTGATCTCGGCAGGGCAGGGCACAAAAGCAAAACCGAGAGCGGCTCGTCCTCTGATCAGGCACCTGCGAAAGGCTCAAAGTCCCCAGCGATGCCAGGGCAGGGCAGCTGCTGTGCCACAGCACCCCTGTGCCCTGGAGTTGGGGTGCCCGGCTTGCCGGGTCCCCTGCGGCAGCGGGGTCGGTGCAGGCAGCCAGAGCCCAGGCTGCTCCCAGCCGGAGCCCAGCGCTGTCCGCACGTGTGAGAACCAGCTAGGTCAAGACCTTGCTTTTCCTGGCAGGTTAAGGAAAAAAGAGAGGAGGAAAACAAAGCAACTGTCTACACCTCTCCCCCAAAGCAAAACAGACCCCTCCCTTCAGCTATTTCCTATTGCACTAAGAGTTTCCAGGATGGTCGAACCAACAATAAATAGAGGGTGAGGCCTTGGGAAATGCCAGGCTTGGAGCTTTGGAGCTGTTGAATGAATCTGTGGTCCTAAGAGTCTGGCAGCTCCAATCTGTCCTGTTCAGGGCAGCAGGAACCCCTCGTGTGGATCCAGAGGCCAAATCCTAAACAGAGTGAGCCATTCTCCCTGTACCCACGCGTGACTGAGAAAACTCAGTGCCATCCAGAAGTCAGCATTTGGACATGGTAAACAAAAGAGACAAAGCTGGAACTCGAGCTCTGTGGCTGCCATGCTGGATGGTGGCTCTGACTCTGGCACCCCAGCAGGTCAAGTGAGAGCAGTCAAGGCAAAATACTTGGTATAAAGGCAATTTTAAAGCATCTCCTTTCTGGAAGATGCAAGTGTGAAACATAAGATGCAAATGGATTGTCTTATAGCTTCTTACTGTGCAAGCCCTGATTCTAAAAAAATGAAGACAATGTGAAAACCACTTAAAACAGGGAAGGAAAATAGAAATAGTTGTTGCATGCAATGAAGATGTCTGGGTTCCCAGGGGGACATCCAGCACACAGACTGGTCACTTGGTGACTTAGCTACTAACAGCCTGACCTGGGGCCCAGGCAAACCCTTGGAAAGACCTGGTCTAGCCTCAGCAGCACTGGATCACGCTTGGCCTTTGGATCCTGCATCAGCTACTGAAGCCAATGGAAATACACTGAACACACGAAGCCGAGCACTCGCAGAAACCATTGCGGCACAGAGCTCCAATCAACATAGCATCGATGCCAGAGGACATCTCCCTTGGTGTTTGCACTTTGTTCTCCATAATGGTCACTGATACACGGGTAACAAATGACAAGACATTGGTATCTCACTTATCTTGTCAGTTGTGCCCAAAGGGATTTACTGCAGTAATTAATGCCCCATAGCTGAAACGTGAGAAATACAGAAATCTCAGGGCAGCATCTCTGCAGGGAAACCCAGGGAAGCTTTGCCATTCGTCTGGACCTGGTAGCCAATATGCTGATTTTCTTATGGATAAAAGGTACCAGTTGACCAAGGAAATCTCTTTGCTTCCCTCCTGCAGCCCCTGAGCAGAGCTCCCTGCAACACCGACCCTCCCCAGCTGAGGCTCTTCACAGGTTTGTCTTGGGGGTTCCCCCCAGCCAAGCCCCAGCGCTGGCTCTCAGGCCAGCAGTTACCCTTGTCCCTGGACATGCCCATGACCTCCTTCAGCAGAAGTCCTTGTGCCACTACATGCTGGCAAACGCTGTGTCCCTCGCCACTGAGAACGGTGGGTTTTGGAGTCAGGAAAATCCCTTTTTCCCTTGTTCTGCCCCAGTAAGCCCTGCCAGCCACAGTGACTAGTGCTACAGAGACGTGGGGAGATGCCAATTAGAGGTGAGATGAAAGGGTAGGGAAGTCCTTTGAGCCTGTTAAGGGAAAACACAGCAAAAACATCCCCTGAGCACTCGGCAAATCCCATCTTCCATCATAGTAAAAGCCAGGAGGAAAAGATTGAGTGCAGGGGACCAGGTTGCTCAGCTCAGCTCACACACCCATCTTCCAAGGTAGCCTCAAAGCATAGACCTAATTCATCCTCCTTTAATCACGAGTCAAGAAACAGTCACCAAGGGATGGATGGGCACGCCCTGGGCTTTGGACGCATAAACTGCTTGTCATGTCTTTTCAAGTGCTGAGATAAAAGGCCATAAAACTCAGCTCGGTATTAACGTCCTGTTGCCCTGTGAGCTGCCAACCTCCAAGGCTTTAGCTGGGCGGTTGCCAGTGGGCAGGGCATTGGTGGCACAGAGCACCGCTGCTGCCACTCGGCACTGCCAGCTGCAGGAATGCAGCCCGTAATATTTCTGCAAAAATATGCGAGCGGCCATCCTTTGATTTCAAATGTATCCTCTGGGAGGGAAAAATGCCACTTTCACTTTGGAAAAGCTGCAGGGGTTGGGTTGAATTTTTCACGATGACAACAAAAAAATGCCGCTCAGTTGTGCAAAACCAAGGAATGAAGCAGAGCAGCTCCTGGCTGCACGCGAACACCCTACCCCTATCCCAGACCACCATTCCAGCATTTCCTCCTGGTCTCCTCCCTCTCCCCCAATCTTTGCCTGCACCTCAGCACAGCCAACACACCTGCTCCAGAAACACCCCTGGAACCCCCGAGCTTCGAGAAGCCCAGGCTGGGTACCTCATCCCCAAAACCCAGGGGATGCTCCAAAGAAACCACTGGAGCAATCAGACAGTGAACAGGGTTGGAGTGGCAGAGCTTCATCGCCCTGTCCCGTTCCGTCCCCACGCCATCCCAGCAGCTCCGTACTGGGAAGGACAAAGTTGAAGCCGGGCATCGCCCCAGAGCGGATGGGGGAGAAGGACCAAGGAGCAGATTATGACAAGCCACGAGCCCTTGGTGGGAGCCTGGTCCCAGGTGCCACACAGGGGACACCCGGCAGGTCGCAGACACAGGAGTGGGAAAGCGAGGGAGATGCTTGAGCTCCCCTGTGGGCTTTGCCTTTTTTGTGGCTACAGACCCCCATCCTGCCGAGGGGTGCGCTGGGGCTGTGTAGGGGACTGACGCCCTGGTAGATGAGAAGGCATCTGGAGGAGCATCTGCTTGCCCGCGTGTGCCGAGAACGGCGCTTGCAGCCTGCTGGGGCAGGCAGGTGGTGCTGGTCACCATGATCAGCCTCAGCACAGGGCTGGGGGTCCCGAGGGAGAGCTACTAGCGATGGAGGCAAAGCAGAAAGGCAGCTGGGTGCCTCCCCCCAGACCCCAGTCCCCTGCGGGCAGCACAGTGAGAGCCGCAGTGGCTCATGCAGACTCAGTTCTCCCAGGGCAGAGCTGCGGGCGCATGGATCAGGGCCACAGCTCACGCTCTCTCCCTCCCCGGGCTACTCCCTCCCCAACACACGCGGTGACGCAGAGCTCCTGAGGACCGTGCTCCAAAACTTGGAAATTATCAAGCCAGATCCCCAGAAAACTACCAAACGCTTGACCAGCAAATCAAAGCATTGCTTGAACATGAAATCATATTTGTCTTTGATTTTGTTTGTCTTCCCTATCCATTTCCCCTCCTTCCCCAGGTGTGCCTCTGCAGCCGGGAGGCTCCATGCCAGTGTCACCAGTTGTTGTTTCCAGTGAGAAGGGGGATCTCAGCTCCCAGATCAAGCTCCAGACCCCGGACACAGTCCCTGGCATCCTCCAGCAAAGAACAAAACACAGCGGGACCCAGCCCGGGGACCCACGCGGAGCTGCTGAGAGCCGGGGAGTTGCCGACACCACCCTGCGCAAAGGGCCCACGGCTGCAGCACCGTCTCCTCCTTCTGCCCTCCGGGTTCGGGCAGGGGGGAGCCCCGAGGAGCAGGCAGGAAGGTGGGGACCCTGCCTGCAGGGCTGCCCAAACGCCAGCACAGCCCCAGGACCCTCCTGTCCCCCTTGCGCATCCCCACGTGCTGCTCCCAGCACATTATCTGCTCCTTTGGCCCCACAAGATGCCTTTCCTCTCCCTCCTCTCCGTGGGTGCTCCTCAGCCCTCTTTTTCTCCTCCTAACCCAGCTCCCTCACACCAATCCTTCCATCCACCCATTTCCCTATTTTTCATCTGTTTCAGATCCACCGGCTCGCAAATACCCCGACACCTGCAATTCAGCAAAGCTCACCCCGAACCCCCACACTCCCATGGCCTTTTCCTCCGGGGACACCCCCTCCCCTCGCTCCCCGCCGCTCTCCCCTCGCAGGGGGGGTGTTGCACACAAGCCCCCCATCCTGCAAAACAACCTCCCTGGGTTCAGCAGGTCGGAACCACCCGCAGCCCAGCCGACTGCCAGCTGTTTCACCCATGAAAGCTTTCCCTGGGTGTCAGCTCCAAGGCACAACCGCCTTTTCCCCTGGAAGCGGGGCGGACGGAGAGGACGACCTTTGAAACCCACAACAAATGGTCCCCAAAGGGCTCTGCTCTGCCTCACCACCCCACAGTACCCCCACCTCCACGGCCCCCCCACCCAAATACCTTCAGAGACAAAAAATGCCCCGTGCAGCCTTGCAAAGCTCTGCTCGGTCACGAGCGTTGCCCTTCCCAGCCGGACGAGAGGCACAAGACGGCGTCCGGCAGCCAAAACCAGAGGAAAAAGGGGGAATGAGCAGGCAGGGAGCTAAGCACCCTCGCTCCATGCCCTGCCTACCTGCTGGCACAAGGAGCCCTGCGCTTTATTTCACCCCCCGGTTAATCAACACCGCGAAATTAAAGCAAGCTGGACGCTAAAGAGCACAGATGAGTTAATTCCACAAACCTCATTAGCGCTGGGTCTGACTCAGTGTCCAAATCCTCTGCTGCAGCCTGAATAGAGGCACCCACACACTAAGCCAAGAAATTCTTCCGAAGGCAGAGGGGGAATGCGCTGCTTCGCTGCCGCGGCTCAATTTCCAGCCTTAGCTTTTTTTTTTTTTTTTTTTCTTTCTTTTTTTTTTTTTTTTTCTTTTTTTTCTCCCTCCTCTATTTTCTGTCCTTTTTCTCTTTCCGGTTAAACGTCAACTTCCAGTCCGGCAGAGAGGGCAGACAGCCCGCGATCCCACATACCTCCCCGCTGAATTCTGTACCCTCCAGTCAAATATCAACTTTGTTCTCGCTCCCCTCACCGGCCCGGAGCTGCCGCCTCTCCCTCCCGGGGGGCTGGCGGGGAAGAAAGGTGGGAGCCACGATAAATGAGATTGGATCCCAGGTGAGGACGAGCTTTATCCCAGTTGGGGAAGGAGGAGGGGGTGCCCGTGACTCAGGGGTTGGCATTCCTCCCTCGCACACCTGGACGAGCAGGCACAGCCCGCACAACCGCCCGGACCCTCCCTCTGCACAAACACCATCCCACAGGAAAAGGGCCGAGCGGGTGGTGGGAAGGTGCCTGCCACGCCGAGGGTGCGTGGAGGGGTCTGCGGGCAACGGGCAGCGTGGGTGGCATCGGCTGCTTGGCTTCACCACTCTGCTCCGGGCAGAGCCGAGGGTGCTCCCCAGCCCCCCTCGCCAGGGTTTCTCCTCCAAATTTCCCACTGGCGTGATTTGGGGGTGTCATCCCCAGCACCTGGGTAATGCCAAGTAAATTCTTGCCGCGACAACAACCGCCCAGCTGCCGAGCCCAGCCTCGGTACCTTGCTTGCAAAGAGGACGGATCCGCATCCCGCTTTATCCAGAGCACGACAGCCCATTCTGCATCTGCCGTGGATCCGGCTCGTGGGTCAGTGCAACCCCTTACAGCACCGTAAATGAGACCCGTCCACACCTGCTCCTAGTGCATCCTACCATGGTCCAAGGGTGCAAAGAGCAGCAATCCCACCACTGTGTCCAGCCTTTCTGCTAGGCTGGATCCAAAACCCCTTCCCCAGTCCAAGGAACAGCAGAGGAGGGTTTGGAGTTCAGGTGAGGTTATTTTTTTTTTTGTCCCACAGGACCCTTTTGCTTCAGAGCCTGGGGTTTGTCACGGCTCAGACCCAGCCACAGCTCCCACGGTGCAGAGTGTACACGTACCAGAGCAGATGCGATAGCAGAGGCTGCATTTTAGCTCCCCAATAAATCCTCACAAGGAAAACTGCATCCCCTCAGCTTCAACATGAACAATAGCAACAGCCAGACAAAAAAAGTAGCATATTTCCTGCCTGCCTTGGAGATTAGAAACATGAGCAGGGCAATTTTAGTCGCTTCGTTATCAATATAGCATCACAGAGGCTGCTGATCGACTCCCTAATGATGGTGACCGAGCATTGATTCACATGAAAGTGAGGAGCAGGATTCCTTTCACTACAAGAAATAGAAAGCTCAAGTAAATATGTGTAAACTGATTAAGCCCCAGGAAAAAGGAGGATGTGCTCATGCCATTAAAAACTGCAGCAAATGGGAAACAGGCAGGGGCGCAGCTGAAGATGACCCAGGCAGTTTAAGTCTGGTATTTCCTAGTTTCGGAACACTTGACTTGGCAACCTCAGCATTAGCCTGGCCCTTTTGGAGATGCGATTTCCTATATTTAAACCAAAACTCTGAAGATTAAGGGGGTTTGTTGTTGGGTTTTTTTTAAACCACAACAGACATTTGCTACAATATGAGAGCTGGAACATGAAGCTCTGATGCTCGAGCTACAGCAGCGGCTGCTGGCGAAGAGCAGATCGTTACTGTTGGGGGGCTGAAGGCAGAGGGTCCCGCTCTGCCTGGGGGAGGCACAGAGGCAGCAGATGTTGTAGAATATTGCAGGTGGAAAAAAGCCGAGCTTCAGACTCCTGAGTCCAGAAGAGAGCTTGTGCTGGTGCTTGCAGACATGTCTGTGCACCTCCCCTGGTCCTGTCCACCAGAAGCACCCAGCTCCTGTCAGCCCCAGCCTACCTCCCACCACCACAGATCTCCTCCATTACCACTGGGGTAAGCAATGCTGCCAGGCACTGGAGTTAAAAAAGGCAATTTAGGCTACAAGCAAGAAATATATTACTAAAAAATAGTAGGTCAGTGGTGGTTCCCCAACAGGAACCCTAAAGCCAAGCAGAAAAGCTTGGGAGCAGCCAGCTTCCACCACGATATTTGGTGTCCTTGGTTTCTGGATGTCCTCATTTCTTCACCTGAGATGGAGGACGTTTATGTTCCCTCCTGTAAAGAATCTCTGGTCTCACCTACAGACACTCTGACAGCCCCAGGGCTGCCTGACACCATCTCCCTCCCCTTTGTCCCACCAGCCTGGAGCAGCAAGGCAGGACCGGCTCTGCTCAGCATCTCCAGCTGTCAGAATGAGCCCACTTACTCACCTTGGGTGCTGCCAGAAAAGACAAATTTTTTTTTTGCGCTTTTTAAAATTTTGCACATTTCTTTGAGACATGTTCCCCCCCCCCCCCCCCCCAGCCCCTAACAGATCTCCAAGCACACAGAGCTTGAATTTTCCCAGAGACCAAGCTGCATTTAACTAGACATTTGCAGGGCTGATAAAAGGCACTTTTCTAATAACAAGACAACTCCACCGTCAAATTAGAAATTCTTAGTAAATGGTCATAAGAATTTAATAGGTTTTCACTTCATCTTGTCTTTAAAAAAAAAATATTGTTGTTTTATGGGTTGCCTTTCAGGCAACTTCTCCAAGATACCTCCAACCAGGGAGGAAGAATACCTGGTGAGCTCAAGTTTTTGCCTTTGTTGATACCTTTTACTCACTGCTGGCTAGATCAGGCTTTTGCTACACAAATTTGCTGTTTTGAACAACAGAGAACAGGGACTTCAGAGAGGAAGGATCAGCAGATTTTGCTGCAGATGGCTCTACCAAAGCTCACAGCCACATACATGGTGGACCTCACAATTATAAATCAGTGATTTTCTGCTGTGGCAATGTGGCCTAGAAATTTTTGCCCTAGGGGTAAAAACAAGTCATTTTATAGCTCACACTAAATTATTGCACTCTCTGCTGAGACTGCCAGTCCAAGTACCAATTACTGATAATTACAAGTGATTTTAGGGTTAATTCTTTTCTTCTTTTTAATACCATGACAGCTTGTACAGAACCTTTCTTCTTTCTATCCTGCCACTGTAGTGTGCCCAGAGGCGGCTCTGGGGCTTTTTCTAGGTCTCTGTTGAGCGGTTACAGCCAAGATTCTGCTGCTGGAACACTTTTATTCCCTTTTTGAATTCTGTAACAACACACACTGCTAACAGAAAAATAAATACTTGATCCCATAGCTGCACTCTACTCTGTAGTGGCAATATCCTGCTATCTGGCATAAATTTAAGGAATGCTTAATGATATATTATTAATGTACATTAACGTGCACATAATTTATTGCACTAAATTAATGCTTAATATAATTACCCAGGTAATTAAAAGTGCAAGATGAAATCCTCCCATATTCTCTCCCTCAGCCTTTCCCCTAAGACAGCATTAACTACACTTGTCCATTGTTTTGCAATGATGTTTCTTGTCATGAACACATACCTAAAGGAAAATCTTTGCTGAACATCGCTGATGCCCATTTGCCTCCAGCACGGACCAGCAGCAGGAGGCGAGTGGCCCACCGAAACAACACAAGAGGAAAACGTTAGTAAAGGATCTAGGATAAAACTTCAGCCTACAACATTCCTAACATCCATCCAGGGAAAACAGGACCTTCCAGGGTTACATTAGCATCTTACCCAGCTGCCAAAGGGCTGAAAGCACACTGATGTTGTGTTTGAAAGATTTAGCAAGATAGCCCACCCTTCCTCCTGGTTTGTGTTGGCTGGCCCTATACAAGATATTCAATAGCGTGGGTGACAGCCTTGTGAGGAGCCAGCCAACACAAACCTGGAGAGAAGGTGGACCGTCACCTTTTGTCATGCTCTCCAGGCGCTACAAGAGGCTATGCGAAGAGGAGATAGGTTAAAAGTACCAGTAACTTGACCTTTTATTGCTGCACCAAAAGGCAGGCTCGCCTTCTTCCCAATGCTGGTTCATACAAACACGGTAGAGGACAGACAGACAGACGCCTTCTACGTGAAAAGGCAAAACCTTTTCTTGTGAAATCCTGATGCTTTGCTGTTTACTGGCAACTGAAAGCACAAGCCCAGCCCCAGCCAAAGACAAGTTTCAAATAAACAAAGACTAAATATTGGAAGTCATCAGTGTCCATGGTTCTCGCTTAGAACAAAAGGAAGGAAGTAGAATATAAACAGTCAGAGGAACAGCAGCGCACGACAAGGCTCGGAGATGGAAAACTGCTCTGTAAGAAGTGATGCATGAATATGCTGGTGTGTAAACATTTCCCCAAAGGAAGAGGAGACTTTGGTGGAACCTCACTGCCCCTTCACGGGTCTTGCACCTCAACAGCAATTTATTTCTTTTAACATTAGGCAGTCTTGGAGAGCCCTGCTGAAAAGCATCTCTCTTTCTCTGCAGGTGACAACTCTGGGCTTTCCTGGGTTCACACTATTTAACAGGGGCAAGCAGCCCATACCCTTTGATAACTTTCTGGGCACATTACAAAGACCATCTGTTTAAGGGCCTGTGTAGAAAACTACAATTTCTTCTCCCTTGCAATGACTAAGAGCTGGAAAGAAGCTTATGCAGGTGTCGGCTGGCCAGACGCCGGCTAAAGCAATCACCTCCACGCTGCTAGAGGCGACTGTGTCATCGGCAAAGCCTTGGCAAGAAAGACTTTTTCTTTTTTTTTTTTTTTTTTTTTTTTTGTCTCAGTAAATAACTCTCATAAAACAGACAGTACAGCAGCAATCCAACTAAAACATAGCTTCGGGTGCTCACATTTTACGGTTTGAGGTGTGGCTGGCAAGTGTTGCCCCTCCCCACCTGCTCGTTCGGTTAGGCAGCACCCAGCGAGACATAAAATAAAAAGCAAATCCTGAACACACAAAATCCCTTCCCACAACAGCATCAAAGGAGGGCAGATCTCTAAATCACAACAAGCAAATAGGAAAGAAAATCGACACCTCAGGGCATGGAGGTGGGAGAAGAGACTTCAGAAGGGAGGGCAAGAGCAAAACTAACTCTGCCAAGGATGACTTCATTACAGCAGCTCTCCTCCCTCCACTGAGCAGACCAGCATGGCAGAGACACACGCTCAAATGTGGAGCTTCAGCTAAGACAAACCTACTCAAGCTTGGAGACACCCATGCTTAAAAAGATGGTAAGCGGAGAGAAGTCCCGTGGTTTTCAAGGAACATGAGCCTGTAATTCTCAGACTAAGGAATAATGAAAGTGGGACCGATTTTACTCTCCTGGATACAGTTAGTCTCCCGTTGGGAGGAGAGGTAAAAACGAATATCTACAGCTTTTAAGAGTTAGAAGTGCAGCCTGAGCAATCACTCTTGCAGCAGCATAAAGAGTAGTGCTTTAGCCACATAAGCTGCAAGTTTGCATTAGTGCAGCGCAGATGCAGCTTGCAGCTCTTAGGGGCCAATTAAAACACAGGCACTTAAACCCTCAGCTGGTCCTTCCAGCCCTCCTGCACTCAGCGGCCATCACACAGCCCTGGTATGATCACAGCCATACAGATTTCTAAGAAGCAAACTAGTCAAATCTCCCATTCGAGGGCTTCAGGCCACAGCTTCACGGGCCAGGAACGGATCCTTTCCACTCAGGACATTGCTTTTGCACACCTGAAGCTCCCTCCACCTTCCTCTGGTGCACTGGCTGACCACAGCTCAGTGCAAGCCACCAACATGTACAGTCATGTTCTGAGAGGTAGGAAAGAGGCTTTTTCCTAGAACTGTAGTTTCCCAACCTTTGTATCCATCTATTACTTCCGATAGCAACACGCAAGATAAACAAGAGCAGCAAGCTATTGTACTGGCTGCAAGTTTGTTATACAATGGTTGGCATCTCCACTCCAGCTTTTTGGAAAGGAGAGAGAAAAAAAACCAAACCAAATCATGCATGTTTCAAGTTGCTTTCTCCACTGAGGATAGCAAACACTCAAGTCATGAGAGCTCAGGAGTTAGCTGCCAGAGTGCAGCCCAGTTCAGCCAGGTCTCTTGCAGAAGCCTGTTACTGCAGGAGTTTGAAAACTGCTGCTCCAGGTGCCTCGGCCATCTCTGCTCAGCACGCTTCAGCAGAGCTAGTTTTAGGAAGTTTTCTCCTTATTCCTCTCTGTAGCATCATCAAGCCCTGCTGATCAGCATTTTCCCATTGCTCCAGAGTTGCTGGACATCATCTCTGCCAGCTGCGGCAAGGCAAGAGCTAAACAAGCAGCATTTCTTAGCTCTGGTCATAACCTCTGCAAAGAAATCCAGAGGTTTGGAATGACTACAGATACTGCAGAGCAAGAAGGAAGAGGGCACGAGGAAGGGGTGGGGTGCCAGGATGTGTAATATGAATAAGATACTTGCATTTAAACAATGTTCAGTAGCTTCTGTAGTTAAATGATTCATCCCCAAGAACTTCAGCAGCTGCCCTGTCACGTGCTTTAACTGGTAAGATTGGTTAAATTAATGTAGTCTCAGACTCTCCCACTTTGTGCTTACCAGCAGTTACAGTTATAGACAGGGCAGAGGAAGGGGGTGGACAAGACTGGCTGGTACCTCTGGCACTAAGCTGCATTTCTGTGTACTGGCACACACCTCAGTGAGATATTGAATCTCAGCTTCAGACTTGCTCACAGCACACATATTAAGGATACTCATTAATGTTAGTTGTTCTAGAAACCCAGACACACCTCCCACCCCTATTCTCAGCAGTAGACAATTGCAGTGATCCTTCTGGTGCCCAAAGTTTGTCATCAATCTATAGTCTGAGACAAACTGCAGCAGCTGGCACCCACCTCGCTGCAGTTTTACTGTTGCACCTTCATCTACATGTTGTCCAGCAGGACTTTAACACAGATGTTTATACCATACAAGTTTTTAAACAGAATGGAATTGTACAAGACAGTCTAGACAGAAGAGTCACCTTACGGAGCTGCAAAGCTGCATAATGGCATGTATTTCCCACCACAAGTACATCCTTGGCCTTTAAAGGAAACCCCTGAAAACTCTGTTCCTCAAGGCAAGGAAATAAACACCTTCAACCTCTGCAGAGTACATTACAATCCCAAAATAGAAGACTGGGAGCTGTTACCATCTTCCATAGGATGAGGATGGAGTTAAGGCATCTGTTACAAGCTTGCAGGAATCAAGTCAACAGCCCAATGCAAAGTAATTTAACAGATGTCTTACTATTTTCATGCCTTTCAATATTTTATTGCTTTAAAAAGAGCAATTCCACCATATCCCCAACTTCCCATGTTACAGTCTCATCAGTTCCCTGGTTTCTCCCCCATGAGCATTCCTGGATACACAGTTTGGTTTTGTGTAAAGCTAAAATGACTGCCAGGACAAAGTGCTCAGCACCTTTTGAAATTATTTGAAAGCGGGAAACCAACCTCTTATTTCTTCCTTAAGTCTCCATAAATGCAAAGTCTGGATCAGGAGTGACATAAGGTATATAAAAAAAACCTGAAAAAGCAACACTGAATTTAAGAAACTTACACTTTTGTTGATCTGGCAAGTCTTTCCTATCACTGCTTATGCACTAGAAAAAACAGGCTTTGGGTAGAAATTTAAAACAATGGGAAACAGAACAATTACTGAATCTGAAAAATATGATTTACGAATTAAAGACCATTTAAATAATCTGGAGGGACCACTACAAAGAGGAAAAAAGTCCATGTTAGCAGCTGTTTCTCTACACAAATGGAAGCATTCAAGCTATTTATCTCACCTACCTCAAAACAATGAGCAAAACCACTTCATTGCTGTTGACCTCCTTTTTAGGAGACCAGCTGCTATAGATGAAAGTTTTATGAAAGACCTAGGTGCTAGTACTAGAAAGTACCTTTTGAAGACATTTAAGATGCAGGAATAGGTTTGACAAAAAATAACATTAAGAACAGCTGAATTACCAACTATTTCAGAACATCCTCTACAACAAAAGTATCTCCAGTCAAAATCAGTTTAATGCTCCATTTTTTTTTCCCCAGAGTATGAGATTTAAAAAAAATAAAAAAGTGAAAAAGCTTTCATGCCACCCCCACTCTCATGGAATTATTACATACTCACCTAATGATAGCTGTAAACCAAAGCACAACAAATGGATACTGATTCTCCCTCACCGAGATGAGAAATGCAGACACATCAATGACACCAGGTGTTTTTTTAAAGACTTTTCCTTTTTTATAATAATCTTTTGCTACACAGGTAAGAAGATTTATACAATAAAATTTTTAACTGAAAATACTTTTTCACAACAGTGGAGCAAACAGTAACTGCCATGTGTGCATTTCACAGTACATCACTACCTAGTACAAAGACAATATCACAATTAAGATCACTCTCCTCTGCTTATCTGCTGTCCAATCTCATTCCATGGCAATGGAAGAGTTTTCTGCACAGGTCTTTGCAAATATGTTCACAAATCAAACCTCTAGAGCTTGTGGGTTCTGCATAGAAATCTCCATCCCTGCAAGACTATTTGAGCACAGTTTCCTCAATAGTTCAACTATTTAACATGTGGTCACAAAGATCTACACAAATATGCACACAGGTACAGATGTCAGTACTATAACAAAGTGAGTCCAAATTCATAGATGTAGATCACTCCAAGTCTCTGCTACACATTTGAAGATGGACACTGACCAATTGTTTCTGCTTTAATCCCCTTGGAGCGTACGCAAGGGAGGCCCATATCACAACCTGCTAGCAGCCTTTGAGCATGACCTGGAATACACAAGGGTAATACTGATACTCCTTCACTACTTGCCTTTCCCCCCCGCCCCCTCAAACCAGACTTGCAAGTAGGGTAAGACCCTAACACAGTAATTTAATAAGCTAACTTTTACAAGCTGACTCCAGATACCACCTTCCTCCAGCACAACACACAGAGACTGGTTCTTCCCACAGCAAGAAAAGGCAGAGGCATTTTCGGCAGAGGTCCATTCCTGTGGGCACACAGCTGGCATGCCTGCTCCTGCCCCCATTCTTTCAAATGGGAACTGTGGTCTGTTTCAAAGAATCTTGTCATCTTTTACCAAAGGCGAAAACTACCCCTCCCTTCCGAGAACAATGGCTTCAATGACAATAAAGTCCGAAAATCCAGGCACAGCGCACCAGTCACTGCTTTGCCTTTTTCACAATGGTGCCAACAGCTGATATGACTGTAGTTTTGGATCCACTTGCGCTAGTTGTCACTGTGACGACACCTGGCAGCGTTGCAGTAGTGGTGAGGATAGTGGGCTGAGCTATCGTTGTTACAGGGATGGCCGAGTCCCACTTGCTCTTCCTCTTCTGGGCGTCTGAATTTGATTAGATAAAACAAGTGAGGATTAGCATCATGTTAAGGGTCACTGATCCCCTTTGAAAGACCCTATCTTGTCAACTCTTAATATACCACTGCTTGACTAGACAACTTTCCCTCACATTAATTTCAGCATACACTGGCAGTAAATGTTGAGGAGGGAAGATAACTTTATACCTCAAGAGCCAAAGTAAAACTCTACACCTGAACTCCAGCCAAATGGGAGACAGGTTCACTCCCTGCCCCAAAGCATGTTTAATTTTAACAGAGCACACGTATCTCAGTTGCTCTAGTACAGGCACAGGGCACACTCATCAGCCTCCAGTGTTTTTTTCTCCCTTCCTCTCAGTTTAAAAGGCAGGCTGTAGGCAGGAGAACGATTCTCAGTCTTTCTAAATCTCTTGAGATGTATTGGTCCCAAGAACACTTTACAACCATAAACATCAGCAGGTTTCTTGACCCGCCAATAAACCTCTTCACTCTCCAACCTGTCTCCTAAGCTTTCATTGCAGAAGGACAGCTATGGGACACAGGGACTAGAGAAAAGCTAGTCAACTCTTGGAAGGAAGACCAATATACACATTATATACGCAGTCAATAAGGAGCATTCATGATTTCCAGGAAGCACTAATCCCAGCATTACTGCAGCTTAGTACAATCACAACTGTTCTTTACCTCCTACAGTGGTACTGGCTGTTGTGGTTGTTGTAGAAGCAGCACTTGTTGTTGTACCCTTTTTAGTGCCAGTCACAAATTCAATCTGGGAAAGGAGACACACACAGGAGGAAGGGGAGAAAATAAAAATGAAATGTTAATATACATAATCTTTCTTAACCCACATCACTTCTCTATGTTTTTAAGAGCGGCTTTAATGTCATGTAAGACATTGGCCTCCAAGCTGACTGTCAAGCAGGGAGAAAGATGTAGACCTCAGGCCAAAGTGTACTGAAGTCATGATCATTAAGGATTCCTGCAACCCAGCTCTTAAGTCAACAAACACATTTTTATTGTATCTGACTGGTATAAGCATAGGAATTTGATACAGCTCAGAAAGGATAGATCCTGGTCATTAAAAAAAAAATTAAATTATTTATACAGTTAGAAGTTCCTGTTCTTTTTCCTTTTAAGAAACATGCAAGACAAGTCCCTACCTGCACAACTTACTGCGACAGCATCACAGGAGGAAACCTAGCAACAAGAGCTACAATAGCATGCAGTCTCATATTTTCAAAACTGCAGATATGGGCAAGGACGTAATCAGATACCTGGGTTACTGTACAAAAAACAAAACAAGTAGCAAGACACAGCATGCACTGCAAGAAAAAAATACCTCCACATACTCAATATGGAAGGAGCCTTCTGCGAGGTTAGATGACAATCTCTAACATTAGACAGTTTTCTAACGCCAGCCACTAGCTTAAAAAGGCAACACCACTGAAGGACAGGAATAAAATCTTCCAAAGCCTGTCTGTGTTCTTTTTGGAGGGTACATAAGAATGTACATTTTGTGACAGGCCCAGTTAAAGTTAAAATAGGCCCAACATTTCTGGAAATTAGATTCAAGGCGGCAGTATCAAGGAGAACAGAAAGCAGATACTGTTTCACAACGCAATAAGGTGAGGAAATTAAGCTATAACTAGGCTATGCCACCAGGCAAAATGTCATAGATTAAGAAAAAAAGCTGTTCTTAATGCATTATTTTGCCTGTATCTGGCTTACTGAATACCATTTTAAGATGCCTGGTTTAAACCTGACAAAACAGAAGGAAATCCAGTGGAATAAACAACCTATAGAAATAGACCTATAAGGAAGGGCAAACAACTGATCTGTGCAGCTTAGAAAAAGACATGCAAGAAGAAAGGACAGAACCAGGGAAAAATAAACAGTATTAGCACAGAGCACAGTTCATTAGAAACAGCAAAGCAACGAAATGAAATTCAGCAGGGAAACAAACAAAAACCCTGCATCTCCATCTCTTTTGGTTTTGAATAGCTACCTTTGTGCGTTCTTTCTTGGCCTTCTCCAATTTGTCCATTTCAATCTTCTGGGCTTTAGCTAAGAAAGATCAGAAGTTACAAGAAGCACCAGGAAGCGTAAAAATCCATAGTTCTCTCTCACACACTTCCTATCAAACAATTCCTTCAAATTGTATATAGAAAAATTAAACTGTCATAAAACTAACTACTGCTTTTTAATCAAAGCATTACTGCACTATATTAATGACTTAAGAGATTAAAACATTGAAGAACCCATTTAAATGAAAAGGCTTTCCAGACTGATGAAGCATCAATAACATTCAGGCACATCCAACCAGAATGAAGTAGTTAAAGAGCAGCATGTGATAACTTCTCATTTAGAAAGGAAGTGAAGACTCTAGAGCAGTTAATTAACTACAAAACACAAAGAGCTAAGTTAGGACAAAAGAAAGACTTCCTGGAATTACCTAGTGCCTCATAATATGAATCCTCTGACCAGCCATGAGGATCAAACATGTCCTAAAGAAAAAAAAAAAGTCAGATTAAGGCCATTTCCACAAATATACATATACACAAAACCCAGTTCAAAAATGTTTTATGTATTTCTGTTCACTGATGATATTCATTACTGATTTCTTCTTGTATCCCAGCGACACAAAGATCACATCAGACCTTCTTTTATAGGACCACGTTCTGTTGTGAATGAAGAAACAGCTTTGAAGTCAAAAGGATGCTGGGATAAGTCATGCATTTTTCTGCTGCTCAGCTTCTATTCCCACCAAGGAGTTTCACGTATATCTACACACTTCAGCAGTTCTTGTTCAGAATCATTATAGTGAAGTTGGAGGCACGGAGGCTCAGTACCAGACAAAAATGTTCACTTCAATGAAAAGGATCAGACTAAAGTTCCCTTAAAGGACCTCTAAACAAGCAGGCTCAAGAAAGCCTGAGGTAAGACCTTACACCCCTGTATTATCTTTTATCCACTCCCTTGCCAGCCAAAAGTATTGCACCTCACCTTTGGATAATTTGTACCGAGTTCATCAATTGAACAAAACTGGATCAGCTTTTCATAGATGCTGCAAAGGAAAGACAAGAGTTCAGAACAGAGCCAGTGAGCTAGAAGTAAATGGAAGCGTTCCAGATTTGTTAGTAGAAAGCAGTTGTCACCTCTTCATACTGGAAAAGTAAAATCAGAATCTGGTAAGCTATGCTTGCTATGATGGAAGTGGCCTGCCATTAACCGTATTATTTCCCACTTCCCCCAAATTAAGCTCCCAGCTCCCAGAACAGACACATCTTCTAAAATACTTCATCCAAAGCCTGTACATTTAAAATCTGACACACCAACACTAGTTGTTGCCTCAAGGAACACAAAAAGAGTTTTACTGTTTCAGTTACAATCAAATTATGACTCTCATTTTTGTAAGCAGTAGTACTTCTTGCTCAGAATGCTGTTTCTGCTACAACTCCAACAAAAAGAAAAATTCTTGGGATTTGCTCTGTAGTGCTTTGGTGGAAAAAATGGTGGCTCACCTGGGGTTGCGGAACTCCTTTTTCCTCTGAATGATGTAATTCATATCCATGCCCTCTTTTATTTTCCTCTCATACAGCTTTTGAATTTTATCCTAAGGCAGAAAGATTACAGAGTGAGCTGGTACAAAAAAGAGGAGCGCACCAGCAAACTATCAAAATTCTACATGTGGAAACAAGCCAACTGAACCACTGACCTCCTTGCATGGAACAAGGATTCTGCCTCTCCCTTAAGGCCAGGCAGACTGATTAGTACAGACACTCCCTCCCTTAAGGTCTGAAAGTATCTTCATGGACTGTCTGGATGGGTAAGGGAATTGATCTTTGCACATTCCGAAGGCTTCAGCGATTAAAGATTTGTATTTGAGGCAGTAGTGCACACTCTGTCTTCCCAGTCCGTTGTCTCCCTTTATAGCTATGACTGTAGAGAAGTAGAAGCCAGTTCTGAGAGGGACAGGTGAACTCCACAAAGGTTCTCCCACAACTTACTGTGGCCATCACACCCACCTTCAGACTCAGGCGTGCACCTGAAAAACAGCTGCTGGGCTACACTGCACAGAAAGCAAGGCTCATGGCTATGTCTGGGTAACAGACGAGCAGAGCCGAGCTCTGCTGGACAACTAAACCCAATGTGATCATCAAGTATTGCTGGTGGTATCTACTGGCAGCCAAATGCTCTTAGGAACAACGCACTTGTAAATCCTTGCTTGGGCACAAGTGGCCAGTTCAATGGAATCAGCTTCTCCTTGCAGGTCACTCACATAGTTATGAAGTCTATGGGTATGTTACTGAAGCCACAAGCCCCTGCAAAAGGCAACTTAACTGACTCAGGTTGGAGATGTCAAGCAGTCTACTCTCCAAGAAGACTGAAAGATTTCAAAATAGACATGATTTTTTTCTTCCTCAGCAAGATAGTGAAAGACCTTAAAGTATTTTTACTCTGGTGATGCTGAAGGGATAGCAAAAGCAGAAACTTTCAGACGGAACAAACTTTAGTGGTACTACTAGGAGAATATTCTCAGCATTTTCCTTCATCTTTTCTTTTTTGACACAAATTTCTCATGTACAAGAGGCATATAAAGTAAGACCAGAGGCTAGGCCTTCAGTCTTTCAGGATGAGAGAGTTGAGTCAATTTTCCTTTGTTGCTTCTGGATAAGTCACTTGATGTCTCCTCCATATGGACAGTCAACTTGAATACAGAACTGACTATTGTCTAAGGGTTTGCCTACGCCTGAATAAAAGAGGATTGTTAAGAGCTGATATGAAACTCCTGTTTCATCAACCTTTAAAAAGCTTTATAAGATAAATTTTCATCAAGTCCTCACAAAACTAGCAAGAAGAAATTACACAATCTCCGCATCCGGCACACACATTGTGAGGTTTGAAGAACAACTGCAAGAAGGTGAATTTGGGGAGTAGAAATGATTGAATAGGTGTTCCCTTTTGTCCTCTCCCCATGGAGGTAGCAATATGGTTTCATGAAGTCCACAGATGGGGAATTACTCAGTCAACTTTATAGTAAGAAATACTCCCTCTGGCAGAGTTCAAGATACAGTTTATTAGAGGAAGAATCTGACAAAAGGAAAGAGCAAATCAACAGTGAAAAGTCCAGAACATTTTGCATCTCTAAAGAACAATCCCATCTTCTTGCTCACAGTGCTCTAAGATGTGGTTTGACCTGCTAACAGAGGACAAGTTCTCCTTTGATTTAACATAGTAAACTGCTGTCAAAGGGGAAGAAAATCTGCTTTATTCTGTCTGCTCTCTCAAGCTCTGTGCATTCCTCAGATCTAACGCACTCTAATTCATTGATGTCAGAACAGTAAAATCCTCCTACAGCACAAGAGGAGGAATGGGTGTGCCCAGGTACACTGTGTGGAGAAGAAGAAAGCATGATCTGGATGGTGAGTCATTCTGAACCACCACTGCACATTAGCTTACTTTATGGAGCATTCCAGAAGTGACTCTTCACTTGTGTTTCTACTTGGAAGATAACTGCAGTTAAAACTTATATGGGTGGTAGGAAACAGCAGCCCCTGCTCTTTCATTTGCCCTCCATCAGGAGGAGGAGAACAGAGCAGAAGGTTATTGCAAAGTTGGTTACTCCAATTATTTGGGTGTGCACCAGAGAAAACATGCATTTGTTTTCTTTTGCTGCCTCTAAGTTACTAGCTTTCCCTCTAAATGTTTATCATCTACAGATATGTAGGTGGAAAAGGAATCCAGTCAATGCTGCCTCAACTATTCCAGTTAGGGTACTCTCAGGCCCATATAGAAAAACAATGATTTGTTCCTTCCTACGGAGCTGAATTTGCTGAGGTAAGAGGATAGCAGTCTTCACAGTAAACATTGCTTCTATGTCACTGGTGGGATCAAGGGCCATTTTAAAGCATAAGTGACCCACAGAGACTGGAAAACAGCTTTAAACTACTACTTTGAGATTCCTAAACTAGAGTTGCTGTAAAGTCTAAAGCATTAACACAGTGCATTCATAAATTCAGTGTGGTAAAAACCCAGCTTTAATGCTGGATTTTTAACTTGCACAAAAATACTGAGCAGACTTCCCAGATATTCCCCCTCCCTACTGAATTGCAAGCCTTTAAGAAAAAAAAAAAACAACAAAAAACCCAACAACAACAAAAGAGTGGATTTATACCAACCTGCAAGTGGTTAGAACATCTGCCAGGAGGCTCAGGAGGGATTTTGATCTCATCTGGAGACATGTTCCGCACTCTCTCTGAAAAAGAAGCTGTAGAGAGCAAACTGGTCATGAGTTATGGCAATACTGAATGGAATTTAAGCCATGCAAGTCATTAAACTTGTTTTATGTCCTTGCTAGGGCTACTCTATTATTGAGAACCGACAGGTAAAAGTAACAGGGGAACACTGTCAACTGGTACTTGTGTTTTCAAAGTGCTGAGAAAAAAAAAAAAAGGAAAAAAAAAAAGAAAAAAAAAAGCAACTAACCTAAAGTTTAGATCATTAGAAGAAGGATGTGATGCTTGCTTTGTTGATATCTACCTTACACTGTGGCTTTGTGTCACACCCATGCTTAAAGCTTTATTTTCAGGGGTCTCTTCACCAGAGAATGGAAATGTGAAAAGCTAAGCTACTTTCTCCTCCAGCTGCAATTGTTGATAAGATCCTCAAAGGCAAAGGATCATCAGAGGAACAAACATTGGTTCGTGAATGTATCTATAAACCCCTGCACTGTGTACCACATACTGAGCCCTCCACTGCTCCAGGTCTTCCATGCACACTTTAAAGTCCTGCTCTGAACAGCTCAGATAACCTGGAGTCTCTGACAAAACTTGTGCCAGGATACTCTAAAAGAGAGAGAATCAGACTGTGTATGTGGAGTATCACAGGATCAATCTAAAGCAGCCTGGTCCATTGCCATTCTTGGGGAGGTAATCACTTTGGGTCCTATTTATTTCAAGGCCTACCTACATGAACCAGAACAGTTCAAGAAGGGAACAACCCTCCCCAAGGCCATCAGGAGTTAACCACAAGAAATTACATTTCATCCTTAAGTTAACATTTCCTTAACAGGCACTTTGATCTTTGCCTACAGAGTCAGACTATTGCTAGAAAGAACAACTCGTTCTGCAGGACTGAGAACAGACCAGTACAGATTGGCAGATTTCTACAGCTGTTTGCGTTGGGATATACTATTAGAGTACCTGATTGCCCTGTAAAGATTAGTTTACAGAGTTATCAGCAAAAGAAACTGCCATGTTTCCCCCTACTGCTTGCTATTTTCCCACTATTATGGGAAACCCAGGCAGTTTTCTAGCCAAGTCTTGGAGCAAAGATTTGTGCCACATTTAAGCAGCTAGGATTGTTTTCAACCATAATTTGTTCAGGGAACACATCCCAGAGTCATAGTCTATAGTGGATAAGAGAGACCTGACACCAGCACAGAGTCATATCAACCAAGCCATTCACATTTGCAGCTCCTCAATTAT
Organism: Astur gentilis; assembly: GCF_929443795.1. Lineage (NCBI taxonomy): Eukaryota > Metazoa > Chordata > Aves > Accipitriformes > Accipitridae > Astur > Astur gentilis. The sequence continues at coordinate 32,864,649 of NC_064889.1, forward strand.
ACATTCCTCAGTAAAAGCTGCCTGAACTGCAGTTCCAGCACACTCAAGTTCAGCTCCTTTGACCAAAGCCAGAAGGGCCCAAAGGACAGACACTGGTGTTTTAACACAGCATGCTTTCCTGACTTCCAGCACAGAGCACCACATAGCTGAGGTTACAGATAATCAACACTACACACGTTCAGTGCTACTACAGTTTCTACTTCTTTTGTAAAAATGTAAAGCACTAAGGATAATATCCTTTAGAGATGCAAAGCTGGCAGGCGACCACTCATTCTATTTGATCAAGATGTTGCTGAGGGTTAAATTCTTCAGCAGTTGCTAGTAACGAACAAAAAGCATCCTTTGGCATTTACTAAGAGGGTGCCTCTATGGAAGAAGGAAAGCTTGCCAGAGCCCCTACAGAAAGGCAGGCAAACTGGAGCACCCTGACAACAAGGCAGACACTTGTTATAGGTTACAGCTGCTGGTGGGATGGGGAAGCCTCTAGCTTAATTAGTGTTTCAGGAACCCAGAAGACAGTAGCAAACAGACAGAAGTGTTCACAGTAGACGGCACACTAGGCTTTCCGGAAAAGGTGAAAGCTGATTAACAGCTTAAGAGATTCACAGCATCAGCAGAAACATTAAAAAAGAAAAAAGCCACCAAATCAAGACTTCATAAGGCAAAGAAAGGACCTAAAAACCCCCACAACCCAACAACCCTCCCCCCCTCAAGCCTAGCTCCAAGTTAGACATCCCATAGGCTCCTTATCTTTGCAGACGACCAGAAGAGACACAGAGAAACAAAACATTTATGGGAAGGAGAATTGTGGGCTCATATAAACTCAGGAACTATGGGCAAGAACTCTGTCTAGCATCAAAGAAGTCACAGTCATAAGAGTATGTTCAGCAATCAGTTCAAAGCTCCTTTGAAACAGAAATAACACTGGAGGAGGAACGAGAGCTCCCAATGAGACAGTATAGTTTGACCCATGACTTTTCAAGGTTTTGGTGCTCATTTCTCTTTTGTTTGAGCCATGTGAAAACAATCATTTATCAACATTATACTGATGGGGGAAGGCATCTCTTAGTGCCTTACAAGGAACTGGAACTAAGACATCACTGCCTACTGCAATCCCACCATAGCTGTATGCAGCTGAAGACTGAGTCAGCAATGAGGCTACGTGCAACCTATTCCACCTCACAAACTGAGCACAGACAAACATTCATCATTACTCAGGTATTTCATCACATCACAGCCAGACTGAAATGCCACATCAGTAGGAAGAAAAGGATGAGTTTAACCCCTTCAGGCCTATTTTACAGTAAGGAAGTGCAAATTATTCATGCCCTCAAGCAGTCCTCAAACTTCCTCCCCAAACAGAGAGCAGAATGGCTGATTCCACAGCTTCTTCCCACCAGGTCTTTTCCTAGAGAAAGGGGCAGCTGGGATTATCATTCAAGGTAATCGTGGAATTTGCATATATGGTCACAGGCTCCTGTATAAAAGATTTTGTGTTTTCGAAGTCCCAAGCACAGCTTTCTGCTGCCTATACAGCGGTAAATGCAGATGGACAGCTAACAACAAGGTGTGTCCTCACAGGATACATCCAACTGCTTTGTGCATCCTGTTATTTCTGACAAGATCAAAGTTTTACTTTTACATGAGTCATAGGTACTGACACTGGCTGCAGTCTCTAATTGGGCCTGTGATTTGCTGGCTCACAGCCTAGAGGATCTCCATGTGGGGACCTCAGGAAGTTTGCTGTTGGCACGATTAATAACTACGGGCACACCCAGATTCTGGCTCACAGTAAGTAAATATCTTCCTCTAATCAGATTCACAGTCTAGATAAAGAACTAAGGCCATAAAGCAGATCCCATGACTTAGATCGAGGTTCAAGAAAGTAGAAGCCAATGCACTGCAAAGTCTGCAACTCAAAGCATCCTGCTGCTGAAGGACACTGCCACTGGTGCATAGTCCATGCATTCTCCTTCCACAAGCTGACCTAAAAGTTAAAAATTTCATCAGCACAAGCAATATATGCTTGTAGCTTTTTGTGCAGCCTGCACATGCACTGTGGCAAGGCAGAGATGTTCAGCTGCTCCCAGGCTGCACGTAGGAAGCCGAAGCAGAGCCAACTATCAGGGTGTACGTAGCAAAGATTCAGCATCTCAGTAGTCAATGGAGGTATTTGCTTGCCAGATCTTGGTGAGGCAGATAATTAAATGGAAAAGCTACCGCTACATTTAATCTGCTTCAGATGGGTTATTTGACCAGTATATCCAACAGTACAAAGACATACTGCATAGCAGGAGAGAAAGTGCCACCGGCGCAAACTGCGCGCTTGGTTCCTTCTAGAGGGAAACAACTGCTCACAAGCCAAAGGCTATGCTGGAGACATGGACAGGGGACCCACAGGAGCTTATTTTTCCTCCAGATGGGTAGGCATATTTTCCTAGTGCAGAGAAAACCAAAAGAATAGAGAGCATAGGAATAGAGAGCCAGCCGTACCTGGACAATTGGGGTGTGGATCACCTGAGGTCTGGCTCAGCTCTCTCAGTGAGTAACACCATTCCCCAAGTAGGATTAAGAACTCCTGTCCCTTTCAAGGTTCACTTGTATGCTGTGTCTTAAGCAGCCACAAGGGATTACAGGCAATATCAGGTGCCAGTTTGTCTATAAAGGTCACACCATGCAAAAAACAAGCAAAGACCTAGAAAGGGTGATCAGAGGGGCATGGCTTTCCCTGGAGTCATGCAAACCGGTGGTGCCTGGTCTCTAAAACTGCATTCTTTGGCACTCTAATTAAGTCTGCTTGGCATAAACCAGGGTGTGTGGGTTTCTGATTTCCTGGCACCAGAACAGCCAAATCAGAGGGAAGAACTGGAGGCAACAACATGCCAGTGAGTCACCCATCCATGGACGGACACTAGTTCCCTTTCTGCTCTGTGGGCTGAGAAATGCAGAGAGAGACCTGCAACTCAGCCATATTTTCTGCTCTATGAACACTGACTTTGTGCTCAGATATTCTAAGGGCTGGAGAGAACGTTTCTTACAGTCCAAAAGGTAAACAACCATGCTGCAAAGAACTTCAGGGCAAAAAAATGCATCCTAAAAGTATTACTTTGCAAGGCTGCAGGAAACAGCAAATGCAATGTCCTGCTGGCACCACATACTCTTCAGAGTAGTACAAAAAAACCAGAAGAACAACACTGATGCATGCAGAACTCTATCAAAATAAATTTCACAGATACTTTCTCCTCAACCACAGGGCAGTAACTGCTAAAACCTCCCCTCCCATTCTTTCAGGCTTTGACTATGTGATAACTACCTCAGAGTAAATCAGGACAACCATGCCCTTCCCAGCTGTTCATCACTACTGTTTTCTTTGTGCCGACTCTTAGTGGTCACCTAGCATGCACTAAGTAGATCAGGGAATGGATCCAGCTGGAAGCCTCCCAGGGGGAGGGGGTGGTGGTGGGAAGCAGTGAAGGTAGATCTCGGCATTATTTTTGGCAGGAGCCTACGTTTATGCTGTACTTTAGCAACTGCATAACCATGGACTTTAATAAAGGTGACACTGAACAACAAAAGGTTATCTTCTGAGAAGGGCAGGTCCACAAGATTTTAATGCAAAAAGCAGTTGTGGAAAACTGTTTAAGGAAGACTTCAAATTCCACATATTGATATTAGACAAAGATTCAGGTGTTCAGACTGGAGAAGTTACTTGCTTTGTGTCAGAAAAATCCTGCACCTTTTTTCATTCAATTCCAACTCAAGAAGTCCAAGTTTCCAGAAAGGGAGTGGTTCTCACCTTACACCAACCACAAGGCTCTTGAAACAGTTCCTTTTCAACTAGCTAAGATATGGTCTAACGCAGAAGACCTACAGAAGTCAGCATGGCAAATACACTGACCTCTAATAACCTAGTTCTGCACAAAGCTTGCCTATACGCTGCTCTGTGCGTGTTACCTTCGGGAAAGGATATTAAAGTTATACTGCAAACCTTAATCCAGGTCTTGGACTCACCAACACTGTCCACTCACGAGCGTGTGATACTGTAGTAAGTGCCCTCCGTGCAGCTTTTAAGCCTGCATGGAAGTCTGGGCTATTATGAGACAAATGAGATTCAATCTTCTAATCTCCTGCGGATGGGGCATTCACTGGGGGAAAAGGAGACTAACAAAATTGTAACCTGAGCCTTATACCATAACTAAGAAAGGACTTGCCACTACACTGCTTTACAAGTGTAGAGCTTCACCCATATGTAGAGAGTAAAAGGGCAGTTGGCTTTCAGATATTCTCCTTTACTTTTTACCCTAAATGTCTCATCCATGTTTCTAGTGTGCATTTTGAGGCAGATCAGTAGTTTGGAGAAAGATCTCTGTTCCATTCTATGATGAGACTGGTTAAAGCAGTTTTGCCCTCTAAAGGCTGAAAATTCAATGTAACAGTTGGGTCGGTGCAAAGTCTGGGCAGGCCAACTGAAAAGGACTTAAGTCCCAAACTTCAGAGTGATGGCTGTTGTAGGAATCACAGCTTAGCATCCTAGTATTTACTATCTTATTTTACATTTGTCACACTTTGTGGCTGAAGTACCATGCTTTATCCTTGACAAGCTGACTTGACAGAAAATGAAGCAACTTCTAAACTCACGATTTTTTTATTATATTATTACATGCTACCACACAACTGTACTAGTAACCTCAGGAACAAAGGGCTAGTTCAAGATAGTCAGAGCTTCAACATAAGATACACTTTCTGTACAGCTCCACAGAGACCAAGCAGAGGACACCATTTCAAGCTGATGACCCTGGAGTTTTCCAAATCTAATAATGGTGCAGTGAATAAGTGAGATGTCACAAAAATCAAGTAGGTTTCAGTAACCATTAGAAAACATATGGTAGGCTATGTCAACTTAGCCGCTATAAATCAGTACGTGGATCACATTTAAGTGGGGATATTTTAGGTAAGTTTTTGAAGCCACAGAACAAAGTATCTGTCATCATTCCTGGTTATACTGGCTCTCTCAGAGGTGTGTGGACAAAGCTACTGCTTTATTGTTTTTAAGCTCATCTATAAAAACACCAACACTGTCCTTTACATATATGTCTCAGACATTAATATATGCAAATATTTTCATGTATTTAGGCAGGGTACCTTTCTCCCAAAAGAAGACTTCACTGAAAATATTCCACTGAGATAAAACATTGCAGGCAATGATTTAAATTACAGCATTATCAGGACAGAGTGAAGATGCTTTTGACAAAGGGGAAGCCTAGAAGGTCTAGTTTGAAAAAACATGTGAATAAATACTCCTGAGCGAACTTACCAACTAGCTCCTGAGGATCTCTTTTCTCCAGTTCTGAGAATTCCTGGGAGGAAGGGGGAAGAAACAGATTTTAGTCAAGGTATGCTTCCAACCTAAAAAGCTATACTGTCCATTTGTTTAGAAATTTACACATTGTTTCTGAGGCAAAAGAATAAAAATTAAGAATGAAATGCAAGTTATTAGATAATAGGGCAATGTCTGTACCATAGAAAGTCAAAGCCTAACAGGATGCTCTGTTTCCTTTCAAAGCTAGAGTCTAAATTTAATGAAAGAATTCAGGCTTTGTTTCTGAGTCCTGGACACTCAGCTCCCTTTGAATTCCACAAAAACTGCTGTACTTGAAGCCTTTCCTCAAAACAGATCAAACCATAGATTTTTTCATTTTTGGTGACTGGCCCTTGGCACCAGCCAAGAGTCAATGTTTTAGAGCATAGCTAGCTAAATACAAGCTGGATCCAGCCCACAGAAAACTACTTAAGCCCTGGGAATGCCTACCGCAGACCTGTGCAACTTGCAGTCCTCTAAGCAGGGCAAGCCGGATGCATTCCCCAGAGTAACATGAAATTAGCTGAAATGCTCCCAGAGCCAATGGCAGAGCACAACAACTTCAGAGCAGCATCTGATCGGTCTCTCCGCAGATACGCAGGGCTCTACAGGGTCCCAGGCTGCAGAGGTTTGCAAATTCTGTGTGGTACCAGAATTCACTTCTGTAATTGTGTAATTCAGGGCTTTGGCTGATAAACCCTCTATGAACCAAAAAGCCAGGGAGCATGGTGGTAATGCAGATCTTGTATTCCCATTTTGGAAGAACCTTCCCACTGTCAATTCTCTCTTGGCTGCTACTTCCCAGGAGTGATATAGCCGATCTGCTCTACCAGAAACTCAAGGGCATCCTCCACTGGCTTGTAATGCTCTCTGTCCAGAGATCTCAACACAGCTAATCCCTCCTTAGTTATATAAATTAAGGCTGCTTCAGTTGCAGGAGCACAGCAGATGTTTGCACCAGAGTCTGCTGAGCAGGAGGTGTTATGTAGGATGAGACACTCTTAAATATGCTTTCACCATACTGAGACCAACATTCAAATATTTTGGTGCTTCTGAAAGCCCCCAGGAGAGTCACAAGTGATATCAAGTTCAGCACAAAGTTTCTGAAACAGTATCAGCTGTATCCCAACACTGCCCTCTCCCCCTCTGCCTCGCTCCCAAAGACCTTTTGTGACTCACTGGACTGTGTATCCAAAATTCCTCAGTGCCTTCAAACACTGAAGCTATTCATTCAACCTGACACAGACATAATGCTGCCTCCTTGCTGCTTAGTAACCACCCTCTAAACCCCCGCCTTTACTCCATTTCCAATCAGGTGAGAGATGCATAAGGTGAGGAAAAAGCAGCAAGGTCACCAAGCCAGATCTGGGAACAGGCTGTGCCAAATTCACTGTGAAAACCAACCAATTTCCAGAGAAGCCAAAGCCCTCTGGAAACAGAAAAACAAATTCTTTGTGTGGCACTAACTGCTACAGGGCACTTTTTATAGCCATTCATGGAGAAGGAAAAAAAAAAAAAAAAAAAGGCACTGTTTTTCCGTAAGTACACTTGGATCACAAAAATACAAGGCTAAAACTATTTTAGAAAAAAAAAAAAAAATAGTACACAAAGGAACACACATCTTCTTGCTGGCCAGCTGGCAAGGCCCCATGCCCCTTTGTGAGATGGACTGTAGTGTAACAGCTCCAACTCCTCTAAGCTAACGCACTTGGCGTACTTCATTAACACCTCTTCTCCCAGTGTCTTCAGAAAGAACAGCAGAAGCAGAAATACTAACAGAAGCATGACATTTCAAAGCAGAAAACTTATGCCAAGAGAAGGAGCTGTCTTTGGCAAGAGCACTGGACAGGAATCCAGGGAATCTAGGCTGTGTTCTCCACAAACCTATGCAGATACGGTATTAACGCGGTGAGCCTCAACCACATCGATATGGCGTTAACATGGTGAGCCTCAGTTTGCCACCAGAGAAGTGGGGGCAATTCTGTGGTAACTAACAGGTTGTGAGGACAAATTCAGATTAGCGTGCAGGCTGGAGAAGTTCATAGAGCTACAGATACAAGGTAAGCATATGTCCAGGCAGCATACAATGACTCATGAGGCAGTAAAAACATGCAGTTCAAAGGCAGCTTTATTCCCTTTATGGGGAGAACTTGCTAGATATGCAATTAAAAGTATTTGTCACCTTGGTTTGAGACAATAAGCAAGTGTGTGTTTGTTGAGGTGAAAGGAGGGAATTGCTTTTGTTCCAACCATGACTGAATTACATCTTGCACTTTTTTCTTCTGAAAGTTTTAAGTGGACCGAGAGAAAAGAGGAAGAGATGGGCTACATGCCTGAGCACCTCTTGATCCTTCCTCTTACTCAGCACTGTATTTATTATTCCATTATCCCTCCCATCTTCTTCTGCCCACTTGTCCTCTCACCATCCGAGAACACAAAGGCAAGAGAAAAAAAAAATCCCCCAAATGACCAATATTGCCAAGCAGGCACTTAAGCAACCCAGTGGCACAGTCAAATTCAGGTGCTTTAGACATGCGCTAAATGCCCTCAAGAAAGTTGCCCTCTTATATGGCCAGTTACAGGGTTGCAAGGGTATTTGCTGTATTTCTGAAGTCCTCAGAAGCCCGTTTTCAAGTCTCCTATAGGTGTTTGGAGCCAGCACCAAGTGTAAGCACACAATTTTCAGGAAATGACCTAGTATTCTGTGAGGTAATTTGATGGCCAAAACCACTCCTGTTAACCTTACATTAGACAAATACCGCTAAAGTGTCAGATGCACTAAATAGTGTTTTATGAATTTCCCGAATCATCAGTAAGTTTGCTGTCACCAGAATTACGTTTGTTCTTTAATTTGCATCCTTTAATCCTAGAGCTACAGTACAAGTCTGCCCCATTTATAACAGGCTAAATAAAGCCAGTCCTATCAGGCTGCCACTGTGTATTTACCTGGCCTGATCACCCACAGCCGTTTGGCCACAGCCGCTCTAGCAAGTCTAGTCTCCACATCCTCAGGCCATAGCCAAAGACATCAGAAATGCCAGAGCTACACCAAGCAAAAGAAAACAAGTTCACTAACATATTACAGCCACACCTCACTGCCCAGAGGATATAAATTTTGCTTACTGATGAATTACTGCCTACCTACACCCACTGCTCCATCATTAACAAGCTGAAGACATCAACACAGCTTTTCATTAAGTCGGACTACTTTCAAGCCTCTTAAATGCCTTCAGAAAACAAAGGGATGACCAACTCCTCCTATAGTGCTTGTTCATATTTGCTCAGTTTACTGTCTAATGCTATGGCAAGGCAAGTATCAACAACTTGACCAAAGACATAGTTTGTCAGATGTGAGATTTAAGAAGTCTTGTTCAAACCTCTGAGTTATCTACTGAAGATCCAGACCTTAAGGACAGTCTAAAAACCTTCAGTGGACTAATCACCCAACAAGAACTGTCTTACACTCCCTTTAGGCTAATTTAAGTCTGGGACACATACTGAATACAATGAACTGATTAGAAAAGACAACATTAAAAAAAAATAATTCTGTAGATCTAATCTAATATAAAGTTAAATGAAATGGAGAATCACCAAGTGGAGAAATAAGGTACAATAAACACTGCACAGCTGCTATCTTTTGGTTGTGAAAGGGAAGAAATATTTACACGTGGATGAGAGATTTCTAAAAGAATTCCAAGGCATTTAAACAATGGAAAATTTGGAAGGTAACTGAATTTTAAGTAGGGAAGTTACCTAAATCCATTCAAGGAAGGGTGCTCTTTTTGTAGATTACTACATAATCAATACCCACTGTGCTACGTATCAGTATCTCACATGAAGAGCACAAAATGAAGCAGATAAGTGGTTCCAAACAGGGGATTTTATGTCAAATCTCTCTATCACAGTAAATATATAGAAGCTATTAGAGCCTTCAAGTATTCCAGAGCTACAGGCATCATTTAATGGGTTCATTTCCATTTGGATCCCGATCACTTTCAAAAAAAAAAAACGAGGTTAAGACTTCACTAGTGGCACCTTCCAATACTGCACAGTTTTCACAAGCCCAACCTCTGAAAGTCTGTATGGGAACATCTCTGAATTTACTTTTGCAGCCAGTCTCTCACTACTTGCACAAAGTCAGCCTGGACACACTAGTTACGCTGAAAATTCTCTCTACCATCATGGAAATATAAAACTCAGGCAAAACAGGCATCTTGTGCTCATTTTTCTCTCTAGTCATTTTATCCCATTTAATATTACATGATGGCCTCTAAGAATGACTAGAGTGAATTAAAAAAAGCAGTACTGCACTTTGTTCTCATGCACTCAGCAAGTTGGTTTTCTGGCTGCTATCTACTTTGCAGCCTAGATCTCACAAGATCAACTGTTTAAAGGCCTAAAGCCAGACGGCCTTGGTCCAAGAGACCCACTGAAAGGAGTCGAGGGATGCCGTGGTGGTTCACAGCCAAGTTGGAAGAGGACTGAAAGACAACAAGACAAGCAGGAGACAAACTCCTTTCCCCTGACCTGGAGACTAACAAAGAGCAGACTCTGAAAAGCGCAAAATGCTATGGGCAAAGACAAAGTATTAAAAAAAACAAAACCAACAACCAAAAAACCCCAAAACTTTTTAACATCTAACTGGACCACTAACATAATGAACAATTTCTGTGCTTCTAAGAACAATTCTCCACATCAGCTCACTGACAGCAGAAAAGTTATTCCATTACTATTCCCATGTGCATTCAGGAAGAGTTTTCCATTTTTCCTACTTCCAAGACAAATGCCTTCTTGAAGCCCTGGGCAAGACGATGCTGCCTGCAATAGCCTGACTGATATGAACCCAGCTTGATGTTTCAGTCTTTATGTATCATAATCAGTTAGAGAAAAGCAAGCTGAAGGGGGGGGTGGGGGGGGGTGGTTGTGTACATGCATAAGGAAAGCGCTGCATTTTGGCTTAAGATTTCACCCTGCTGAGGTGAAATATAGATAATCTTTTCAGTCATAGAGTGTTTCCATTCAGTTACATAAAAAAAGTCTTTGCTCAGGTTCCATGGAAAATAAAAACAATCAAACACAATCCTTGCAGTGTGGAACAGAGATTAAAGGAAGGAAACAAAAACAATATGAATCTGAGACTGATGAATTCAAGTTTGTTCTGGGCAAGCCTTTCCAGCTTTATTTAATGGAAAGAATGGAGTGAGTTACAACAATGCTCACTAAATCCTTCCTGAAATAAGATCCGTAAATCCAGTACAAAGCTCACATCGAACATAACTGTTGGCATTAACTGTTGCCAAAAGGTACAAATTCAACCATCAATTTCTCATAGAAGCAGTTGCATATGTTAGTGCAGGTGTACATCAAACTACAAGAAATGACTGAATAGGGAGGCAGAAAAGATACAAAACCAGAAACTGATTGCTTCAAGTAAGATACAAACTGTAAGAAGCGGAGAAGTTGATGCCAGATTTGCCACTGCTCAGTTGCATTCCCAGGCTTGCAGCCAACTTAGCCCTACAGCTTCATTCTTCCGCTGACTTCCAGGTAGTATTAAAAAAAGTAGCTAGGAAGCTTCCACAGTACCCCTCAACAACATTTTCTCTTTTTTTCCAGTGAGAACACCCTTGTGCTACAGAATTTCTTCTCTGCCCTATATATTTCACCTGGTTGCTTGCACATAAAGAAATTTAACACCAATTTAAACTGACAGCCACAAAATGTATAGACCAGTCACATTGTTGTCATGCTAGTGGATTAGTTTGAAGATACTAATACAGAGAATTTTTCAGTGCAGTCCCTCCACTAGTAGCCAGTGGACCTGCTGCTGCAATGGTTGTTACAGTGGATTTCTCTCACCCAAGCAAGCGCCAGCACCAAGTTCTTGTAATTTTTCCTTCTCTCTACAATTCAGACTATCTCCTATAGTCCTAACATATCACAACCTCATTTGGCTGAGTACAATGGAAAGAAACTAACTTAGCATAAATTGTTAGAAGAGTTACCTAAGCCGGTATGTGGCCTTGCCAGAGCAAGTGGGTGAAATGTTTATATGCAGGCAGCAAGAGAAAGACCTCTCCAAACCCTGGATCATTTGTGCTTTTTTGCTTTCTTTGCCTTCCCCCCCCCCCCCCCCCCCCCGCCCCCTTTTCTTTTTTAAAAGGAACATGCTAGCAATTATGTTCTTGCTTTTCTACAAAGATCAGAAGTGCTTATGGGAAAAGAACACCAGAAACTTCTCATTTAATATTAAAAGTGCATGACAAGAACTATTTCATTCCTTGCTCACCAGATCTGCCTGATGTCAGTGTGCTACCAGGCTGAGGGCAGCAAAGTGCACATCAAGTGTATTCAGAGTCTCAGGAAGAGAAAGCAAGGGAACAGAAATACAGTGCTTTTATTCCCCCCCCCCCCTCTTTTTTCTTGTATTGTGAGAGAGGAGAATCCCAAGAGAAAGCTTGAAACAAGCCCATTTCCTACAGCCATATCCTGTTTGCCAGCTCTGATACACAGCTCCAGGCAAAGTGCCCAGTACAGGATAAGAAATTTAACTAAGAAAAAACTGTACGGACCAGGATCTAGATACTAAGAGAAGCACAGCAGCTCAGAAATAAGCCACCTATAAAAAAAAACCCCAACATCCAACCTTCAGTGACATTTATGTACAGTCTGTACATACCTACATATTTGGAGATACTATTGTCACAGACAAAAGGGGAAGGAAGAACAAGTCAGGAAAGAATCAACTCCTGAGACATTCCTTAAGCATCTTATCAAAATAAAGAATGTGCGTAGCTGACACTGCCTTTTACTTTTTAAGCTAAATTAAGTCTAAAAATCCACCTTCATTTCATTTCATTGAAAAAACACCCTAAAACCCCAACCAAGATCTGGCAAAACATTTCAGTGAGAAAATGCTTTAGGAGGGAAGTATTCATAGCATAAACGCCTTTAAATAGCTTCTTTGAAACTTGATTCCATTCACCTGACATACTATCTCAATATTTGACAAAGATTATTTGTTAGAAGTAATTTCCAGTCAAGGAACTGCGTGCTGTGTGCCAGAACTCTTGCTTTCCAATTGGAGGTACAGTTAATAATATCTGCCTTACAACAGCAACCTGGTCCCAAAGCTACCTGCTTCCGTTGGCTGCCTCCTCTCTCCTTCTCCACCTCTGATGCTAGAGGTCCTCCAAATTTAACATTTGCAGATCACCCTGTGCACGTGCTTTACAAGACCACAGAGTACAGCCTCTCCACAGCGCAGACAGCAGCTGGGGCACAGCGGTGTAAGTGTGCAAAAGAGCCTTGCACAGAAGACTGCACAGCCCATGGGAGCACACCAGCAGCTAACAGCTGCCACATTTTGAGTGCAGCCAGTAGCACAGCTCCCAGCAGTCGCTACCTGAAGCCACCATGGTCTGCAGAGACATGCCTTGCTCTGCAGAGGCCATCAACTCTGCTTTCAAGTCACTTTTGCTTCCTACAGTGAAAGAGGAATTCTGAGGTGAAATATCAGCGCCACACGACAGGGCTTGAGGTGTCAAGCTACTTTGATGATTTTATTTTTTTTACAGATTGTTGCAGTCCAGAATCAAGTAGAAGGTGAAGCTGGACTGTGAGAAATCGTAAGCCTCACAGCAGCAAAGGAAAGGCTCAGGAGAGCTGACAATTAACTTCTTGCACAAGCTTTCGTCCCTAGTACAGAGTACTAAAAATTCTTCTTTATGGTTTGGAGTAGAGGCAAGGTGTAAAAGCAAGTATCCTCACTGGCATATGCACTCCTCCATGAATGGATCCCACAGAGTTTTTGCATATTTTAGTCCTTTTGTACCCAGAATGAGGAAGCTGAAATAAGCTATTTTCAGATGTATGTTGGTATTTGAGGCAATCCTCCATCTGTGCTGACTGTTCAGACTCTCATTCTGACACGCACCAACATGCAAATTCAGAACGGTCTATTTCAGTGCAGCAGACAGAAATAATTGCAACAACAGAACTGGACTTGAAGAACTTAGACCTTTATCAGGTGAAATATGCAAGGGGAAGCAGCTCCAGAAAGGACTTTTCTTCAAGTTTAAAGACAAACAGAAAAAGCCTGGCTTTTCCTTTGGAGAAAGGCAAGCCACACCTGTGTCAATAATCTGTGGTATTTAGTACTGCAGGGAGTGAAGAGTCTGCCGCAGCATGTATGCCTGGCGGGGAGGAAGGAACAAGCATGTCCATGGACATGTCTCATCTTCCAAGCAGCTCAAGAACTGGATTGAAGCCAGCAGCTCTAAAGTAGGAAAGCCAGCTTCAGAGACCAACAACACTGTGCTCTATCTCCCTCTCAGGCAGAACTGGAGACACAGAAGTACATGGGGCAAGCGGCAAAATAATCAAAGATGCCAGATGCTGTTTTGTTTCCTGCATACAAAACTGTTTAACCACCACTGATATTCTCTAGCAATAACTAAGGTCAACCACCTAGTTAACAAATGGGAACCAGGTATCAGCTGTGTTAATGTCTGAGCACTCACTGTAATTGTGTAGAGGACAGCACTAGAAGCTGAATTAACTCTACTCCCCCTAAAGGCTCTCTGGATGCAATGCTGACTGCTAAACTGCCAAACTCTCTGGTTCCCTTGACAGAGTGCTAGAAAACAGCATGCCAAAACTAAAACAAGGGAAAAATATGTAGAGTTGGAGGTGCAGACAGCATTTTACACAGTTATATTAAGAGGAAGCTAGAATACAGAAAAAGATGAAGCCAAGACTGCAGTGCTTATCACTGGCACCCTCAGGCTGTGCTCACAAGCAAAGGAAGAGGAGGAAACCAACCACTGGAGATCTAACCTTAACCCTAGCCCTGGAAACTGAACACTTCATGCTTTGAAAGTGTTTACAAAGTACACAGCACAGCCATGCATAACACAAGGCCACTTTTAAAATACAGCTGCTATTTTGCCAGTTCTGCCCATCAGAGGCCAATACTAACCCAGATAGCACCAAAAAGCTGGGGGAAGGGGGCAGAAAAAAAAAAGAACATAATGAAATTTTTTTTGTTTCTGATGAGACATGGGGAGTGCCTTTCTACAGCACACTTACAAACCAGTTATACCCTGCCAGATCCAGCCACCACAAGAAGACTAATACACAGCCACTTCAGCCATCGTAGAGTGCGCTGTTTTTGGTTGGAACAGCAGTTTTAAATACGTGTTCTTCAGCTATACGACCTTTAACATATTCTAAGTGGAATTTTTAAGACTACCTCTCAACAACTGAAAGCATCAGAGGCTGGTGTTTCTTAAGTAACCTTCATAATTTGCCACCACCAAAACAAAAGATTCAATTTATTTTCTAAATCTTACCAATGCCAGCTCCTGTTACACAGCTTGCTGTGGAATACCTAAATGGAACAGTAGTGCTTTAATGGTAACACTTTTCCCAAACACACTTTTTCCTCTTCTTTAGAGCAAACCACTTGTACTTGAGATGAAAGTTATTGAGTAGGTTCAGGCATCTTTTGAGAATCTGGCTTGATGAATGTATCTTGAATTCAGAAAAATTAATATGCCTTATCAAAATAAGAGTTAATTACAGGG